>NC_081408.1:688077847-688760347 GCF_030272615.1 Cryptomeria japonica | reverse complement strand
ATGTATATTTTAAAATATGTTTTTTTTATATTTAATAAATAATAATAATAGAAAGTTTTTTTTTAACTTAGATTATAGTCTTTAATTTATTTTTAAATTTTTCATTGTCTAGTTATAATAAAAAAAATAGAAAGTTTTTTTTTTTTAATTTAGAGTTTAGTCTATAACTAATTATTAAATTATCCACTATTTATCATTAAAATTGCACTATTAAAAAGTTGGGTGGGTGCCATTGCAGTGTTACGCCTCTCACTAATAATTATTATATATTTACTATAGATTAATTAGAATTTTATTAAGATAAATAAATATAAATTAAATAAATTTCAAACTTAATTTATTTTTTAAAATAAAAATAAAGACATTAAATATATCAAAACATAAGTATTAATAAAAAAATATTAAATAATAAATTTATAAATAAAAAATATATATTTATAAAAAACTTAGTTTTACATGTATATTAAAAAATAATATTATTAAAATTTACATATTGTATGTCAAATATTTATATATATTATAATATAATAATTATTAAGATTTTTCAGAAAGTTCTAAATTTATGATTAATAAGTATTTATATATTATATTAATTATCTATATATGTTATAATTAAAACAAGTGCCACATAGTGGCGAGTACTTGCTTTAATAATTTTTAGTTTAATAATATTTGTTATAAATATTAGAAATATTTATTTATTGTAACTAGTATGTTATTTTCTTAAATTTGTTTTGATTTATTTTATTATTTGAAATTTAGTGAAATATTGGTCAGGCAAAAGTTTTAATTTGAGTTTTAACAATATTTGTATTTGTTTAATGTAACTAATACTCATTTGAGGTGATTCATTATTAATTTGTATACAAAATAGTGAACATAAGAATTATGTAATTAAAATATATGTGTAAATATGTCAATTAAATTTCAATTATATGCATTTATTAACAATATTTATTAATTATAGCTAGAATTTGAAATTTAGTGAATTATTTGCGAGGAAAAAGTTTAAATTTGAGTTTTCACAAAATTTGTAATGATAACTTTGTCATGAATTTAATTGAAAAACCTAGGAATGCAATTAGTCGATTTTTTTAACTATAATTTAGTTATTGACAAAAACATTAAAACTAGGAAAAAAGATGAAGATCATACAATGTAACATATATAATATGATTTTAGACAGGAACTAGAATTACCAAAATAAAAAGAAAAACATATTCAGAAATAGTATTCATATTTCCCGGTATGTTTCAGTTTGTAAAGACAAAGTATTATCTTCAAGCTTTCCAAGAACACTTAGAACAATGAATATTCAACATGCATATACCAAGCTATAGAGAAGGAAAATTTTGATAGTAAAGACAAATGTAGAGTCCAATACAATGACTATAGTAAAGACAAATGTAAAGTCCAATACAATGACTAAGACTGAAAGACAGTAGCACCCTGTGCAACGAAAAAAGAGAAGAGATTGTGAAGATTGTATTGCAGAGGTAAGGCAATTATAGTAATCTATGTTTATTTTATGTTTTGAACGATATCATGTTGAATGATTTGTTGACTGAAAAATAAATTGTTAAAACAGAAAAAAAAAAGCCCCAAATTCATGTGCCATCCCAATATCATTGTATATATTGAGCTTGTTGCCATTGATTTTTGTGTATGCTTCCACAATCTTGGGTAATTTTGTACTTGATCTTGGAATAACTATTTCCAGATTGGACTCTTTTTGATGGTGAAGACATCACAGATTTGTATTTAAGATGGTATAGAATGCAAATTTGATGAGTAAGTCAGGAACCTATCTTATTTTTTGGATGAGATTATGATTTTGATTCGTGGCCATTATAACTGTTTCCAGGTTGGACTCTTTTTGATGGTGAAGACATCACAGATTTGTATTTAAGATGGTATAGAATGCAAATTGGATGGGTAAGTTAGGAACCTATCTTATTTTGTTGTAGAATTAAGGAGAACATTCTCTATGGGAATCCCAATGCTTCCATGGTTGAGGTTGAAGCTCTAGTTCAAGTTGCCAATGCTAACAATTTCATAGAATCCTTTTGAAAGGGCTATGACACAAAGGCAAGTTGCAAACCTGAGATAACAAAAATTTTCTATAGTCTAGAGTGTGGAGTCCTATTGAAATCAAGAAATCAAATTTTATGATAAAACAAAATTTCTAAATTCTGGAGATGAATTCAATAACCAAGCCGCAACTACAATTTATAATGAGATTTACCATAGTGGAATTCGTGCAATTACTGATGATAAATAGAACTGGAAAAAATTGACTTGAAAGAGAATGATCAATTTAAAATGAAATTCTTCACATAATGAGTACCCATTTCATTCTAGCATTGTATAAATACTGCTATAAAAATTTTCATGTTTATTTTTTATATTTGAGATGTCAGGATTTCTATTTTGTTCTTCACAAACCAATTTTAGGATATATTGGAGGAAATAGATACAAAAATAAATCATTGACAATATCATTGTATAACTATGAACATCATTATGACACTCCTATATTGTTTTCTGAAAATGAATAAATACAGAAAGGGAAGGAGACATTGTAGTTACTTGACATATGCGATGTGCACTGAGAAGTATGTATGCAAGTACTTGTAGAATCTGTTATAACCAAAGCAACCAAAGTCATGTGAGGAAGTTGAAAGTTTTAGAAATCATTTAAGTTATGGTTATTAAGATTCCAAACACTAATTTTTCTTCTTCACACATTGCAAGCTCTATAATATATGTGTATTACAAAGAGGAAAAATAGAGCATATAATAGGACAACCAAGGTACATGAACAACATGAATGGGAGATGTGAAATTCGAATTGCACTGTTAAAACTGCATCTTTTTTATTTGCCACTAAATAATAGTCATTAAGACAATGGTATTAATAGCCAATTTTAGATGGAAAAGTGTAGTCATTAATCTGCTACCCTGTCTTCTATTGTGGCGAGGATATATTAATTCTATATCATCAATTATGATAGTGAAAGATAGCCTTACCAGTGTTTGGATTTGCTTCTTACAAGTTCAAGGGCACAGTTTGGAATGCAACTGGCAACTATGAATGCCAGTAGGTTGATTCTCTGCTTCAGCCAGCTGATGAGTGGTTGAGGATGCTAGTGGGGTGATTCTTTGCCCGCTTGACTATAGCTCACTTGAATCGAGTCTTGTATGTAATTATTTACAATGGAAACACTTTATCCTTCTCAGTGACTGGACCAAGATTGTAATGGCTATTGCTCAGTCTTTCAACATTTTCTGATCATCATCACCCCATTTTGTGGTTCTGTAACAATTGGCTTACAGAAGCAACTGACACGCTCCCAAACCAGCTCCCAATCCATTTGGAAGCTGCATGCATGCATTTTAAGACTCAGCAAAATAACAAAAGAGATCCAACAAATGGAGAAAATATTGAGAATATTTATACTTACCACAAGATTTATGTCAAAGTGTATGGCTCCATAAGCATTCCAAATTAATCCATTGGCAAACATGGCAACAAGTAAAGAGGCATGTATTTCACACTCTTCTCTCGAATAACCTTTCTTTGAATAAAAATTACATAATTATTTATCAATGCCGATGTATTATCAATAAGGCTAATTTTCACCATTGAAAAGGTAAAAAAATGCTGCTTACCATGATGGACAATGGAGATGCATACATTTACACATTAAATATAATGCAAATGGTCCATATGGTTGTGTATCGCTTTTTGTGATCATGAAATTTCAAGAGTGTTGAAAGTGTAACAACCGCAAAGAATGAAGATTTCAGAAAGATTAGCCCCAGCATCTTCAATTGCAATACAAACAAACAGAATATGAATCATCCACTTTACATATAACTGGCATTCACTATCTTGTGGAAACACAAAAGAAATCCTACAAAATACTCACCCTAAGCAGTTTAAATAGCAAAATAAAACTCCCATTATGAGGCAAACAGATTATGCATGCAATGGCGAGGAGTGGCATCCAGAAAAATGGAACTGCCTACAAAATTTAAGAGATATAATGCTGCTTCCGGGAAACGAGATTATGCTACTTCAATAATCAATACGAAGAAGGAGGAGTGGCATCGAGAAAAGTGGAACTTTCCCAAAAATAACATAGATTATCCCAAAAACCCTGTATAACAATGAAAACGGTGTGATACAAAACAACCTAAAAATCAATACGAAGAAGCTTAAGGTGAGATTAAATACTCATATCTTCCACCGAGTGTGCTTCCAAAAAACCCGGCTATAAGAGCTAAAAGAATATTAGCCAATCATTTACAAGTAAAATAATTTTTGTAAATTATAAAGTTAAAAAACATGCATCTATATTATATATAAAATAAAAAAAAATTAAAGAAAAGAAAATATTTTGTTTTCATTGGTCTAAATAATTTTATTTAATAACCATTTAAACATGACAAATGAATTTTCATTACAATAGTATTGCCTAATGACAAGTACTAATAAATGAATAAAGCTGAATTTAACAAGTTCAAATTAAAGAAGTTTTAAATTTTATATTAAAGAAATATCTAAATGCCAATGGTTTTTTTACCTATTTTTTAAATCCATAAGTTTAAAAGAGGCATCTCATTCATCATTCCCAATTTAATTTTCAAAATTCATTTAAGTAGGTTTTAAATTTTTAGAAAAAAGGTGTAATGGTAGTATTGTTCTTACTATAATATTTGTCTCCTCTACTTCATCGCAAAGGCAATCGAATATTACCCACCATGATTTGTGAGGTCAAGAAGATCATGGTGAATTTCCTTCAATGAGAAAATTGTGAACAATATTCATCGTGAATTAGTGAAAAATGATGAAACTATGACACTGATTCTGTTGTGAGCCAAAACCCTAGTGGAAGATACTCTACCAAACGCTATTTTTCTTGCAGATCTGCGCACAGATTATAGAAATTTTGAACGACTTCAGAAACTACATTGAATTCAAGAAAAATAATAGGGAGAGTGGCAAACTTTTCTTAACAGCTTGAGCAGGGGAGTTGGGGTTAGGTGACTAAAAAGTTGTTGCACCTGCTGCCCATTCAAGCAAGTGATACGCTACGTACTTGCTACATCAAGTGTAAAGAAGTTTGGAGAAGGGTTTCTGCTTAACACTTGGTTTTCTGAGAGGACAAAGTTTAGGGTGGGCTGATTTGAGCGGAAAGGAGAGGTCTTTGCCTTCCTTTTTGGGGCCCCTTTCCTTGCTCCATTTTCTTTCCCGTCTGTGCCCAGAGTTTGTCTGTTATTTTGTGGTTGGTCTGTGCCCTAGGTGATTACAACTAGTTGTGATCTTATTGTCCCAAAACATCAATCGCTTACCATGTGCATGAAGAAAAAAGAAAGGGATAAACCCTACTAGCGCCTAGATGACCTGCAACGCCCTTCCTTTTCTAAATTGGTGGGAAATACACTCAATACCCTCTCGCTGCCATTACTGGCGCTCCCTAAACCTAATTCCACTGCCATGAACGAAGGAGTTTTGGCATCAAATTTGCAGAAGTCTCCTATTGATGAGGAAGGCAAGGAGAAGATGGATTCTCATAAAGTGTTGGACTCACAGAAAGATAAAGGATTAACTGCCAATCATCTTCAAACTCAGGAAGTAAGCAATAGAGGTTTCCTGATGCGGTTTTAGATGGTATTGATTATTGAAGATAGAGATCAGTCATTGTTTTTTTTCTTAGAGGAGTCCCTCCAGAACAGGATTTTAATAAATGGGTTAAATCACATTGGGAAAATAGTGGTTGGTCAATAGAATCTATTAGAGGTCTGGGTAAAGGCTACATTTCATGCACTTTTTATTCAGCTAATCATGTACAGGAAGCCCTTCACTATGGGTCTTGGACAATATGTGGCCAAATATGTTATTTACAGGCATGGGATCTAGACTTCCACTCACAGGGAGCTTCCAAGTCTTGTTACCTTGGACAATATGTAGCAAAATATGTTATTTACAGGCATGGGATCTAGGCTTCCACTCACAGGGAGCTTCCAAGTCTTGTTACCTGATGTGAGTAGAATTCCCTTTCCTGGATTTAGCTTTTAGACCATTTCTCAAAGACATAGAAGCCCAATTAGGTAGAGTTTTATGGTGCAAAAACAATGCAAAGAAATATTAAGTCTCTATATTCATCCTGGGGCTTGCATTGAACTTGACTTGAATCAAACACTTCCTAATTGCTTCCAACTAGTTGGACCAGGTTTTAGCTCCTATTAACCTATTTCTTACGTCAACAAACCTAATGGTTGTTTTATTGTCGCAAAGAGGGTCACTTAATTAGATAGTGTCCTAGTCATAAACCCAAAATCAACCCCACCTCATCATCACCTTTCACTCCTCCTACTGACCCAATTTCTTACTCTCGTGAAAACTCCCACCTTCATGTCGCCCCCGCTTCTTCTCTACTTATGCAACCCTCTCAACTCCCTTCTCCTTCTTAATCATAGCCTTATTCTGATCCGCTAGTTCATCCCTCCCCTTCACGTAGTTCTTCTTTGGATAAGCCTTCTTCTTACAAGGAAGCTATCCTTGAAGACGGCTGGAGAATGGTCAAGAGAAGAAAAGAGAGATCAAATCTACAAAATGAGAGAAAACAATCGATTTCTTCTAGAGTTAGATCCCCTTCGGTACGACCTCTAAGGAAAGATCAAGATCCCTTGTTGAGGACCTCTCTAGAGCAATCATTCCCCTTTATCAACAAGAGTCCCTATGGGATAATCAGTTCAAAGTTATTAGTTCAGAAGATATGGGTTCCACACCTAAAATTCAATGAAGTTTTTGGTTATGTCATGGAATGTTATGGGTTTATCTTTCTCCTCAAGGAAATTTCATGTAAAGAAGGTGTTGCAAATTCATAAGACTGATGTAATTTTCCTGGAAGAAGTTAAAATTGGAGAAACTCACCTCCAACTTGCTCTTCAATCCTTATGGAAGGAAGGTTGGTTTAAAACCACTATCCATAGTGAGCGAAGTGGAGGTGAAGTGTTAGGAATTGCTCCTTGGTTAGCTAAATTCATTATTTATTTGGGAATGGACCTCAATAATAATTGTGTGTGGTTCTTATTGTCAATCCAAGGAAGAACCATTGGTTTTTTCTCCATAACATGGTGGAAAACCATCATGATAGAAGCTGGTTCAACCCTCAGAAACTCTCCCAAAATGAATTGATGCTTGGATCCTTACAAGGAATTCTATGGAGTTTTTTAACCCCATTGTAGACAAAAAATTCTCATATTAATCATTGGCTTACTTGATTTAAGAAAACATAGCCGATTGGATAGATTTTATATAATTGATTCTATTTCCATTGCCCCATTTTCTCATAACATCCTTATTAAAGTAGTTGTTGCTACCTCTCTCTCTAATCACCTTCCAATTTTGCTCTCATGTCATCTTTCTTCTTTCTCATCCCAGCCCACTAGCCTACCTTACAAGCTCAACATGTCCCATCTTAACCATCTTGATTGCCTTGCATCCCTTATTTCCATTTGGAATGGTGCTCCTAGACCTCAACAAAATGCTAGTTCGTTACATTGGTGGGATGATTCCATTTTCCATTGCACTTCTTTTCTAAGATCCTATGGCAAGAGAATGGAAAAACAATAATCTAGAATGGAAAAAACATTAAGATACCAATTGGAAAAAAGAAGAGTCCTAAATTCAGCACCAACTAATATTGCTCTGTAACATGTTGGGGCTATTGCTGAAACAAAACTTAGAAGATTATTATAAATATAAATATAAAATGTATAATGTATATCATATCAAAGTTTTAGTAAGGTGACTATTTAACTTTTAATTTTAATTTAAATAACTTATATAGGTTTAGTTTTTATTTTATCTTTATTCTTATTTATTTTAATTATTAATATATTATAATATATAATTAAGAGATTTTACGATATTTATTATGTGAAAATTTTAATAATGTCATGATTTAAAGAAAACATATGTATCTTAAAATAATTCATTTATATATTATATAAAAAAATTTAATAACATTATATATATATGTATTTGAAAAGTTAAATAATTGTATTATTAAAATTTCATATAATTTATATTTTAAAACCACTTAGGGGAGATGGAGCAATATGTGATAGGGTACAAATTTGAGAAAAGTTTTAAATATCCATATATGTGCACGTATAGGTTCCATTGTCTAATTATATATTACATGTTATTATATAATGATTATAAAAAAATAAAAATACAAATTTTTTTTAAAAAAGGCATATACTTTGTTTTTTAAAAGTGTTAAACATATAGTTAATTGCTAATATTTAAATTTATTGTTTTACTCATGTAACCTTTAAATTATTTGATTCATAGAAAATAATTTAGATAATTCTAACATATATAATAATAATTATTAAAATAAATAAATAAATCTAGAAAAAACTTAAAACATATAATTTGTTAGTGAAAATATTTAAATATATAATTTAAAAAGTATATATTCCTTAAAAAAACACTATATGCATATGTATTTGTAAAGATTGAATATTAATATTTTTAAAAACAATTAATAAAATTAAACATATAATTTATTATTAAAAAAATTTAAAATAATTATATTTATATTTATTAAAAAACTTACTATCTACATGCATGTATTTTTAAAACTTAAATTATTTCATTATTAAAATTCTCATATCATATATATCTTAAATCACTTAATTTCTATTATATGTAAAATTAATAAAAAATTTATTAATAATTTTACAAATCTGTAAAATAAATAAAACAATAAAAGACAATTATAAAAAATAAAAATAAATATAAACTATTAAAAGAATAATAACAACATAGAAACTTTGAAAGGAAATTACCGAAAAGTGTGTCTTCATATGCTGTTGTTAACAGGGATTCGCTGGGTCCTTTAAAAAAAATTATTTATATTTTTGTTAAATGTTTTAATATATTTTGTAAATGTATTATATTTATATTGTATTTTTTATTTTTATATATATTATTATTATTATTATTATTATTATTATTATTATTATTATTATTATTATTATTATTATTATTATTATTATTATTATATTTTAAATTTTATATATTTTATTAATATTTTAATAAATATGTTTATTAAATTTTTAATATATTTTTTTTATTTTTAGTGTACTTTATTTCTATATTTAATTATATGATATTTAAATATATTATATTTTTAAGTACTTTATAGTATAATAAATTTTATGCACTAAATTTTTTTTATTATTATATGAATTTAATATGTTTTATTATGATTCGAAAGTGAATAAAATTTCATTTATAATTCAAAATCATTAAAGTAAATTATAAGTGAAAATTTATTCACTTTTGAATTATAATTGAAAGTTTATTAGGTTTTTTTTGTATTGATTATAAAGTGATCAAAAAAAGATTACAATGAAGAAATCCATAGTATCAAAAAGGGGACAAGGCCCCAACGGAAATACAGTTCATAAGAGCAAAACGAAAGGAGTATCTAGAGTTAATAACAGTAAGCAAAAAAGGTGCCCAATAAACCACTAATGGAGGTGTCCATCAGTGATATCGACCCAGGTGGTCCAGCCCTGTTCTCCTTCCATCCATGCAACTTTTTTCTTATTTGGAATTTCTGCAAGCATGGCTAAGATGTCTTTCTTGGAGTTTTTGTTTCTCTTGATTTCTTTGCTCACTTTATCCAAAGTCTTCTCAAACACTTGAAGGTTATCCAGGTTTCTCCTCCATTCATGTC
This sequence comes from Cryptomeria japonica, assembly GCF_030272615.1. NCBI lineage: Eukaryota > Viridiplantae > Streptophyta > Pinopsida > Cupressales > Cupressaceae > Cryptomeria > Cryptomeria japonica. Next base: position 688,750,580 of record NC_081408.1, on the reverse strand, counting down.
CATTCTTGAGTTCGAAAGCAAAAAAGGTGGCATGTCCATCCTGAAGAAATCTACGAAGTTTCTTATGATCCATCATCATAGTGGTGTGCACCTGCAAGGAAATTTTTAAAGATGTGAGTTTAAGAAAAAACTCAGTAAGAACCCGGGGAGTGTCCTGGAATTTCTCTTCATTTTTGCATTTCCAGATCTACCATAATATGTTAGAAGATAAAATATTAGAATCAGCTTTGAGACCTTTAATATAACCAATAACAATTTCAATAATGGAAACATGAGTAGGGTAGTATATGCCAAAAAGATTCCAAATATTTCTAGCAAAAGAACAATCAAAGAAGATATGTCTGCTGGTTTCCGGAAGATTACAAATTTTGCAAAGATTATTATCATGGTTATTTCTCTGAATAGGAAGTCTGTCAAGAATAAAGAGCCATTTAAAGCATTTAATTTTGGGTTCCACCCAACCTTTCCAAAGAATAACGAAAAACTTCTTCCAAGAAGAAACATCCAGCGAGGAGTACCAGATTTTGTTAATATGGCCATGGATGGAATCATCATATGCAAGAATTTTGTAGATGTTATTAGCTTTAATCTTGGATAGGATGGTCCCATCCGGCCATTTGCATTGTAAGTACCTTTGAGAATCAACATGGCAGGTAGGAGGGAGATTTTGCGTTGCTTTAAGAATCATGTTATAAGTTTTTTTCTGAGAGTTTGGAAGACTAAAAGTATTTTTCAGTTCCTCCCAGCTAATTAAATTATCATGTTCAAAAATGTCAATAAAGCTAATGATACCTTTGCTGGCCCAATGTTTGGCAGAACAGCCCTGTAGAAGAGCAAGGGGTTTCCCTGAAAGTTTAAGGTTCCACCAGATGGACCTTTCACCATAAATTTGAGTGTCATCATGGAAGCCCTTGTTAACAATAAATGGTCTAACAATATTCCAGGCTTTCCAGATAGATTTAAAAACTTCCGACCCTTGAACTGAAATGGGGAAGTTACCAATGACTAAATCATTAAAGGGCATGTTATTCCAGAATTTAGCCTTACTAGGAAAGCCTCTCTCAATATTATTCCTAACAAGAATCTTCCATGGGGCATCTCCATTCATGGAGTGAAAGATCCATTTGGTGGCCAGGGATATACCCTGGATCCTAAGGTCTTTCAGTCCCAGCCCTCCAGTAAGTTTATCAGTACAACACCATTTCCACTGGACAGAGTGCATTTTTTTTTTTCCTTGACCATCAGACCATAAAAAATCTCTAATAGCCTTCTGAATCTCAAAAATTTGGTAATTACTAAACATCCACGCAGAGGAGTAATAAATGTTGTAAGAGGATAAGATTTTTTGGCAGACCTGAAGTCTACCAGCAAAGGAAATAGCACGGTTATGCCACATATTCAATTTTTTAGTGATTTTACCTTTGACCCAAAGCCACATGTCTTTCAGTGAGGGATTTATGGCAAAGGGGATGCCAAGATACCTCACAATCTTTTGGGGACCTCCCCATTGGAATTCATAATTTTTAAACCATTCAGGGGGGTGTTCATTCCATCCCAGACAGATGGACTTAGAATGCAAAATCTTAGCTCCAGAAATTTTACAGAATATCTTTAACTTGGATTGCAAATTTTCAAAGTTATCAGCAGTATTTTTAAAGAAAATAGCCATGTCATCAGCAAATTGACTGTTGATGAGCTCCTCATTGTTGGGGAGAGATATGCCTTGGACAGTAGGGGAAAGTGTATTATCTCTAAGAAGATAAAATAGAGCATCAGAAGCAATGGCGAAGAGAGCAGGGGCCAAAGGGCAGCCTTGCCGTATGGACCTTCCCAAGGGAAAGGTATCAGACAGGGAGCCATTAATGTCAATTTGGGCGCAAGCATCCTGGAGAAGCATACTGACAGCCTTGCAGAAGAAGGGAGGAAAACCAAAAGCTTCAAGCATCATGTGAATGAAGCTCCATTCAATCCTGTCGTATGCTTTTTCGAAGTCAAGGAGTAACATGCCCGAGTTCTGACTGGACTGAGAAGCCCAGTTCATGGCTTCCCAACTAGTAAGGACATTTTCTAAGATATACCTACCTTTAATAAAACTAGTTTGGGTAGAGCATATGAATTTAGGAAGAATTCCAGCAAGTCTAGTGGCCAGAATCTTGGCAAAGATCTTATAGGAAACATTAAGGAGCGTAATCGGTCTCCAATTTTTGATGAGAGCTTTATCCCCATCCTTGGGGATAAGCTTAATAATGCCTTTGTTGATAGATGGACCAAGAGATCCCTAGGCCAAAGCTTCATTGTAGATTTTGAGGAGGTCTTTGGCAATCCAGTGTTGATTAGCTTTGTAGAATTCAATGGGGAGGCCATCAGGGCCAGGAGTTTTATCATTTTTGAGGGAATTAATGGCATTGTTGATATCCTCTAAAGTGATATCCTCTATAAGACAAAGTGCATCTTCAGAGGAGACCACCTTAGGGATAAGAATTCTGCATTGATCTCTGAGGTAGGCGGCTTCCCTCGTATCTTCAGAAGAGAAGAGCTTATGGTAGAATTGAGCAAAAGTGTACTTGATCATACCAATGTCCGAAATTTCATGGTTCTCATGGATGATCTTTCCAATAGTTTCATTATAATGTTTGTGTTTGATAAGGTCGAAAAAGAACTTGGAACCACGGTCACCATATTGGAGCCAGTGTGTCCGAGATCTAACCTTAGCACCTCTGGTTTTAGTCACAAGGTGTCTTCTGAGGGCATCTTTAGCTTTCATAACCTGAGAAGTACAGTTAAGGTCAGTGATATTAGTTTGGTTATTCACTTCTGCCTTAGTTCAGCCGAGAGAGCTTTCTCAGTGAATCGGAAGTCCTTTGCTTTCTTTTGACCAATGGTCTTGAGCAGATTTTGCCAGGAAGGGATGTTCCTATTCCAAATGTCCCTCTTTAAATCCTTCGAAAAATTGGTCTTATTAATGATGTTAATAACGTGGATGGCAGCAAGAAGATCAGTATCTTTAAGAAGGCTAACATTAAGGAGAAATTTGGAATTAGCAGTGTTGGGTCTAATCGGGGCCCTGTTGAAGGTAAAAGATGCAGAGATGGGGTGATGATCCGACAAAGTGGAGGGAGTAACAAGAACGGAGTTACCAAGATCATTAGGGAGGAAGGAGAAAAGATTTATGTTGGCATAAAAGCGGTCGAGACGGGACTAAATTCTATCATTCCCCTGTTGATGATTGCACCAAGTATACCAAGGCCCGGGATTATTGTTTTTATTGCCAGCAAGAGGGTCATAAAGTTGCAGAGAGTTTTTCATCTTAAACCAATGTGATTTTTCCATATCTTTCCAAGCAAAAGGGAGGCCCCCACCTTTGTCATCCTGGTGTTCAACCATGTTGAAATCTCCAGCAATGACCCAAGGAATGCAGGGGAGGGAAGTCATCCATTCCCAAAGGGAACTTCTTTCTTTAGGATCATTCGAAGCATAAATAGAGCAAATGCCAAATTCATAGTTATTGTAGTTGAGAGTGACCCAGACCACTCTGTTACATGGGGAGATCCCACAGTTAGTTATAAATTTTTCCAATTTAGGATTAATAAGTAAAGCAACACCCCCTTTGCCTTTCTGGTGGTAGGTGTAAATTTTTATTGCATCTTTCCAAAGAAAGTTTAAATTGGATTCAAGAATGAAACCAGTAGCCTTAACTTCTTGTAACATAAGGAAATCTAGTTTATGACAAGATTGAAGGAAGTTCTTAATGACATATTTCCTATCGGGGGACTCTAATCCCCGCACATTCCAGGAGACACAGTTCATGAGGAAACATTTTGGTGAGGGATGCGCAGTTCAGATGAGTCCATATTCGGGTTCATCACAATAGCAGAGATTCCTTCATCAGTTTTATTAGCACTTTTGTTTTTGGAACCTGGGGGTCTCCCTCTTCGTTTAGACAACGGGAGCCCAGTTTTAAATTCATCTTCACAATCAGAGGTACTGTCGAATTCCATAGTTTTAGTCAAGGTAGGGCATCTTTCCCTAGATGTGTTTGGCAAGGCAGGAATTACCGCAATACTATAATCATCGCTGATTTCATTAAGGGTACTACACTGGGTGTTGGAAGCAGGTTGTTCTGAGATAGTGAGATCTGCAGATGGGGAAGGTTGAGAGAGCGGAGAAGCAATTTCAATGGGGGCAAATCTGTTAGCCGTAGCAGGGGTGGGATGGCTTTGGCTGGATGCGGGATTTTTATTAGATTTCCTCCTTCGCTTGTTGGAGATTTTAGTCACATTTTGAAAACCATCCGCGGGTAAGGCTTCAAGACAGTCAGTAGGAGTGGAATGCAATATATCAGGGGTGGGATTGTTAGGGATGGGGGTAGCAAGAGATGTATTAGTTGAATTGAAGTTAACCGTCTGATTAACTATTTCAACCACCATTGAGGGTTCTAGTTTTTTAGGCAGTGTTTTCTTTTGAATGATAGGGCAATCCTTCTGTTGGTGTCCTTCTTGTCGACACAGAAAGCAAGCATTGAGTCCACCAAGGACCACAATAGGACAGCATAATTTAGAGTTCTCGATGTTAATGTTGAGATTAGGAGAGATTTCTAGACCAGGTTTTAGAGCTAAGAGGACATGGGCGTCCATATGTGGAATGAAACGAACAGTGTCATCCATGCGAATGACCTTTCCCAGGGGTTGCAAAAGTTGAGGGATGAACCGCCACAGAAACGGGGGCATGTGTTTTACCAAAATCCAGCGAGGGACCGATAGGGCTAGGACTTCTTCGTAATTTGCCTCTGGGGACCAAGCTATAGCCCTAAAGGATGTCGAGCCAACAGCCCAATACTGTTTTTTTAACACCTCTGCTTGAGCCTCATGGTTAAAAAAAAATGACAAACAAACCTTTTTGAATCTGCCGACAGAACGATATATGCAAACCTAGTTTAAGATTCCAGTAATTATGAAACCAATCATCAAGAAATTTTCGAGGAGGGACCTTATCTATTTCAATAGCTGAAAAGAAAATAGCCGTGCTTTTTAACCTAGATTTTTCCTCAAGTATTTCAGCAAGCATCTCAGAATTAGGTGAAACAGAGAAAACCTCGGAGCTTCCAGGGTTCTTACTGGCTTGATGGGTTCCATCGTTAATGGTAAACCTAGCCTCCGAGTTAAGAGTAATCCCTGCGGTAGCTACGGCCTCTGAAAACGTTTTAGGGCGGTTGGGAGGAGGAGAGGAGTGCAGAGAGTTTTTAGGTAGTTTACTGTTAATATCTTCCCTCGGCAAAGCCGAGAGAGGAGAAGTGGGTACGGGATCTGCAGTGGAGTTAATGAAATTAATGCCATTAGAGGGGGAGGAGGATGGAACGAACACACCTGGCGCCGGAGTAATGCGAATGTAAGAGGAGCCGTCATGTCTGCTATTAATAATCGCCATGTTGGATTTGGAGATCTCGCCGCTAGTTTGGCAGTTACTGCCAAAAGTGCCTCCAGTGTCAAAGACCGAGTTGGGGATGGTTGCAAACGGGGGTTTGTCAGCGCCTATCATCGCAGACCACCGAAAAATCCCTAGCAGCTTAACTATACTTCTTCATTCACAAATATTTTCAATCAAGTTTATTAGGTTTTGAATTATAATTAAATTTAATAAACTTATAAAGTTTTAATTTTTTTCACTTTTAAATTATAATTAAATCTAATAAACTTAGAAAGTTTTTTCAAAAGTGCATAAACTTTATTCACGTTTGAATTATAAAAGTCAATAAACTTAGTGAAACTTTATACATGAAAACTTAATAACTTTATTAAATTTGATTATAATTAAAAAGTGAAAAAAGTTAACACTTTATATTTTTTTACTTTTGATTTAAAAGAGTGAATAAACTTAGTGAAACTTTATACATGAAAACTTAATAACTTTACTAAATTTGATTATAATTAAAAAGTGAAAAAAGTTAACACTTTATATTTTTTTACTTTTGATTTATAAGAGTGAATAAACTTAGTGAAACTTTATACATGAAAAAAAATTAAAGTTTATTAAATTTAATTATAATCCAAAATTGAAAAAGTTATTAATTTAATTTAATAAATTTATAAAAAAAATTCAAAAGTGTATAAAGTTCAATGCTATCAAATTTCCACAATCTATGGTATAATTATTTTTAAAATTCTTTTACACAAGCATAAAAATAATTATGCATAAAATTTTTTCATTTTTAAATTATAAATTTATTAAATTTTATTATAATTCGAAAGTGAAAAAAGTTTAAAACTTTATAAGTTAATTAAAATTAATTCCAAGTCCGCTGATCTTTTAAATTAAAACTTATTTCCTAAAGACTGATCAAAGTGCTAACATCTTTAACATTTAGGAATCTATTCTCTTCAATAGATAGAGGGAAGGGATTTGACCTTAGTGTGAAAAATCTATTACAATTACTGATTATTATCCTCCTATCTTTGATAGATTATTTGAGCAACAAATATTGGAAAATAACACAACTGTAATTTCACAAACTCATATAAATGCGCAACACAATGAACACAATATTAAAACTTCGGCAAATTAAGAGATACAAATACTTCTTGCCTCTTACTGGCAGAGCTTCGACAATCTCGTAATCTTCCTGCTGATATTCCACCCCGCTACTATCCCAACGCTATCACTGCGCCCTTGCTAACACTGCAAGTTTCTCCACACAATTCATTCATTGTTTTTCAAATGCCCCTTGACCCCCTTATATACTACTCTCGTTGGAAAACCAACGGCCGAGATTAATTCTCAATCAACGGCTGAGATTAAAAACAACTAAACAACCCTAACCAAATTGGTTGCTAGAAGTTTCTAAAAAGAGTCAAATAATTAATAAAAATTGTTTGAACTCTAACTACATTTGTTAGCAAACAATTATTTACTAATTATTTAGCAAATGGACAAACAGTTGTCCAAGCTAACAAACTAACAAACTAACACTCCCTCTTAGCAAGGAAGTTGTTCTGCATGACACCCAACTTCTCGCTGAAGAAGATGAATTTCGCCTTCCCCAATGCCTTTGTCAGAATGTCTACTACCTACTGATCTGTAGGTATAAACTATAGCTGAATAACTCCACATTGTACACAATCTTTGATGAAGTGATACCTGATGTCTATATGTTTTGATCTATCATGAAACACTGGATTCTCAATCAACTTCATGCAACTCTTAATGTCGTAGTGTATCACTGTAGTCTCCACCTTCTGACTAAACAAGGCTACTAGCAACTTCCGAAGCCATATAGCTTCACATGTCGCCATGCTAGCTGCTATGTATTCCGACTTTGCAGAACTCAGAGCCACAGGCTTCTGCTTTCTATTGAACCAAGAGACAACTCCTGATCCCAGACTAAAACAACACCCTGAAGTGCTCCTCTTGTCTATTGTACTACCTACCCAATCTGCGTCAATATAGCCCATCAATCTGGTTCCTTCACCTCGAGCATATCTAATCTCATACTCAATTGTACCTCGCAAATAATGCAGCACATGCTTTGCCACTGTCTAATGCACTCCCTTTGGTTCAACTATTAATTGACTAAGAGAGTTAACTACAAAAGCTATATCTGGCCTAGTGTTGACCAAATACATGAGAGAACCAATAAACTACCTATATAAGGTGGGATCTACATCCTTCTCCCTGGATGTGTCTACCTTCCTCCAATTTGTGATCATAGGTGTAGACATGGCTTTCCAATCTTCCATCCTAAACCTTTTCAAGATTTCAATGCAATATTTCCCTTGTCCAAGGAAAATCTCTCCATCTGTCTGCCATACCTCCATGCCTAGAAAGTAGTGCATAAGTCCCAAATCTTTCATCTCGAACTCTGCTGCAAGGTCCCTCTTGCACTCTTCTATGAGTCCTAGTGAACCTGTTAGAAACAAGTCATCCACATATAAAACAAGAATGAGAATCTCACCCCCAACCACCAAGTAGTAGAGATTAGCATCTACCTCACTCTTCACAAAGCCCATTTCCTGCAAGTAACTATCAATGCATTCATACCATGCTCTGGGAGCCTGCTTGAATCCGTACAAAGCTCTCTTTAATCTACACATGTGGGTCTCTTTGTTGTGTGCTACAAAGCCTTCTAGTTGTTCTATGTACACCTCCTCTTTCAACTCACCATTGAGGAATGTTGTCTTGACATCCATTTGATGGATCTGCCATCCCATTTGTGCTAAAATTGAGATTACAGCTTGTATAGAAGTATACCTGGCAACCGGAGCAAATGTCTCCTCATAGTCTATTCCCTCCTTCTGAGAGAACCCTTTTGCCACAAACCTTGCCTTGTATTTCTTGATGCTACCATCTGCACCATGCTTGATCTGATAGATCCAACATGATCCAACCACATCTCTATCTATTGGTCTAGGCACTACCTCCCAAACATCATTCTGTATAATTGAAGTATACTCCTCAACCATAGCATCTTGCCACACTTGATGTTGTGTAGCCTCCTAATAGCTATAAGGTTCACTATTTACCAACTAAATAACTAATGCAACATAGTCATCAAACTTGGTTGGTTGTTTCCGTTGTCTACTACTCCTCCTAGGAGTACCCACTAACTCCTGAGTATTTCTTTGTGTCTGTTGAACCTTACGGTTGTTGCTACCAACTGTAGAAGATGAAATATCAACCTCCATGTCTTCTTGATGCATCTCTTCTTGCACCTATTGCTCCATACTCTGAGAACTCTCACCTCCTGAGCCTATGCTTGTACTAGTAATTATACTAAAGCTTTGATGACCTTGATTCAGTTGAGTGATCCTTGGAGCTTGTGTTGGCTGCTCACTCTGATCAACTACTAGCAAATCTCTGGACCTTCTAAATGCCTTATCCTCCATGAACTTGACATCACGTCGAACAATAATCTGCCTAGTCCCTGGAATGAATATTCGATATGCCTGTGAGGTTTCACTATACCCCACAAAGTACCCTCTTTCTGCAGTCTGATCTAACTTGGTACGTGTATCCTTTGGAATGTGACAATATGCCAAACACCCAAAGATCCTGAAGTGACTAACATCTGGCTTCCTCCCAGTGAATGCTTCCTCTGGTGTCATCTTCCCTAGCACCTTATGTGGAACCCTGTTCTGTATGTATACTGTCGTACTACATGCTTCTACCCATAAGTAACGAGGCAGGTCCTGATCATGTAGCATAGCCCTTGCTACCTCCGATATGGACCGATTCTTCCTCTTACAACCCCATTTTGTTACAGGTTGTAAGGAACAATCCACTCTCTCTTGATTCCTTCCCTGGTAAAAAACTCTTGGAATTCATTCCCTTTGTACTCGCCTCCATTGTCTAACCGAAGAACCTTTATCTTCCTTCCTGTCGAGTTCTCCACAAGAGCCTTGAACTCTTGGAAGCGATTGAAAACCTCATCCTTGGTCTTCAAGAAGTATATCAAGGTCTTCCTGGAGAAATCATCAGTAAAAGTAACATAGTACTCGTATCCTCTGAGAGACTTCGTCGACATTGGTCCATATACATCTGAATGTACTAGATCAAGAACACTCTCAAATCGAGTGTCACTCCTTGGAAAAGATGCTTTTACAAACTTCCCCAACACACATCCCTTACATACATCATCATGCTTTGTGCTCACCTCTAGAACACCTGCCATAGTCTCATGAAGCAATTTAAGTGCTCCATGATGTATATGGCCCATCCTCCTATGCCATAGCTCTCCAAGATATCTAGGATTACTGTTGCTCATGAGTGCCTTAGGAGTATCAAACTGCAACCTATAAAGTTGACCACTCCTAACTCCAATAGCTATGGGTGATTTCCAATCCTTATGCTTAATCAATACATGTGCCCCTCTAAAGAGTACATTGTACCCTTTGTCCTGAAGGACATATATAGAAATCAAATTCATCCCTAAGCCTGGAACATGCAACACATCATGAAGAGGAATCATCTTACCATTCTCCCTCTGAAACTGAACAGTCCCTTTCCCAACTGAGTTGAGTTTGGACATGTTTCCCATAGAGATCTGGATCCTGGTGCTCTCCTCCTTATAACTGGAGAAGTATTCTCTAACTCCTATCATATGAAATGATGCCCCACTATCTATGTACCAAACACTCTGTGAGGTTGAGCTAACCATACATGCTATGAATGCAAACTCATCTTCCATTCTATTTGAGAGCTCATCTACACTTGCTGAAGCTGCAACTTGCTTCTTGCCTTTCTTGTCATTCTTCTTCCTTTCTGGGCAATCGCTGACATAGTGGCCAAACTCGTGACAGCCATAGCACTTGATCTTCAACAAGTCTTTCTTCTTCTTCTCACCTTGTGGATTTGATCCTTTGTTGGACCCCTTCTTTGCTTTTCCTTTACCCACTAGGGCAACGTTCTCCTATTCTGCCTCACTTTTCTGAATCTTATTGTTGGCTCCATTGACAAGGCTTAGTCTAAGCTCCTTCTAAGTGAAGTCACTCCAAAGTCGATCCCAACTTGGTAAGGTGTCTCGTCCATTCACAACTTGAACAAAGACATCCCACTGCTTAGAAAACCCATTTAGGGCTATCCGTACCAGCTCATCATCACTTGGTTTATCTCCAATAGCTGCTAACTCATCTTTGACAAGTGTAAGCCTGGTGAGGTAACTCATCATGTCTTCTCCCTTATTCATTCAGGTATTCCTCAGCTTTTCTCTAAGAATCAGCTTCCGATTAGTGGTAGCATTCTGGTACAAATTCAAAATGGTATCCCACATCTTCTTTGCAGTATCTAACTCTGCAATATGTGGAACTATATGGTCCTTGACACCATCAAGGATTAGCCTCCTCACCTTGGAATCATCCTTCTTGTATGCTGCAAGCTGTGTTGCATCTGAAGGTACAGTCACAACAGTGGTAACATATTCCTTGATACCATTCTCTTCTAGTAATAAAGAAATTCTAGCTTTCCAGACACCAAAATTAGAGGCTCCATCCAATTTGTCCTAATCTCTTAAACCAACTGAGGCTATCTCAAAGGTTAAAGCAAATAAAAATTCTAAAGAGGTTAAACTAGGTTTTATAAACCCTCAGATTCCTTCGCCTAGGGTAAATCTCTTCTACCCTTAACTTAGCTCTGATACCATGTGAAAAATCTATTACAATTACTGATTATTATCCTCCTATCTTTGATAGATTATTTGAGCAACAAGTATTGGAAAATAACACAACTGTAATTTCAGAAACTCATATAAATGTGCAACACAATGAACACAATATTTTCGGACAATTGTCCCTGGAAAAACCCCGAACGGAAAACTAGTACTGCGGATGAGAACTATATTAAAACTTCAGCAAATTAAGAGATACAAATATTGCTTGCCTCTTACTAGCAGAGCTTTGACGATCTCCTAATCCTCCTGTTGATATTCCACCCCGCTACTATCCCAACGCTATCACTACGCCCTTGCTAAGACTACAAGACTTACTTGCTAACACTGCAAGTTTCTCTACACAATTCATTCATTGTTTTCCAAATGCCCCTTGACCCCCTTATATACTACTCTCATTGGAAAACCAATGGCCGAGATTAATTCTCAATCAACGGCTGAGATTAAAAACAACTAAACAACCCTAACCAAATTGGTTGCTAGAAGTTTCTAAAAAGAATCAAATAATTAATAAAAATTGTTTGAACTTTAACTACATTTGTTAGCAAACAATTATTTACTAATTATTTAGCAAATGGACAAACAGCTATCCAAGCTAACAAACTAACACTTAGTGTCCTCACACTCAATAGCTTCGATATTCCCTTGGGCATAGGACTGCTAGAAAGATCATTTGAGCAGCGTTCTACATCGAGGTGGAGCTCATCTATCCAGTCAGGCAAATGTTGCAAACATTTTCAGTAAGAAACATCAAGATATTGAAGACTCTTGTAGTAACTAGCAAAATCTCTCTGCACTTATAATTACAGTATGGGAATGGTGCAACTAATCCCCCCCATAGATGGCGCTATCAGAAGATAAGTTTGGGAAGTACATTGCCGCCATCGCCAGACCTTTGTTTGACTAATTGTCCTCAAATACAATGATTCAAACTTGCAAAGCAACTGTCAATTCTAACTTAGTTTATGAGATAATATAATAATATTTCAATTTGTATTCTTTCTGTCAATTGTTTTTTAATTTGTTTTGTTGAAAAAATTTCAATGAAAAATGTATAATAAAATAAAAATGTGGAGGAGCTAATAAGAATTAGATCGAAAAATTAAGGAAAAAAAAATCACAATTAGCATGTTGTGATTACGTATAATTTATATACACGATCCATTTTCTTGGTGTTTCTAATTAAAACTGTTTAAACTTTGTTAATCCAACTTAATAGTAGATAATAGGAAACTTCTCATATACTAATTTTTAATGATGTTACTTCATAATTTCTTTGTCTCAAAAATAAAATTAATCAGAAATCTCTAGAACAATGTTTTTGATTTTTGTTGGGTTTTTCATTGCAGCAATTAGCTGCTTTGTAGTCCACATGTTTCTCTTAGCTGGATTGTTTTGCTGCTATTTTTTTTTAATAATTCTTTTGTCTTGCTAAATCTCTGTATCGTTTTGTTAAAGCATCTTGATTTTGATTGGGTTACTCTTTGTAGCGGTTGGCTGCTTCGAAGTCCAGATGGGTTTCTCTTAGGTTTGTGTCGATTGTTTAGATGCTGTGTAACTCTTTTGTATTGCTGTAATCATTGCTATATTCTTAATATAAATGGTTCTCGATCCATTCAAAACAAATTTGTAAATAGTCACAAATTTGATATCGACAGGAGAAGCTCTAGAAGGCTGGTTTCCATTTCTATTCTGCCGGTCTGAGAGAAGGTGGGAGGCAATCAGAGCAAGGGGAGTTATGGGAGGGTTGGTAATGTGTTCGATTGGGATAAGGATTATAAAGAGGCCCGCGAAAAGGATCCAGACGTCAAGAATTTCAACGACACCGTTGTAAAGGATATTGTGGGAGTCATCAACACCCTTCAAAATGCCAGGGTAGAGGGCGGCTTGCCTCTAGATTCTTTCGAGAGGCTCATCTTCCGCTTGTTCAAATTAGACAAGCACCTCAAAATTCTACAATGACGTCTCAAATTGGGAGGAAAGGGTGACCAGCAACCAGCTTATACTTAGGGTCACGTAAAAGCACATAGAGCCTCCAAATACCCCTCCCGGCAAGGAGCAATACATGAAATGTTTGGAAAAGCTAACGGAATTTAAGGTGGCTCAGAATCGCTTGCACAAGGACCTTTCGGACCTTGCAGACCCAGAGCTTTAAGCAAAAGATAGATCATCTTTTGAATATTTTGAGAGAGATTTATAGTGTTAGAGAGATTGGATCATTTAGAATTATTTATAAACAAATATTCTTCAAAATTTTGAATTCATAATTTATAAAGTATTAAGATATTCATTTTTATAATTTATTTTAATATTTTAGAAAAAATAGGAATTTGTTTATGTAGAAGTTGATGATCAATTACATGAGCCAAGAATTATCTACCGAGAATTATCTACAAGCAAAACACCTATCACACAAAAGAGATCAAGCAAAGAGATCAAGAATTTCATGTTAATTAATGGAACACATTTTCTGTAGACAATACAATTTGTGGGGTGTAGCGTTATTTGCACGCAAGCTACAGCTGACTTGTAATATAATATAAATTTCAAGGGCGAGCCTCCTTCCACGTGCTTTCGTAGGCATGCTAAACCTATGCAAACTAGGAATACTGGTAGAACTACAAATTACATAATTGCATAAATTGGAAAGAAGTAAAAATTGTGAATAAACTGCTTGATTGATTTAGGAATGTGTACAATATATAAAGCACAAGAAGACCCATCTAGAATAGCAACAACCAACTAGAAAATAGGCTTTTAGCTTTATGCAAGATTGCCCAACTAAGAAATCACAATCCCATCTTTTAACAACTAGCAGTAGAATATTCTACACCAACACCCCCCCTTAAGTGTAGCTAGATTGAATAAAAAGATATGGGTCTTGGCAAAAAAACCATGATCAAGAACCCAATTATAGAGGAATGGAGAAAACCCAAGAGAGAATAACTCCTAACCATTTATTCAAACTAACGAATAAGCTAAAATTGCCAATGAAGAACTGGAAATGAATCTACACTGCAACAAGATTACATTAGAATCATAGAAACCACTGCACGAGATGTAGTTGTACATATTCTGGATTGTTCAAATGGATGAACATACAGGTACACGGTCTCTAAATACAAAAACTGATCATATGAAGACATGAGTATATCTGCAAAAAAGTGCTCCAAATATAAGAACTCCAAAAATGTCCTCTAGTTCAGATGAAGCCATTGTGAATTCAATTCTCAATATTGTCCTACTAGAAAGAAACTCTAGAAGCACTCGAGGATGCGACTCTAGAATCTCATGTAGTTACAAACCCTGCTAGAAAGAATCTCGAGGAGAAAACCAAGTTGAAACATTGGAATCTCATATAGACAGGAATTTAGAACCAAAGAACACCTTTGGCTACCAATTGGAGGAAGAGTGCAAAGCTTGGTGATTAATTAATAACTTTCATAGTTTGTTTATTCAGGAAGCTTACTAAAAGAAACCTAGACTAGATGCTTTATATGGAAACTCTCATATTCAATTTTACAAAGTTTTGAATTTTCTCAAATCTTTATCATGTAGTGCTCGTAAAGTACGTACAATTTTTAAAGAACCATCATAGGAAGAAAACAAGAAGCATGCAAAAATTAGGGTAGAAACATGCATGTATCTACAAACAAAGGTTTACATCTGCCTCCATGGTGGTGATAATCTTCACCAAAAAAAATTGACTCCAAATATAGACTTGCTTGCAAAAGATAATGTGAAATAAACGGCAAGTCCAATCTTCACACAATATACAAATGGATTTGTACTCATGCTATACTAAACTCTGATACCATGTAAAATTATTTGCTAAACCTTTGAAAACCAGGAATAGTGATAGAGCTGCAAATTACATAATTGCATAAATTGGAAAGAAGTAAAAATTATGAGTAAACTGCTTGATTGATTTAGGAATGTGTTCAACATATAAAGCACAAGAAGAGCCATATAGAATAGCAACAACCAACTAGAAAATAGGCTCTTAGCTTTATGCAAGATTGCACAACTAAGAAATCACAATCCTATCTTTTAACAATTAGTAAACTTATTTAAATAAATATTCTATGGAGAATATTCTACACCAACAAACTATTGTGGTGGGTGAATGTTTGCAATGCTATGTTGTCTCAAAATTCTTTGATCAAATAAGCAAATGCCAATTTACAATTCCTAGGTTTTGAGAGAAGATGGGAAACAAGATGAGTAGCATGAGAGCTATTAGAGAATTAGCTGATAAGGACTATGTCAGAGAAAAGGGTGGCCTTGATTCTTTATGGCAGAGCCTCTGGAGTTTGTAGAAAAAGGATTTGGAAGCCTTTGAGTGCATCCATAAAAATAAATGTATGTATTTTGATTATTTGTATAATTTATATTTTATATAAATATGGATATTTATATATGTATTTATATATTAATAAATGTATGTGTATCATTTTATTGTCTAAGTTTTTATCTATTTTAGTTAAAACATTAATATTTTTAAGTAGAAAATCTGTTGGAGTTATTTATTAATAATTTGGATCACATTATATGATGTATAGTTGAGGTAAGCACCATATTGATGGACCACTCATTGTACAATGGATTATAGTGTAGTCCAAAAAGTTTATGAAATCCTCACATAATTTTATGCTACGACCAATCTAAAATACTTGTATCGACTATGGAAATATCATATTTAGATTTAATGTTTCTTCTTGAACACTTCAAAAAAATTATACTTTAATGTTAGTTTTACGTGCTTTTTTAAGGAAAAAAAGCCAAATAAGTCACATTTGTATTATCTTTTGATAATATATTTTTCATTTGAATAAAATGTCTTGAATTTGAGGTTGAATGTTTACAATGAAGAAATAAAATTGATAGAAACCACACTCAGCAATACCAATTATTTAGGTAACTCCTACCATATATCACTTATCAACACATTCCTCATGAAGCATGTATATAATTAATATTGTAAATAAAATTAGAATGTTATGCTATAGATGAAGTAACACAAATGAATATTACAAGTGAATATGGGCAATCTAACATATAACTCCAACTATTGTTATCAATATCGCATTTAAACTAACCATCATAAATTAATTGAGTTCACTTAAAAAAAAAAATTGACACTCCCTATACCCTCAAATAACTCTAGAACTATGTCATTTTTAGGATCTGTGCAAGAGTAAGTGATAAGGAAAATAAATTTCAATGTATAAGAAGGTTATAAACCTAGTAAGAAGTGAGTGTTTTATTTTATACATGTGAACATGGATGCTATTATTGGTGTGTGACTTATAGTATTGATTAAAAATAGTAGGAAAAGTAAGAAGGATTGCTTCTTTAGATATTCTAGACATTGGCACATATTGAGGTGCTAGAGAACGTATTCTATAAGGCCAATAATAGAAAGTCAAGTGGAAGTGAGTTACTATCTTCAAGAGAATATGGTGGTAGTTGAAGCTCAAAAGTGTAAGTCATATTATGTGTATCCCACAATATAGTTTGTCTCGCTTGTAGACATCCTAATTTTTACTTGAAGTTGTATATTTCTTAGAAAAACTAATGATTCAAGCCTTAAGGTGTTCCATCTAAAAGGGTTTGATTGAAGGGGGTTAAATAAATTCATTTTGGATAGAAATTCTTGTAATGTAATATAATGAAATTGAGTCTTGGCCTAGAGACATAAACTAAGATGTTAATTCTCAAATTATCATCATTCATTGGAGGAAATAGCCAACATGATCCAACTTTAGTCTAAAAGAAGAGATAGATGTTATGTATGATTATTTTCTCTTTTGATCTAATTTGATTTGATGTGAATATGTAATGAGTAGGAAAAATGATGCAAAATTGATAATATTCAAGATAAATAGACAGATATAGTTATTTATGATAAAAGAGAGATGGACACCTCTAGCTAGTAATTTAATTAGAACCAAACCCTCTTTCATAAAATATTGAATTAATAATTGCAAATGTTTTGTGGTTGGTGGTTAATTAGGGTTTTTCTTTTTTTTTTTTTACTATAAACATTTTTATATGCAAATTTCCTCATATCTACATGCATATAAATACAAAAGTAAATAAATAAATTCATGTATTTTGGTTATTTGTATAATTACAATTTGATATGAATATGGATATTTATCTTGATGTATGAATAAATAAATGTATTTTTGTAAGAGTTTTTGTATCTTTTTATTTATTTTAGTTAAAAATTTAATATGAGTCATCTATATATTTTTGGTAGAAATTTTAAGGAGCTATTTATCAACATTTTATATCACATTGTGTGATATAATTTTCAGGTGAGAACCATGATGATTCATCACTCATACTAAAAAAGGATCAAAGAGTGTGGTCTAAAAAATTGATGAAAAAATCACATAATTTTCTTTTGGGAACAATCTAAACTACTTGTATGGACTATGGAAACATACGTCTAGGACCAATCTAAATTATGTATGGACCATGGAAACATAAATTTTATTCTAGGACCCGTTTTGTTGGTGGATCTTTTGTCTCCTGGTGGGGTTTTCTTTTAGTTTGACGTCATCCACGCAGTGATTGTAGCTATGGGGGTTCCTGATCTTGGTACTCTCACATTGGGTTCCTCTACCTCTCCTACAAATTTTGGTGGCGAGATTCCCCCTATATAATCTTCGAAGCTTTTCTGCTACTTATAATGCTAAGATTTTTGCTTCTAGGAAGATGAAGGGCTCCATTAAGTCAATATTGTTTGTTTCTATTGCTCCCATGAATCTTGCAGGGAAAGCAGTGTTGGACTATGACCTAAATATTTTTTAAAGTATGGCTTAATCTATAGATTATTTTCAATTTTGTCCTTCTCTTTTTTAATTGCATAGTTGGGTTTAGGAGGTATGGTCTCCTCTAATGCAGGGTAAAATAGATCTTTACCCCTTTTCTAGAGGTTTTCATGTGGCGTGCTTTGATTTTAAGGATGTTTGGTAGGTTGTACTTGATGATTGGCCATGGAAGTGGGATTCTCATCCTCTCTCTATGCAAACCTCAACTTCCTCTTTTAACCCTTTGAAATATTTGATTGACATTTTTATTGTGTAGGTAAGGTTTCCTTATCTTTCTTATCATTTTTGGTGTGATGAAATCTATGAGGCTATTGGTAATTCTTTAGGAATATTCATAAAGGTGCACCTTGTGACCAATTCAAGGGTCACACTTCATTTGCTCACATTATAGTCAAATTGGATATTTTAAAAGCTCTACTTGGAGAAGTCATTATGTAGGTTGGTGATAGATCCATGTGTTATTTGTTGGACTATAAGTAGATTCACTTTCACTATAGGCATTATTTTTCTATTGGACATTTAGCTTCTAAGTGGTCATGAAATTCTTGTAGGTGCCACTCTTCCTCAACTTTGTGGAATAATGTTGTTCATGACCATCTTTCTAATTTTCCTCGTGCTTCTTCTGAGGATGATGTTGTTGTAGAGGATTCTGATAATGAGTTCCAAGTCTTTAAAAAATAGAAGTAGGTTTTGAAGGGACCCTAAAACCCTTTACAAAGGAACCAATAAAGATAAAATAATTAAGAAACTAAATGGGACAGATAGCAAAAAACCAGAAAAGTACTGGACAAAAACCAACACAAAAGTCCAACACTACCACCAACAACCAGCAAAAATAGAAAAAAGACAAATTACATTGTGTTTTTAAGGGCATTAGCCAATTTCTCGCTAATCCCTTACATTTATTTGATATTCTCCCTGAGAATTGGGATTTCCTTTCAAGAAGCCAAGGCAACCTTTTTCAAGCTCGCCCTAGTCCTTTTAGCCGCACTTCTAGGAACACTATCCATATTCGCAACCTTAGTAGCAACCTCTTCAGCATCAAGGTCCACAATAGACTTGGTAGGGCTGGGACCATCAAGTTATTTGGCTATTTCCTTCATGTTCCCCATCACAGAGTTGAGGATCTCCAGAAACAAAATCAGGAAGTTCCTCATGGCAACCTTCCCTTCCTCTAGCTTGCTGATCTGAACTTCAAGCTTCTCCACCTTTTCGTCCATTTCCTTTTTCCATTTTTGTAGGTTAATTTCACCACTCTGTCCCTGGTCTTCTTGATGTTTAGCCTTTTTTTCCATTTTATTAATTCTTTCATAAAGCCATCTATTGAAGCACAGATGAGCATCAAACAGGTTCTTAGGCTTATCCAGGATAAGCATACCAGTATTCATCTCATCACCAACTCTATCCTTTTCCATGCTCGTATCCTCCTTATCCTTGTTCAGCTCCATTTCTATTTCCTTGTCTTCCTATTTTTTTCTGGTTATCTGGCTCCTCCATGGGCTAGTTGTTGAGATCACCAAGGCTCGCACTGTGGGTAGGTTTCTCCTTATTACTCTCATCCTCTTCCTGATTTTACTTCTCATTACCACTATCCATTCTAGGTGTTTCCTTGACCGAGATTTTCTGATCAAAATCTTCCGCTTCTCCTCCTTCCTCTTCCCCCACTTCCTCATCTTTCTAGCTCTCCACCCTATCAGTATCATCAGTCTCCATATCACTACCTTCTTTTCCTGTATACTCAAGATCAACCTCCACATCCTTATGTTTATGGCTCAAATCCATGTCCTCCACATTTTTCTCCACAGAGCCTTCTTTTATCCTTTTTACTCTGTTTCTACTCATCCTTCCTAGGCCCAAAATCCTCAATTTTCCTCTTACCTTTGCCTGAGGACACTAACATCCTTTTGTTTTCCTGAATCACCAAAATCTTACAATACTCATAAGTGAGAAAAATAAGACCAAAATGTAGCATAGGAGAAGAGGGATTCTTACTGTGCTTGTTCAACGAGCGCGACAAGAACTTGAAAAAGGTAATAAGGAAGAGACACCCTTTTCTCATGCCTAAAGTTGTTCAGAAGCACAAAGTGATAGGTATGGACACTAGTGAATAGGCCCTCCATAGTGATATACTCCATAATGGCATTAAGCACAAAATGCCAAAAATTTTTAATGTTAGATGCGTCATAATTTCCCTGAGATGCTTTGCCTAATTTAGCTTTCTGCTTATCTTTGCATAGAAAGAGCTTCACAACATTATTGGAGACTTTTAGGTCTCTAAAGAAATTGAGGTCTGTATAGGGCATACCTGTGACTGTAGAGATGAGGTCTGTGCCCATCTTGAATTTGACACCATGGATTTTGAAAGTGCCATTTTTCAAGTTTTCAGTCACTCTAGTAACCACCAAGTTAACTCTTCTTTTGTCATAATCCACTAGTTTTTCCATGAACGAAATCATAAAATCCTTTTCCAGTTCGTCCAAACCTTGGGCATGTCCCGCCATCTAGAAAGGTTATCGAGTTCCTCTCTTCTAAGGTCACCTCCCATTCTTGAATTCATTGTACAATTTTTTTGCTTCAACAAATGCAAAGTGAACTTCCAAATGACACTCGAACACTTGAAAATAAGCACCCACAAACTATGCAAATTTTTAATATTCTTATTTAAAACTCTACCCTTCTGACAAGCTATCATCTCCTTTTTAAAGTTTTGATGTTTAATCATTAATACAACCATGATTAAAATACAATCTTTCTTTCCCCATAATTCTATCCTTTCTAATTAGGTCTTTAATATTGAAATCATAATTATCTTCACCATTCCATATGCTTTGTTTTTCAGATATAACACCAAGGTTAGCAAGACCATCTATGACGACATTCTTTTGCCTAAAGGCATGCTCAATAATAACAGATTTAAAACTAGTAATAATTTCTCTGGCCTTAAAATGATATTTTTGATGGACCACGAAGGCTCGGCTTCGCCCTTTAGGCATTTAATAATATTAAGAGAATCTCTCTCCAACCATAATTTGTCATGATTGAGATTTTTAGCAATAATCAGAGTATTAAGGGCAGTCAAAGCTTCAACATAATGGCTAGTTTGGCTACCCAAAGGACAAGCAACAACCACAAGACATCCTCCAGCAAAATTCCTAACAAACCCCCATATCCAGCATTGCCAGGATTTCCCTTAGATGCCTCATCGAAATTGGCCTTGATCCATCTTTGGGGAGGAAAGCTCCAGAAAAAGACCATCTCTACCTTTATCCTTGCTCTTTCTACTATTGGAAAGGTTCCATCTTTCATTAAAATCTTCCTTAGTAGATAATCCAGTATCAATGCCATATAAGCAATCATGGATCCCTCTATAAATATTATCCACCACCACTTCAGGGTTCACACTTTTTTCCCTAAAAATCCTGTTATTACACTCCTTCCAGATGTTCCAGGTGACATTGGGGAGAATAAGTTTCCAAAGCTCAACATTCTTAGAATTCAAGCTAGGGCAAAACCATTGTTGCCAGAACTCTTCCAGTGAGTTCGGGAAAACCCAGCTCAACTTCCATTTATTAAGAATTATATTCCAAATATCTTGACTAAAAGTGCACTAGTAGAGGATATAGAATGCAAACTCCTCCTCCTTGTAGCAAAGAGAGCACCTGTTAGGAAAAACAAATCCATGCTTATGAAGATTATCAAGGGTTAGCACCTTATTTTGGATAAGGATCCAAAAGAAGATATTAATTTTGGGAGTCAAATTCTTCATCCACACTTTCGCCCATAGAGGAATCTCATCTGGAGCTTTGTAATGTATAGAGACAGCTGAAGAAATAGATTATCACCCATCAGAAGTTTCGTTCCAAATCATACAATCCTCAGAATGCTCCATGAAGATTTTGGAAGAGAGCAAGGTCTCCAAAAATATTAGGCCCGGACAAACTTGGCTAAACTCAATCCAATTAGTATTTCTCTAGTAGTCCCTAACAAGGTCTCCATACCTTCTTTTAAACTAGTCTTTCTATTCATTAAGAATAGGGATTTTCTCCAGCGGTTTATCCATTAGCCATCTGTCCTCCCAGAATCTGATAATTCTCCTATTACCTAGTTTCCACTTTCTTCCAGCAGTAGCCCATACTTTAGCCATTTGAACAACATTACAAATAGCAGAGCCATCCACAAGGAAGGAATTATCCATAAATTCTTCATCAAACGGTTGCATATGAAGGTATTTCTTTTCCTGAATGGAATTCTATTCCCTTTCCTCTCCTTTCATTCTTCAAATTTCTTTAGCTAACAAAGCATTGTTCATAGTCATAATGTTCCTTATTCCCAAGCCCCTAAAAGCCTTAGGAGTACAAATATTATTCCAGGCAATAAGGGGGATTCTATTTTTATCTTCCACTCCCAACCATAAGAATTTTTTTTGTATTCTTTCAATGGCCTCAGTAAACTTCCTGGGGATCTTAAACAGACTAAGGCTGTAGATAGGCAGATTTTGAAGAGTAGTCTTAAGCATCGTCATCTTACCTGCTTGGCTAAGGAGGGATCCCTTCCACCCAACCAGTTTGGAATTAAATCTATGAACCAACTTCATCCAAAAATTCTCTGAAGGCTTTAGGCACAGGGGGAGACCCAGATAAGTAGAAGGAAACTCTGCAATTTTACTCTATCCATGGCAGTGTTGATGAAGAACAAAGAACTCTTATCCTAATTTATTTTTTTCCCAGAAGTTGCTTCATAGGAATCCACGAGAATCTTCATATTTCTAGCTTCTCTTATGGTAGCTTCTCCCATGGTAATAGAATCATCTACGAATTGTTCATGAGTACAGGTTGAGTTGGACGAGGAAGGCTTAAGGCCTTTGAGTTTCCCTTCCTCCACACTTCTCATAATAAATCTGCCCAAACTTTCTGCACCAATAGATCCCTGATCTCATTCAAGTTAGGTTGGATAGATCCCTAATCTCCCCCGATTGGCTCTCAAAGTATAATTATTCTCTGGTGTCTATCATTAAGATTGGTTTTGATCATTATCATATCTCTTTCACTGCCAATCCTACTTCCTCAAAATATAATTTTTCGTTTAGATTTGAAAAGCCTAGTTATCCCACCCCTCTATTGAAAAACTTTGTTTCTGAATGGTGAAACTTAGAGGTTGAGGGTACTTCTTTATTCAGAGTGTCCAAAAAGCTTAATATTATCAAAGCCAAAGTCAAAATATGGAATAAAGATACTTTTGGAGATATCTTCAAAATGAAAGCCAATATTAAGATAGATATTAAAGAAGTTCAGGAAAAAATTCAAGTGGAAGGCCTTTCTAAGGATTTGAGGAATTCTGAAAACGGGCTACTTTCCAATTACCATGAAATTATCTCTAATGAAGAAACCTTTTGGAGACAAAGATAAAAATACCTAGTTTTTCCACGTGACTGCTCTTAAGCATAGGGCGGCCAACAGAATCTCCAGTTTATATAGTAATAGGGGTATTTTGTTGAATGAAGATGAAATTAGAAAGGAACATGTGGATTTCTTTAGTAATCTTTTGGGTGGTGAGGGTTCTCGAGATATCAGAAATCAAGACCTTCTTGCTCAAGTTATCCCTACCATTTTAAATGGGGATGACAATAAAAATCTATCTAGGATCCCTTTGAATCAGGAGATCAAAAAGGTAGGTTTTTCCTTTCTTGGAGACAAGTCTCCTAGTTCGGATGGATTTCCTATGTTCTTCTTTCAAAAATTTTGGAATATTGTGGAGATTGACATCTATAATGGTCTTAAAAAAAAATTTTGGGTCTAGACGGCTTCTCAAAGAACTCAATGCTACCTTTATTGTCCTCATCCCTAAGATCCCTAGAGCTGATTCTCTTAATAAGTTTAGACCTATTAGTCTTTGTAATTCTTTTTACAAGATAATATCTAAGGTTCTCACTTCTAGATTGTTGGGTATCCTTCCTTGCATAATTTCTACCCAGTAAAATGGTTTTGTCCCTGGTAGACAGATTTTGGATTCCATCATTTCGGTTCATGAGAACATTCATTCTCTAACTCTCGCTAAAAAATAGGGCTTTTTTTTTCTGAAGCTGGATATGTCCAAGGCTTATGACATCATATATTATATATGTTATAATATAATTATTATTCAAATAAATAAAAAATATTTTTTGAAAGATTAAATATATACTTTATTATTAAAAGTTTTAAATATATAATTAACTATTAATATACTATATTTATTATTTTAATATTGTAATCTTAAAATATAGTAAAAAGTAATTTATAAGAAATCTAAATGAAAGACATTAAAATAAATTATTTTTAAAAATGAAAAAATTGAAAATGAACAATTGTACTGAGTCAAATAACATAAAATTCTAATCTAAGTGTAAAGGGTTAAAATTAAAATATTATTAATTAAATAATCTTATGTTATTTTAAAATTGCACTTTCACTAGTGATGTGCTATTTCTACCCACAAACCTGTGCACGTAGAGTAGTTGGATGCCATGGCATGATATTAGATGGAAGTGTGGAAGTCAACGCAATTGATATGGTTGGATATTTCCCTCCACAAAGATGAATAAATTCATTTCACTCTTGGAAAGACTGTTGCAATGTGATGGTCTAGGGGAGGGGGATCATTAGATGGTAGGTGGATAAAATTGGTTCTATAGTGGTGCACTTTAAATATCATATCAATGCTTATCCCTAAAAAGATACCTCTAATTTTTATAAAGCAACCAATCATGTTATGTTATATTGGAACACCATTAAACATGGCTAAATGAACACCTATTGGTGTCATGACAATTTGGGGCCATTTTGAAAACTTTCACTAGAGGACTTGACAAGTAAGTTATTGGACAAATTTAAGAGCAATTTCAAATATCCACATAGGCTTTTTCAAAAACACGCAATTAGGGTGCACGATACCTCTCCTCTAAATGGCATTTTTAATAGTAATTATATTTTAAAAGTATAAGCTTATTATAGCTAAATACAATATAGATATTATGACATCTAATATTAATATATATCATTTTATAACATTTATTATAGAAATTTAAATTGATTTAGATTATTTTGAATGATAGACATTTTTAATTTTAGATGATTTTTTAATAAAAAATTTTAGAATAGTTTCTTATATGAATCTAGAAACTTAGTGAAATTAATTTAAAAATATTTTTAATAATATTATATAAATATTTTTAATACAAATTTACAAACTATAAAATTTAATAGTTTTGACATGTATTATTAATAATTACTATTATTTAATTTTAATTCATATAATTTCATAATGTTTATCAATTTAGAGTCCTTTTAAAATAAAATATATGTTTTAATATTAATAATGTATTCAATATTTAAAATGTATGATTCATAAAATCCATAAAAAAATTAAATATATAAGAACTTATCTAATATTCTTCATAACTTTTTTAATAATTTGTATTTTTCATAAGACAAGTTGGAGTAACCTTTAATTTTGAGGTGTGTATCTAGCATAATATTTATATTATTTTATATTAACTATTATAATTTTATTGATTTTTATTGTTGAGACTTGAGAATTAATCATTATTGGTTTTAATTTATAATATAGTTTTTAATCTTGATTCAAAAGTTGTTCAATTCATTGATGTGGTCTTCATATTCAACAATTAGATCACTAACATTTATTTTAGGAGGTTTCTTTCTTGTGAAGCATCCCAACCAATGACTAAATGTAATATCAAGAAACACAATGGTTCAAAAGAGATTGATGTTATTTACATTTAGATTATGAAATTTGAGACTTGGTTTAATGTCAACAAATAGTCATTTAAAGAAATGAAACTCTTTGATATTTCTAGAGTCTTGGCCACTAAATGTCAAAATATTCAAAATCCTATCAACATGATAAAAAATCAATTTGACCTAACATTGAAGGAAACATTTTATCCTTCCAATTAGAACTATGATCTACATATCAATTGATTTCATCTCTAACAAGAATGTTCAAAGTTTGTCTAACTTTACATCTACCAAGAATGTTCAAAGTTTGTCTAACTTTACATCTACCAATTGAGCTAAATGTATATATTACTCCAGCTACCATATCTGAATTCCACTCTAATTCTACAAGTTAAAAAATGAATTTCAAAAACTTTTATTTGAGTTGAAATAAACTCAACATAGACCTACCCCTTCCTTACATTATAATTATAAATTGATGAGAGGAACTTTAAAGAAGCTGAAAATTCCAAGCGGGCAATTTACTTCTAAATTTAATTATTATAAGAAGAAGGACACATTTGTCATTACAAGATTTCGCTCGTGCCTGGTCCAAATGATAAGCTCATGGATTTTGGTCTGGCCCATTTTCCATCGGTGGTATACTCTCCATTTTATGCTGCCTCTACAAAATATTTTCAGTTTCCTCGTGCTTTCGATGGGAGTGGCCTGTTAAGACGTCTTTGCAACACCAAATCCTCCACCAGATGACAACCGAGTTAGTTGTACTTTGTAGCGGGCACCTTCGTGTGAGTTGCAGTGCGAATCGAAAATAAGGAAAGAGTTATGAAAACTCAAGACGAGGACGCGTATCAGAAAATCAGCATGCTAAGTCAAAATACGAAATCTGTGAATCGCGACTAGAAATCCAAAAAACTCAACACAAAACAAAAACAGAGATTCCCATTCACTTGATCATTACCGAAGACCTAGTTTTAGATGAAGTGTAGATTGGTCATTACAAATTTGATATATATAATTCTCGCAAGAGATGTTCTGCAACTTTCGTTTCCAATTTTCTTTCACTTGTATTCCTACGCTCTGACAGAAGATGGGAGGCGAGATGAGCAAGGGGAATTATGGGAGGGATGGGTAAGACCCTGCTTGGGAAAACGATTGTAATGAGGCCTGCAAAGAGTATCCAGACCTCAAGAATTTGCACGACAAGCTTGAAGATGATCTAGACTCTAGAGCGACTCATCAACACCGTTGAAAATGGCAGACAGAGGGCGGCTTGTTTCTGAATTTCTTAAGGAAGGCCACCTCATGCTTGGCTGAGAAAGACGAACCCCTCAAAGATGTCATACTAAAAAATAAGAAAGATATCTGGAAATATCGTAAACTGAAAGAGCTGGTTGACCTATACTCTGAAATCAATGCTGTGAATGCAAAATTCTACACTCAGCTGCACAATTACCTGGGAAGGATGAGCGGCAACCAGAGTTTACTTCAAGTGGCCTTGCACTGCGTAGCGCCTGCAAGCCGCAGTACATCAAGTGTAAGGAAAAGCTACTGGAATTTCAGATGGCTGAGAATCCCTCTAACGAGGAAATTTCCAATCTGTTAAAATCTATCCAGGCACAGAACAATCAGATGTTGGAGAAACTCAAGGCGCAGAAACTGGAATTCGATAGAAAGTTCAAGATCGTGAGGTTGGGGAGGAGGATTTCGTACATTCTTTTTGCGATGGTAGGTGCGCCGTTTTTTATTTGTTCTGTGCTGGGAGCGCCCATGAGGTCGCCGCCATTAGCAGTGAGCATTGTGGCCACCCCATCGATTCTGTATGGCCCCTCGTCCAACTGGTTGCTCTCACGGTTGACAAAATACGAGGATAAGATGAAAGCAAGACGTGAGGTTATCAACATAATGCAGAAAAGGACCTATAGAGGGCTTGGTGAGCTGGAACACATTAGCACTTACGTGGAGAGACTGAAGGGCACCATCGATTTGATTCTCCAAAGCTGTAGAATTTTGAACCTGTCCTGGTCTATCTGAATCCGTTGATTAACCAAAAAAAAATTAAAAAAAATTAATAGCAGCAAAAGAATAAATTGCGAAAAGACATCACAATTCAGAAGTAAAAACAGAGTGCCTTGTTTTTGGAACTGCACACACCAATTTCTTTTATTGCAGCTTAATAAAAAAGAATACAAAGATTCCCTTTAAATAGAGTTTTCCAGCTTCACTAAGAAAAGAATTCAAAAACTCTAAAAATAGAACATACAGTGCTAAGATGGAGCATGCTATGCATGCATTTATTTGGTGGAAAAAATCACACTAAAAATCTAAAATAAACACTACATGCTAAAAAGTAAATCAAGAAACTAAACCAACTACGGGCATGCATTATTGGGTGCATAGAAATAGTCTTAAAATAAACTCCAAACTAAATTTAACTAATAGCATGCACAACATGCTTTGTTTTCAAGAATGTAAAAACTAAAAACTAAGAATAGCCTAAATGTACTCGAATCTTTTGACAGTGCATGACTATTCTTTTATTGGTGCATGATGGTGTTGGCATGCTGGAGCTTCCTAACTGAACAACAACATCACTTATCTTCATACACCCCCTTGATGTTGAGAGGGCTTATAACCTTATCTTGGAGTGCCAAAAACTGAGCTTTCACAACTGATTTGGTGAAGATATCTGCTAGCCACTCCTAAGTGTTGATGTGCTTCAATTCAGCTTCCTTCTTCTGTACCAAATCCTGAATGAAGTGATATTTCATGTCAAAATGCTTTATTCTACTGTGATGAACCAGATTCTTTGCTAATTTGATGGCACTCACATTGTCACGATAAACCACTGTAGGCTAAATTTGCTTTTCTCTAATTTCTCCCAAAACGTTTTTAAGCCAATGAGCTTTTGTACTTGCCGAGGTAATTGCAACATACTCTGCTTCTGTAGATGAGAGGGCAACAATGTTTTGTTTTTTCGAGCTCCAAGTAATTAATCCAGAACCAAAAGAGAAACAATTCCCAGATGTAGATTTACGGTCATCCATACTACCTCCCCAATCTGAATCACTAAAGCCTACAAGATTGAACTTTTCAAGAGAGTAGTAATGAATACCAAAATTTAAAGTCCCTTTCACATACCTCAAAATCCTCTTGGTTGCCTTCATATGTATTTTTGGTGGATTTGTCATATAACTTGAAACAAGTGAAACTGAATAGGCAATATCAGACCCCGTGTGGGTTAGAAACATCAAGCTCTCCACAATACTTCTATAAGTTGTCTCATCAACTAAATCAACACCATCATCTCTACACAACACAACTTCATGAGCACTTGGAGTGGAGGCAGGGTTACAATCAGTCATATCAAATTTCTTCAGCATATCCTTTGCATACTTTGTTTGACAAATAAAAATCCCATCCTTACTTTGATAAACCTCCATTCCTAGAAAATATCTCATGAGACCAACATCTTTCATCTCAAATTCATTCATCATAGCAACTTTGAATTCATCTTTCATCTTAGAACTACAACCATATACAATAGATCATCAACATACAAACTTATGATTATAATATCAGTACCTTCTTGCTTGTAGTAAAGGGTAGGATCACTCTTACTTCTTTAGAAGCTATTCTCTTGAAAGTATCCATCAATCCTGGCATACCACGCTCTTTGTGCTTACTTGAGGCCATATAAAGCCTTCTTCAACCTATAGACATGATCCTCTTTTCCATCCACTTCAAAACCTTGTGGCTGCTCCACATATACTTCCTCTTCTAAGTACCCATTCAAGAAGACACTTTTCATGTCCATATGATGTATGCTCCATTTCTTCTGAGTTGCTAATGAAATTGGCATTCTTATGGTCTCCTGTCTTCCTACTAGTGCAAATGTCTCTTCATAATCAATTACATACTTCTATGTGAAGCCTTTAGCAACCAAGCTTACCTTGTGTCTTTCAACACTCCCATCACTATTAAACTTGGTCTTGTATACCCATTTGGTCCCAATCTTTTTCTTGTCATGCGGAAGCTCTATCAATGACCAAGTGTCATTCCTATGAATGGATTCCATCTTGTGGAATTTCTGTCAACTCCCAAGTGTCATTCCTATGAATGGATTCCATCTTCTTCCATGGCTTGCACCCAAACCTCAGTAGTACATGCATCTTCAAAACATGATGGTTCAAAATCAGCCTTGGCTAATAAGGTAAAATTCACTGTCTCACCTATTGAGTTTTCTTTATGTACCTGATTTGTACTCCTCTGATAGATATCACTCAATCTCCTTACCTTCCTTGTAGAACTTGGAGAAGAAGCTTGACTTGAACTTGACACTAAAGAACTTGATGAAGGGCTTCTTGGTGTAGTTAAACCACTGGATATAGAAATATTAGTTGACTGCTCATGATCAATATCAGCAATTATCATTCAAAACATATTTTGGCTTCTCAACATGGCTCTTTTGATGACCATCAACTCCCCCTTCATGAAAAATTACATATGTTGAGACAATAAGCTAATTAGTGATGGGATTATACAATCTATAAGCCTTGTTTTTCTCACCATACCCAATAAAAATACATGTCTCACTCTTTGCATCTAACTTCTATCTATTTTGATCAGGTACATGCACATAAGCCAAACAACCAAAAACTTTGAAATGGTTAACATTAGGCCTTTTTCCATACCAAGCTTCATAAGGAGTCATCTTTGCTAGTGCACTGATGGGGCTATAGTTGAGGATGTACATTGTTGTAGCAACTGTATCTCCCCAATAAGAATTGCTCAATCCCTTAGTTTGTAATATGTACCTTGTCATTTCAACCATAGTACGATTCTTCCTTTCAGCTACTCCATTCTGTTGAGGTGTGAATGCAGTAGTAAGTTGCCTCCTAATGCCATTCATATCTTAATAACTATGGAAAGCCTCTGAACAAAATTCTCGTCCACCATAAGTCCTCAAACATTTGATCTTGCACCCTTTCTCATTTTCTACGAGGGCTTTTAACTTCTTGAATGTATCCTAGGCTTCATCTTTGGCCTTGAAAAAATATACCCAACAATTTTGTGATTAATCATTAATAAAGTGATGAAATATGATGACTTACCCAAACTCTTAGTTTACATAGGACCACATATGTGTGAATGAACAAACCTACTCATGCTCCTCTACCTTGGGCAAACCAGAAACCAATGCATGCGAGCTTAGAAACTTTAAACTATGAAAATTTAAATGCCCATACCTGAGATGTCATAATGAACTTGAATCCTCATAAGCCATATTTGCCAAACTATTGTTATGTTCACCAAACCTCAAGGGGAAAATCCTATTTATTGTCATAGTTACAATAGTGATCACCCTATTGTTCTTATTCTTATCATAGATACTAAATGTCTTATTCTCAAAGACTATTTTATAATTTTTCTCACATAGCTTCCCAACATTTAACAAATTGTTCGTCAATTGTGGAGTATAATAAATATCATGAATACTCTTTATACCTTCTTTTGTTTGGACCTCAATAGCTCCTTTGGCAGCAACGTCCAACGATTTATCATCAGTAAGATGGATCTTGAATTTGAAACTTCCATCCTTTGTTGAAAACAACTTCTCATTCTCTGTCATATGGTTAGAGCATCCACAATCTAGGTACCGAACCTCTTTACTAGTATTTTCACCCTTCGCATAAGATAAAAATAAGTGATCAAGAGGATTCTCACTACTTTCTTGAGCATAGTTAGCACTTTTACCTTCTTTCAATTTGCATTATCTTTCAAAGTGGTCATACCTATTACAATGGTACCATTGAACATTTCTCTTATCAAATTTGCCTCTACCTCTTCCTCTTGAGCCACTTCTGCCTCTACCTCTTGAATAATTTTGGCTTTATCTTGGCCTTTATTTATTTTCACACTACTACTGTTTGCATCTTCATTTTTTGTGATTTTCAATTTAGAGGAAAACACTTTCTCTACACCTTCAAAAGAATCTTTCAATCTTTCTTCATAAGCCATCAAGGATCCAACCAATTGATCGAACTATAGTTTTGTCAAATCCTTGCTTTCTTCTATGATTATGGCAACATGATTCCATTTGGTTTTCAAAGACCTCAATACCTTTTTTATCAAAACTTCATTACTTACAGTTTCCCCAAGTGTAACCATTTTATTGACCACATCTTTGACTTTGTCACAGTAGTCACTTATACTTTTAGCTTCTTGCATCTTCAAATTCTCGAACTCTCACTTTAATGTCTGAAGCTTGACCACCTTAACTTGATCACTACCCTGGTAAGCTTCTTGTAGAGTCTTCAATGCATATTTGGTTGTTGTTGCTCCTGATATTCTTGGAAATAAACTCTTATCAAGCGCTATTTAAATGTGAAACAAAGCTTGAGCATTCTTCTTCCTTGCTTCCTTTCTTGTTCTTTCATTGGCTATAAGGGCATTCCAATCAGCTAGCTCCTCATAACCTGATTCAATAATCTCTCACAAAAATTTTCCACTAAAAAATGTCAGTATCTTAATGCACCAATAATCATAATCATTCCCATCAAATTCTAGAATGGGCATCTGGTTAGAATTCGACATGATTAACTTTGGCTAAACTCCAACTATAAAATCTTTAACCCAAAACAATATTACTTGCTCTTATACCACTTGTAGAATTTTGAACCTGTCCTTCCTCTCTGAACCAACCGATTAACAAAAAAACAATAATAGAAAAAGAATAAATTAAAAAAAACATCACAATTCAGAAGAAAAAATAGAGTGCCCTATTTTCGGAACTGCACACACCAATATCTTTTATTTCAGCATAATAAAAAAGAATACTAAGATTCCCTATAAATAGAGTTTTCCAGCTTCACTAAGAAAAGAATTCAAAGTCTCTAAAAATAGAACATTAGTACTAAGGATAGAGCATGCTATCGATGCATTTATTTGATAGAAAAAATCAGACAAAAAATCTAAAATAAACACTACATGCTAAAAACTAAATCAAGAAACTAAACCAACTACGAGCATACATTCTTGGGTGCATAGAACCAGTCTTAAAATAAACTCCCAACTAAATTTAACTAATAGCATGCACAACATGCTTTATTTTCAAGAATGTAAAAACTAAAAACGAAGAATAGCCTAAATATATTCGAATCCTTTGATGGTGCATGATTATGCTTTGATTGGTGCATGATAGTGTATGCATGGAGCTTCCTAACCGAACAACAACATCACTTACCATTAGAAGCATCAAATTCTTTTACAAGAATGAGGATCACCAGCAAGTTGCAGTGGAGCATATCAGGAAGGAACACCAGAGATTTATCGATCAGATTGATAACCTGGATAATGCAGTGCACGATATTAGGATGAAATAGTGGAGCGTTAAGGACCAGATCGAGGATCTTTGCAATCATGTAGACCGCTACATCCAGTAAATACAACACAACAACTCCCCAGTTCTTCTCAAGAACACCAGATCAGTTTGAATTGATTTATTATTTTGTTTTTTATTTTGATTTCAATCAAGTCAATTAAAAAACCCGAAACTTCTGTATGGCCATATCATCTATTTACCAGCGAATTGCCTCCTTAACAAATATGGGAAAAGTAACAATTATTTTTAATTAAGGTAAATCACTCACACTGGAAATGAAAGAAACTTCCGAAGATCAAAATCTTTTGTGGAAGATGGCGGGTTGAATATGAGGTTTGATCATTGATAGTAAAAATAGAGATTAGTTAATTTAATTAATTATTATATAACTTTGGCTTTTTTTGGTTTTCCTTCCCTCGAGAATTTTCTTGACTCTAGATTTTAATTGATTTTCAGGGAGTGATGGTCTACTGGTTGGTCGGGAGTGGTGAAATTAGGATGTGCATGCCAATTCTAAACCTACTTCGGTTCAATGATTTCATCCAACTGATTTAAAGTATTACGGTTTTGTTGTCAAGATCGAATGTGAAAGAGGATTAGATTATCTCAATCTTTTAAGAGTATGATTGTTAAAAATGTGCAAATTTTAAAATTGAAAGAGATTTGTTTAAAGCATAGAAAACATTCTTGAATATTTTAGGTAGGATTGAATTATTTCGAGTGGTTTGGTTTGGTGTGAATTTTTAGTTTGTAAAAGATTAATGTATTCATGTTTTATGTTTTGTTTTAACTATTTAGGAAAAAAAGATTTATTTAGAAATTGGAATAGTGTCTTATAGTTAACATTTATGATATTTTTAAGAGTCAAAGAAAGCTCTTTTTATCAAATGCAAAAAGTCTTTTGAATAATTTTGAAGAGACTTGTCTTTGGGTCAAAGACTAGATTATTTGGAATAGCTTGGTTTTCTTGAGATCATTTAACTTTTGATTTATTAGTTTGTAAAAATATTAAGGTATTCATAATTTTTTATTAATCTTAGTGTTTTAGAAAAAATAAAAGATTTTCTTGTACATTTAAAAAGAGTCTCATTGTGAAAGACATGCAATTTTGAAGTTTATAAGAGAGCATTCTGATTGGAAGGAGGATTAGATTATTTGGAGTTGGTTTTATATTCTTGAGATCAAAGATTCATCAATATTTTATATTCTCAATTTATGAAGGATTAAGGCAATCATGTTTTCTTTATTATTATTGCTTTAATAAAAAATAAGGTTTGCCTATGCACTGAAATAAAGCTTCATTGTTAAAAATTTATACAATTTTTAAGACTGAAAGAGAGCTTCGGAGGATGGTAATGGGTTTATAGAGTTGGGTGAGAGAAATGATGGGGATCTTTTTTGGTGCGCAAGTCTGAGCGGGAGCGACAAGTGGAATGTGGAGGAGGCCTCCCTCCTCCACGTGGTTTGATTCTTCTCTCCCCTATTTTTTCTTCTTGGCTTGTTTTTCTTTTTATGTTTTTTCTTTGTGTGTTGTCTCCATGCCACATTTATTTCTTAGGCATCCTCCATAGCCTCTCCCTTGTGTGATCTTCTCTTGCTCATTAATGGAGCCTAGATCAGACAGTGCATTCACTGCATCGTCCCAACTTAACCCTATTTCCCCGCGACTGGATCATTCCAGTATGCCTTCCGATAAACCTTTGTTTAGAGATATTGTATCTAGGGCTTCCTTGGCCATCTCTGACCATGCAAAGTTCCTAGCAACCAATGGCAAATGAGGTGGTCATTTGGAAGGTAAGGATTCTGGTGATGACCCTGAGTCTATCCTTATCTTGCCTAATGATTCTATGGTTCATGAAATTACATTAGAAAAAATAGACTTAAAGAGATTGCTATTTTCTTTGCTTCTATTGCTATTGATAAATATCCTCCATGCAAATTCATGGATGACTGGTTTCATAACTACTGGAACTTAAAGCTTGGTTTTTGAATTTCCTTATGTAGGCAAATTCAGAAAGAATTGTTTGTTCTCCTTTTTAATAGCCATGATATGCAGGTTGAGATTCTCAAAAAACAATATTGGGTGGTCGGTAATACTTCCTTCCGTGCCCTTAGGTGGTCTCCTGAAGCTATTGGTGAGGAGCTCTTGGCTCTATTGTGCCCTAGATGGGTTCTACTTAAAAACATTCTGCCATTCTTATGGCGCTTCATTCCCCATATAGTAACCGATTGGTAAGGTCATTAGGATGGATGACACCTCTAGACTGATCCCCCATTTTCATGCTAGTGTGCTAATTTCCTTGAAACCTGGGATTGACATCCCTAAAGTGCTTAACCTTAGCATAGGTGGAGAAATATACTCATGTCCTATTGAAATCCTTGGAGGTTTAAAAGCTTGCTTCCTCTGTAGGAAGGAAGGTCACCTTCGCAAAGATTGCCCCATCATTAAAAAGAAGAAATTTGTTAAAGAATCGCTTGTTGATTACCCAAGACCCTCTATTCCTTTGAATACTACTCATGTGGTCTCCTTTGGTGAACATGTCCCCACTGAAGCTAACAATAAAAGTTTTGAGAATAATCCTACCCTTTATGTGAGCAACTCTAGCAAGCCCACTCCCTGCCCTGATTTTGGTTGTTTTAATGCAGACCCCCCTCACTACTCCCTGATTAAGAAAGCCCTCGAGCAACTAGAAAATGATCAGGACGCTGATTTCTAGCTGGTCTCCCGTAAGTCAAGGAAATGCAGAAGAAAAAATGTGAAGCAACTTGCCTTCGAAAAAATCAACTCTAGTAAAACTCTGGAATAGGGTAAGAATAAAGAATCTGATGCCCTGACCATGGTATGGTCACCCGATCCTCTGCTAGTAAATCTGGCTCCAAGTCGGTTGTTAAATCCATTGTTAAATCCTTTGAGAGCCCAAATCGAATGCATGGTGATTCCAATATTGGAGGAGTCCTAGGTAGCCCTCCAGTTACTCTTGGAACTCCCGAACGCAGTGGTAAAATGATTGGGGGTCTATCTGGCCCCTCCCCCCATATTGAAACCAGTATGCATTCGACCTCGGTTCCAATTCCTAGTATACTTAATGAAATTGGTGATGATTTAGTTATCCATGTTATCCTTGATAAATGTGATGATAGTACTCTCTTTTCACAAGTTCCCTGCACTATGAATGAGGAATATCATTTTCACCCGAATAATGAGTTGAAACTGCATTATGTTGAGTCACATATGGATCTTGACTCTGATGGGGATGATCTTGATCTCCCCGACTCCAATGTTAAAAGTAGGGGATGACCATTGAGATCCAAAAATAAGGGGCCCCTGCACAAGAAAAACAATACGGAGCTAAATTGTTCTCCTATCAAATATAGTAGCCTGAAGGCTACTAAGGACTCCTAACTCTCATTGATCATGAACGTTGTTTCTTGGAATATTAGAGGTCTGGAAGCTCTAGACAGGAAACATGTTATCAAAATCTTTTTAATTAATATTAAAAATATTGATTTCCTCATGCTTCAAGAGCTTAAATCCACCAATTTCACCCTTGAAGTTAATCTAGATTTTATTTAGAAAGACTCTGCTAAAATTTTCTCAGACCACCCCAGAGGTAGAGGGGGTGTTGGGCTGCTTTTTAATCAAAAATGGGAGAAGCACCTTATTTAGAAAGGCATTTTCCTCTGTAATAGGGCTGTTTGGGCCATTTTAAGTATTGGCAACTCTTCTTTCGGGGTTTGTGTTGTCTATGCTTCGAATGACTATAAGGAAAGATGTGAGTTGTGGAACTACCTTGCCTCCTTGAATGATATACCATAGATTATAGGGGGATATTTTAACATGATTGAGAACCAAGAGGATAAAGTTGGTGGGAACCCTTTTGAGTGAAAATGCCCTGAGAAGATCTAGTGGGATAGGTTTAAACATCAGAAAAACTTGTTTGACCCTCTAGTGGGTAATAAAGGTGTTGATAGTGGTATCTAGTTCACCTAGTGTAAACCTTCAGAAAGGCGATTCTCGGATTTACTCTAGACTTGACCGTTTTTATGCTAACAAGGATTTTTTTTCTTTTGTGTCGGATGAGAGAGGTAATTTTGTTGGTGTCTGGCCTGTTACGCTCTCGGATCATCACCCTATTATTTCCAATTTTAAAATCCCCAACTCCTCAGCCTATACCTCTATTTGTAACTCTAAGTTCCTCCTTAATGTTTCCTTGCTTAAAGATCCTATGGTGCTTTCTCCCACCAACATGATCAAACTTCTTAATAATCAGAATAGGATCCTCCCCTCCCTTGTTAGTAAATGGAACTATAATTCTTCTACCTGGCAAAAACTTTTTCAAACGATTGGGCAGAAAAAGGCTAAGGATTATAGATTTGTTGAGAAATATCTTACTTGTCATCTTCTTAAGCTTGAGGAATAATGTTAGCTTTCCCCTAGTAATAGTGATTTGGTTACTAAAGTGGCTAAGGCCAAAGATGTCCTCAAAAGACATCAACAGGTTAAGATTAGAGGGCCCATAGTTAGGGCTCATCATCAGTGGCTCCAATTTGGAGACAAAGGATCAAAGTTTTTCTTTGATTTGCTTAAGCATAAAAACACTAGGGAGAGAGTGGATAGGTTGATCATAGATAACCAAGAAATTGTTGATATTGGCAGTATCACTGAGCCTTTCTCCCTCTTTTATCAGAACCTTTCTATCTCTAAGGACTCTGACCATGCCAAAAACTTGAGACTTAGATGCAAGGGCATTATCCCATGTAGCATTTCTGCTGAAGACTCTCTTCTTCTCAAACAAAGGATCTCAATTGGAGAGATTGAGCGAGCTATCACTTCTATTAAAAATGGCAAAGCCCCTAGACCGGATGGTCTCTTTGTTAAGCTTTATAAAGTTAACATTGCATGTATTAGCAAAGACCTGCATGAATTATATTTGGAAGCTTTTGAGAATGGGACCTTAGGTGGTGATATTAATCAGGGAATCATTAAACTTATCCCTAAAGATGGTGAAAAAGCCCTTATAAAAAACTAGAGACCTATTACTCTCCTTAATGTGTCCTATAAAATTCTTGCAAAAGTCCTTGCCTTTAGACTTGGGAAAATTCTTCCTAAGTTTATTTGTTCTACCCAAACTGGCTTCATCAAGGGTAGGTACATCCTTGAGAATATGATAACTATCTAGGAGGCCATGGAATGGGCCAGAGTTTTTGGTCAAGACTATGCCATGTTCCTCCTTGACTTTGAAAAAGCCTATGATAAGGTTGAATGGGGTTTTATCATCATGATGCTGGAAGCCTTCGGCTTCCCTAGAGAATATTCTAACCTTGTTAAAGTTTTATTCAAAGATGATTCTGCTCTTGTTGAGGTTAACGGTTCTCTCTCCCCGCCCATTAATCTTTCTTGATCCATCAAATAGGGATGCCCTTTAGCCCCTACTCTCTTTGTTATTTCTTTAGATTCTCTTTTTTATCTTATGAGGGATGACTCTCTTTCCCCTAGGGTTAGTGGTGTGGTCCTTCCTGATGACTCTCAACTCTTGAACATTCAATTTTCCGATGACACTTCCCTTTTCCTTGACCTCAATAGGAAGAACTTTGATGCTCTCAATCAAAAACTAAAATTCTTTGGTGAGGTCTCGGGGGCCATGATATCACAATCTAAATCCATCCTTCTTGGGTGGAAGGATGAGCCTCCTGACCGAATTCGGCAGTTTGGTTTTTAATGGGGTGGCCCTAACAAATTTGTTAGATATTTTGGTGTTCCTTTCTCCATATCTCCTTTGCTCAAAGATATGTGGATCTGGGTTAGAGAAAAAATTGATAAGAAGATGAATAAGTGGAATAATAGGTTTCTTTCCCTGGCTGGTAGACTCCAAGTGTGCCAAAAAATCCTCTCATCCTACAAGATATATTATTCTTCAGCCTGGATGTTTATTAACTATCAAATTTATGAAATTCAAAAAGCCATTAGGTGATTCTTATGGTTTGATGGCAAAGGGGGTAGTAAGAAACATGCTGTTAAGTGGAAGTGGTGCTTTGTTGATAAGAAGCTTGGTGGTCTTGGCCTTAAGGATCTTAAAACCCAAGGTATCTCCCTTACTGCTAAATGGATCTTTTATGCGCTTGAAGGGCAGGAACTCGGAAAGATTTTTATTAGGAACAACATTCAAAGGGTTGTCCCTAAGAATGCTAAGTCATGGAAGTCCCTTCCCTTTAATGACATTGTGGCTGGGAACTTCTCTGTCTCCGTTCAAGGTACTCATGTTTTTAAATCTATTTGGAAAGCTTAGGAATTGGTTAGAAGGTTTTTGATTAACACTAAATTTCATTCTAACAGTGTGGTGCATGGCGAAAGATCCATCTAGTGAAATCTTCTTCACTCCTCCAAACCCCTCACTCTCACCAGGGGGTGCTCTACTAGATCCTGGGCTCATAAGGGTATTTCTTGTTATATGGACATTCTAGAGAATAATTCTCTTATCTCTTGGGAGGAGATTAGTAACAAGTTTGACCTGCCCCTTTCTCAGAAGAGTACTTATAAATTAATCCATCTTGCTTGTAGAGATCTTGGCCTTTCTAAAGATTGTCATGTTGATTCTCACAGTTTTCTTTCCTTTAAATGGCCGAATGGCACTCTAGTCCATGTTGGAAATGTGCCTCAATTCACTTGATAGTTTTGGGTTGATCAGACTAGCCTAAACTGATGAGGCAGCAGAGTGATACCTCTTGGTTGTTGATCATTCTCTGATCAGTGTGACTTAGACCAATGTCTTCATATCTATCAGGTATTGGAGTAGCTATTTCCTTGTTATGCCGATGGCCAATGGTTTTGGTCTCAAGTGGATGTATTCTCCTTAGGAACCATCGAGAGATCAAAATTTCATGCTTTTCGTTATGTCGATGTCTCAATGAGACCACCTTATGTTATCGAGCTACCAATCCATATCAGCATAGTTGTTCTGAGCATATTCCGATGTCCCAATGAGGTGCGCTCTCTTGGTATCGGATATAGGGATAGCCTTTTTGCATTGGTCCTGATGGGCCGATGCGTTTGTCTCTTAGTCATAGGAGATCAGAGTATCAGTCCACATGTCTAGCCAATGACCCGATGAATTTGCCTTTGGTGATTGGGTATCATCGGGTGATTGACTTTATCAGTTAAGAGTTATATCAATGGCCGATGGAGTGAGGATCAACTGTGGGTGTGCGATCTAACCGAGTTCCAAAAGGTAAACACTTGGACACTAAGTATGAGACCGTCAGTGTAAATGAATACAAACCAACCCGATTCTTTGTTGCATTTGGGATAATTGATTTTCCATGATTGCAGACTGATAGAAACAATTGAACTTCCCAACCATCTCAGATAGATGTAACAGCCAACTAATTTGGTATTTGAAGCCGAATGTAAACCAAATGGGGGTTACAAGTCATGATAGCTATTGAGAATTCTGGAAATGTTATGTGATCTAAGTGTTGAATGTTAATCTAGAATGACTATATGATAGAGTGAATGAAGTCTGCAGATTAGACTTTATTGTATTGTTTTTGACATACTGTTAATAAAGTGGATTATCTGTTGGTGGTGGGTTTTTCCCACGATTAACTCTGTGTGTTCTCTCTGTGTGTTTTGTTTAATTGTGTATGCCCTTATTTGTGCCATATTGTGTAAAAGGTTAAAAATTTGCAAACACTATTTCTTTTCCCCTATAAATTGACATTAAGGGAAGCAAATTTCTGCACTAGCTTTCCTATCAAGTGGTATCAGAGCTTGGCCCGTTTTGTTATCCTTGTTGGGTTTGGGTTGATTTTTTGTGTTAGTTTTGTTTCAATGGGAGCCTTGCAGAGTGTCTACTTGTTTTTACAGGTTGAAATGGCAAGTACTTCAGGGCACATAGACATGGAGAAGTTTAATGTTTCCAGTTTTGAACTTTGGAAAGTTAAGATGGAAGACTTGATGGTCGATAGAAATCTCTGGGGTGTTGTGATTTCAACTTCTAAGACATGAAGCAAGAAGATTGGGATTTAGCCGACCGGAAGGCAAGGGGTCTAATCAAGCTATGTCTAGCTAATTCTATTCTATTAAACGTCCATGAGGAGAAGACTGCACATCTTCTATGGAATAAGTTGGGAGATATTTATCAAGGCAAATCCTTGGTGAATAAACTTTTCTTGAGGAAGAAGTTGTACTCTCTAAAGATGGATGCAGGAACACCATTGGAAGACCATTTAAATGCATTCAACATGGTTCTTCCATAGTTAACTTCTGTTGGTGTGTCCATCCAGGAAGAAGAACATTGCATGTTGTTGTTGTGTTTGTTGCGTGACTCTTGGGAACCCTTAGTGATGGCTATCAGTAGTAATACGACCCAGTTCAAGATGGATATTGTGGTTAATACTCTTTTGTCAGAAGAAATGAGAAAGAAGTCTTCTGAGATGACAAAAGATGCACTCTTTGTTTGAGGCAGACAAAAGGACAAAGACAAGAAGAAAGGAAAGAAGTCCAAGTCTCAAGAGAGATTTAAATCTCTACGCAAGAAGTCAAAGGTGAAGTGCTCGAACTCTAGGAAGAAAGGGCATATCTGAAAGGATTGCAAGGAGAAGAAGAAGAAGAAGAAGCATTCTGATACTAAATCTTCTCAGAGTGATGCAGATGCATTTGTTGCAGCCCTGGTAGTGCCTACATTAGATGACACCTTATTAGTAGTTTCTGGCGCATCTTTTCACATGACCTCCCACAAGGAGTGGTTCCCGAAGTATGAATCATATGTTGGTGGAAATGTATATTTAGCTAGTGATTCTACATTGGAGATTATAGGGAGAGGCAGAATTAAAATTCAATTCCCAGATGGTAGAGTGAAGGGTATAAATGGATTCCTTCATATACCAGGTTTGGCAAGAAACCTTCTCTTTGTAAGTAAACTTAATGATGCTGGAGTACAAGTTACATTTGTGTCTAGTGGTTGCAAGATGACTAGTTGTTCCATTGTATTGGCAAAGGGTGATTGCATTGGTACATTGTACAAGTTAAATGCTGAACCTATATGTTGCAATGTAACTTCTGAAAAGTTTGGTTAAAACAACTGTAAGGATGCATAATGCTAATTCATTGGAAGCTAAACTTGTTGTTGAGAAAACAATGCTCTGGCATAATAGGTTAGGCCACATAGGTGAAAAAGGTTTAAAAGCCTTGAAGAATAAGAATCTGGTGGAAGGTATGGATGATTGTAGTTTTGAGCTCAATTTTTGTGAACACTGCATTTATGGAAAACATAACTGTGTTCAGTTTTATTCTAGTTCTCATAAATCATCTGACATTCTAGATTATGTCCACTCTGATATATTTGGTCTAGTGGATGCACCTTCTCTATCTAAGACTAAGTACTATGTATCCTTTGTCGATGATTATTCAAGAAGGCCATTTGTGTATTTTCTTAAAAGTAAATCAAAAGTGTTCAGTCAGTAAGGAATTTAAGAACCTTGTTGAAAATCAAACTGGGAGAAAGATGAAATGTTTAAGAACAAACAATGGTGGTGAATACTATAGTGCAAATTTTGACAAGTACTATTTTGATCATGGAATTAAGAGACATAAGATTGTACCTTACACTCCACAACAAAATCGAGTCGCTAAAAGGTTGAATCAGTCTCTAATGGAGAAAGAAAGAAGAATATTGGGCAGAGCTAGGCTAGAACAAACATTTTGGGCTGAAGCAGTTGCTACAACGTGTTACTTGCTGAATCGTTCTCCTACTTCAGCATTGGTTGACAAAACACCTATGGAAGCATGCTCTAGTAAGAAACCTTCTTTAAGGCACCTTCATGTTTTTGGTCCAGAGGCATATGCTCATGTGCCTGATGTGAATAGATCTAAGTTGGATAACAAAGTGGTGAAATATATCTTCATTGGCTATGAAGTTGGTGTGAAAGGATACAAACTTTGGAATCTAGTGGCTGGTAAGGTTGTGTACAATAGAAGTGTGATTTTTCATGAGCTGAAACCTATGTCACTAGATTATAATATAGTAAAGAAAGAAGAAACTGGAGTTGAAATTCCTCCAGCCAAAGATGAATCTCCAAAGATACCTGAAGATGAGGTGAGTTCAAGAAGTTCAATTTGTTCTGAAGAAGAACATGATGATGAGCCTCTTGTGGAACCTCAAGAAGCCTCAACACCAGAGTTGAGAAGGTCTACTCGAGAGAGACGAAAACCTAATAGGTATACACCTAATAAGTATAGTCAGTCTATGTTGAATATTAATTATGCTTATGCTTTACTTGCACAAATTGATGAGCCTAGGACTATAAAAGAAGCTATTGAAATGTCTGATTCAAATTCCTGGTTAGAAGCCATGAATGATGAAATGTCATCATTGGATAAAAATGGAACTTGGGATTTGGTGCCACTGCCTAAAGGCAGAAAGCCTATAGGCTGCAAGTGGGTGTTCAAAAAGAAGTATGGTCTAGATGGCAGCATTGATAAGTACAAAGCAAGACTAGTTGCAAAGGGGTATTCGCAAAAGGAAGGTATTGACTATGGGGAAATCTTCTCTCCTATAGCTAAGCTGACATCTATCAGATTTCTCTTTTCACTTGCAGCAGCATATGATTGGGAGATAGATTAGATGGATGTGAAGACAACATTTCTTCATGGTCATCTTGAAGAAGAAATTTATATGTCCCAGCCTGAGCACTTTGTGGAAAAAGGTAAAGAACATCTGGTATGCAAACTCAAGAAGTCTCTGTATGGTTTGAAATAGTCTCTCAGAATGTGGTATCAAAAGTATGATGCATTTGTTTTGTCATTGGGATTTGTGATATCAAAAGTTGATCATTGTGTTTACTACAAAACTGATGGTGATAGGATTCTTATCATAGCTTTGTATGTAGATAATATGTTATTCATAGGAAACACAAAAGGTATGATCTCAGATTTAAAATCTCATCTTTTTATGGAGTTTGAAATGAAGGATTTAGGACTAGCAAATTACATTCTGAGAATGGAGATCAAAAGAGATAGATCTAAGAGGAAACTTTGGCTCAGTCAGAGAAAATATTTAACCAATGTTCTTGACAAGTTTCATATGTCTGACTGTAAACCACAGGTTGTTCCCATCTTGTAGGGAACTAAGTTGTCTATGTTGGACAGTCTGAAATCTCCAAAAGAGATTGAAGACATGAAAAGTGTACCTTATGCAAGTGCTATAGGTAGTATGATGTATGCTATGGTCTGTACAAGACCACACATTGCCCAACCAGTGGGAGTACTTAGTAGATTTATGTCGAATCCAGGGAGACCACACTGGGACGCTGTAAAGAGAGTATTTAGATATCTGAAGGGTACTTCAGATCTTGAATTGTTTTATCATGGTAATCTAAAGGATTCAAAGAGAACTCTCAGCATTTGTGGTTATACAGATTCTGATTGGGCAGGGGATATTGATAGCAGGAGATCCACTAGTGGATATGTTTTTGTTCTGAATGTTGGAGCAATTAGTTGGATGAGCAAGCGGCAAGCTATAGTTGCTTTGTCCACTACAGAGGCAGAATACATGGCGGCCAAACATG
This sequence comes from Cryptomeria japonica, assembly GCF_030272615.1. NCBI lineage: Eukaryota > Viridiplantae > Streptophyta > Pinopsida > Cupressales > Cupressaceae > Cryptomeria > Cryptomeria japonica. The sequence continues at coordinate 688,705,901 of NC_081408.1, read as the reverse complement.
CTTGTAAAGAAGTAGTCTGGCTTAGGCGTTTGAGTTTAGATATTGGTTTTGGTATAGGGCAAGTTGAAATTTGGAGAGACAATCAGAGTGCCATATGTCTGGCAAAGAATCCTACTTTCCATGCCAGATCGAAGCATGTTGATGTTTAGTATCACTTCGTTCGTGACATGGTGGAAGATGGAAAAGTCAGTCTTAACAAGGTAGACACTCTGGAAAATGTTGCAGATGCCTTGACAAAACCAATGAGCATGCACAAGTTTAGGTGGTGTTCAAAATCCATGGGTCTTGATACTCATGTTTCTTAGTAACGTCTGAAGTGATAATCGGTCTAGTGAATTCCTCGTCAAGTGGGAGATTGTTGGAAATGTGCCTCAAATTCACTTGATAGTTTTGGGTTGATCAAACTAGCCTAAACTGATGAAGCAATAGAGTGATACCTCTTGGTTGTTGATCATTCTCTGATCGATGTGACTTAGACTGATGTCTTCATATCTAGTAGGTATTGGAGTAGCTATTTCCTTGTTATGTCGATGGCCAATGGTTTTGGTCTCAAGCAGATGGATTCATCTTAGAAACCATCGGGAGATCAAAAGTTCATGCTTTTCTTTATGTCAATGTCCCAATGAGACCACCTTATGTTATCAGGCTATCAATGCATATCAGCATAGCAGTTCTGAGCATGTTCCAATGTCCAGATGAGGTGCACGCTCTTGGTATCGGAGATCGAGATAGCCTTTCTGCATTGGTCTTGATGGGTCGATTCATTTGTCTCTTAGTTATCAGAGATCGGAGTAGCAGTCTACATGTCTAGCTGATGACCTGATGAAGTCACCTTCGGCGATCGGGTATCATTGGGTGATCGACTTTATCAATTAAGAGTTATACAGATGGGCGATTGAGCGAGCATCAACTGTAGGTGTGTGATCTGACCAAGTTCCAAAAGGTAAACACTCGGACAATAAGTATGAGACCATCGGTGCAAATGAATACGAACCGACCCGATTCTCTACTACATGTGGGATAATTGATTTTCCATGATTGCAGATTGAGAGAAACAGTTTGACTTCCCAACCATCACAGACAGATGTAACGGTCGACCAGTTTGGTATTTGAAGCCAAATGTAAACCAAATGGGGGTTACAAGTCACGATAGCTATTGAGCATTCTGGAACTGTTATGTGATCTAAGTGTTGAATGTTAATCTGGAACAACTGTATGATAGAGTGAAGGAAGTCTACAGATTAGACTTTATTGTATTGTTTTTGACATAGTGTTAATAAAGTTGATTATTTATTGGTGGTGGATTTTTCTCCCAAAAAGGTTTTCCCACGATTAACTTTGTGTGTTCTCTCTTTGTGTTTTGTTTAATTGTTTTATTTAATTGTGTATGCCCTTTTTTGTGCCATATTGTGTAAAACGTTAAAAATTTGCAAACACTATTTCTTTTCCCCTGCAAATTGACATTAAGGGAAGCGAATTTCTGCACTAGTTTCCTATCACTCCATAAGATTAAAGCTCACAATGTTTATTCTATTCTTACTTTTGATGACTCTATTATCCAGCATCTTAATTCTCTCTGGTATGCTGATTTAGATGTTTCTCAATAGAAAAAGTTTGTTAATAAGTTGTGGAAAAATCCCATTGCTCCTAAAGTTAAATACTTTAAATGGTTAATGCTTACTGATAGGCTTCCTCTTGGAAGAGATATGTCTTCTCTTGATCTATGCTCTATCTGTAAACTTCCAGATTCTTGCAGGCATATCTTCTTTGACTGTCATATTGCTAAGGAAGTCTGGTTTTTATTTGGTTTTCTGATTCCTCATTGTGTTAATACTATGGAAATTATTACTGGTTTTATTCATGGGCTTAATAAGGAAGCTAATCTCTTTTGGTCTATTCTTTCTACTAATGTGCTTTGGTATATCTGGAAGATTAGGAATGATGATAGGTATCAAGGCTACACCAGAGCCCTTACTATGTCCTTTCAAAAACTCACATTTTATAACATTGTTGTGCATGTCTCTATTGTCATGGACTTGGAAAGGAATAAGCTTCTCAGGTTTCTGAAGGATGGGTTTGCCACTATGTTTGCCTATGAGATGAAGGATGGTTGCAACTAGATGAGGTGTGTTGAGAATATTTTCTCCTTTGAGAAGGCTCTCAAGAAGTTGATCAAAGATATTAGTCACAACAAAGAACCTTCTTATGCTAAGGCTTCTATGCTTGCCCAGATTCAAGACCAGAAGAACATTGTTTGGATGGAAGGCCCGACTGGTTGGACCAAGTGGGTTGAGAATCAGGGTTGCATTCTATGATATTGCTCCGTTTGTATATGGTGTCTTTTGTTGTGACTTTGATGGTTGAGGTGTAGCCTTCCGGTTCTCTTTTGTATTTCTCTATTACTCTATGATTAATATTAAAAATAAATAAAAATAAATAAAATAAAAAATAAAAAATAAAATTTAAAAAATGAATATTTTGAAACTGATTTATCTTAGAAGTAAGATTAGATTATTTATAGTGGCTTGGTGTAATTCTAATATTATCAAAACTTTGAATTATTAGTTTTTAAAAATTAAGATATTCATCTTCTATAAAAAAAATTTAGTGCTTTAGAAACAATTACATTTTAATTCTATATTTGAAAAGGGAGCTATTATTAAAGACAATTTTTTTGAAATCATCACCATCAGGTTCTTCAAATCATCAGATCAATTTGAATTATTTTATCATTTTCATTTTTCCTTGGTTGTTGTCAATTCAATTAAAAACTGAAAACTCATGTCTGGCATATCATTTATTAGTTCTGCTTGAAACTATAGCAGAGGGGGCAACTATTGATTAGTGATTAAAAAATATTTATTGACTAATGATTAAAACATCTTTTTTCTTGCCTATCAAAAATTAGGTTACACTCCTGTCAATTTTTAGTAAGAAGATTTTGGATACAAATGTGCTCAAAGGTTAATTATACAAAAATCTGTCCATTTTATATTGCCCTGTCGAATTATAAGAGAGGATTTTCCTTTCATGAGGCAAGAGAATGCGTAGAATTTAAGTTAAAATTTGTTTGATCCTTTCTGAGTTGTCTGCTACTTTGTTGGCCTGGCTGACCATTCTGTGAGAGTCTTTACCGTTGACATTTGATTTTAAAAAATATAACTATTTTACCCTCCTCCCAGGTTAAATTATTTGTGTGATTTTTGGAATGCCCACTGTCTGTAACTGTTATGGGAATTTATTCCCATTAAAAGAAAAATTGTTGAAAAAGAAGTAAATTTTCATTTAATAAAGAGAGTTTTATATTGCAAATCTGATATAAATAGAAAAGAACATAATAAGTTGTTAAGTTTGTACGGGGATACAGGAGGAAAAAGGAATTATTAGAGTGATATTGAATGAACGAGATCACCAATTAGCAGGCTGTGAGCATTGGAGAGGGGGCACATAGAGTGTGTCCACCCAGGGTACGGTGTGCACTTGGGACCGTCCTGGTGAAGGTTTAGGTAGTGGCACTTGCGTTGACCATTGTTTCTATTGAAACCAATACTTATGTAGAACGGCATAGTACACTTATTCCTCCTTGATTGCTCACAAACTGAAGAGGCTTAATGAGGGATCCGTTCTAGGAAATCGGTTGGTCAAAGAAAGATAATTATATTAAATTATAACGACAATCATCATTGAGTAATGAATTATGATGTGGTGCGTATTATTTGTTTCTTCAAATTAAATGAATAAAATCAATGAGCATTTCAGTTCCTATAAAATCTAAGAAATTTATTTTATGCATTTCAATTTGGCAAAATACGTTTTGTTGCATTTAAACTTTGGAAAATAGTTCCATTACAGTAACCTTCAACCATTACTAGAGCTTTAAAGAAGTGTTCATCATAATTTGATTTTTTTGCCATTTTCAAACTGCACGTCTAGCCACTTTATTTATACACCATTCTTTGTATGTTCTATATATAGAACCTATCTTGATGAACAATGCCAATATTATATGCAAGCCTGCCTTCTCTTATGCCTGGCACCATGTTGATAGGCCGCTATTTCTTCTCTGGTGGTGATTCCTTACCATTTGGTACTTGGTCATTGAAATGGTACATCATATTAACTGGTTGCATTGGACTTCTCTCATGCTCCTCCTTAGAGCAAGGATTTATATGCTTGTGATAGATCACCATTCTCAATATTCATGCTGTATTAATGATGTTTTTGGCTATTCAATAGGAGAAATTAGATGTTTCATACTATGCTTGGCCTGACTACAAGGTATTTAATTTCAATGTGCTATGCTTTAATTCCTCCATCACTCCATTGTCTGCACAATTGTTCTAATATTGCCTGTCACTTGGGTTGCTTTACATCATACCTTATTTAATTATGTCAAGGTCTACTGCTATCTCCTGCTTTATTGTATTAGCTCTTTAATTGGAATAGTGTTGCAGAATCTGTGAATCTTTCTTGCCCATCGGAGAGAGGAGCCCAGAATGGTGCAACAAGCCTTTGTTTGTAGGATATGTGAAGGCTTTAAAACGTTGATCATTTATGATAAACAATAACCTAAAGTAAGAATCATGTAAATGATTGAAATTAGCAATAAATTTGAATGTTTCAAAGTGAAAGCTGTATTTGTACATGTAGTCACTCAACCAAGACAAAAGTTATAATTGCCAGCCCAAATTTTTTTTTCATAACTTGCTAAATCATTCACATCAAGGCCATGGTCTCCATAAATACACCTAGAATTTAGAGCTGTGTATACAGAACTGTTACTTATTCAGTGTCATTGTAGTAGGCATTGGATTTTCCTCGAAGCGATTTTTATTTAACTCTTATCCCCTTTAAAAGCTAGTTTGAGTTTGGTCTTGTTAATTATGTTAGAAATGATGATAAAATAAAGAAGAGTTAAAGCAAAACCTAAAAAAGTGATAGATCTATAGACAAACGAATAAATGATGAATAAAATGTGAGAATTAAACAAGAGGTGTGTTTGGATTATTTTAGATAGTTAAGATTTAAGATTTTTTATACATTGGAAACAAGTTTAATTGTAAATGATTAAGTAGTTTTTAAATAAGATAAATGAATTTTATAGGGATCCGAAATCCAAATCTAAAAAAATAAAAAAATGAAACAATAACTAACTAGTCCAAAACCAACAGCCAAAAAGTCATTGAAATAGGGCAGAGCCCTACATAGAACAATTACCATAAAAAACCTAAATTAAGAAAGCACAAAACTAAACTAGAGAGTGCATAAGCTCAGAGTTCTTATGGATCATATCCTTGTTGATCTCCTTGAGCTCTTCCACGATAAATCTTGTTGAACTCCTCTTCTGATTCGTACTCCTTGTTCTAGTAAAGGGGCCCGTAGGAACCTATGATTCCACTCCTTGTGAGCTTAGTTCCTTAATTTTCTTCTTCTGTTTAGCATATGACAGTGGGACACTAAAGATAGGTTGGGTTCTATGGATATTCATCATCTCATTGGCCTTCCCGAGGCCCTCAATGCTACTACTCATGGCTTCCTTTCTAGACTCGACCAATTTCCTCAGGTCGCCCTTAATCTCCTCCAAGTTTGTTTCCAACTGCCCTATCTTGGAATCATGATCCTTTTTCATGACTTCAACATCTTCAGTAAGCTTATGGTTTATTCAAAGAAGCATATCAGTTTTGTTAGGCTTGGGATTCTCAGTGAAAGTATCAATAATACCCTTAATTCCTTCCTTCAACATGTTAATTTGATTGTAGACCCAGAGAAAGCATTTTTCTTGGATATTGGTAGAATTTGTCAAGAGTACCTGAAAATCCATGTCTATTTTGTTATCTTTCAGGTCCACCTAGTCAGCATTAAGGGTGTTGTCAAGTTTAATTCCTTCCTCTTCCCTTTCCTTATCTTCCCCTATTTTTCTCAATTATGATTCAGATTCGACGGGCCCAAACCCTATAACTTGGGGGTCAAGGTTTTAAATTTACTAGCAACCAATCTAGGGTGTTTGTTTCTTCTGTTGTTGGTGGTGCCAGGTGTGATATTTTGTGGGGGGCCCTCTTCCTTAGAGGGACAATACTTTAGGTCATCTGGTACCTTGATGTCCTGCCAATCCATAGCTATACCGACCCCATCATTCTCAATCTCAGTATCAAACACAACTTGCACATTAGGGTTGGTCACCGATTTGAGGGTTTGCACTATAGGGGAGGGTTTAACCTCATGGGATTCAGCATATTCCATGATAATAACTAGTAAACCCTCATGAAGAACATGGTTGTCACTATTCTTAGCATGATTCACTAAACTATGCTCCAGTGATGAAAGCGAATAAAAGGGCAATGGAATTATTCTATCATACCTATAGTGGTTCAAGATCATAAAGTGGTAAGAAAATATACTAGCAAAGTGTTTTTCTAAGGTTATGTGCCTCATAATGACTTCAGCCATGTCTGCCCAAAGCGATAGAAATATTTCCTATTATAGCCTACATTGGGCATCTTTCACACTCTATCTCTTTCACTTTGCTTGTCGAAAAAAATTGAGTGGGTTTCCTCTACTATGTTTCTCTCACTCTAGAACTGCCAAGTATAAAGTGGAAAATTGGATCCTAGTGGTTCCTCACCTAGGATAGAGAGAAGGAAACTACTGGGATTATTTTCACATGAAGCAAAAATGCACTTTACATTTAAAAGAGGGGTTGAGACCACTAGATCCAAATCTAAAGGGAATAAGGATGTGAATGTTAAGTGTATTACAAGTGTTGGAATGCAATTTTCCCTCTTTTATAAATAGATATGTTGACTTGTTGACTATGCAGAAAAGGAAGACAAAATGGATTAAATAAGGAGCCACCCATTCAGGATCATGCTATAACTTCGGATGTATGATATTTAGACTAATATAGATCTGCCCTGCAAATTTGGAGAAAAGTTGTCAAGACCGTGCATAAGTTATGCAGGGTCCTTTGAAAAATCCGTGAGTCAAAAAGGGTTTTTCCGTCTTTGCAAATAAAGCCTAAATCTACAATTACAGTCGTGCACCTACAACCTGCAAACAAAAAAATAAGGGAAGAAGGGTTGTGGATAGGGGTTTGCCTTAGTCAAACCCCGATTGAGGAATCAACCTTGAAAGAAAGTAATTGCAATTACTTCAATGTGAATAAGGGAAATGTATACCTTGTAGATCTGTAATTTTTTTATGATGGTTGCTTTGCTTCTTGAATGTAATCACAAGTGTTACGTGAAATGGCATGAAACATGACAAAACCCGAGCACACACACATGTTTGCAAATGAATATTGTAATGTTGCTCCAATGGACAAGTGAATAAGACACATGAAGAAGAAGAAGACTTGATGAATGCTTGAAGGTGTGAACAATTGAACTCTTGATGATGATAATGAAGGCCTCAATGCTTTCTTCCTTCTTTTTTCTTAGCCAAAGGAGAAAATTAAGTCTCCTTTAATACTTGCCTTGGAGGGTTAATTTTCATCTCACCAAAGGCCGACATAGGGGAAATTAAATCCAAAAAAGAAAATTAGGTCCAAGGGTCGGATTGACCCATTTTAAGGCCACCAAAAGAGGGAGGATAGGGATGCCACACCCCTGTCAAAGGGGGACAGGGGCACCATGCCCTTGTCCTATCCTATTTTGAGGCTTGGATAGGGTCATGAGGTGATACTAGGGCTGAAACAAGAGGAGATTTGGGAGAATGATGCCCAGAGGGGTTCTAATTGAGTAGGGAGATCTAGTCACTAGGGTGAGGACCTACGATCAAAATTGGAAGGGTCACAATTTTATGATGCCACATTTAGCCCCCACTTTAGTGGGAATATGGCTTATGCCAATACTATCGATAAATTACAAGAAAGAGGGAGATGAAGATGAGAGATCTAGAGCAATACCACAAGGAATATAAGACATCACTGATCTTGAGGAACAAAGTCCCCAATCTTAGACTCTTAACTCACTCAAACATATGCAAGAGCACACAAAACAAAAAGAACAAGACAAACAAAAAAAAGATAAAGCACAAAAGAAGTGAATGACAAAAACAAAACACAAGACCACAAATCAACTAGCCAAAGAGACCTCGATACTCAAATGTCTCAATAACTAATTTAAACACAAAGAAAAATGCCATCACATAAACACCAATAACTACATAAAAGAGAAAAGATGACATCATCCATGAACCATCAATAGTAAAACTATGAGTTCATGAGAGGAAAAAGAGAGAGAACATGAATACACACTTTGGTGATCCATGAGAAGAAAGGAGAAGAAAAGGAACCATGGATATCTCACCCCTAGAACTTGTCTAGGTGATCCATGTAAGGGAGGAGAATGAGAACACCATTAGTTCCACTCAACCTCATGCACATGTGTGCGAGTGAGGTTTGAAGCCCCTCATAGAAGTCTATGCCCAAGTATGCTACAACTTGTATAAGATGTAAAGTACAAATGCCAAGAAAAGTGTGACATCTCTCTCTAAGAGACTATGCTCTAGTTTTGAAAATAATCACCCTGTATAAGAGAAAAGTGGTGACATCTCACTCTAAGAGTCTACCCTCTAGTTCCGAGAATATCCCACTATTTAAGAGAAAAGTGGTGACATCTTTCTCTAAGAGGCTACCCTCTGGTTTCAAGAATGACCCACTATATAAGAGAAACATGGTGACATCTCGCTCTAAGAGTCTGCCCTCTAGTTACAAGAATGACCCACTATATAAGAGATAAGTGGTTCAATCTCTCTCTAAGAGACTATCCTCTAGTTTCGAGAATGACCACTATATAAGAGAAAAGTGGTGACATCTTAGTCTAAGAGGCTACACTCTAGTTTTGAGAATTACCCACTATATAAGAGATACAATGCATGAGAGAAATATAATACAAAAGGAGTAGTGTGGGTGCCCCCCCCCCCCCCTAAGATGTCAATGTAGTTTAATGTTGATATCTTAAGGAAGGTAGAACAAGGATACCTACCTTTGACACCAAGAATATCCATCATGCAACAATGTCATAAATCCAAGCAACAAAGGGAATACTCTTCAAGCAAGGGTAAGATGGTTGAAAAGAGATATCTTTCTATAAGTGTAAAGGATAGCCTTGGAGTAAAAGTGATCTTTGCTCAAAATCTATCTACCTCCAAGAGGATTTGTCTTAGACAAATATAACATTTTCTAGAAAGAAGCGCAGAAGAGAACAAGAATCTAATCCTTCCTCCTATTGCTAGGTGAAAGGGATTCTTGATGAAGGATGACTCACTTTTATCCTAATGGGGATGGGTGAATTTATTATAGATGTGCATTACCAAGTCTAAAAGAGGTTATATTCAAGGACTTACACCTCTTGTATAAGAGAGAACCCTTAAGAAAACAACAATAATATCACCCAAGGAATGACATCAAGTAATAAATATCAAACCATACACAAAATAGGAAAGAGTGGAAGAGAAAGAGAAAGATATAGGTCATTGCCTCCCAAGTGTAGGGACAATGATAAGAGCTTACACAATCTTCTAGAAAGATTAAACATAAGTAAACAAACAATGTACTTACATGAATCCATACAAGAAAAGACATTACTATATGTAAAATACACATCTCAAGAAGTGGTAATCTTATAAGAGAAGAGAGAAAGAGATTCACATATTCCAGAAGATACCATTGTAAGAAATAATAATCTTATATGAAAAATGCAGCCCCTACAGGAAATAATGATAAATGAGATAGAAAGAAAGAGAAAGGAGTGAAATCCTTGCCCGCCAAGTGACAAGAATAAGGAGAAGAATTACACATCTTCTAATGGTGGTTATTTTCAAGTGATATGCCTTCCTAATGGAGCAAATCCTCTCAATGAAGGGACATGTACTTCACGAGAGATAATTCAATGCTAGAGGGCATATCATACTTGTGAATAACCAAAACCATAAAAGAGGTAGGTTTTCCAACAGAATGAAGGAAAGAGAAGAAGTGGATTACTCATTAAATATACTCCTCTCCAAGGAAAGAGGAAAACTAAATAACAACTATATGGTCCCATACGAATAAATCTATGCAAGAAAGGAGATCTACTAATGAATAATGCACAAAGATAGAGATAAATCCATAGAAACAAGAAAAAAAGTGAACTTCATGTTGCTAACCCAAGGTATTTAAAACTGAAATAAAACCACCACAAATGATAAAGAGCCCCCAATTAAGTTGGCTACTTATTTCATAGGGTGAAGAGCAACATGAATAGAAAATAAGTGCTAAGGAACTATGTTTTTGTGAAGAAATACAACTAGATCTATTGTAAGACAAATTTGTGCAAGATCATATTGCTTTTGAACAAATTTCTTAAATGCATGGAATTTTCCAAGAGAATGTAATTATGAATCATGAAAAATGCAATATTAGTCACCTTGAATCACTTTCTCAAGATTGTTGTTCTCCTTTTTAGGAGGAAAGGAAATGTTCTTGTCATATTTCAATCTCCAATAGATTCTTGTAGCTAGTATTTCGGGATGATAAATATGTTTTAATTCATCTTCTTGACTTGGAGGAGAAAAATTGTTAGAAGAATAAGGATCCTTATCCATGATTCTAATTGTTCCATTGTCTATGCCTTCTTGAATAGATTTCTGAAAATTAGGGCAATCATAGACATTGTGATCGTGGTTGTGATTAAATGAGCAAAAAGGACATTTTGAAGAAGAAGCATTCTTGCAAGCTCTTATTGTTTGTTGTCTTTGGAGATAATTTGAAAGTTTTGGTGCCTAAGGAGTTTGTCCATAGGGAGAGGAGTCTCGTTTCCTAGGCCTTTTGTAGTAGCTTGTGTGGGAGGGTTTATAGGGACACGAATTTCTTATTCAGACTTTCGAGGTCCTTGTCCTCTAAAACCTTTTTTTGTTATTATATGAAAGCCATGACTATGAGAATGTTGCAAATGAATAGGTGGGGGAATAAGATCATGAATTTCCTTAAAATATTATATGTAAGGGGGAATAAAAGGATTTGTAGATGAAGAAAGAATATCATGTGAAGGGATACTTTCCTTTCTTTCATCATGCTTATGCTTTTTGGGAGATTGGGAATGAACATCTTCATGATCTAATGACTCACCTTTACTTATTTTTTATGTGAGTAGGAAGATCATGTATAAAATGCATAATATCATCCTCTCTACATATATTTTGATGTTGAAGAATAGGTCCTAGGAGAATAAGGAGGGTCTAAATATGTAAGAATGTTAATATTTTTATTTTGCCTCCCTTGCTAAAGGATATGCATATGAGAAGATGATGTGCCCATTTTGCTTTCCAATGCTTTCTCTCTTTTAGAAATATGATTGGTGGAAGTATTATCTCTCATCTGATTCACACAAGATACCCTAGGAGAGCACAAGGATTAGGATCTCTAAGACTGGGATCTACAAAAGCCTTAAGATGATTAACATATGATATGCATTTTGTTAATAACATCACCATAAAACAACATAAATGATACATGAAAGCTTTGAGATCAAATTGAGAAGGAAATAAATTTGAAATCCTAACAACACAATATGACCCAATGCTATGAATGAAAAGAAGCAACATTGAATGAAAGAAGCCATTATCCAGCACATGATTGTAATAAATATATGTTTAAAAAAAAGTAATCATATGTGAAATAGAAAATAAATCTAATCCATTGATTGCCATTTAAAGTCTCTTATTAAAATCTTAATTTGCTGAAAAAGAAGATCTAAAACTAGGACCCTTTTATGAAAATTAATTTAAAAGTTGAGTATTGAAAATTGAATTTTTTTGCGACCTTAAGAGGTGTTAAAAAATTGATAAAGTATGCCAATTTCCTAGATTTAGGTAGAAAAACACAGTCAATTCTGACTCTCAAAATTTTGGGAAAAAAGGTAGTGATCATGCATAACTTATGCATGGTCTGACCAATTTTTTTTGAAAATTTTCAAGGATGATAAAAATTATGATTTTATTGCATAATAAAAAACAATATCTGATTTGGAGATGTCTAGATAGGTCAAACTAGTAGTCAAAGGTCGAAATAGGAGATTCTTAAAAATTAGGGTTGTGTTGTTTAACCACTTAATTTTTAGAATGAAAAGATAGATTTGAATTATAATTTTAAAATAGAAATCAGATCCGAAACAAGCAACTAAAATTCTGTACTTCACAAGTTTAATTTCCTCAAAATGAAAAATTAGGGTTTTTATGCAATTAACCTCTAAAATTTACAAAAAAATCATACTTGGAAATGAAATTTTGAAATTAAAATTGCAATTATTCAGATCTAACAATAAGAAATCAGAATTAAGATTTAAGATATTGGGTTCACCAAAATGTAAATTGGAAAATTGGATCCTAGTGGTTCCCCGCTTAGGAGAGAGAAAGGAAACCACTAGGATGATTTTCACTTGATGCCAAAATGCACTTTACATTCAAAAGAGGGGTTGAATCCACTAGATCCAAATCAAAGGGAAATGAGGATGTGAACACTAGGTGGATTGCAAGTTGTTGCAATGTAATTTTCCCTCTTTTGTAAATAGATATGTTGACTTGTTGACTATGCGGAAAAGGGAGACAAAATGATGAAATAAGGAGCTACCGATTCAGGATTGTGTTGTAACTTCAGATCTAAGATATTTAGATTGATATAGATCTGCCCTGCAAATTTGGAGAAAAGTAATCAAGACCATGTGTAAGTTATGCACGGTCCTCCAAAAAATTTGTGATTCAAAAATGGTTTTTCCATCTCCAAATGAAGCCTAAATCTACAAATACAGCCGCACACCTACAACCTACACACATAAAAAAAGGGAAGAAGGGTTGTGGATAGGGGTTTTCCTTTTTCAAACCTTGGTGAGGAATCAACCTTGAAAGAAAGTAATTGCAAATACTTAAATGTGAATAATGGAAATGTATACCTTGTAGATCTGCAATTTGTTGATAATGGTTGATTTGCTTCTTGAATGTAATCACAAGTGTGGTATGAAATGGCATGTAACATGACAAAACCCTAACACACACACACACACACACACACATGTTTGAAACTGAATATTGTAATGTTTCTCTAATGGATGAGTGAAGAAGACTTGATGAATTCTTGAAGGCTTGAACACTTGAATGCTTGATGACAATAATGAAGGCATGAATGCTTGCTTCCTTCTTTTTTCTTAGCCAATGAGGGAACTAAGTATCATTTTATACTTTCTTTGGAGGGATAATTTTCATCTCACCAAAGGCCAACATAGGGGAAATTAAATCCCAAAAATTAAATTAGGTCCAAGGGTCAGATGTACCCATTTTAGGGCCACCCAAAGATGGATGACAAGGGTGCCACATCCTTGTCCAAGAGGGACAAGGGCACCATGCCCTTGTCCTACCCTATTTTGGGGCTTGGACAGGGTCATGAGTTGATACAAGGGCTGAAACAGGAGGATTTTTGGAAGAGTGATGCAGAGAGGGGTCCCAATTGAGTAGGGTGATGCAATCACTAGGGTGAGGACCTAAAACATGGTCAAAATTGCAAGGGTTGAAGTTTTATGATGCTAGACCACCCATCTGCAAACTAATGATCTCAGCAATGAAGGCCTCATCAATTTTGAAATCATCCCCAAAAGTTGTAAGGATGCCTTTGTGCCAACCATTAACAAACTCTTCTGTCATTTTTGGGTCTTTGTCATGAAGCTTTTTGAGATAGGGTGCAAGACCACCATGTTTAATCTTTGTCCACAATTCCCTTGTTCTTTTCCCATTTGTTGTAGGAAGTAGGTTTCATCCTATTTTTATCTCCCCCCATGAGAATGCTTTCTCTACAAGTATGGACCCCAAACTCAAACCAGGAGGTAAAAAACTTGATGGTGAAGAAAACTCTAGAAACCTTGGTATTGAATTTATTTTAAATGTAAAAAGTGTTCAAGTGACTATTTTGAAAGAAAACTATTAATAAAAGGGAAATTAGATAATTCAGAGTCACTTGGTTGTTTTTGAAACTGGAGAATCATTAAACACTTCAATTTATAATTTCTGGAAGATTAAGGTATTCATCTTATATGATTTATTTTGCCACTTTATATTAATAAAAGGTCAGTTGTCATTATTGAATGTCCAAAATATTTTTTTATCTTTTATTTTATTTTGGTTAAAAATAATAGTGATACTTAATTGGTAGAGGTTTGTGTATTATTTCGTCCACTATATAAAGTTTTTAAAAAGTTATTTTCTTGGGATTCTTAAATTATTAGGAGTTTTTTAATTTGTAGGTAGCTATAAAATAGTGTGAAATTTGAAATTATTAGAGATGCAATTTTTTTTATTATAATGTTTCTATTTGACTCTTTTTAAGAACTATTTCATTAGTTTGGTCCTCTTAACTATTTAGGGAATGGTGAGAGAGCTAGGATGCTTGAACTATAAAGATGATTTAGTTTATTTAATATAATGACTAAAAGAGAGATTAATTTAGTCATGAATTATAAATGAATATTTCATGCAATATTTAAAATATGGAACACTTTATATGTCCTTAACAATTTCTTAATATTAGAAATGGAGAGGTCAGGATGGAGCAAAGTTAGGGTTTTTATCAATGGGGAGTCTAAATCTGAAGATGAAGGGAATGATGATGCCTCTATCATTGTTGTGCATTCTTTTTGGGGTGTGTTGGTGGCTTCTTATGGCTCCTGAGTCCTAGAGGGGTGTGTTTTTTTCTAAGCTTTTCTATGTTATCTCATCTTGGTTTCCCACCCATTGGTTTCAACTCATTCTCTATTTTTTTGGGCTTTCACTTTGGCTTTTATTGGTGTTGTTGGGGCTAATATTTATGTGTTTTTTTAGGCATTGTTTGGTGGCTATGCCTCTTTGTGGGTTGTGGGTTTAATGCTTTCCCTTGCCACTTCAACTCCTATTCTTACAAAATAATTTATCTCTGTGTTGTGCATTTTTGGTGGATATCCTCTTCTTTTCCCTTTTGGGTTGGGTGGGAGTTTCCTTTTGGGTCCCTCTACTATTTATGTTGAGAGCAAAGGCCCAACCTTGATTTTATTTTTGGTGGACTTTTCATTGGTTTTTGAACATACTTGGGGTTCTCATTTGGAGAAAGGTTGGGCTCGAGCTAAGTTGGCTCTTTTGGTTTGATGCTACCTAATTTTCTATGTTCTATGTCACATACTAGGGTTCTTAGCTTGAATATCTTGCCTATGTGTTTTGTTTTCACTGACACTCTTCCCTTGAGCCTTGTCCTTGGCTTCAAGATTGTTCCTTCTTTGAGGGAATTTGGCTTGGATGTTTTTTCTTGGTTGTGGCTTTTTGTTTCCTCAAGCCTTTTGTGTGGTTGGATTTGGGTTTCTCTTTCTGTTTATGGATAAATGCCCTTGTGGGTTGATGCAAAGTGGGACCATTATATATCTTTTTTCGTTTCTCATTTGGATGGTCTTATTGTGAAGGAGTTGCCTTGGTTGGGCTCGTTTCCATTTCAGTTTCAAAATCTTTGACATTCTCCAGATCTTCCTATTAAGGTGGAGATGGATTTCTCTGGATATGGTTGGAGGTGATGCTTGAGGATTGTTGGTATCTCATCTCTATGTTGCGTGGAATTTATTGATGCCCTTTTCTCCTATTGAGGTAGAGATTTTAAAGGGATTTACTCTTCCTATTGAGGTGGTTTAGGTGATGTTGCAAATGGGTCTCATAGGTGATGTGCTTTTTAGTTTGGAAGCTATTGTTATCTTTTGTCCTTGTAGTGCCTTTGGTTTGTTCTCGATACTCCTTTTGAGATGGAGCTTGGGAACACTAGTTGGTTTGTACTCCTACTTTGTAGAAAAGTGGAAAATAAAAGGTTATTCTTCTTTGAACTTTTCTAGCATATCAAAGGTTATGCGTAACTTGAAAAAGCCATGTTTCGGGTTATGGGAGCTTAGAAAAACCCTTTGTATTTGTAATTTTGAGGTCTCTTGCTTAATCTATTTTGCCTTCTTGATGTTTGAACCAGTTCTTTGGTGACTAGTTTTTGTTAGGTGGTTATTTGTTGGCTTTTATTAGTCTATTATATTTTTTTGTATCCTTTGATTTTGGGATCTTGGATTCCTACTAATTCTAGAAATTTTTTAGTCCTTTCAAAACTCTTTGTATGAGGTTTCGGGTCCCATCAAAACCTATTTTTTCTTAATAAAAAACATGAATTTTTATTTTTTTATTTTTAGGGGCCTAAAACTCAACCAAGAGAAGTAAACACTTATAACTATCATGGTTAGAATGTACAATTCACAATTCATAAGTTTAATATTCAAAAACATGATGATTTTGTTAATTTTTTCTAGTTTACTATACTTGCTTATGTGATACAATATCTTAGCTATGTACTTTCGATAGCTCTCCTCTCTTCTCACTTAATAAGGATTCGACATAGACCTACATTATCATTAAATTAACCCTATCAAGCTATAGGTTTTTACCTATTATTAAATTACTTCATTATGCAAAATTGATTTCCCTCTCTTTTATATAGTTCTCTATATGTGTTAGAGTTTCCATTATCTCTCACAAATAAATATGCATTCCATATTCCATTTATCCAATCTTCTAATAGATAGGAGTAATATTTATATATCCTCTATCTATCAAATCGTCCTCTCTTTTTTTCCCAAATGATAATTCTTTCTTTTTTAATTTTACTAAATAGGAAAAAAATTTCTTGTTACCATCTTTAAGAAGAATATTCATAAAGAGAAAAATTGGACTCTGGTAATTATCTTATCAATAAATAATAATAAAATAACTCAATCTAGGTAATATTAGTGGCAAATAAAATTATCATATAAAAACTATAAAATTCCTCCTACCAATCACACAAAAAACACCATGAAAAGGAATAAGTATCATTCAAGGAAATGATAGAGATATTTACCTCATCAAGGTCATCCTATCACAAAAATTTGAGACTCAATTAAGAAAATAGTTTGACAAAAGCCTAAATTTCAAAGATAAAATGCTAAAAAAAAGATTATCCAATCAAATACATTTTGCAACAAATTAACAAATCATTGCTAAGGAAAATTCACTCCAATAGAGTTCAACAAGAGCTAATGTAGAAATGTAACCAATTTCTCAAAATTAAATATTTAATGAAGCTCAATGTCAAATAAAGAAACTACCATTAATAATAAATCAACTGAAAATAATGCATTAAGGAAAGAAAGGATAAAATAAACTTGTTTCTCAAAATAAAATATTTGATGAATTTTAATCTTTGGTAATCCAAATATCATGAATAATAAATTAATACAAAAGAATGTAGGAAGGAAATAAAGGATGAAAAATGCCCCCCTTAATATTTATATACCACTTGTAGAGGAGACTACAAAAATATTTTTAAATTAATTATATTATTTTAGCAATAAATTTGTTAGAAGAAAATTAAATTGGCTACCTTCATGATAAGATAGGGAACGATATTTGATAGATACATCAAGACTTGTAAAGTACCTTACAAGACAATTGTAATACAATTCCCTCATAAAATAGGGTTTCCTTCTAGGTAAATACAAGACAACATAATATCTACAACCAAATATAAGACCTTAAGATAAATGGTTTAGAATTTAAATATTAAAACATACATAAAATATACATTTTGGGGGTACTAGCCCTAAACCCTCAATGAATCCCATCACCCTTGGACCTCCTACTAACGAGTGTTAGGACTCAGAGGCAACTGAGAGGGGAGGGGGGGGGGTGCTAAATCAGTTGTCAATTAATTTCAACCCAAATATAACTTAATGAAACTTGTTACTTAATACCAGTAAACCAAACTTAAAGCCAGTTGACAGATTAGCAGTTAATATTAATACCGGTGAAACTCAATGCATAAGACAGAAAGAGAAACAATGTCCACAACACATAACACAAAGATTTGTACGTGGAAACCCTGTAAGGGGAAAAACCATGGTGGGAAACCTTACCCACAATCAGATGATACTACTGCAGATAGTATGTGTATACAAATGGGGTTTGCACATGCAGAAAGGACAATCGCCTTGAGCTCACTCCTCAATCACAAAATAGGAGTCACACTGACTACAATTGGATGGTTAAATCCTATGATAATGTACTACTCAAAGTAGCATCTCTAATGCTGAATGTAGTGCTGATTAAGCTTTGATAATCACCTTCAAACCTTCCTTGAACCTTCTATATGGTCTACTCATATGATCTTCAATATTCACACATATCATGTTACAAAACCTTATACCATATGCCATTATCTTCTTTCTCCTTGTTGCTATATATTCATCTCACAAATGATATCCTACATATATACCAAAGCCTAAGACCAAATGTGTAGGTTGGCTTACCAAGAATATTACAATTAAACCAATTACAAATAAGTCAAGATGCGATGCATCATGTCGGCTCAATAAATTTATAACAATTTCCAATTAATTAAATCATCTCCATAACGTGTCATGCTGATCTGGAATAGATAATGCATGTCAATCTATAACCTAGACCAATTTGTTGGTAATAACAAATATATCAACACGATTAGACCAATAACCAAAATACAAAAACCAAGTGTCCAAACCATGTCTTCGACATAACCAAGTGATCTCCAGATGATAACAAGTCATCTTCAATGCTGGTGAACAATATAACCTGCCGCTGAGTGCTGTATCGGTGACTGTGTATAAGTCATTGAACTTGTCAGTGACCATAATGTGCCGGTTCAACATAGCCAAACATCTCCAGAAGGATCTAAGGATCTTAATACATTTTGTGAAGGGAATGGAATTAGAAGAAAACTATCAGCACCCCGGACACCTTAGCAAAATGGAGTTGTGGAAAGGAAGAACAAATCT
Source organism: Cryptomeria japonica (assembly GCF_030272615.1). NCBI lineage: Eukaryota > Viridiplantae > Streptophyta > Pinopsida > Cupressales > Cupressaceae > Cryptomeria > Cryptomeria japonica. The sequence continues at coordinate 688,687,041 of NC_081408.1, read as the reverse complement.
ATTCTGGATGCAGCCAAAAGCATGATATTAGAAGAAAATCTACCTCATGTGTACTAGAGAGAAGCAGTGAATACATCGGTTTACACTTTTAACAGAGTTCACATCAAAGGTGAAACCGGTAAGACCCCTTATGAACTATGGTTTGGTAATACTCCTACTCTTAAATACTTCAGAATATTTGGAAAAAAATGCTATATTAGGAGAGATGAGTATATTGGTAAATTTGATCCTAGAAGTGATGAAGGAATATTTCTTAGTTATTCATCTAAGAGAAAAGCATATAGATGTTTTAATAAAAGATTGCAGAAAATCATTGAGAGTGCAAATGTGAAGTTAGATAAACAATTTAGAGGAAATTAAAGGTCTATGGATTCTGAACCGGCAATTGAGATGATCATAAATGAACCTATAATAATTTATTATGATAATTCAATAGAAATTGATATATCTAAGAATCTGGTATTTCACTCTAAGACTAAACATGTTTATATCAAATATAATTTTCTGAAAGAGAATGTTGAAGCAAAAGAAGTAAGATTGGTTTAAGTGAATACTAAAGAGAAGATTGCAGATATCTTTACTAAGCCTTTTCCTAAGGAAAATTTTGAATATCTCAGAGAGTAGCTTGGGGTAATACCCTCACTGGTAGAGACTTAGACAGTTGACGATTAGCATCAAACCGATAGAATTAACAACGAAACCTTTTTCAGCTTTGATGGAGGAGAGCTACTTCTCAGGGGGAGTAGTTGGTTAAAACAATTGGTTATTAGTTTTATGAATTGGTCATATGTTCTAGTATTTGTATTGCTTTAGTATTTGATGTCAAAGGGGGACAAATATCTATGGAAAAACATTAACATTATCCTATGGAGAGAGAGATTATTCATTGGGGGAGAGATATATACTCTTTGCATTTGGGTATTGATCTATTCTCGAGATTGTTGGTTTTTGGTTTTTGGCATTCTGTTTTGGTACTTAGATGTTTTTCCATCTTATGTTGTCATCAATGCCAAAGGGGGAGATTGTTGGTATTATGGATGTGTTGCATTGGTTTTGTCATTGATGTCAACACTTATCCTTCTAGAGATCTTTGGTTATGTTGAACCGGCACATTATGTTCACCAACAAGTTCAGTGACTTATACACAGTCACTAGTATATCACTCACTGACAGGATATATTATTCACCGACACTGAAGATGACTTCTTATCATTTGGAGATCACTTGGTTATGTCTAAGACATGGTTTGAACACTTGGTTTTAGTATTTTAGTTATTGGTCTAATCGGGTTGATGTATTTGGTGTTACCGGCAAATTGGTCTAGGTTATGGACCGACATGCATTATCTATTCCAGATCAGCATGACATGTTATGGAGATGATTTAATTAATTGGAAATTGTTGTAAATGTATTGAGCCAACATGATGCATCACATCTTGACTTATTTGTAATTGGTTTAATTGTAATATTCTTGGTAAGCCGACCTACACATTGGGTCTTAGGCTTTGGTATATATGTAAGATCTCATTTGTGAGTTGAATATATAGCAACAAGGAGAAATAAGATAATGGTATATGGTATAAGGTTTTGTAATATTGTATGTGTGAATATTGAAGATCATATGAGCAGACCATAGAGAAGGTTCAAGGAAGGCTTGAAGGTGAATATCAGAGGTTAACCAGTACTGAATTCAGCATTGGAGATGCTACTTTGAGTAGTACATTATCATTGGATTTAACCATCCAATTGTAGTCAATGTGACTCTTATTATGTGATTGAACAGTGAGCTCTAGGCGGTTGGCCTTTTTGGATGTGTAGACCCCATTTGTATACACATACTATCTACAATAGTATCATCTAATTGTGGGTAAGTTTTCCCACCATGGTTTTTCCCCTTACAACATTTCCAAGTACAAATCTCTGTGTTATTTGTTATGGATGTTGTTTCTCTTTCTATCTTATGCATTGAGTTTCATCGGTATTAATATTAACTACTAATCTGTCAACTGACATTAAGTTTGGTTTACCGGTATTAAGTATCAAGTTTGATTAAGTTATATTTGGGTTGAAATTAATTGACAACTGATTCGCCCCCCCCCCCCCGCCTCTCAGTTTCCTCCGGGTCCTAACAAAGGGATCATCACCTTGAAATATACAAGGAGAGTACATCCCTCTTGCAACCCCCCACATTTACTTATCAATAATTACCTTTAATAATCACAAGATTGAGATACAACTTTCCTAGCATTTGAAACTACCTAGAACAAATTAGATACTTAAGCATAACTCATAGGATGACCTAAATACCTATATATGAATACTATAATGATTATATAAATTATTAAAGAAATGATGTATCTAGAAAATCTAGCTATTCATAACCCAATACACAATACATGGTTACGAGCATTACAAACATAAGAGGATGTATTTAATTTGATGAATCTTTGGACAACAACTCATAAGTTTTTTTCATTTTTATTTCATCATTTTGGAGATTTGATTATTGATATGGTAGGGAATTAGGGTGAGGCATGGGAAGAAAATTTTTAATAATATGATTGATTTCTCACTCTAGGGAATGTTTCTTCAACATCTAAAATAAACGTAACAAGGAATGCGAAAAATATCAAGAGTAAAATATGGTGTGGTCATAATAACTTGCTTGGATTCATCATATTGTGGCCTTATTAAATTAATATAATCTTTTATGATTGATTGATTTATTTACATGCTTTCATGCGACTATGTACATAGTTTGTATGTTTTCAAGATGTTTCGTTAAGAAAGTATTATCATCTTATTATAGGGTCTATATGTTATTCAAGACATCATAATCAGATTTCATATCACACTAACTGGCTTCAACTAGAAACAAACTAGGAAAACATATAATGGTTCCACCATAAGCATCCTTCTTGATAAATTTGAAACCAAATAAAAAGGACAATGCATGTTGTCTATGGTTTGTAAGAATGAACTATTATCCTTCCATCCCAGTCAATACAAACAAGGATATGACTTTAGTGATAACTTTAAGAACCCCTCCCTTGAAAAAAAGATATAAAATCTTGGCGAATATTTCTTTATTTTGGATAAAAAATAATAATTTTTATGGGCAAATCTTTTATTATTTAAAAGAATATTAATTTTATTGGCGATTTTTTTTACATCAATTTTTTTTGGTAGAAAATGTTGGTGAATTTTAAAAACTAATACGAGTATGCATTAATTACTACTATAATTAATTTCATTTAAAAAATTAATTTTTTATAGAAAATTAGAGGTATAAGGTGGAAAAAATTAATGAGTTTAAAGGGTAGACACTACTTTATTTAGTTACTACCATTAGTTTAAATTAGTCTAATAGACCTCTTTGTGTTTTGTTAGATAAAATGTGCTGAAAATTTGCAATACTCATGGGCCTAGAATTATTTTTATACAATTAATTTCCACTAAGGTCAACAATTGAAAACTAACTCAACCCCCATGAGTATTACAACTTGTAAGTACAATTCACCTCATAGAATACAATGATGGTCATTAGATTATATTTTGAATCAATGGTGGCAACTAAAGATTACGGATAAAACCCTAAAGTTGATAATTATAATGTGTTATTGGCAAATTAATTTAATTTCTTACAATAAATTATTTAATTTTGGAAAATTTGGTCCAATCATGTATTGAATATTTTGGAGAATATTTGAGTTTAAAAATTCAATAAAATAAATTATTTGGTGATTTAAATAAGACTAAAATAAAATTTTGTAAAAATGTGACGATTTATGTCATCTTAAAACTTGAATTATTAGCCAAATTTTGATTTTCAAATTTTAAAAATAGCGAATTGGTGAATATTAGCCACTAAAAAAATAACTATATGACTCTATTATCAACTACGGACATTGTTGTCAAAGTTTGTGTGAACCATTATTGACAATATAATCCACAAAGAAATCATTTGTTAGATGAGCTTGAATGCTAAGTAAGTTGTCATGTTCCACATGAAGTATAATAATGATGCATCAAGACGATAATATTGAGTCTACCTTTCAACTCATTATATGTCCTATCATCATCACAAATATTGATTGGAATATTCTTCATTTCTACACCATGGTAATACATGATCAAACTCTTCCTCAAACAAAAACACTAAGAATTTTAATGACCTTTGTTTTCAGCATAAGTACAAAATTTCTTACATTTTTGTTGTATTAGAAGATATAGAACAAGTGCCCTTAGAAGGAGAAGATAAATATTCTCTATTTTCAGTAATTCTATTGTTTTTGAAACCTTTACATTGTAGGACCTAAAGAGCATGAAGGTCAAGATGGTTGAGATCAAGTAGCAAGTCTTTTTTCTAGTTGTTCATTGTTGAATGTATTAAATAATGTTGTGAGAGAAATTCATTTCAACTTATTAAATAAATGTTCTTGTAATGCAATTGTAAAATACATCAGAGCACATATATACTCCACACAGGTCCAAAAGACTACAAGTAGTAGCATCACTAATAGAGTACTCAATGGGAAGGAATTTGTATAAAATAAGAAAAGGGAGGTTAGTAACCATACACCACATTAAAGAGAACCTTTGATGGAAGAAGCCTTAGAGGAACTCCTTCACATAAGTGCGGAGGAAAAGAAAAGGAAATAATAGAAACAAAAAAATGAGACCTCCCCCTTAGAACAAGATAGAAAGGAAGAACAAGAACCAACAAAAGAACAAGTAAAACAATTGATGAATGAGGATCAATTATATATTTGTCTATTCTAGAAAGAGGTCTTGAAAAAGACATTAAATATATACAAAGATATGAGAACATCAATAAAAATAAATCCTGAGAGAGAACTCATCAAATATATGGTGGGCTCCAACACCACCTTGGAAGATCTCATAGTAAAGATCCCAACTCAATTGTCTACCAAAAGTTAAAATAAAAGAGAGAGAAAGTTTCACAATAACAAGAATGAAGAAAAGATTCAACTATCATGGAGGTAGTTACCTCAGCCCCTTAGGCCTAAATGAGAAATCGATCAAACTACAAGAAAGGGAAAAGTATGTAAGAAAAGATTGGATAAATTAATGCTTGAAAGATAGAGGATAAAAAAATAAAATTAGTTTTAAATCAAAGAGGCTATCACAAAAGATAATCAAGAGATCCTCAGAGAAGAAGAAAAATTTGAAGTAATATTTTCACAAATAGATGCCATAGACTAACACTTGTACCCTCTCATACACATGGCTTTGACATGCCTTCCTCCTTTGCTACTTCTCCCATATAGTTCATCATGGAATTTTTGGTCAAATAGAAGAAAATTTAATTAGTGGCTAGTCCAATTACTACTAGTTGGTTCCCAAGTGGACCTTTCCAATATTTCCCCTCTTCAAAAATTATTAGTAGGAGACCTTTTGCACTAAACAATTAGAAAATATATTTTGAAATAGAATAAAAATAACATAGAGAAATTAGAAGATATTGTTAAAGATATCCAAAAAAAAAACCTCTCGAATACAAGGGGACTCTTCTCAATCCCTTGTAGCACCAAGCTCTTGGTGGATGGGTTTTCTTAGGAGTCATAAATACAATATAATATTGTGAAGCAGAGTATATTCGTGAAGCTTTAAAGTAAAAAATGGATGAGAAGATGAAGAAGTGTGTCACCATCCACTCTACATTAGTAGATTGCATTAGTAACTTGGAGAACACAGAGGGGGACATAAATGTCCTATATCAAATTTTCCTCTACTAGACCACAATTACCACAAATATCAAAGCATAAGTAGAATAGATTTAGCTACACATCCTTCAAGTAGCTACTTCCTATGATGCATTGATATACACTAATGGGTAGACCCGTGAATAAATGGAATTGTTGCGGGCACAATTTCAATGGGTACAAGATCACAAGGAAAAATCACAACATTTATTTCAATAGCTCAACGAGGTGTTTAATTTGAGGTTAACACACATCATTGGGTTCCTTGAAGATGCATAAAAAGTAGCACAAAGATCAAAATCCCTTTCACACATTTAGAATAAAAATTGTCTCCTTATCTAGATCAATATGTAGAATCAACTCTTGTAGTAGACCAAGGTATTGCAGGATAGCACATTTTTCTAATCTCTAAGAAATAAAATCCATTATTTGAACAAGGGTATATTTTTCTTGAGGATACTACACAATTTTAAGAGGGGAGATGATGTTTCCAGGAGATCAACTATAACCATAACAATCATGAAGATCCAACCAAAAATCACCACACATAGATTGTGGAGCTTGTAGCTAAAGAGAAACCTTATAAGATAATATAATAGAGTGTAAGGGACATTTTGCACCAAGTAGATATTTGTATAAGGAAAAAAATGTAACAATGTTAAGGAAAATAGGTAAATGAGAGAAATATATATAAGTATGGAAAAATAAAAGAAGAATGATAAATAACTTTCAAAGAATGATGAATACCTTAGAATATGTATATGATAGACATATATACATATATAGAATTATATTTGTTTTTTATAAAGATAAATGATTTTTACATGCACCCGAAACCAAGAGTTTTACAGAAACTGGCCATCAGCCAACCAAATAGAAACCAATAGCAAAAGAGGAGAACACCCCAGACTAAACTCAAAAGCAAAAAGAAACAAGAAACAAAAGAAAGCACATACAAACACTCAATTAAGCGAGTGCATCGACTCCCCGTTCTTCTAGATGGTAACCTTGTTGATTTCCTCCAAGTCCTCCATAATGAACCTGGAAGTACCCTTATTGCTACTCCTGCTTCAAATCCTAGAACTAAAATTATATTTGTTATAGTTATGATTTATGGCAATTAGAATTTTAATTATTTCATTCTCTCAATTAGCTTTTGCACAATCTAAGCTAACTCCCAAAGAAAAGATTTTCCATCAAATTTTGGTCTATAATTACATCAACCAATTAAATTAAGGAAAGAAATGGTCATACAAAAGTTCTTACTTCAATGATATAGACAAATAGTCTAATGCCAACAATTTGATCTTTGATGTTTATTTCACTTCTTTGTCAATAATATGATGCATGATAATTACTCATTCTATTATCATTATATAGTTCTTTTCTATGGTCTCTTCATTCAATATATAAATATAATTAAGTTAGAAGAAGAATCAAGTTATCCTAAATATTTGAATTATTCCATCTATCAAAATTTGTAGTAAAATTTTTTCCTCCAATCTTGTTCTTGGAATGTAAGATAATATTAGACTGGTCCAAACATTCATACAAATTTTAGTTCAAACCAATCTAGTCCAAAGATTTGGGACCTACACTATTAAAATTAATCCCCAATTTCCCACCTACTTCTCTATAGATTGACTATATTCTCTACTATTTGTTCTATCTACTCAACCTTACCGTGTCTATGCTTTCTCATTCACTTAGCATGACAATTTAGAAATTTAAACTTCCTTTAAAATTTGAATTGTAGATACTATATTTAATGTTTTGATTTTGTTGTTGTCCTTGAGCATCTAAATTTAGAGAAAGACAATTTTTAAAAGGTATGTATAGGAAAGAAGAGTCTACAAGTATACTTAAACAACTATACATAGTAAAGTAGGATAGTCTTTCTCTAAATTCAGAAAATTGCAGAATGAATGTGAAATGCTATGTTTGTGGAAGATTTGGACATTTATCTAATCAATGCAGATTGCAAACCGATCAAGGATTGTGCTATGCATAGTGTATAAGGGAGTTGTAGAAGCTTGTGTTGCAAAAGTAATAATAGCAAAAATAGGGGTATATGTTTTACTACAATTGTGTGAGTGAAATGAAAGAGTAACTCTCTATATTGTGACTGTAATTAAAGTTTGTATTCATTAAAGTACATATATGAAATACAATCGGTTTACTCTATGTTTTATCTTTTATCTATGTTATGTTGTTTTGGCTCTCTATTTCTTGTTGTTTTCTCCTCTACCTCTTTGTGTCAAAGTGTTACTATAGCTGAAGTTTATTGAGTGAAGTATTTGAGATTTTTTTTCAAAGATTTAGAAGGGATATTCACAGTTAACAATGGTAACTCCCAACATAATTTTTACAAACCCACAAATTCCTCAATTCAATGGAAAAAATTATGATAACTGGACAATTACGATGAAGGCATTGTTTTAAGCTAAAGACTTATGAGAGTTTGTTAAGAATGGCTACCCAGAACTAGTTGTTACAACTCAACATATAATGAATTAACTCAAGTAGAGAAAGACTTATTGGAGCACAATAGAAAAAAGGATTCAAAATCCCTCTTTTATCTCTTTCAAGAAGTGCATAAGAGTAATTTTTTAAATGATTCAAGTAGTAAGAAAATCAAAACAAGCATGGCACATTCTTCAAACAACCTATCAAGGAATCGAAAAGTTGAAAATAACTAAGTTGAAAATGTTAAGAAGGGATTTTGAGACAATTTACATGAAAGAATCAAATACAATACTCATTTTTCACTCAAATAATTGGATTGAAAAACCAAATTAGATCTCATGGTGAGACACTTGAAGAGAGGAGAGCAATTGAAAAGATTTTGAGAAATTGCATACAAGATTTGAATATATTGTGGTGGCCATAGAAGAGACAAATAATATCTCACATTTTTTAGTTGATTAGCTACATGCATCTCTCATTTCTCATGAGCATAGGCTAAATAAGTCTAGAATTTAAAATTTAGAGCATGCATTCAAGACATAAGTCCCAATAAGCCATGGTGGAGGCGGGTGAAGAACAAATTTCAAAGCTAGAGGAAGAAATTCATATAGAGTTGGAAGAAGTAGCCCATCAAGATCAAGTGGGAACTCAAGTAGAAGAGGAGATCATCAAACAACAATACAAAATCATCCCCAAGGCCAACAATATGATAAATCCTCAATTCAATGTCATTATCGCAAGAAGTATGGGCATTATTCGAAAGAGTGTATGAAGAAACAATATGATTTTTGTAACAAACCAAATGAAAAATTCACAAGAGAAAACTAAAATCAAGGCATGATGTTCATACCTTGTAATGTTGCACGAGAAATTAAGAAAGGCATTTGGTTTTATATTTAGGTTGCAATGATCATATGACTAGGAATTTAGAAATGCTTTCAAGTTTTGATGAGAGTGTCAAATAATATGTAACATTGGGAAATGACAATAAAGTTTCAGTTATGGGTAAAAGAAGTGTCAATATTGTAACCAGAAAGGGGGAGAAAAAGCATATTTCAGATGTCTTTCTTGTGCAATGTTTGAAAGATAATCTAATGAGCATTGGACAACTTGTTCAAAAGGGGGATAGGGTCTTTTTCGAAAATGGAGAATGTAAAATCTTAGATAAGTTTACAAGTAAACAACTTATTGCAAAGGTCTAAATGACAAAAAAATACAATGTTTCCCCTAAGAATAAAACTAGATTTTGAAGGTAGAGTTTTCTCAAGAACATCTCTCAATGAATTCACAAGTGCATGAAGAAAAAGTTGCAGTAGTCACTCAAGCAATATTTCGAGCCGAAATTAAGGGTGAAAATTGTTTATGGAACCTAGGATTTAGGCATCTAAACTTTGGAAGTTTAAACCTTTTTGCATAGGAAAATAATGGTGAAGGGGTTTCTATTAATAAAAAAACTAGATAGAATATGTGAAGGTTGTATCTTGGGTAAGGAACGTAGAGAATTATTTCTAGCAGGAAAGTCAATAAGGAAAAATAAACCATTGAAGATTGTTCAATCAAATTTGTGTGGACCAATGCAACTGCCCTGAATTGGTGGAAGATACTACTTCTTGACATTCCTTGATGACTTCACAATAAAGATATGGGTCTACTTTCTAAAACATATGCATGAAGTGATTGATTAATTATTTTTATTAGTTCAAGGATCTTGTTTAGAAGCAAAGTGGACATCACATCAAAGTATTGAGAACAGATAGAGGTGGTGAGTACATTTCAAGTGATTTTATAATATTTGGAAAGGATCATGGTATCCACAAAAAATTCAATACAAGGTATACCCCTCAACAAAATGGAGTAGCTAAAAGAAAAATTAGGACAATAATAAAAATGGTAAGAAACATGTTGATAGAAAAACATTTGTCATATGAATATTGGGCTGAAGCTATAGCATGTGCAACATACAAAATTAATAGAGGTCCTACTAAAAGTGGCATCAATATTATTCCAAAAGAAGAATGGAGTGAAAGAAAACATAATATTTCTCATATGAGAGTATTTGGATGTGTAGCATATGAAAATCTGTGAAATGAATTGAGAAGAAAGTTAGACAACAAAGGAGAAAAAAAATATTTGTGGGAAATAGTGATGAATCTAAGACTTACAAGTTATACAATCGAATCAGAAAAAAGGTTTTAATGAATAGAGATATGTAGTTTGTAGAAGATAAAGCATGGGATGGAAGTTTGGGTAAAACAATCAATATTGAAGCCAACTCATCACAAGAAGAAAATGAAGATTTTATACCAGCAAGTACTCCTACAAATGTGACTCCTTCCACACCCCTTCAAGGTCAACAAAGTGTTCAAATGACACCATCATAAAGAATAAGGAAAACCACACACACTCAAGCAAATACTCCATCAAATATGTAGAAAACACTATCATCAATTGGGAGTCTTGGTGCTGGACCATCAAGTCCACAATCAACAAGTTTGAGTGACATGTCAAACCCCACATTAGCAAGCGTAAGATGAAAAAAATCAGATGTTTAAGTTAGATTTATGAGAAAAATGAAGTTGAAAATAATGTATGTCAGAATTCTAATTTTTTTTCTACTTAGATGTAAATGATCCAACTCATTTTGAAGAAACAATTAATGAAGGAAACTAGGTGCATGCAATGGATGAAGAAATACATGCTATAGAAAAAAATAAAAAATAGGAGTTAGTGAGTCTTCCACAAGGAAAAGAAGTGATAGGGGTGAAGTGGGTTTACAAAAAAAAATTGAATGCAAATGGTGATGTTCAAAAGCATAAAGCAATAATTGTAGCAAAAGGTTATTCACAAAATCTTGGTGTAGAATACAATAAGGCATGTGCATTGGTAGCTCATTTAGACACTGTAAGGACAATACTAGCTATAGCAACTGAAAAACAAGTGGGTAGTATATCAAATGGATGTGAAATCAACTTTATTAAATGGCTTCTTATAAGAAGAGGTCTATTTGGAGCAGCCACTTGGGTATGAAATTTTGGGTCATGAAAACAAGGTTAAAAGATCAAGAAGGCACTCTATGGACTCAAACAAGCCCCAAGAGCATGGTATAGAAGAATTGATTCTTATATTTTACAAAATGGTTTCAATAGGTGCAATAGTGAACCTACATTATATACCAACATAAATGAGCAAGGTGAGATCATAATTATTTGTTTTTATGTTAATCACTTGATATTAGCTAGTGATCATTCAATTGACATGTTCAAATCAACTACGAAAAAGGAATTTGAGATGAATTATTTAGGTTTAATGAGGTACTTTCTTGGTATTCAAGTAAGTAAAAATGATAAAGGTATATTCATCTCACAATCTAAGTATGTAAATGATATTTTGAAGAGGTTGTTGGCATAACTGATGGAAATGATGATGAGAAGATGACCAGTAAAGTTGATATGATATGTTGTCATTGATTTCAACTAGTTTGACTAGATGAAAAACTAGCAGAGTAGAGAAGGAGAAGCTAAATCATGCATTGCATGTTGATTCAGGTGTTGCGGTTTGTAATATATGTTTATAACATTATCATGAGTCTATGATTGAAATTGCATCATGTTTGGTGAACCGGAGACCACATTTATAATTGACTTTTATGAACTTTGTGAAGAAGAATGAATACCAGTATCAGATCTTTAACCGATAATGATTTAAGGTTTGGCTATGGATCTTATCATGATCATAACTTAGTGATGACATGTCATAATCCATGTGTAATGATAAGATGGTATTTGAGCACGTACAAGGATTAGATTTCTTGGGAAATAGTGAAGTGCTTAGAAGAATGATACAAGGGTTTGATTGCTTATCAAATGGATGTGTGGTGATCATTCAATGGCAAAATTCATCTAGAAATTTATTGTAATGATCTTTAATATATTTTGGTGGTGTGTTTTGCCATGCTAAGTGTAAATTCATTGTATCTTGTTGATATAATTAGGGTTTGTAGTGGCCCTAACTGAAAAGTGTATTTAGAGCTAGTTGGAGAAGAGATTTTGTGTCGGTGGTTTGAGGAGAAGGTATTTCTGATCTAGTTTGAAGTGTCTGCATGTGTGTAGTAGAGTTGTGCTAAAAAATATCTGTACTAGAAAGAAATGAAGTGTTGTAATCAAATCATTTTCTCTCTTATTCCCTAACAATTTTAGCAGTTTGAAATCCTTTAACTGGGTAGACCCTAACAGGTATGATATTGTAAATTCCTTCACCGGGTGGCTAATTAACTTGAGTTTGAGATCCTCTAACAAGGTTAATCTTAATAGAATAGAGCTCCTAACAGAGTTGATGCAAAATCCCTTGACTGGGTGACTCTTAACAGGGTCTTCTCTTAACTGGGCATATTGTAAGATCTTAACCGAGTTGGACCTTTAACCGAACGCATTCCAAAAGAGTGCAAATACATATTGTGGGTTTTAATTCCCACCATGGTTTTCCCACTTGGGTTTCCATGTCAAAAATATTTGTGTTCATGTGGTGGATGCATTGTTGATTTGTGCATTTGATATCTTTACTTTGTCTACATATTAATGAGCACTTGAGTGAATGGTTTGTTAAATTAGCTTAGGGGATTGTTTGAGTAGTTAGTAGTATAATTTTGTGAAGTGTTGTAGATTTATTTTGTTACTGATTCACCCTCCTTCTTAGTAATAACCGGATCCTCATGATAACAATTGGTATTAGAGAACTAGGTCCTCTTTGTGCAAAACCTTAACCACTTGAGGTAAAGATCTAAGATGATGAAGAAGGAGGGTCCTAAGTTCACAAAGGATAAGTAAACAATATAGAGCGACAGAACAAAGACCTACGTCAAAGGTATGGGACCACAGTTCTATGAGCATGTGGTTAATCAGTACAGACCTCCTCCCGGTACTCTGACTACAAATCAGCTCAAGGAGTAGTGGGAGAATATTCAAGCATTGGAAGCCATTGTAAGTACTCTTTCTGATTCTGAGTATATTGATGTTCATGGTATAGAAACTTCTTATGAAGTTTGGGAAAAGTTGAAGTTGATATATGGTTGAGATGAGCATGTGCAAAAAGATAAAGAAGAAAGCCTAAGAGGAAATTTTGATCACATAAAGATGATGGAAGGTGAGAACATCACCCAATACGAACAAAGAATAAAATAAGTAGTTGGAGGAATCAAAAGTACTGGTGGAACCATAGTAGAAGATACAGTGGTAAGTAAAATACTTAGAACCTTACCACCTTATTATTCTATTAGAGTATATGCTATCCAAGAATTGAGGTCACTCAACAAAGATAAAGTTACAGTTTATTAATTTATAGGCAAGCTTACTGCTTTTAAATTGAATAGCTTTGACAATAGTGTACCTAAAGAAGAATCTTCTTTCAAAGCATGAGTACCTAATGCACTGGTAAGAAAAGGAAAGGATGTCTATCATAACCATGAATATAGGTCAATTCATCATGGTGGTGGTAATGAAGGAATGAATGATGAACATAACTTGATGAAAATTGAGGCTTTATTGGCAAAGAAACTTCCTAGAGGCACCAGTAAGTACAAAGACAAACTTCCTCTTACGTGCTTCTCATGTAACAAAATAGGACATATTGCTGCTAATTTTCCTAATAGTGATGTGAAAGAAAAATTCAGAAAGTTTAAAGGAAAAGGTAAGAAACAATGTTATGTTGCAGTAGATGAAGGTGTTACTGATGATGAATTAGAGGATGAAGATAATGAGGCAATTGTTTTTGTAGCAGTTAAGGAAGATCTCTCTAACAAGAAAGCTTTAGTGTCTCATATTAATAGCAGTGATGAGTGGGTCATTGATAGTGATTGCTCACACCACATGACCGGTGACAAGATCAAGTTCATCTCACTTGAAGAGTTGGATGGTGGAGTAGTCAGATTTGGAAACAATACACCATGCTTGGTAAAAGTTAAAGGTTCAATTTATTAAATGGAAAAGTAATGATGATGATGTATATTGGGTTGAAGGATTGAAACAATTGTTATTAAATGTTGGTCAAGTAAATGATAAATGTTGTCATCTTGAATTCAAGAATGGAGTGTGCAGGATTTGAGGAAGCACGGGAGAATTGATTGCTACCAATTAAAAGATAAAGATATAACTTATTCCATCTAAACACTAATGTTAATAGTTGTTGGTTACAAAAGTTGAGGATAGTTGGCTATGGCATAGAATATTTTGTCATGTAAATTTTGATAATTTAGTAAAGGTAAGAAAGTCAAGTATGGTTAGAGGTATACCATAATTAGTCAAACCAGACAATGTGATTTGTAAAGAGTGTCAATTGGGTAAGATGACTACTTCCTCTCTCAAAAGAAAATCATTTTCTTCTAAAAATATTTTAGATTTGGTGCACACTAATTTATGTGGTCCTATGAGGACTAGGAGTTTTCAAGGTGATAAATACTTCATGGTATTTACTGACGATTATTCAAGAATGATGTCGGTTAGATTTTTGAAGGAGAAGTCTGATGCTTTCAGAAAGTTTAAGGAACTCAAAGCCTTACTGGTGAAAGAAACTGGTAAGAACCTAAAGTTCCTAAGATCTAAATGGGGTGGAGAATTCACATGAGTTGAATTTGTAAAATACTGTGATGAGAATTGAATCAAGAGACAACTATCTGCACCAAGGATGCCATAGAATAATGGGATTGCAAAAAGGAGGAACCGGACCATAGTTGAAGCAACAAGAATAATTTTGGTACAAGGGGATGCACCTAAAATGTTTTGGAGAAAATCAGTCAATACTGCACTATACAAAATGAACCAGATATTGGTCAAGAAAGGTACTGATAAAACTCCCTATTAATTATGGTATGGTCATACTCCTAATGTTAGTCATTTTAAAGTCTTTGGCTAGAGGTGTTACATAAAGAGAGATGAGTATAACAAAAATTTTGATCCAAAAAGTGTTCAAGGAGCTTTCCTTTGTTACTCAACTAAAAGAAAAGCATTCAAGTGCTTTAACAAAAGCACCGAGAAGATTGTGGAAAGTGTTAATGTGAAAGTTGATGAGTATTCTAACAAATCTGATGATACCAGCAAGTCTAATATAATAGATGAACATAAGCTAGTGATCATTGAACTGGAAGATAAAAATGATGCTGAGAAGAATAGTACGACGGATGTTGCTGAATCGGTGGAAGAATAAGAGGCTTCTACATCAGAACCGGTTATACCTAGATATGTAAAGTTGAATCACTTTGTAGATTAGATAATTGGAGACAAGAATGCTAGAGTACAAACAAGAAGAAAGATAAGAGAAAGTGGTTGTTTGATTTCCACAATTGAACCTAAGATAGTGAGGGAAGCTCTCAAGGATGATGATTGGATAAAGGCTATGAAGGAGCTTGATCAAATAAAGAAGAACAACACTTGGTCACCTGTCCCCAAACCAGCTGATAAAAATGTGATTGGTCCAAAGTGGGTGTTCAAGGACAAATTGAATAAAGATGGTGAAGTAGTTAGAAACAAGGCTAGACTAATTTGCAAAGGATATGCACAAGAAGAAGGTGAGGATTATGGAGAAACCTTTGCACCAGTTGCTAGACTTGAAGGAGTAAGAATTTTACTTGTATTTGGAGCATTTAATAGATTCAAGGTATACCAAATGGATGTCAAGTCTACATTTTTGAATGAAATTTTAGAAGAAGAGGTTTACATCAAACAACAAGATGGATTTTCATTGACTGAAGACAAGGACATGTTGTGTACAAACTTCATAAATCTTTATATGGTTTAAAGTGATCTCCAAGGGCATAGTATGAGAGAATCCACTCACACCTAATAAAGATTGGATTTCAAATAATCAGTGAGGACATTAACATTTACTTGAAGACAAGATGAGACAAGTTATTGATTGTAGAAATGTTTGTAGATGATATCATATTTGGATGAGATGATGACATGTGTTTAACTTTTACATAAGAAATGAAAAAGGAATTTGAAATGTCTTTGATAAGTGAAATCAAAATTTTTATTGGTTTATAGGTCCAATAGATGAAAGGAGGAATCTTTATCAACTTGTCCAAAAATGTGAAGGAGGTATTGAAAACCTTTGGAATGGAAGACTCTAAACTAGTTGGAACCCCTATAGTTACTGGTTGCATATTATCCAAGGAAGATGATTCAAATCCAATGGATGAAACTGAGTATAGATCAATGATTGGTAAAATACACTATGTTTTTCATAGCAGACTAGATATTGCTTATGGAGTTGGTATAGTGGCTAGATTTCAGAAAAGTCCTAAAAAGACTCATATGGTGGTAGTGAATGGAATTTTCAAGTATCTTAGAGGAACTATTAATTATGGATTATGGTATCCATACAAAGGAAACTTCTCTTTGAAGGTGTTCATAGATTCTAATTGGGTCGGTAATGTAGATGACTAGAAGAGATTAACCGCTGGTGCACTCTTTCTAGGAGGAAGATTGGTATCCTAGACTAGTAAGAAACAAAGTTGTATTTTTCAGTTTACAATAGAAGAAGAGTATGTGCTTTCATCTATGAACTGTACTCGTGCAATATGGATGAAACATGTATTATAAGTATTCAAGGCGACTATGACAGAACTGATGATCATTTATTATGATAATACAAGTGCAATAAACATTTCAAAGAATCATGTATTGCATGATAGAAAAAAGCACATTAAACTGAAGTATCATTATTTGAGGGAAAAGGTGCAAGAAAAGAAAATCATGATGGATCATGTGTCTAGCAAGGAGCAGTTGGCTGACATCTTCACCAAGCCATTTCCTAAAGCAACCTTTGAGTATCTCAGAGTCAAGATAGAGGTTATACCCCTATAAAAAATCCACTAAGATGTTGTTGTAACATCAATCCAGTGGACTAATTGAAGATATTTCACTATGTATTCATAAGAAAAGGGATACTCCTCAAGGGGAGCAACGGAGATGAAGAAAAAAATTGTAGCAGAAGATGAATTTGACACTTTGCACCTTTTGCATTATTGTCAAAGGGGGAGAAGGAAATTAAAGAGGGAGAAGAACAGTGAAGAGTAGAAAGAGAAGAACTGATGAAGGGAGAAGAACAAGTGAAATAGAATAGAAGAATAAAAGAACAGTACAACAATCATAATAGTTAGAGTTCCAGTTTTGCATGGTGAGATTTTCGTGTTGCCATCAATTGTAAAGGGGGAGATTGTTGGAATAGCTGATGGAGATGATGATGAGAAGATGACTGGTAAAGTTGATATGATCAGGTCTATGTTGCCATTGATGTCAACTAGTTTAACTAGATGCAAAACTACTAGACAAGAGAAGGACAGGCTAAATCATGAATTGTATTTGATTTTGGTATTGCAGTTCAGAATATATGTTCATAACATTGGCATGAGTGTGATTGAAATATCATCAAGTTTGGTGAACCAAAAACCACATTTATAATTGACTATTATGAACTTTGTGAAGAAGAATGAATACTGGTATCAATCTTTAACCGGTAATGATTTAAGGTTTGGCGGTGGATCTTATCATGATCATAACTTAATGATGACATGTCATAATCTATGTGTAAATATAAGATGGTATTTGAGCATGTACAAGGATCAGATTTCTTGGGAAATAACGAAGTGCTTAGAATAATGATACAAGGTTTTGATTGCTTATCAAATAGATGTGTGGCGATCATTCAATGACAAAAATCATCTAGAAATTTGTTGTAATGACCTATGTATTTTGGTGGAGTGTTTTTCCACTCTTAGTGTAAATTCATTGTATCTTGGTTATGTAATTAGGGTTTATAGTTGCCATAACTAAAAAGTGTATTTAGGGCTAGTTGGAGAAGAGATTTTGTGTCGGTGCTTTGAGGAGAAGGTATTGTCGAACCACTTTGAAGTGTTTACATGTGTTCAGAAGAGCTGTAGTGAAAAGGATCTATACTAGCAAGCAAGGAAGTGTTGTAATCAAATCATTTGCCCTGTTGTTCCCTAACAGTTAGAGAAATTTGAAATCCCTTAACCAGGTAGACCCTAACAAGGTCTGATCTTGTAAATCCCTTTATGGGGTGGTTCATTAACTTGAGTTCAAAATCCTCTAACAAGGTTACTCTTAACAGGGTAGAGCTCCTAACAGGGCTGAGGTAAAATCCCTTGATCAGGTGACTCCTAACAAGGTCTTCTCTTAACTGGGCATAGGGTGAACTCATAAAGCTGGTTCCCACTTTTTGGTATGTCCTGATTTTTGCTGAAATCATACATTTTTTAGAAAACATAATGATTTAAGCTTTAAGAGGTCCAATTTTAAGTAATTAATTGAAGAGAGTTAAATCAAAGGCTCTTAGATCAAAATTTCTTGGATAGAACCTCTCTACTTCTAAATCATACTTGCAATTGAGTCTCCTTTACATCTATCAAATGCTGATAAAAAACTAATTTTACATTAGCTTTTGGGGGGTCAAATTAATTCATTTAAAAGTTTTGTTTTTTTAAGTATTTAGTCCTTATTATAAGCTTTCCAAATAGTATAACTTTTAATATATTTAATTTCATTAATATATTTTTATTTTATTTCTTATGAATGTAGGTTTTTCACCGAACACGAACTTCTTTGTTCAATGCATTGGGAAAAATAGTAAACTAATTCAAAAAAAATTTGAAAAATATCTATGCCCTAGGTATTGATGTTTTCTTTCTAACAAAAAAAAGAAAATTGAATTTTGATATATATAGAACAGGTTATGTGTTCAAACGTACACCTATATCTAAATTATAATTAGTCGAACTTCAAAACTTAATAAAATGAAAAATATTCAACATATCACTATCAAACCAACTGCATGCCCTGGGTATTGATTTCGCAAACCAAAATTCAAAAGAATTTAGTTTTATCATTTATAGAAAAAAATTTATGCATTTTGGGATACACATCACTCTTAAAAAATGTTGTTTGCTGTAAAAATTTACTTTTTGAGGGAGATGGAAATATCAATAAAATTTTAATCAAACAAATTTGAAAAAAATATATTTATAATCTACAAACAAGATGTTAAAAATCACTAGTTTATATCATCTTCAAATTCTTAACGGTTTAAAAGTTATAGGTATCAGAAACTGAAGGTTTTTTTCAAAATAGTCATATAAGTGTCAAAGTTGGTCAAAAAGTGGGAACCAGTATTGTGAGTTCACCCCATATTGTAAGCTCTTGATCAGGCTAGGCCTTAACCGGTCGCATTCCAAAAGAGTGCAAATACATATTGTGGGTGCTAATTCCTACCATGGTTTTCCCAATAGAGTTCCACGTGAAAAATCTTTGTGTTCATTTGGTGGATGCATTGTTGATTTGTGCATTTGATATCTTTACTTTGTTTGTATATTAATGAACACTTGAGAGAATGGTTTATTAAATCAGCTTAGGAGATTGTTTGAGTAGTTACCAGTACAGTTTTGTGAAGTGTTGCAGATTTTTTTTATTACTAATTCACTCCCCCTCTTAATAATAGCTGCATCCTTATAATAGCAGAGGTCCAGTATGATAAATTGAAAAGAATCTCCAACAACTATTGTAACAAGTTTGAAATTGAGTAAAGATGACAAAGGAATGGATGTAAATCCAATTTGTATAAAATACTTGTTGGTAGTCTTATTTATTTAACAACCACAAGGCTAGACTTAATTTTTGCATTTAGCCTCATCTCAACGTTCATGGAGTTTCCAAAAGTTTCTCATTTGAAAGAACGGAAAATAATCTTGAAATATGTTAGTAAAACAAGGAACTATGGAATCTTTTACACAAGATCAGATGAATTCAAGTTGATTGGCTACATTGATAGTGATTGTGCAGGGAGCATAGACGATAGGAAGAGTAATTTTGGTTATGATTTTCATTTTGGATCAAGTGTAGTATCATGGACTTCAAAGAAATAACTAATTGCCACTCTTTCATCAGTTGAAGCAGAGTATGTAGCAACTATAGGGGAAACATGTCAAGCATTTTGGATGAGAAGAATACGTAAAAGAACTAAGGTATATATAAGAAGAGGCAATAAAGATCTTTTGTGACAACAACTCAACTATTACATTGTCAAAGAATTCAATTTATCATTTAAGGAGTAAACATATTGACACAATATATCAATTCATTAGGGAATTGATCACAAATGAAGAAATCTTAATGGAACATTAGAAGTCTAAAAATGAATTAGCTGATATCTTCACAAGGAATTTGGAAAGGAAAGTTTTGTGCATCAAAGAAACAACTTGAGGATTGTAGATGGCAGCTATGATTAAGAAGGACCAACTATCCACCTACTTATTTGTAGACTGACTACATGCCGTACTGTCTATTCTATCTGCTCGACCTTACCGGTCTATGCATTCTCATTCACTCAACATGACAGTTCAGAAAAAAAAAAAATTTAAATCTGCATTGTAGATATTATATTTAATAATTTTTATTTTGTTGTTGTCCTTGAGCATTCAATATAGAACAAGATAATTTTTAAAAGGTATTGGAAAGAAGACTCTATAAGTATACTTACAGTCATACGTAGTAAAGTAGGACAGTCTTTTATGGGCGTGTGCTATGCATGGTGCATAAGAGAGCTGCAAAAGGCTGTATTATAGGAGTAATAGCGACAAAAACAGGGGTCTTTGATTTACTACAGCAGTTGTGTGGGTGAAATGAAGAGAAGCTCTCTATATTATGAATGTAATCAATGTTTGTATGCATTAAAATACATATATGAAATACAAATCAGTTTACTCTATGATTTACCTTTTATCTATGTTATGTTGTTTTAGCTCTTGTTTTGCTTTGTTTTCTCCTCTGCCTATTTCCTTCATAAAGGTCAGGAATAGTGGTCCATTTGACTATTCATATAGCATCTGTTACAAAATACATTGATCTTCATCATAGCCATGAAATGTACAGTGATATGTCATACTCTACTCCCATGATATATGTTGAATATATTAATGGCGAGGAAAGATTAAGTGAGGTTTCAGAGTTCAAAACTATGACTGTGAGGATGGAA
Source organism: Cryptomeria japonica (assembly GCF_030272615.1). Taxonomy (NCBI): domain Eukaryota; kingdom Viridiplantae; phylum Streptophyta; class Pinopsida; order Cupressales; family Cupressaceae; genus Cryptomeria; species Cryptomeria japonica. The sequence continues at coordinate 688,665,811 of NC_081408.1, read as the reverse complement.
AACCTTTTCTTTTTATTGGGTTGCCCTGCAAATCGAAATAAAGAAAGGAAAGAGTAATGAAAGACCAAAATGAGGTTGCGTATAAGATAGACAGACTGCTATGTCAAAAAACCAAATCTATTAAATAATACAACAATATTGTAATTAAAAAACTGAATAGTAACATAAAAATATTATTGAAACGTTTTGAAGTATCTTAATAAAATATATTGGGGTAACTAATTAGTCAGTTATAAATATTATTTAACTGAAATGAATCGTCCCGACTAAAAGTCCAATCAATTTGAAACAAAACCAAAACAAGGTTTCCTTTAACCAAGGCCGTCGATTGTGATCTTTAATGAAGACCAAGTTTTAGATGATTATAGATTGATATTTGATACGAGTATAAATGCTCGGCAACTCTTAATTTCCAATTCTCTTTCATTTCTATTGCTGGGGTTTGAGACAAGATGAGAAAGGGGAATTATGTGAGGGTTGGGCAAGACCCTGATTGGGAAAATGATTATAAAGAGGCTTACAAAACTGATCTAGAAGTCAAGAATTTCCATGACAAGCTTGAAGATGATCTAGAGGGAATCGTCAGAATAGAGGGCGGCCTGTCTCTGGATTCTTTAAGGAAGGCAACCTCAATCATGCCTGAAAAAGACCAGCAACTCAAAGATCTCATACTGATAAATAAAACGATATCCGGAAAGACCGTAACCTGAACGAGCTGGTTGAACTATATAGGGAACTCAATACAGTGAATAAAACATTCTACAATGAGCTGAACAATTACCTGGGAAGGATGAGTTGCAACCAAGGCTTCCTTGAGGTCGCGTTACAGTGCATAGCGCCTTCAAACCACCTTCCCGGCAAGGCACAATATACCAAGTGTAAGGAAAAACTAGTGGAATTTCAGACGGCTGAGAATCCCTTTAGCAAAAAAATTTCCAATCTGTTAAAGTCTGTCCTAGAGCAGAACAATCAAATTCTGAAAAACTCAAGGCGAAAAAAAAGAAATTGGACAGAAAATTCAAATTGGTGACGTTGGGGAGGAGGATTTCATTCAATGTTTTTGTGATGGTGGGTGGGCCGTGTTTTATTTTTTCTGTGCTACGAGCGGCCATGTTGTCGCCGCCGTTAGCAGCGGCAATTGTCGCCGCCCGAACGATTCTCTCTGGCCCCTCGGCGTGGTTGTTCTCACGTTTGACAAAATACGAGAATAAGATCGAGATAAGACGTGAGGTTGTCGACATAATGTAGAAGGTAACCTATAAAGGGCTTAATGACCTGAACCTCATTGGCTTTAGCGTGGACCAACTGAAGGGCAGCATCGATTTGATTCTCCTGAGCGTGGACTTCTATTTCAAGGGAGAGGATAACCAGCAAATTACAGTGGAGGATATAATGAAGAAACGCAAGATGTTTAAGGATCAGATGAATAAACTGAAGAATGTAGTGGACAATATCAGGATGAAATAGCAGAGCGTAAAGGACCAGATCAAAGATCTTTAGAAACATGTAGATCGCTGCATCCAGGAATTACATAACAACAGTTCTCTGTTTTTCAGAATTCTACATATAGTATCAGAGCAGGTTTAAGAAGATTAGGAGCACAAATTTAATCATTGAAGATCATTGCAGAGTTGGTTGTTATGTAGGTACAAAGGAAATTAAAGCTAGAAATTGTGGGAGGAGAAAAAGAAAAATATGCAGGTTGCCATGTAAGTAAAGAGCTTGGTAGGAGAATATTAATGAAAGTAGTTTTCATATCCAAGACAAATTATTAAAGATTGTTGAAGAGCAGATTGCATGATTATGAAAAATTGCAACAAGAAATTACTGTTTACAGAGATCGATGGTTAGGCAAAAGGAGACCAATTTGGTGTAGTCCAATTATAGTGCCTACTAATAAAGGTAATTTATTTTATTTAGGTTACAATGGGCAAAGAAAATGTAAGTTTAATTTGTGAGAACGATTGTTTGAATGAAAAATTGACGAAAACAAAGAAGCACAATTTAGAATTGATAGAAACTATAAATCAATTGAGAAAAGATATTTGATAATGATATTCTTCAAAAAGAATTTTAAAAAGTTAAAAAGGAAAATGGAGAATTGAAAGAAAGGTTAAAGATGTTTGATAAAGTCCAAAAGAATAATGAAGATTTACAAAGGAAGTTAAAATTATTAGAAAAAGAATATGAGTTTTTGAAATCAAAACAATCAATTCGTGATGTCTCGTGTGGCACAAAAGATTCATTTCATTCCCTTGAGCAATCAGTTGTACCCAAAAAGTTTTTAGGTGAAGATGAAGGTAAGGATATGTGTGAATATCCAAATTTTGTAAGTGCATGTTGTGATGTGAAAAACAAAGGTTATTCTAAAGCTAATATTGCTATGAAGATTATGCAGAAAATGGGTTATAAAGGAAATGGTTTGGGAAAGTATGAGCAAGGAATAAGAGAGCCCATTAAGCCAACTATGAGGCCCAAGTATGAAGGCCTAGGATATAATAAGAAAGAGATATTTGATGTTGCTAGTGTTATAAGCTCATGCTAATTAGTTGAAAGAATTATATGTTTGCATTGTCATAGAGAAGGACATAAAGCAGTGAATGGTTGGGATCTTCACCGTTGTTTAATTTGTGGGTTGAAGAATCATTGTGAAAAATCATGTTGGATTAGAGAATGAAATGGACAATCTATGAAAGGTTGTATGCAAATTGATTGTGGTTAGATCAATGGATCTTGCGAATATGTATAAGCCTAAATGTTTGCATGTGAACAAAAAGTGATTGGACACGGTTTGAATGTTTGAGTCAAGTAGTGGATGACCACTTGCTATGATTGGTGTTGCATAGGGTTTGAACTTTCCCACATCGAGTTATCCTATAAGATCACATCAAGTTGCAAAGATCCAGTTTTTAAAAGCTTCAAGATCATATATAAAATTTGAGCATCAAGCTAAAGTATCAGTTTGAATAGCTCACTGGCGATCCACCTTAATAAACTATCATGCATCATCATACTCACCGTTCACCACATGCTGATGATATTTTTAGGATTTTAAGTTGAAAAGTTTGTATTCTATTTTTTGTGCATGTTAAATGCATGAGAATTGCATGGACCAAAAATGAGTCCACTTTTAGTCTAAATTTAGGGATTGGTATTTTTAAATAGAGATGCCCTGCTGCTAAAAATAATATATACAATTGAGTTGAGAAAGACCTCTAACAGATGCACTATGTAATCAGCTTTGCATGAATAAATAGAATTTTTTGTGTGTAAATTTGTGCTCCTTTTTTCCTTTGTTTCTATGTTTCAATTTTCTACAGTAAGATATAAATACTTGAGGAAGATGTTGGGTCAAATCAGAGTTTTGATCTATGATAGTAAAATGAAGATTGGTTAATTTAATTTGTTATCCTATAGCTTTGGTACTTTCCTCCTTTCAAAATTTTCTAAATTTATATTCTAATTGATGTTTAGGGACTGATGATTGACCAGTTGTTCGAGAGTGGTGAAATAAGGACATGCATTGTAATCCCAGTCCTACTTTGATGCAATGATTTCATAAAAAACATAAGAGTTTGATTTATAAATTCATAAAGAGTCTCATTGTTAAAGATGAGAAATATATAAGATTGAAAGAGAAAGTGTTGTTGAATATTTTGAAAGAGATTTTCTTATGATGAAATGATTGAATAATTTGGAGTGACTTGGGTGTGTTTTTTATATCAAAGATTCATCAATCCTCTAAATTTTCAATTTATAAAGGATTAAGGTATTATATTTTATGATTTGTTTTACCAATTTAGAAGAAAGTGATATTTGTTTGTACATTGGAAAAGAGTGTTATTGTTAAACATCTATGGAATATTTAAGATTGAAACAAAGCTCCTTTTACAAAATTCAAAAAGTGTTTTTGAATAATTTGAAAGAGACCATCTTTTGGAAAGAAGATTAGATTAATTTGAATGGCTTGATGTGTTCCTAAGATTATCTTGTATTATTACTTTCTAAAATGACAAAGGAATTCATATTTTCTGATTTATTTTAGTGATTTAGAAAACAATGAAATATTTTGTTGTACATTTAAAAAGAGTTTCATTGTGAAAGACATGCAATTTTGAAGGTTGGCAGAGAGAATTTTTTTAAAGTACAAAAAGACCCTCTTAACCATTTTGAAACATACTTGTAATTAGAAGGAATATCAAAGTAAAAAAAGACACTTTTAACCAAACAAGTTATAAAAGACACAAAATTATGTATGTAATTTGACTATGCACCTATGACTATAATCTGATGTTGATTGGGTAGCACCAACACACTAGAATGACTTGATCTTTTAAGGTTAATCTACTGTTGGAAGATCTATATCCTAAGATTGCTTGTGCACCACCACTGAAAAATTGATGTAGAATTCTGAGGACTAGGGTACTCTAATTCCTTGGTCCTTGGATAGGGGCATCCCCATTGCCCTAGTCCCTAAAAATTTAGATTTTAGGGATAGTCTTGTACTAGCTTTCTGATACTTTCTAAGGTCTTTCACCTCGAGTAGGTACATCTAGTTGTACACATGATGAAGGAAAGGGAGTTACAAATAGGGGTTTCCATTAGGTCAAAATTTGGGTTTGGAATTAACCATAATCTAATTGAAATTTGGATGACAAGGGTAAATCTGAAATTGATATACTTAAATATAGATTATTATACCTCCAATACATGATGCAATTTTCTTATGATAAGCCCTCCATGCTTTGATTCAATAATATGATAAATCACATAAAATCAATAATGAAATCATAGATAAAAAATAAATGAGATATGCCATGGTGTAGCTTGTTTCCCCTTGAATTATATTTTCTCTTCAATAAGAAGAATCACTCTTAAAGTGGATGATAATGTTAGCATAAAACAATATGATCTGAAAATGAAATGAGAGGGATGCCTTATATAGGGAATTCATGATTGCAATAACCTTTAGGACAACTTATATTTAATATATTTTCACAATGACTATGATTTTTATTAGATAAGACCTCCATTTTATCCTCTTGAAATTTGGGTAAAAATGTGTGGGTATAGGGTGGCAGGTCACCCTATTCCCAACAACTTTGTTTAGAATTTTGAGGAGTACATGATAGCAGGGTTCTAATGCTGATTCCAACTTGTTGACTCAAACCATAATGTATAGATATGTGAAATATGCTTTGAAAGTTTAAATTAGGTAGGATTAAGAATAAATAAAGATATTAAAGAAATAAAGGGAACACCTAGAATCAAGGGCCCAAATAGGAGTTTGATTATGTAATAAAATGGAATAAGATGAATTAAATATTAATTAATTCATTACAATAAAGATCGTATAATGCATAGAGAAAATATAAATACTAAAATGAGTACTAGGGGAGTGTGAAAATGGGCACACCAATGAAGTTGTACAATTTGTGACACTACATATAGCCCCCACTTTAGTGGAGCGTGATCCTACGACCATAATTTTGATAAAATAGAAATGAAGAGATAGAGAATCTAAAAGAAAGACAAACCAAGGACATGATAATACTGAGGGATACCCAAGCTCCCAAGAATACGATCCTACCAATCCATGTAATTAACCTTTAAATATACATAAAAGAAAAAAATATTAGTACTAAAAACCAAAGTTCCAAGGCAACTAGTTGAAGAGACCTCAATAATCAAAATGTCTCAATTGCTAATATCATTCTTGACATATTATTGCAAGAACACAAGTGGACTTATAGAAAGAAAAAAGACATACACCAATTAAAAGTATAATAAACCATGATCCAATGATAGAAAAATGTGTTATGCTATTGGTTCATGGGAGAGGGAGAAGGAACATGATTTACAAGGCTATAAAAGAGTGTTATGCTAGGTAATCCATGGAGGAAGGAGGAGTCAAAATAGTCTAGCAAGTTGTATGTGAGTTCCACTCACCTTGAAAAATGTAGCATAGGGAGGTTTGAAAGGTGTAGCAAACTGTGTTACGCTAGTCAACCTACCTTAAAGGATTTGAAAAAGGAAGAGTTGAAAGGTCTAGAAAGTTTTGTTATACTAGTCAAATCATCATGCTATATATATCATCGCTAGGTTTCAGGATTTAATCATCTCATCTAGCATTCTAGGTTTGGTTTTGAGCATGCAACAACGAGTATAAGCCAGATGATAGAAAATGTGTAGTTTCAGGAATGCAAAATGATGATGCAAGAACCCATCTAAGAGAAAATGTGCATAAAATTAAGGTGAAGCATGACGATGCAACAATCCTGAAGAATAGAGATGAAACATGAGCATGCAATAATCCCATGTTGATAGTTAAAATTTCAAGTAGGAGGCCACATATATTTTCCCCTCTTAAGATGTCACCATAGTCCTATATTGATTTATTAAGGTAGACAGATACAAGGATACCCACCTTCAACACCAAGGAGATATCAATTAAGAAACAATACATGCATTCCAAGATAGGAAGAATGACTAATGTATAGGATTAATTTATTTAAGAAAGAAAGAGATAATTGTGAAAGAGATATCTTGCAACAAATGTAATGGTATACTTTTGAGAGATGCATGATTGATAACGGAGATATAGATATTTTCATAAAGATACATACCCCAAAGAGTAGAAGAGATCCTTAATAAAGATGACATCTTGGAAAGGATAAGGGGACTAAGAATATGCACCTTCTTGAATGCATAATAAAAGTGTATTCTTAATGAAAGATTACACACATTTATTAATGAGAGATTTTTCATAAAAGATAAACCATTTCAAAAAAGAATGGGTCCTAAACAAGGAAAACACATGCACTCACATGAAAGATAATTCTATGCAAGAAATCATATTAAATTATAAAAAAATGCAACTCAACAATTGAAAAGTGAATCCTTAGAAAGAAAAAATAATTGGAAGACTATTCTTGCCTCCCAAGTGTGGACAAAAAATAACAATTCTATTACATTGCTACCTAAGCATTGTTGCATGTAAAAATGTACTGCCATAAATGATAATAAACACCCAATAAATAATTAAGAAATGTCACATAGTGGAGAGAAACATAAGAGGACCTTAAATGTTATGTCGAAGGAATTTTGGGATATTGCTACTGCTAGGATATGTTGTTTTCGTTGATGTCAACATATTCTCGTGCTTCGGTGTTGCAGAGAGTTGTTTTGGTGTTCCGATGATTGCAAAGAATTGATCTAGTTGGTTTATCTGTTTGATATACCGAATCAACTAGAGACACTTCATTCAATGTTGGTTTCATGATGATATGTGGTGATTTGATTAGGTTATAGATGTTGGTATGGAGATTGGTTTCTCAGTGTTTAGTATTGCATGTTTTCGTGCTTGATCCGTTGTGCTCCAGAATTATTACATCGTGAGTTGCGGATTTGGGAGAGTGTTTGGGATGTTTGTTTGTATCTTCAATTCACAAGGTTCATGATTTGGTGCTCCACAAGTTATCATTCTAGTCCCAGTTGTTATTGTTGAGTATTCTTGAGTATCAGTGTGGTGATCGATGGAGATTTGGTTAAGTGGTATTGGTGCAGCTATTGTACATGATTATAATATGCTTGTTGGTGTTTCCTAATCATGTCCTATTTATTTTGGTGGTCCGCACTAATCATTGTGTACATTATTGAATATCTTATGGGTTTGGTGATATTCTTCATATTTTGTGACATATTCAGTGGTGTAGTGTGTTACAGATGATCTTGGTGAGATTTTTGGTGGTGTTGCATGTTCAAGGATTTTATTTAGGTCCATGCTATATTGTTATGGTATTGTATTGGCCTAGTGGTTGATTTATGTATTGTGTGATGTAATTTTGTAATTAGGTGTTAAGGATTGAGCTGACCTTGTAGTCAAGGTTAATGATTTGTATAAATAGGTGTTCTATTCATGTAATTAGTGTATGGGTGTTGTGTTTGTTGTTGGCAATTGACACTCATATGGGTTAGTTGTGTTGTCATTGATGGAAACACACATCATTTTGGGTTCGACACTTAATTAGTACTCACTAGTATTCATGATTCGGCAATGATATTCAAGTCATCCAGTAGACAAGGAAAACCGACAAACTAGGAACCGGTATGTTAGGTTGACATAGGAGATTGATCTGGCAGGTCTACACAACAACAATCAGTGGCATTAGTCACATAGTTTAATATATTTTTTTTTGTCAAGGCCGACATGTAAATAAATTATAATATCATTGTAAGTCGACATAAGGCATTCATTTTTATGTTTGGGAAGGGTATTTAAGTCAGTCTGGTTTGGTTATTTTGTATATAGATACAGAGAGAAGGAATAAATAGTAGTTTGATATTGTGCGAGAATATTGATCGACTGAATGTGAATATAATATTTTATAGTTAGTCTTGGTTATTGGTTTAGAGGTTTGGGATGCGAATTTAATTATCAATACAAACAATGCTTGAATCAGAACTCATCCAGCATAGCAGATGCATTCTCTCAGTTCATAATTTTGTTTGTAAACCAATATTTGGTGCTTGTAGCCAATGGTCTTCCCTTTGTGATGAGCAGTGCACTCTAGGATATTGAACTTCTTGCATGTGCACGCCCCTAATGTAATATTTATTCATTTGGCCAATGGATAGATATTGTGGGTCACCAATCCCACTATGGTTTTTCCTCTTTGAGTTTTTCCACGTATAAATCTTTGTGTTATGGTGTATGTTCTTGTGGTGGCATCCTTTCTACTTATTGTTATATTCTTGTATGGTTATTAGTTACTGAATTACTTTATTAATAAGGTTAAAATTAATTTCACCTGTAGAACACTATTTCACCCCCCCCCCCTCAGTTTTTTTAGATTCTAACAATTGGTATCAGAGCCTGGTACCTTGGAGTAAGTCTAACAACTTAAGGAAGATCCTAAATCCGAAATCCATGGAGATGAGTCTGGAGAAACAACTTGAAGTAGCACTTGAAGATTATGATGTTGAAAGGATGAAGAACTTGAAGTTGCAAGATGAGTTGAACTCTGCAAAGGATTCACTGTTATCTTATAGGAGAGGCTATCATCTGCTCAAGCTAGAAGAAAAGAATTGTTTCAAAATCAAGATGATGAATAAAATAATGCCCTTAAAGAACAATGTCAGAAGTTTAGTTAGGAGAATACTGTCATGAAGAATGAAATGCAAGCCCTAACCATGGGTATGTCCAAGGATATTGAAGGCCGAAAGAAGAATGCAAAAAATCTTGGCAAATCTCTGAAAAAAATATCCGAGGAATGCATTGGGCTAGCACATGAGAATGATATGTTGAGAACTTAGCTAGTGCAAACCCTGAATAGTGAGAAAGAGTTGGAAAGATTGATAATAGCCCTAAGGGGAGATCTGGATATTGCAAATGAATACAAAGACAAGTTTAAGGATAATTTTACAAAGCTTGATGAGTTATTGAAGGGTCAAAGGTGCAAAGGAGATACCAGAGGTCTTGGATTTGAGCATGAAGAAAGCTCTGGTACTGTAAATGAAGTTGAAAGAACTGATCAAAAGGAGAACCCACCTATCAAATAGAACTAGAAATTACCGGTAAGGCAACCCAATGCACATAAATTCAATGGTAGATGTTTTAATTGCAATTAATTTGTTCATATGGAAAGACATTGCGGAAATAGAGCAAATTAGGACAATAATGCAATTCTCAGTCTATGTTCAAATTGTAAGAAATATGGTCATAGGATAGAAGATTGTAGAATGCATGTGAAATGTCATACATGTAGAAATTTTGGACATATGACTAATCAATGCAGGTCAAGGAATGATCAAGGATACAGTAAAGCAATTTAGAAAAATAATGTCACTTGCTATGCATGCAACAAAATAGGTCATATTGCTAAATTCTACATAAGCAAGAACAATCTGGTAGGAAATGATGAGAAAGGAAAATAGAAGATTGACGATATCCAGAGTGAGCATGAGAGAAAATGGGTTAGGAAATATGAAGATCAACCAACAGAGACAAATAACTCAATTACTGAACCGATAGAGCAGAATGTTTTTGTACTGGTAGGAAACTCATTTGATAACTAAGGCATTAGCCTTAAGGGGAGGCAAATTAATGATAGATCTTACATTACCCCTGGTAGTGGTCTAAAATATTGTTTCAGATCTTGGAGAAATTAGTCTGAAGATTATCTCGTACTGAGCTTATGGATTTTGAATCTAGTATGATAAGTCGATACATATTTATGTCAATGTGAAATTATGGTTTTCGCATAATAAGAAGGAATCTTGGTTCATTTCTGATCACACAACATTCATAGAAAAGCAAAGTGAATTTAAGGCAATTCAAGGCGATCAAAAGCAATCTCAAGTGAATTTCAGTGTATTTAGAGGGGATTTTCAAGAGCTTTCGCCGACAAAGATTGTGAGGCATTTTATCAGTTTCCGAGCTATCTTTTGTTTTTAATGGCTTCTTGATCAGCTCCCACTCTTATAGGCTTGGATACCCTTGTTGTTGTTTACATAAATGATCGTTCATGCCCAATTTTCAAGGAACACACACAGATTGTGAAGGTTGATGATTTAGTCAACGCATTTTCCAGGGTTCCACACAGATTTCTGTATATTGAAGATGTTCATGTATATATCCACTGCACTTTGGAGGATTTAGGTTCCGCTGAAATCAAAACAATATGCATGAAAAATATGCTAGATAGGAAGTGATTGATGAAATAGGAATTAAAAATCCTTAAGGATCAGGGTTTCATAGACATTTTTGAGATGTGTCAGTGCAAAAAGATGAGTCCATTTTTTGGCCAAAAAGTGGAAGTGTTTTCCCTAATTTTTCAGGTTTTGTCTCATTTGAGCTTAAATTTTGAAACACTTGGAGATTGAATCTTGGAAAAAGTTAGTAACATAAAAGGTATCCCTCTGAGTCTACTTTCCAAATATGTAACTTATTTTAATACCCACATAATAAAAAATAATGTTTGAATGAAGTTCTAAAAAATATGTTTTAAAAATGTTTGTTTCAGGACCATACCATGCATGTGTACGACCCACACTTTTTGAAACAATTAAAATTATTTTCTCAAACCATTTTGGGAAATGGTTTATAACACACTGAAGATTGATGAGCATATTTTTCTATATTTTTTTAAAAATATTTTTCTAATTAATTTTTTTAATGATCGTAATTATCTTTTTTAAAATTTGACATGTACGACCCACATAATTTAATGTAAACTTAATATTTTTTTATTTTTTTTTAAATAGAAAGGAATTTTGTGTAGATTGATGAAATATGTATATTTTTAAAATTCATTAATATAAAAAAGTTATTAAATTAACAAAATTAGTTAATATTTGAAGTTCACGGGCACAATTTAATATAAATTAAATGAAAAATAGTTAAAATAATTTTATTTTTTTTTTAAATCATATTTCGAATCTAGACAGTATAATCTAAAATGGGTTTTAATTTCGTATAAAAATTCTCTAATTAGAAGCACTTAAACTATTTCAAAAGTTCATATTTGTGCTTTCATTCATGTAGATTTGAATTTGCAAGTCTATGTCTCAGGTGTGGCCATCCCAGGCCTATCCTGGACCTAATCCTGAGGCAAATGGTGGGTTGTGGAATCAAATTCCATAGAATGGGCCCGCATTTTGAAAATGGTGGCCCGTTTACAAAATAGGGGCCCATTCCTTTTTGAACCATTGGTTTTCGAAACAGGACCCCATTTTTAAAATTGGGGCCCGTTATATAAATAATCTTCCTAAAATTACCGTTATTGTCCCAAAAAAGGACAGATTGCATCAATTTACCATATATCATTGGAATCCTTACTGACAAACATTTTCTACAACATTTGGCACTACTTTTTTATCTTTTTTACACAAATTGGAGAAGAACTTGGTTAAAAGAAATATTATTTTTTGAAGAGGAGTTTGTAAAGATGGGTTCAAAGCAGCATCAAAAGAAACAAAGGAAGACAATGACAGAGGGCAAAATTCTTGCACAAAGAGAGAAGGAGGCAAAACGCCAAAGAGATCGAAGATCAAAACAACGACAATTGAAGAACACTGAAGAATCTAGTTCAGTTCCCATTGTAGATCAGACCATTGAAGAGATCATGATGGACGCACGTAGTGTAGAACCAAACATAGGTATGATTGTTGATGCAAATATTCATGTGAATGTGAATTGTGGTATTTTTCTAAATCTCCAAGACTATGACATCATTCAAATTATTGATTTAAATGAAGCTGGATATAAATTTAATACACCAATACAAAAAGAAATAAAAATTGAAAATATTACACCACCCTCCTTGAAAGAAAATGAATGTAATTTGTTTACTATTGATAGCAATGTGCTAGATAATCTTAATGGGTTATTTTCTTGGAAGCAAATCAGAACACATGCAAACAGATTATATAAATATTTTTTCTATAATAAAAAGTTAGGATTCCAATGTCAATTAATGCTACAATTAATAAAAATATTAAAAAAGCGTAAAGTCATGAAAAAAATAGGTATTTATGAAAAAACAAAAAGAAAAGATGAATCATATAAGCAAGTTGTATCTACTATTGCCAGTGTCATCGATTCTATCAGAAAAACAAGTCAATCTAAATATAAGAATGCAACATGTAGAGTTATAAAAACTACTATAGTTGACAAAACAATTGTTAGTAAAAGAATGTTAAGTTATATAAGTGGATATTTAAAGTTACATCATAAAACCTTGTCAAGAGCAGCCAAAAGAAGAGACACCATTGAAAATTGATCCACTAAACTATTGTTGGAGTTTTAGTGGTAGACTTCAAATGTCGGACATGAAAATAAATGATGAAACTAAATTATTAATAGCAAAATTTTGGCATGATAACACTAGAGTTTCATCAAATGCTAGAGATGTTTTAAAGTTGAGGGTGGGATAAAAAATTCATGATCCTCTTCCAAAACATCTTCTTAACATGACTCAAACGGAATTCTTTAAAAAAATTAGTGATGAATCTGTGTTAATGAATTTACAAATTAGTCAAAGATCATTTGAAAAATGCAAACCCTCATATGTTAAAATCAATAAACAGAGAATATCTTGTTGTTGTAAAACTCATGTTCAGCTTCGTTACTATTATGACATTTTTCGATATATACATTGTATGTTGCATGGCAATGATCTTGTGCAGGATTGTGATATTTATGTTCCTCCTGAAACTATAAAAGATTTTATTACAAGTTGATTTTGTAAACCACCTAATGAGCAATTATTTCTTTCGAGTCCATACATTTATGGCCTTTGCAATTAATGTGGGAACTATTCTTTGATAGGTGAATGTTTGCATGAACATATTTCATCTAAGTTTGGACAAAAAATGGTTGATGTTAGGATATTTAAAAATATAGAATAACCTCTAAAGGATGGAAAGATGTCGAAACATTTAGAATTGATTACAGAACATAATGTTGTGAATGCATTTATCAATGAGTTTAAAATTCATATTGTTCCAAAATATGTGAAACATTCCCAACATGCTTGATGGCTTGATGGACAATTTTGCATATGGAAGAACACATTTCTAGTTGGAACAATAGTATCAGTCGTAGATTTTGCAAAAAATTATACTCTAACACCACAAGAGGAAACTCAATCACAATACTACAACTCAGTGCAACTCACCATATTTGTGCACATTATATATAGACATGACCATGACAATACAAAAGATAACAAAATTTTTTTGAGGGAGTATCATTTCTATGTTAGTGATAATCGACTAAACTCATTAGAGTTTGTTCATCATTGCTTTGAGGTATTTCATGATAATCTTAAGGAAAGAGAAATGGACACAAGACAACATATGATATGGTTAGATAATTGCACTGGACAATTCAAAAATGCAAGAATGTTTTATTGCATATACAAAGTTCACAAAAAAACCAATGTCCAATATTTATGAATTTTTTTTGAAGCGAGACATGCTAAGGGGGAACGCGATGGAGCTAGTGCCTGTCTAAAATGATCTCTTGCTAGAGAACAATTGAAATTCAAGGATGCAGTGAAATTCAGAGATGCTCATGTAGTTATATATTGGTGCAATTCAAAGTTGTCAAAAGAATCAACTGAGAACTCTGCAATTTGACATTTCTTCTGGTTGGTAAAGGAAGATAGTATTCCTATTCGACATGATTGTAATACCATCATTGGGTTAGATAAATGGAATTCATTTAACAGTTGTAATTCAAACAGATGGACCATATTCACAAGGGAGTTTGCTTTCTTTTGTCAGCTTTGTGTTTCCGAAGATTGGGAATTTTGTGAGAATAAAGAATGGGTTGAAGAATGGCAACAAAGATCATTGACACCCATAGATGAAAATGATCTGCATAAAAGAACTCATGAAGATATGGATCATATGTTTGGATCAAATGACTATGATCGCATTTTAGATCTTATACAACAAGGTAAAAAAAAATTGAAATTTGTTTTGATTTATTAAATAGTGCATATATGAAATCTTATAGTTTATATTTTTGTTTTTATATATCATTAAATATTAAAATAAAATTGTTTTGTGCATAGGACATGTCTATGTTGTTGTTGCGGTAGAGGACAATGAAGATGGGACAGAGTATTGGTTGGCTTGATGTGTAGAGACAAAACATAAGCTAACCACTGCTCAAGTATATGATGATGGTTATGACTATCCAACAAGATCTATGGTTATTGTTGGCACCTGTCTCAGGAAATATCTAACAAGAAAGATTGGATTGCCCACGTTTGAAGATTATGAACTAGAGAAGAATATTATACGTTGTACAAGAATTTGGTAGTGGCAACTAATCTAAAATTGGATAGATATTGTGGCAGACCTGCTAATAAACAATTATGGACTCTCTTTATGGAAGAGCATGAGACAATTATAGATGATTTGGAAAAGAGAGAGGATGCAGATGGTATAACAGAATGAATATATACAAGTAAGTTATAATTTGAACCCTTAATCTACCTCGCTTTTAAAAGTCATGATGTATATTTTATATAGTATTTTAAATCATGCATCCTATTTATAAAATCTCATCTAGTAAAAATTTTTCAGGTCTACCACAAGTAGAAGGCATCAATGAAAACCAAGTTATTTGTGCATACTTTATGTTTCATTTTGAATAATTACAAGTAAGTTAAACTTTTGTACCCTTAAGGAACCCTTTTAAGAGTCGTGATGTATATATGCTTTATGTTGTATTTTAAATTGAATGCATCCTCATTATTAAAACTATTCATATGTATATTTTTTTTCTAGGTCTCTCAGAGTAGACTTGGCCTCAATGATTACTATTGTTTGTGCATTCTTTATGCTATATTTTGAGAGATATATCCTTATTATTATAATTTAAATGGACTATTTTTTATTTTATTTCAGGTCTTCCACATGTACATGGCATTAATGAATACTATTATTTGTGCATTTACAAATGTGTTTAAGGTTAAATTTTTAAAATTTACTTGAGTAAAGTAATATTCTTTCACTTGAATGTTGAATTATGATTGTGTATTTTATACGATATGTTTTTTTTTGCAGGTCCCTTAGGAGATGAAGTCAAAGATTTTAGATAGGTCTGCTTGATTGCACTGTGTAATATACATAATTGAGAAACTATTGATCAAATTTATGAATGAGATAATTATGTTTTAATCAAGTTCTATTCAATATATTATAGAATCTATGGGGTAAATTTAAATTCATACATAGCACACTGATTCTACTTGTTGGACCCCACCATACCACTTACGTTGTCCCTTACACTTTGCTCTTATCATCATTTTTATTGAAATGGTAATTATATATTTAAACCTATGTTTTAATAATTTTATCTTATCATCATTATTATTATAATGATAATTATATATTTGATTATATATTTTGCATATCTATGATGATTAATACTTTTTAATTTAGTTTTAAATAAGTTATAATTATAAGATATGTTTTGATACTTTGGTCTTATCATCATTTTTAGTTCATGATGTATACCTTTATTTAATCTAATCACAATTTATTTAAATAAAATTCCATAAATAAAATTTTAAGTCCACATAATCCATATAAAGTTATTTAAGCCAAGTTCCATAAATAAAATTTCAAGTCCACATAATCCATATAATATCTAATCCATATATATTTGGATGGTAACATGATGAACTCCACATAATATCTAATGTGCATATATATATGTAGTCCAAAAAATATATATGATCTAATCCTATTATGCAACTATCCATATATATATATATATTATGTGTGCGTCCAAGACAATATATACAATATTAAAAATAAGTACATGTGTAAACAAATGTGTAAAGTCCATAAAAGATACATATCATATAAAATAGTACATGTACATCATATCAAAGCCAAATAAACAATAAAATCTAAGTGCTATCATCGATAACATCTGGTGGTCTCTTCTCCCCGGGACGTGGACCAGATTGACCCATCTCATGTAGTACAAGGAAAAAATAATATTAAAATACTTGATTAACTATTAAAAAATAATCATTAATCAAATACAATTGGAATTCATAAATTAAGTTACAAACTTACCATATGTGTGTGCACATCAACTCTAGTAACTTGTTTTGCATGTACTATATGCTCAAGAGTTGTGCCATCCTGTATACAAGTTAAGAAATATGATAAAATGAACATGAGCACATACACTTGTTTATTTCTTTATTAAATAAAAATGAACATTTATAATTTGATTAAATAATCATATAATAAAATTGTGTGTGTGTGTGTGTGTGTGTGTGTGTGTGTGTGTGTGTGTGTGTGTGTGTGTGTGTGTGTGTGTGTGTGTGTGCGTATTAAATAATTTCAAGTTAAGTTACAATATTGTAAGAAGATATTTATCTTATTAATTCTAAGATACATACAATAGATGGTGTCAAAGTTATCACACCCTCTTCTCAATGTGATGTAGAGGGTCCCTCATGACCTGAAGCCTAGAGAAAGAAGCACTAAATATATAAACATGAAAATTTATATAGTATATGACGATAACATATTAACTTAAAAATCTAGTACAATGTCTAGATAGAAATATATACTATACCCCAAAAGGTGTGCCAAGTTGTGTAGGAGTACCTGCGCAATATTGACTCAAACATTTGGTGTAGTCCTTATCTACATAAACCAAATTTATTTAATGAAGTATTAGATTGTATTAAAAAAAAAGACATGCACTTAATTTATATATTGACATGTACATGTATATATATCTATACCTACTCAAGATGATCTTTAGAGCAAAGAAAATCCATATATGATGTCATCCTAGTATCATCTGTTGCATCATGCTCAAGTACAATTGAAGTGGATACTGGATCAGTAGTAGAACCTACACACATCTAATGATAGCTCGTACACATATGTGGCTTCGATCAAGGAGTGGATGCCATGTTTGTATCTTTATCACTCAGGTTACCTATGAGGGAAGTCAAAGCATCTAATGTTGAAATGAATTATGTATTTTGCACATCTGCAGGATTCAATCGAGCAGCAGGTGGAACCATGGGTAGATTTGGTAGGGGATTATTAGTGTGTGCCCCTAATCTATGCTATGGCATTCCACCACCAACACCCTATAATGACTTAATAATAAAATAATTTGGTTTTTTGTGCAATAGAAACTCACAGTTTAATTTCTTCACAAAATATAAAGGGACCTCATAATTACGATGTGGTGGATAATCAGAAATCATCCACCATCTATCCCAGAAGTGTCTAGCCATTTCTGGATGATCACACCACCTAATTGAAATTGTTTTTTGGGTAGGTTGCATTGCTTCTTTTGTTTTAGGGTTAGTAAAATATGGACATAACTGAGCTTTGGTTATTTTAAGATCAGTGATCTACCTATAAGTTAATCCATCAGCATAAAAATCACGCAACTCTTATCGTTGTCTATGAAATTGATCTTATTGAGAATCAACTGATCTAACTGACTCGACAATAGTTTGCATTGATTTTGCAAACTCTAGACATTGGGGGGGGGGGGTGATTGGCTCATTTTGGATTGAAGTAATATTTTGTTCCATAACTTATAGGTTTTCATTAATTATTTGTCTTAAATGAATTTTATCTAATCTAGGGGGTGGAGGTAGTGGTGGAGGTAGAGGTGGAGGTGGTGGAGGAGGGGGTTGCGGTGGGGATTTTCACCTAACAATTCACATATGTCAAGCACATCCATCATAACAAAGAGCTCCTACATATATAAAGATATACATGAATTATATACAACTCTATGTCAAAGAAGAATCTATTTTAGTTTTTAAAAAATCATATATAAATAGTAACATTTCTATGTTATTGAATGAGATACAAATGAAATATAATATAATATTGAACTTAAAAATATATACATGTACATACTATTGAATCTTTAAATATAAAACTTGTGCACAAAACTTAATAAAAACTTTCATTGAAACTTCATAAATCTATTATATATTCAACTTAGTGCATTCATTTCTTGTAAAATGCATCAACTATTAAATTCAATATAAAATATTCCATACATGAACTTGTAAAAAAAGTAAAATAAGATGAACATATATAAAGTAATATATAACAAATAATTAGTCACAATTCTGGTAAACATGTTGCATTAGTACTTTGTGTTGGAATAGTACTAATATATTAGATGGTAACCTCTCTAAGTGCTCATTTACTAAGTAAACATGTTGAATAAGTACTTCAGTGTTGGAGATGAATTAGATAATGAAGTTGGCAATTCAAGAAAATCATGTCATGTCATGGCTTAATAGGTCCTATTATAGACCTATTATGCCATGAGGGCATAATAGGTGGACTATTATGGAATCTCATGGCATAATAAAACTTATTATGTCATCATGGCATAATAGGACTTATTATGTAATCATGGCATAATAGGTCCTATTATTCTATGACATGATGTAATGGGTCCTATTATGCCATGACATGACATAATAGGTCCATAATTGGTGATATCATACCATGACATGGCATAATAGGACCACAATAGGACCTTTATGCCATAATATGGCATAAATGGTCCTATTGTGTCATTTCATGGCATAATAGGACCTATTATGACATGTCATAGCGTAATAGGACCTATTATGCTATGATGGCATAATAGGTCCTATTATGCCATGACATGCCATAATAGTTCCTATTATGCCATGACATGATATAATAGGACCAACTATGGACCTATTATGTAGTGTCATGGCATAATAGGACATATTATGCCATCATGGCATAATGTGTATGGCATAATAGGTCAATAATTTGTCCTATCATACCATGACATGGCATAATAGGACCATAATAGGACCTTTATGCCATGACATGGCATAAACAGTCCTATTATGCCATTTATTATGGCATGTCATGGAATAATAGGACCTATTATGCTATAATAATCCTTTAATTTATCTACTTGTTCCTTATCATCCTTTTCATCCTTGTCATTTTCATAACCCATCTTCTAAAAACTATCATCCTTGCTTCTTTTTTGAGTTGTCAAACTTCTCTTCATCTAACACTTATTCAAGTTATGCTTAATTCTCTAGCTCTATTGATTCTTTCATTATTTTTTTAAGTCAAACTTTCATCCATCCTCCCACCTTATTTCTCTTTCTTTGATTCCTTCTAAATATTTTCACCTTATAACTTGCTAAATATTTCCCATCAAAGTTTGAGAATTAGAAATTCCTTCGAAATGGTACTAGGTATGAATCATGCCTAAACTTTGATATCTAAAATTTGAAGAGTAATGTTGATTACTTAAGTTTATACATTTGGATTTACCTCTTCTAAAATGAATTTTAGTTACCCTAATGTCCAGTAGCTCAAATTGTGGTTTTAATTATGGATTTTGTCTAATAGATGAAATTTAAAACATCTCACCTATTTTTTTGAATTCCCATAACCCACTAGAATAGCCCAAAAGGCCACATGGTCACGTAACATATCTTAATGGAAAGATCTTGATAGTTATAGCACAACATTTTTGAGACAACATGGTGCAACATGCAATATTTTTGATAATGGCATAATTGGTCCTATTATGCCATGACATAATAGGTCCATAATTGGTTCTATCATACCATGTTACATGGCATAATAGGACCATAATAGGACCTTTATGCCATGACATGGCATAAACAATCTTGTTATGCCATTTCATGGCATAATAGGACCTATTATGACACATCATGGCATAATAGGACCATAATAGGACCTTTATGCCATGACATGGCATAAACAATCTTGTTATGCCATTTCATGGCATAATAGGACCTATTATGGCACATCATGGCATAATAGGACCTATTATGCCATGATGGCATAATAGGTCCTATTATTCCATGCCATGGTATGACAGGACATAATAGGTCCATAATTGGTGCTATCATACCATGACATGGCACAATAGGAACATAATTTTCCATTATGGCATAATAGGACCTAATATATTCTTATTATGTCATGACATGCCTTAATATGACATGATGGCATAATATGTCCTACTATGCCATGACATCCCATAATTGGTCCATAATTGGTCCTATTATGTCATGTCATGGAATAATAGGAAAATAGTTATCAAATCTATAATAATTTGACTATGTCAATGGCTAATTCTTAATGAATATTCATGTTTTGAAGGTCTCATTAAGAAATTAGAGATATTATACAAGAGGAGTGAATTAAATCCCTCTAATAATGGTGTATAAACTACAAAGCCTTTGATTTACCAAATGGAATATCTAAGTAGGGTCATCATGAATGAGGACCCTTGAGGTTTACATTTAGAGCTATGGATGACCTTGATCTCGGTAGCCCACCACTTCCATGTGTAAGAATATATGTGTTAATATGGAGTTCACACCATTAGAGTGAATGGTGTTGCAATGTTAGGACTTTTAACTAAGAGGAAGAACACTTGATCAAACAAGTTGATAATCATTATAAAGTGAAAAAAAGGAAAAAAACTATTAAGATTGAGACAAAAAAATTTATGATAACTCATACACTAGTGCCTCCTTCATAATATTTAATAGACATGATTACGCATACATTAGTTAACATTATCTATGCTCAATAGCATATAGTTCATTTTATTTATTCAACACATTTGAGAGGTCATAGTTTGACTATATTATGCCATATCATGGTATAATAGGACATATTATGCCATGATGACATGATATGTCCTATTATGACATGACATGCCATGATAGGTCCATAATTGGTCCTATTATGCCAGGTCCTATTATGGCATGACAAATGCCATGATATTTCATTTTGGTTTTGGTTTCTATACATCCATTTAGTTTCAGTTTGGTTTTGATTTGGTTTTGGTTTTGATTTCCATTTAGTTTTGGTTGTTTTTCGATTTGGTTTTGGTTTTGATGTTTGTGAGATATCTTGTATCTTGTAAATTTGATATTTTTTTTGTTAACTATCTAGATTTGGTTTTGATTTGTAACTTTTTTGATTTTGGTTTAGGGTTTAGGGTTAAGTGTTGAAGAATATTTCAGATCAAAATTAAGAATTCACAAATGTAAAAACAAATTTACTTATAAGCTAATTTTTTTAAAAAAATTAAATAATACCAAAAAAACTTAAATAATACTCAATAATAGGAAAAATATACAAGAAAATAAAAAAATGTTAAAATGGATGATCAAATGTGTACCTAGGATAGTGGTGGAGGCTTGAAATGGAGTCCGCAGCACAGGGGCACATTTTTTATCTCCTTTTCTCACTACATTTACAAGTAAAAATGACAAAATGCATCTGAAAAAAAAGGGTTAAATCGGATTTAAAAACGGGGGCCCGTTTTTAAAAAACGGGGGAGCATTTTTTTAAAATAGGACCTTGTTTCATTTTCAAGTGGGCCCCTATTTGAGAACAAAATGGGGGACAATTTAATTTCTCTTCGGGACACCGTTAATTTTTGCCTCAAGCACCCGAAGAAAAAACAGGCCCCTATTTTTTGAAAATAAGCCCTCATTTCTTAGAGCGTGTTTTCCAACACATAGAGTTCCGCTAATTTGTGACCCATTACCTTGCACTTACCTAGATTCTGAAATTTGAAGATGAAATGATCTAGTATGTTCTAAGATGTATCCATGGGGAATTCATGTGTGGCTAGACTGACCTTACAAAATCAACAAGGAGGCTATTCGTGCAATCACCAGTTTGCCCCAAACTGGTCAAACTCCTGGAAAGAAGAAAATACCTAACAATGAGGTGGAGAAGTTAACTAGTGCAACTTTTGACAACCGATTATTGAGGATAAGCACTATCAAAGATAAAGTTGTTCAATTTGCAAGCATGATCATCGGTTACAAGGTAACCCAAGCAAACTGATTGAACTTTGTTTCTAGTTCATGCATTTACTGTGCTCATCCAATGGTCAAAGAAAATGATAAGTATGATCTCTTTCAATGGATGTGTGAAGAACTTATTTCAAACCTAGGGAAGTTTAAGGGTAAGAAGAAAGGTGTTTTCCAGTATGGCAACCTTGTTGTTTGCTTGATTCTTTTCTTTCTGGATGAGTTACCGAGATCCAGTAAAACACAATGGGCATTTGACATGCCAATAGGGAAACAAATAAAAGATTCCATAAAAGGCTTGGGATAGGACAAAGAGAGAGACTCCATTTTGTGGGGTTATTTAAAATCAATTCTTAAGACAATGAAGAAGAGAGAGAGTGCATAAGCATACTATTGATAAGTACTCTACATAAATTTGCTTTATGGTTAAGAAGGATGAAACACTGATGGAGGTAGTGAAACCACACAAGATTTGGATCAATGAGATGGGTTATGAGGTTGATGTTGAGATCTTGGACTTATATGCAAAGACTCTTATTGATGCCCCAGTTGATGAAGCTAAGAAAACCTTTGGGACAACAAAGAAAAATGAATTCGACGTTCAAATAGGTTTTAGCAAGAAGAGGGAAGGAAAAATCAAGAAGGTTCGTGAAGTTATCGAAAAGATGTCCTCTGAAATCAAATAGATCATTGGACTAGCAAAAGGGTAATCTCTGAGAGTAGCTCAGACTCCACTGACAACAACAACTGGTAAGGGTGTATTGAAGAGGAAGAAACCTAAAACTTATATTGCCCTTGTTGAATCTAGTTTTGATGCTGATTTTGTGCTCTTAGAGATTCCGAAGACATACATCAAGATACAGAGGAAGAAGCTTGAGGAAGGAAAGGAACAAATAGTGAAGGTCACTCCTCCAGCAGCCCCAAAGAAAATTTGGAAGGAGAGGAAACCTATAGAGAAGAGGAAACTAGTTAAAGAGTCTAGTTCTACCCATGACAAGAAGAAATCAGATATAGATATGGCTCTCGAATCCAATAAGAGTATTGAAGGCATTCCTCCTCTCTCAGATGCTGAATTGATAGATCAAATAACCAAAGATGGAATTTTGAGTAGCATCCAATATTACTATGTACATATGGATGATAAGGATCGAATGGAGATTGAGGAAGAAATTTTGTTATACTTAGATATATATAAGAAGGCATATTTTAAGATTGAAAATAAAATACTTGGAGATTTGTATAATAAGCTAGATGATAGGAGATTGTCTTCACTTGAAGAGGATAAAAATATAAATATGCAAGTGTTTTGGACTATTTGTGGTGCAATAATTGATGAGGAGTTGCAACACTCTCTAGAATATGCAAATAAAATAATTTTCTAAAGTAGAGACTGGCATATGAGTCTAAGGGTAGGTAGAGTAAATAAAATAGTTTAGGAGACCCATAAGGCATGGGTAAAATTCTTTGTAGATAAACCTAATTTCTTTACTCCACAGGTATTTGCTCCTAAGTCTGGTATTCAAGACACATCAATTGATGGTAAAGGGAAAGGTATATTAGGTTTGTATTCACTGGTTTTGGAATAGAAACTAATAGAGGATATTCCTTTGGCAATATCACATGTACATAATGTAGAAAAACTGGTAGTTAACACTGAAGCTGTGCATGATAAGCACAATGCACCAGAACAGAACATTCTAAATCTAGAGGTTATTGATGTAGATATAGAAAAAAATTAGTATGAAGATATTGAACCTCTAGAAACAAATGTCCATAAGGTTTAGTAGGTTACTGCACCAAGTGGCGAAGCCACTGGTGCCAGTCAGTAGGTTGGAGAGTCCAGTAATTTATTGTTGGCACTTGGCTCATCCGGTCAAGTTGATTTTGGATAGAGGAATATTGAGCAACTAAGCACTTTTGAATTGATGTTTGTTGTAGCTCAGAAGTTAATGAAAGAAGAAATTGAAGACAAGCAAGTCATTGAGTAGGCCATTCTGGTTCGGCGGCAGCTAGTTCTAGGATACAATAGTTTGGTAGCTAGCGGGCTCTAGTAAGCTTAAGAGTTTCACTAAACACATTGCAAAATAATTTCAAACTCTTCAACAAATATAAAACTGACAATTAATAGAGAGATACAATGCAGGTAGGAAGGTCGCTTGTGACAATATGATGATATCAGACAAGGTGAAGATGATAGAGCAACTAACAAAGATTGATGAGGCTCTTAATTAGTGTAGTTGTATATACAAGTCTTGTACTGATACCGACAAACTTACAGTTGATTTGGAGGTAAAAATGAAAGTAGCAAAGGCCCAGTTGGAATATTTGGCTAAGAATTTTGATGGTATTCACTCATTGACCAACGCTATTGATGGTCAAATTTTGGTTACACAATCTGAGATATCAGCCTTGGGGAAAGATATGGACAATTAATCCAGTGAGCTAGGGAATGGATAGGATTGGTAATTCCCCGGTTGGACACTTTGTTACTTCGTAAGAGGAAATTTTAGAATTAATGAATAAACCCACACAAACAGACGTAACTAAAGAAGAACTTCATGCATATATTCTTATTGGGTTTGTATCTATTTTGGGAACATTGAAAACCAATTGGGATACTTACTAATTAGGATTTTTTAAGGGTGGTTACCAAGACATATTCAAGTACATCTAGATTCGGTAAACACATTATTTTGCACCACCTTTGTCATTGATGTCAAAGGGGGAGTGGTTGTGGTGAAAAATATTAAGGGACATAAAAAGTAATGTATAGCTCAGGGGAGCAGGGTCAGTTTTTGGTTGTCAGTTTTGGGAGGAACCAGGACAGCACTTCAACGACACATATTTTTCACAGGAGTGTTGCCATCAATGCCAAAGGGGGAGATTGATGCCAATCGACACTCATCCAGTTTAGTTGCATTGTCGTTGATGGCAACACACATCATTTTGGGTTGGACACTTAACCTGTACTCACTGGTATTCATGATTCAACAACTAGCATTCAAGTCATTTGATAGACAAGGGAAACCGACAAACTAGGAACCGATATATGAGGCCGACATAGGAGATTGATCTGAGAGGTCTACATGACAATAATCAAAAGCACCAGTCACAAAGTTTAATATATTTATTTTTTTCTAGGCCGACATGTAAATAAATTGTATTATCAATATAAGCTGACATAAGGCATTCACGTTTATGTTTGGGCAGGGTATTTAAGTTAGTCTAGTTTGGTTATTTTGGATATACATACAGAGAGAAGGAATAAATAGTGGTATGATATTGTGTGAGCAATATTGATCGACTGAATCCAAATATAATATTCTGTAGTCGGTCTTGGTTATTGGTTTAAAGGTTTGGGATGTGAAGTAAGTTTCCAGTAAAGAAGTACACAATGAAAATCGGTACAAACAATCCTTGAACTGGAACTCATCCATCATAGCAGATGCATTCTCTGAGTTCATAATTTTGTTTTTAAACCAATATCTGGTGATTGTAGTTAGTGAGGCTCCTTTTGTGATGAGCAGTGCTCTCTAGGTTGTTGGCCTTCCTACATGTGGAGACCCCTTTATAATATTTGTTCATTTGGCTAGTGGATAGATATTTTGGATCACCAATCCCATCGTGGTTTTTCCTCTTTGAGGTTTTCCACGTATAAATCTTTGTGTTATGGTGTATGTTCTTATGGTGACATCATTTCTACTTATTGATAAAATCTTTTTCTAGTTATCGGTTGCTGAATTACTATGTTAATATGGTTAAAATTAAGTTCACCGGTAGAACACTAATTCACCCCCTTCTCAATGTTCTTGGATTCAAAAATTTGCAAAGAGTGGTGTATATGCGAACAAATGAATTTATCTTTCATTGTGAAGTGTAGGGTAGAGTGTGTTGTATGACAGACAATTGTGTTTAACTGGAACTATCATTAAGCATTTGGAGATGCTATTTTTTCAGTTCATCTAAATTGGATTGTAGTCTGAACATTATTGTAAGGTATTGAACCTTCCCTAGGTCTTGTAGCCTTCCAAGACATTATATTTTTAGCAGTGAGCTCTAGGCAGTGTGCCTGAATGCATGTGCATTCCCCTTATAATATTTTCACATACTACTGTAGAGTATCATCTTATTGTTGGTTTGTTCCCACCCACGGGGGCTTCACATAGTGAGCCTAGGTTATAACATGTGTACTCATGGCATACTAAACAAGACTCCTATTTTTTAAAATATTGCACTAAAATCCCTTTTTGTCACCCCCTCCCAATATACAACCCAAATTAAAAAACCCCTATTTTAACCATATATTGTATTTTTTCGTAGCCTAAATTAAAAAAACCCCTATTTTCACCAAATATGTAATATGTTGAGATTATTTTTTGAGATATTAAACCCCCCAATATGAATGTACATGATATAATATTGCCTAGCCAATGAATCCCCCATGTTCCCACCATGGTTTCTCCCTTTACCGGGTTTTCCATGTCAAAAATCTTGGTGTTATATGTGTTGTTGTTATTGTTTTTATCTTTATTCTTGTTGTAATTGATCTGATTTGAAGTTATGCTTAAATTGTTTAATCCGGTGAAAATTGATTTACCCCTCCCCCATCCACCCACCTCTCAGTTTTCCTTCATTATTGTTACCAACAGGGATAAGATGAGATTCCAACTTATTGTCATCAAGTATTTGAATGATACCAGTTACAATAAGTTGCTGAATTTTATTCGCTAAATCAAGAAATTCATTAGTGAAATGCCCATGGGTTTGATGATACTTGCAAAAAGAAGGATTGTGTTGATTTTTCTTACAATTCTTTCTTTGATTTTTTAAAGGGGAGTAATGAAGCTAGCTTTAAGAAGCTCATAAAAAATACTCTCTTGTTGTGATGAGAAGTTGTTAAAAAACATAGATGTATTAGACAACAGAGTATGGGATGTCAACAAAGTAGGAATATTAAAACCTAAACCTTCTTTGAAAAAGTGTAATGTAGATCTACCATATGTCAAAACTTTGTTGTACACCTCCTAAACCATGTCCTTTGTATCCATGTGTAGAATCAAATATATGTGTTGAACTGTCTAGAGGATGCTCTATTCTTAGTGTCAAAGTCTAAAGAGTCCCCATCATCATCAAGACGTGTTGAAAAGAGAGGTGAGAATTGATTTAGAAGAAGCTTGGATAAATGGCACACAAGGATCCTTCAAGGGTTCGTTCTTAGATAGAGAATTCTTATACCCATTGAAGGAGGGTATAAAGTCTAATATTCTGCAGTTACTTGCTAAGAAAGAATCATTGGTATGAGATTGTGTTGTTCAAAGAATAATAGTATCATTAAAGGGAGAAATGCATCCTACTTCATCATGAACAAAAACATAAGGATAAGTATCAGCCTTGATTGTGTGAATTTCATTGTTATACATAAATTTGATTGTGTGATGAAGAGTAGAAGGGATTGCTTTCAGCACTTCTCCTTTATATATACAAATTTCTTTTATCTTAATCAATATCTTTAATTTTCTTTTCTCTAATGATAGGATATAATTGAAAACATTTTTAGTTTAAATGAATGAAAACATTATATTTAACTCTTAACTCCAACAACCAAATGGTTTTATTTAGCTCAGGAGTGACTTGTTCAGGCATCTTTGCAACAACCCCTCCACCAAATAACAACTGATTTAGAGATAAAATGAATAATTGCGGTACTTTGTAGGGGGCACCTTCGTGTGAGTTGCAGTGCAAATCAAAAATAATGAAAGGAAGGAGTCATAAAAGCCCAAGTCAATCTCGCATATGAGAAAGAAAGCCTCCTAAATCTCGCAAGAGATGCTCTACATCTCTCATTTCCAATTTTCATTCACATCTATTCCTACCCTCTCACAGAAGATGGGGGGCAAGGTGAGATGAGAAAGGGGAGTAATGTGAAGATTGGGCTAGAGTCTGATTGGATAAACGATTATAAAAAGGCCTGCAAAAATGAACCAAAACGTCAAGGATTTCCTCAACAAGCTTGAAGATGACCTAGAGGGATTCATCAACACTATTGAAAATGGCAAAGCAAAGAGAGGCTTATCTCTGGACTGTTTAAGGAAGGCCACCTCATGCATGGTAGAAAAAGACCAACGCCTCAAAGATCTCATACTGAAAAACAAGAAAGATATGTGGAAAAACCATAACCTATTTGAGCTGGTTGACCTATATTCCCAAATCAATGTACTGGATGATAACTTCTACATTGAGCTTAACAATGGCGAGGTCGCGTTACAGTGCATAGCGCCTGTTAGCCACCTTGCCGACAAGGCACAATACAACAAGTGAAAGGAAAAACTAGTTGAATTTCAAACAGCTGAGAGTCCCTTCAGGGAAGAATTTTCCAATCTGTTGAAGTCTATCCTAGGATGGAAAAGCAAATTTGGGAAAAAGCAAAGGCAATAGAAAAGAAATTGGATAGAAAGTTCAAGTTCATGAGGTTGCAGAAGAGGATTTCATGCGTTCCTTTTGCAATTATGTGTTCGCCGTTTTTTGTTTCTTCTATGTTGGGAGTGGCCATGTTGTTGCCGTCATTAGCAGCAGCCATTGCCAACACCCTACAATTTTTGTATGGCCGCTTGGTCACCTGGTTGGTCTCAAGTTTAACAAAACATGACAATAAGATCAACAAAAGACTTGAGGTTATCAACATAATGCAAAAAATAACCTATGGAGGGCTTGGTGAGCTGAAAGACATTAGCTTTAGCGTGGAGTGACTGAAGAGTAGCATCAGTTTGATTATCTTAAGCGTCGAATTATATTGGAAGGGGGAGGATCACCAGCAATATACAGCGGAGGATATCAGGGAGGAACAACGGAAGTTTAATGATCAGATAGATTACCTGAAGAATGTAGGGCAAGATATCAAGATGAATCAATAGAGCGTAAAGGACCAGAACGACTATCATTGCAAACATGCAGATCACTGCATCTAGGAAATAAAAAACAACAGTTTCCAGTTCTTCTCAGGAACACCATGTCAGTTTGAATTGATGTATCATTTTGATTTTTCTCTTGATTTCTGTCAATTCAACTAGAAACCGGAAATTTGTGTATGGCCATATCATTTATTTACCAGCGAGTTGCTTAACTTCTATTATCCTGAACAAACATGGGCAAAGTAACATCTTCCTCAAGTATTTTGGTCAATGATAGTAAAAAGGAGATTAGTTCATTTAATTAATTATCGTTTATATTTTTTCCTATTTTATCTTCAGAATTTTCGACTCTAGATTGAATTGATTTTCAGGGACTGATTGTTTACCAGTTGCTCGACACTAGTGGAATTAGGATATGCGTGCCAATTCCAATCCTGCTTTTATGCAATGATTTCATAAAATTGATTGCAATACAATTTGTATTATGGAAATTGAAGTTAGAAAGAGGATTAGATTATTAGTTCCTGCTAAGGAAATATAGCGGAGCGATATTAAACAGTGATTATTCATTTTTTTACTGAGCCAACCAAATTGTTCCATTTATTTGCATAAATTTATTTTCCGATGTACATTATGTAAACTTGCACATTTTTTATGTGAAATATTGATCCCAAATATTTTGGCAGTCTCCGATTTGCATTGCAGGTGCTTGGCAGATGGGTTTGTAGATACCAATGCAAGAGAACGCACTACCGACGAGGTCTCTGTCAGTACATTGCAGGAGCTACAGGAGCTGGTATACAACAGTTGGCTTCTCCCAATTTTCTGTCTTCTGTGATTTTTTTCCGTTGGCATTTAGTTTGATCGACATGTATTTTGCATGCCAGTTAGGGATGGAGCTGGTTACACGAAACTTCATGGTGGGCAAACAATTAATAGCCGATTTAAATGAATTTCAGAGACTTTCAAATCTACTGATATCTGCAAACTTTTCATTTCTTGCAAGTGAAGGGGAGAAAGAACACAAGACAGCAAAAAACACAGAGATATAATAATAGATAAGCAATTTATATCATTACCAAAACAAATTTTATAACAGTTTATAAAAATGCCTTCAGAAAAAACAGAGCTGTCAATTCTCTCTTGACATTACAAAAACATTCATCAAAAAACAGAGTATTACAGTTTCTGCTCTCTTTTAAAACAGAGCTTTGTTCACAGCAAAAACCAACAGAGGATTCTAGAATGCGTGCATAAAAAAATCTAACCAGCTAGATGCATCAAAAAAGTTGAAGAAAACTCGAGAAGGTGGAGTGAATGCGGTAGTTGGAGTAGTTAGGATACGGAGGCAGGGAAGATTAGTGGAGTCCAGCTGGAGTCCACGTACACCAACACTCCTCCTTAATCTTCACTGCCATATATGTCTACAATACCAATTCCTTCTCAAAGGTGTTCAAAAACATCCTTTGAAAGTGGCTTTGTGAAAATGTCTGCTAGTTGTTCATTGGACTTGCAAAACTGAAGATATATGTCACCATTGTTCACCAATTCTCGAATAAAATGATATCTTGTATCAATATGTTTGCTCCGTTTATGAAAGACATGATTTTTAGGTAAAGCAATTGCAGAATTGTTATCACAATAGATTTTAGTAGGTTCTTCTTGTTGATGCCCCAAATCTGAAAGTACTCTCCTCATCCATACTGCTTGGCAAGCTGCTGATGTGGCTGCAACATACTCTGCTTCAGCTAATGAGAGGGTGACAATTGGTTGTTTCTTTGATGCCCAAGAGATAGCACTGGAACCAAGATGAAAGATATACTCGGAAGTGTTTTTTTCTATCATCCATGCTACCTCCCCAATCACTATCTGTATATCCAATCAGTTTGTAGTCATCTGAAGTTGTATATAAAATCCCAAAACTCTTTGTTCCAGCTATATACCTTAAAATTCTTTTCCCAGTTTTCCAATGTGATTCTTTTGGTTTATCCATGAATCTAAAAATAAGACTAACCCCATACATAATATCCGGTCTTGTGGCGGTTAGATACATGAGGCTGCCAACTAATCTTTTGAATAAAGTTGCATAAACACTAGGACTTTTGTCATCCTTGCTAAGTTTTAAACCCAAAGCAACGGGTGTAGGTGCTGGATTCACATTTGTCATCTTAAATCTCTTCATCAAATCATTAGCATACTTGCTTTGACATATGAAAATGCCTTGATCAGTTTGACTTACCTTCATGCCAAGAAAGTATCTCATGAGCCCCAAATCGGTCATATCAAATTCTTTTTTCATGGCTATCTTGAATGAGTCAATGGACATATTACCTATGAATATCAAGTCATCTACATACAAACAAACTATCAAGATTTTTTTTTTATCATTCACTTTGACACACAAAGTTGGTTCATTGCCACACTTGCCAAAACCATTGTTCACAAAATAAGAATCTATCCTACTGTACCAAGCTCTAGGAGCTTGCTTCAAACCATATAGGGCCTTTTTCAGTTTGTATACCTTATGTTCTCGTCCCAAAATTTCATAACCAGGTGGCTGATTTACATACACTTCTTCTTCTAAAATACCATTCAAGAATGCCGATTTAACGTCCATTTGGAAAACTTTCCATTTGTTTTGAGCTGCTACATATAAGACCATTCTTATTGTATCCAATCTTGCCATGGGTGCAAATGTTTCATTGTAGTCTATACCCAGTTGTTGTGCAAAGCCTTTGGCCACTAGCCTTGCCTTGTGTTTCTCTACTTTTCCATCAGCATTATACTTTGTTTTGTAAACCCACTTAACTCCAATCACATCCTTGTCTTTAGGAAGCTCAACTAGATCCCAAGTTTGATTCTTTTCAATGGATTGGATTTCTTCATCCATGGCTGCAATCCATTTGTCATCTTTAACAGTATCTTCAAAGTAAATTGGATCATCTTGTATCAGGAATGCAAAATTAGTGCATATATCATCATTTTCAGCCTCTTGGATTTCATCATAAATCTCCCTTAGACCACGTGTCTTCTTTGAAGTGTTTATGGATCTTGATCTTAGTGATGCAAGGGTTGGATTAGAAGATTCACTGTTGTTATTACTTGCTGGTGTTGTAGCATTTGGAGTGCTAGGTGCTCTAGAAGGTGTTGTAGGTACATTTGCTTGTATAGTAGGATTCTCAACTTGAGTTTCATTCTCTTCATTCTCTTGTGGAACACTAGCTGCAACTGTTGTTGTTTTGTCTATGCTGCCATCCCATGCTTCATCTTCAACAAACTCAACATCACGGCTTATAATCAACTTCTTTGTGATAGGATTGTACAGCTTATATGCCTTGGATTGTTCAATATATCCCACAAAAATGCACTTCTCTCCTCTACCATCTAGTTTCTTTCTCAACTCTTGAGGTATCAAGGAGTATGCCACACAACCAAAAACTCTTAAATGTGATATGTTATGCTTCCTTTTGCTCCAAGCTTCTTCTAGTGTTTTATTTATCACTACTTTTGTTGGACACCTATTTAATATGTATACCGAGCATGCAACCACTTCCGCCCAATACTCATTTGGTAGATGTTTTGCTTTTATCATACTTCGTGCCATTTCCATAATTGTTCTATTCTTTCTCTCAGCTACTCCATTTTGTTGAGGAGTATACCTTGCTGAAAATTGTTTATTTATGCCCTTTTCTTTGCAAAAATTTTGAAAATCAATTGATATGTACTCTCCACCTTGATCAGTTCTCAATGTTTTAATATAGTATCCACTTTCTTTCTCAACTTTTGCCTTGAACTCTTTAAAAACAGCAAATACATCTGATTTATATTTCAAGAAATAAACCCATACTTTTCTGTTGAAATCATCAGTAAATGTCAAGAAATAAAGCTTTCCACTTATGGAAGGTGTTTGCATAGGTCCACAAAGGTCTGAATGTACTATCTCAAGTGGATGTTTTGCCCTATAAGACTCTCCAACTGGAAATTGTTTTCTATGTTTCTTTGCCAATATGCAACTCTCACATGTGGTCTTAAGTGGCTCTATTGGTGGCAGCCCATATACCATTTTCTTCTTGTATAATAGTTGTAACCCTTTGAAGTTTAAATGCCCAAGCCTTAAATGCCATAACCAGGTTTCATTTTTATATGAGGCTTTGAAAGCTAATTCAGCAACCTTTTGTAATCCTTGTGGCTCTACAAATAGTTCATTTTGAATTCTTAATGGAAACATCTTGTTTTTTGTCATTTTTATTTTTGTAATCAACCTATTGCTTGGTTTCTTGTCTAGAATCACACATTCACCATTTTCAAAGTATATTCTATATCCTTTTTGCACTAGTTGTCCAATGCTTATGAGGTTGTGTTGCAATCCAGGAACATAATATACATAAGAAATATGCTTCTCTTCACCTTGCTTAGTTCTTATGTTAATTAACCCTTTGCCCATGACTGAAACCCATTGATCATTTCCCAATTTTACTTCTGATCTTACTGAGTCATCTATTGTTGCAAACATCTCCTTATTACAACTCATATGACTACTACAACCACTATCTAGGAACCATACTTCTTTGGAACTCTCTTGTGCTACATTGCATGTTATCAATATGGTGTCTTGCTCACTAGTGTGTGTCTGGTTTTCATTTGTAAAGTGTGCCTTTTGCTTGTTCATATCATATTGTTTTTTTCTACATTCGGATGCAAAATGCCCAAATTTATTGCAATAATAACATTGGATGTTTGATTTATTATACCTTTCTCCTTGATGATGGCTATGAGAATGATTGCTCCCCCTTCCTCTTGTTGGTATAGAGTGGGCATGTGGGCTCGATGCTGGTCTTCTACTTTCAAATTGTGTATTTTCTCTTCCTCCCCTTGGTGTAAAATGTCCTCTACCTCTGCTGTGATTTGATCTCCCTCTTGTTTTGCCAAAAGAAAGTTGAGTCTTGAATGCATTTTCCAATGATGATGTCCCTGATCGATTTATTCTTTGCTCATGCACTAAGAGTGACCCCATTAATTCATCTACTGATAGTTGAGAAAGATCTTTGGCCTCTTGAATGGCTATTACAACTGCATCAAACTTGCCAAGCAGACTTCTAAGTATTTTCTCTACAATCTTTTGATCTTCAATAGTGTCTCCATAGGACCTTAGCTGATTTACTATTGACATTGCATGAGTGAAAAATAAATCTATTGAATCTGAGTCCTTCATTTGCAGATTTTCAAAATCCCTTCTAAGTATTTGTAATTTTGCCATTATTACCTTGCTTGTGCCTTGGTATGTTGTTTGCAAACTGTCCCATGCTTGCTTTGATCTTGTGGCAGCTGTAACCTTTGGAAAGATTGATTCTTCCATTGCTTGTTGAATGAAAAATAGTGCCTTTGCATCTTTCTTCTTGTTTTCCTCTAGCAAATCTTTCTCAGCTTGTGAAAGTGCTTGATATGCTTGTTGATTTGCTGGTTGAACACAAGATAGCAAAAAACACAGAGATATAATAATAGATAAGCAATTTATATTATTACCAAAATAGATTTTATAACAGTTTATAAAAATGCCTTCAGAAAAAACAGAGCTACCAGTGCTCTCTTGACATTACAAAAACATTCATCAAAAAACAGAGTATTACAGTTTCTGCTCTCTTTTAAAATAGAGCTTTGTTCACAGCAAAAACCAACAGAGGATTCTAGAATGCATGCATAAAAAAACCTAACCATCTAGATGCATCAAAAAGAGTTGAAGAAGACTCGAGAAGGTGGAGTGAATGCGGTAGTTGGAGTAGTTAGGATACAAAGGCAGGGAGGATTAGTGGAGTCCAGTTGGAGTCCACGTACGCCAACGGCAAGAGCAAAAGCTTAAATTTATTTGAACCAAATTTTTGTGTTCTCAGTGTTGTTTCCGACAGAGGGAATAATTAATATCTGTAGGTTTTGAACTATCCACTAGCTTCTAAGTTTTTCAAATCTCCATTTGGTTTTTTCCTTCCACGACACCCATGGCAGGATTCCATCAAGAATCTCCACTTGGGTTTAATCTTTACTTATTTTTCCTTTGAAGTGCTATTTTTGAAGTCTGGAATTAAAGGCATTTGAATCAGAATTTTTGAAAGGATTTATTTTTATTTGACTGCTGACTAGCTTCTGAGTTTTTGAGATCTCCATTTGGTTTTTTCTTCCACAGAGGGATTAGATCAGAGATTTTAACTGCTGACTAGCTTCTGAGTTTTTGAGATCTCCATTTGATTTTTTCTTCCACAGCGGGATTAGATCAGAGAATCTCCACTTGGGGTTAATCTTTACTTATTTTTCCTTTGAAGCACTTATTTTGAACTCTGATGTTAAAGGCATCTGAATCAGAATTTATTAAAGGATTTCAGGAGGCAATTAGGGTTTTCTAATAAAGATGGCATTGCCCGATGATGTGCAGAAACTGTATGATTATGGAGACCACCTCAAGGAAGTCAAAGATATATCCCAGGTTTTAAATTTTTTCCCTTTTATTCATCTACTTATGTTCAAAGAAAATAACTTGATTTCCTATTTATTTTTTTTGTGTTGAAAAGTTAAATGCGAAGAGCACTGGAACTTTAAGCATAATTGAAAAGTTAAATACGAAGAGCACTGGAGCTTTAAGCATTAAAATTATGCCTCGCCTGTACAATTGATCACTAAGGCAAGATTTACACATGTTCTCTTTTTGATATGTTGAGGATTGATTTTTTTCTGAAACCCTTAAAACCCTAATGACTCCAGTAATCCTATAGTGTCCATGTAGTTGCTTCTCAAATTTAATCCTTCAACACTAGCATTATGTCGTAAATTTAAATTGAATAAAGTTATGTATGTTAAGTAGTGAATGAGAAAAGATGGCTATAAGTTGTATAGCTCTGAATTGGACATCAACAGTGAAGAGAAATTATTTTGTAATTAATCATGTCTTATATATCTAGGATACCATTGAAAATCCGTAAAACGCATTTCAAGTTGAGGATCTATGTAAAGAGACTTTTCCTCAACACCTGCACAAAGCATATGATAGTATGAAATGTTATCTGCACATTTCTCTCTACCCTGCTACCATGGAAAATAATGAGGCCTATGTGCATGCTTACAACAACCCCAATGTCTGTGAAGGAAAGGAAGATTACTCGCGTTGATGGGCAAAGTTGGAAGCATGAAAAGCCCTCTAAATCTCCTCAAAACCGATCGACAGTTCATTCACGAAGCACATCGTTGCAATTTTAATTACAGGTTAGAGGTTATGATTTTGTATATAGCGCTTTTTATTTTTCGGTCTAGTTTCAAATCCGTTTCAAAGCTACTTAATTGGGGCAGTTGCCATAGTTATTTGATTAGGGCAATGAATATCCAGGAGACTAATTTGCTATGAATGTGCTGGAATCTAGCCGCATAGTATCCAAATCTTGACATGGAGTGATTATTGGGGTAGAAAATTGCACCAATGCCAGTTGATTGCCATGTGTTGCAGTTAGTTTGCTTCTCCCTCCTATAGTCTCAGTCTGCACCTGCAATTTCTACCTTGGATAGTCTCAGCCGTCTGGTGGCCGTATGCAGTTCCATTCATGTCTAGGTTCACATATGATGGGATTCTGGTATATGGAACTGTTTGTGGACATAGTCAACACAATTCTTTCAATTTAGGCCTCTCGACAATCATTTTAAATCTAGTGCTAATTAATTTTGGAATTGTCATTTTGCTTGGTGATTTGCAGAAATTCAGAAAACCCATCTCCCTCTAGAAATTGTGTCAATTTGGGAATCAATGGGTTTTCAAATGACAGTCGTGTCTTCAACCGGATAGCTGATATGCATGCCCCAAAATCTCTAGATAAAGTAGAATTTTTTTTTCCTGGATCTCTACAATTGAATTGCAGACTTGTTGTTGGCATGGCTGGGACTCTCATGTTTTATGAATTAGAGTAGTTTCCTATTTAATTCTTTCTAGATGTGAAATTTGATATTAAATATGCTTACAATGTGTTCTATATCTACAATTTACTATTTTGGGTTTTCCCTACAAGGAAAAATGTCGAGCGGTGGATTTAGGATGCTACACCTTGTGAGGCCATTTCTCTCATTTTTGCCTGAGGTTCAAACCGCAGAGAGAAAAGTTCCCTCAAGGGAGAAGGTTCTTTACACTGTAATCTCCCTTTCCATATTTCTGGTATGCAAAAAAGTAGTGTGTTAAGAAGGTACTTTCTCTTTGATCCTTTTATGTTTAAGGTTTCTTCTAGTAGGCTTATTTGCCAGCCACAGTAATTATCATCTCATATATATAATATTTTCTTTAAGCTTTTTTTGTTATGCTCTAAACAGACACAGTGTTAATTCTGAAACAATTGAAGTTATAATTGCTATTACTTAATAATGGCATTTCAAATTTAGTGATCCATAATTAGTAAACAAGAAATTGTTCAATCCATATTTTGAACTCAATGACCTATCATTAAAATTCGGTGATAAGTGTTCAACAACTCTAGTTACCTGTAGGATGGTATGAAGACCAATGCTGGCATATACCATATCAATAGCTACATCACAAATTTGAACTTCATAATTGGCACGCATGTATGTGGGATATTCTGGATTCGTTAGATGTTGGGAATTGTACTTTTTGGGACATGGCACTTGTCCATATCTCTCTTACCTTAATACAAAAATCATTAAAGAAATTTTGGATGAGGATTATTATTACCTAAATTTTGTCTCATATGCGTAATACACAATGGATATTCTTGATGGCTCTATTATGTGTTCAAAATTTATGGCAATTAATTCCTCATATATTGACATTACTCTATTACAACACCTGAAAAAAGTTTCCTTTTGAGTTTCCTAGTTAGAACAATCTAGATACGTTTTAGGTTGAACCACTAAAAGTTCAATTGTACAAATTGCAATAAATTTCAGAGCACATCTTTGACAAAATTAACCAAATAAAGCTCTACACAGTTGATTTGGGTTATGCAGGAAACCGTCCAGTTTATATGTGCTTGTGCTTAAAGATGGGATGATATAATATTTTGCATTAGTTTGCATCTCATTAGAAAGGATTCATTTTCAATGGTTTTGCATGAACTGTGAACCCAACTGTCATCCAGATTTTTTCAAATCAAAGTTCCTGGGTTAGTTAAAAAAATAGAAGTAGTGTCTAAGTGAGATGGATGAGCAAGGAGTTATAGCAACTACTAAGATTCAAAATTGAAAAACAAGCAACTGAGTTCATTGATGAAATGCTTGTTAAGGCATACAACTCTATCATTAACAAAACAAAACAAAGACAACCATTCTTGAACTCCTTAGCAGGAAATTTGTTGCTCTGTAGCTCTTGTTTAGAATGGTTTGGTGTGTTTTTGAGACCATAAATCTTTGAATTATTGGTTTCTAAGACATTAAGCTATTTACTTTTTAAAGTTTGTTTTAGAATTTTTTTTAAATTAGGATTGATTTATTTGTTTATAAAGAGATAAAAGATAAGCATTTTCTAGAAAATTTTGAAGGAAACTTGTCCTTAAAGAGATGATTGGATTATTTGTAGTGAGTTGGTATGTTCTTTATATCAAAGATTTAGCATTCTTTTGAATATTACTTTATAAAAGATTAATGTATTCAGCTTTCATGATTTGTTTTAGAACTTTAGAAGAAAGTAACGTTTATCTATACATTATAATTTAGGGTCTTATTGTTAAACATTTATCAATTTTTTAAAATTGAAAGAAAACCCCTTTTACGAAATGTAGTAAGTGCTATTGAATAATATGAAAGAGACATGCCTTTGAGTCCAGATGACTAGATTATTTGGAATTTCTCAATCTAAAATTATAAATGTATTCATATTTTTTTATTTACTTGTGTTCTTTAAAGAAAAAGAAAAAGAAAGGTTTTCTTGTACATTCAAAAAGATCTCATTGTGAAAGACACATTTTTAAAAATTGAAACAAAGCATTTTTTCAAAGTACAAAAGGTACTCTTGAACATTTGAAAGAGAATTGTTCTTGGAAGGAGGATTAGATAACTTAGAGTGGTTTATGTGTTCTTGAGATCAACAACTCATCAATCCTTTGAATTCTCAATTTATGTTGGAGTAAGGTATTCATCTTTTACTTATTCTTAGTGATTTAGAACATAGTAAGTTACTCTTATAAATTTAAAAAGAGCTTTATTGTTAATTATTTATACATTTTTAAGATTGAAAGAGGGTTTTTTTTTTTCTTTGACTAGAAAGTTTTTTGAATATTTTGAAAGTGACTTATCATTGAAAGGAGGATTCCATTTTTTATAGTAGTCTAATTTGTTCTTGAGATTATCAAACGTTTGAATCATTAGTTTGTAAATGTAATGTAGTGAAATGGGGTCCTGGCCTAGAGATAAACTAAGACCTTTATTTTTGAACCATTATCATTCATTAAAGATATAGCCAACAAGATCCAACTTCAATCCTAAAGGAGAGATTAGACTTTAGGATTAATAATGGTATTCATACAATTATATTTAGATAAGTCTATGTGAATCCAATAACATCACAAATCATAACAAAGTCCATCATCAAAACATGCTTGAAGATAAGTTTTTGTATCTTGATGCTCCTTGCAATCAGGTTTTTTCTTCAATGATTAGGACTCTTGAATTTGAATGATAGAATGAATTGAGTTGTAGGTAATTAAAATTCAATTGTTGTTGGGTATGCTAATGATATCATATTTGGTGGAGATGATAATGTATGTAAGGCGTTTGTAGAAGATATGTGGGAGTTTGACATGTCCATGATACTTAAGGTGCCATTTATCATTGGTCTTCAAGTTAATCAAAAGAAGATATTTTTATTTCTCTAACCAAGTATATCAAGGAAATATTGAAAAAGTTTGGTATGAATGATTCTAAACCAATTGCAACCCCTATGGCTATTGGTTTTAAATTATGAAAGGATGATGGATCTCCAAATGTGGATAAAAAACTATATAGATAAATGATTAGTGTCTTTTTTGTATTTGACTACTCCAAGACTAGATATAATTCAATTTGTTTGTTTGGTTGCCAAATGTCAAGCTAATCCTAAGAAGTCTCATGATCAAGAAGTGAAAAGGATATTTATGTATTTGAAAGGGACCACGTTATGGATTATGGTATAAGAAGGATGACTGTTACGCTCTAACAACATATACAGATGCTGGGCCAGGTGTGTGGATGACATGAGAAGTACAAGATATGGTGCATTTTTCTTAGGAGATAGATTGGTCTCTTGGTTGAGTAAGAAATTAGATTTCATGTCATTATCTACTCTAGAAGAAGAATACATTATAATGACATAATATTATACCTAGGTTATGTGCATGAATAAATCTCTTAGAGATATCAAGGTGAAGCATTATGAGGTAATTTCTATTATGTGTGATGATACAAGTTGTATCAATGTTTCAAAGAATTTGGTGATGCATTCAAGGACCACCTTTCAATCTGGTATAGTTTATTAAGAGATATTTTCATAAAGGAGGTCAAACTGGATTATGTACCTATAAGGAAAAATTTGCAAATATCTTTACTAAGGCCATGGGGAAGGATACCATTGAGTATCTCCAGAAAAAATTGGGGGTTGTTGCTCCTACTTTTGAAAACTAGATGATTTTAACTTGTGCATATATCTAGGGGGTCCTAAATTTAATATTTTACCCTAGATTGTTGTGATAACTACACTCTAGGCGAGTAGTGACTGTTGGAGTTCTCAAATCTTGATCTAAGAGAGAGAGAGAGAGAGAGAGTTCTTATTAGTAGTTTTTATTAAGTTTTGAGGGGACTAGATACCCCATACAACAAGTTTTGAAGGGACTTGAAACCCTCAGATTTTTCATGGATTTGAAACCAACAAAGGGACCCTATCTAAAAATATATCAAAGACAAAGAGAAGCACAACCACAAACACACATAAAAGATCAAACTTTACATAACTTGTGGAAAAGAGGCTACAAAAAATAAAGAAGCCACAATGAAAACAATGCCAGCTAGTCCACAAGAATAAACCAATACAAATCAAGCTATGGAAAACAACAGATCAATAAACCTTAAAGATCTAAAAAAAAAGTATGAGGATTTATTAGGCACCCTCAACCAACAAGAAGGGTTTTCCTAGGCTCTCTTAACCTATAAAAGAGTCTCCAGGCTACCAAAGGAAAAACCTAAACCTAACTAAAAACAAAAATTGGTCAAACTAGGCCCTTGAAAATTGCCAGCATCCAACCTATCCTTGGAAAGAGCAGAAAAAATAGGGTTTTTCCAAGCTCCCTCAACCTTGGAAGTGGGTTTTATGGGTACCACAACCTGACAGGATTTTTCTAGGGACCCATAACCTTCACCCAATCTCTCCACAGGGGAAAGAAAGAGAACCCAAGACCTAAAACAATAAAAAAACACCAATGAAAATTCAAGCTCCATTAACCCACAAAACAAATTGGGATACAAGGTCAGTAGTTATAGTAATTCCCTTTGTCCTTGATATCAAAGGGTGAGATAAATTAGATGTCAGTACAATGTTCATTGTTATTGGTCGTAATGTTTCCATCAATGACAAAGGTGAAGAATGTTGAAAAATTGAGTTATTTTCAACTATTTTGTCATTGATGTCAACCTCTCTTGTGTTGTCATTGGTGTCACCATATGTTGCAAATGGTCTAGAAGTGAGTTTTTTGAGATTTTAGTGTGGTTCAATAGTTATGCTATATTAGTATGACATGTTTTGAAAAGGTTGGTGTAGTAGAAGTTTCAATGTGTAGGAAAATGTATTTATGTAGGAAAGAGTATTTATGTCAATGGAAGATTGCTTTGAATTTCTCTAGCATGTGAAGATTATGGAGTGTAGTTTTGGATACAATATTTATGATTTATGTGTGTTGCAATATCAAGTTTTGAAGTCCTCTGCTCCTCAGATGTTAGAGTTGCTTTTTATTTCTAACAATATGATGTTTATCAAAACAAGTCGAAAGAATACTTCACAACTCTCTGATATGTGCTTTTCAGTGTTGCAAGTTGGAGGAAATGTTTAGCTGGTTTGTGCAGTGTTCTAGTTCAATTTTCTAGTGGTGGCTTGATTGGAAAGGGAAGTAGTTCTAAGTTTAGTTTTGTCAATCGATTTTTATTTTGGCTCATTAAGGTGATGCATTTTATCTATATCATTAATTTTTGGTCTAGATATTCTCTTGTGGTTGATTTTGAATGTTGATATTGGTCTCACCATGGCATTTGTAGATCCACTTTTAGTTTTATACTTTTAGACATTTTCTGGGTTGATTGATTGACTTTCTTTATTGTTCATCTATATGTTTTATTTTGATGTTGACCTTGGAGGATGTGTTAGTATGTGCATATCATTGGAATCATTTGGGAAGGATGTGTTGTGATGTGTTTGGGTCTTCCTTATCTTTTGGTGTGGACTGTAATTGATTTCTTGGGTTTGGGTGGTTGAATTTATGTAATATTGCTTATTTTTTTGTGGCCAACCTAGTTGAGGGTTTAAATGAATTATCTCTTATATATTTATGAGTGAGGAGGTATGAGTTGTGCATGGGATATATGTGAATTAATATGAAATGGATATGAATGATGCAGACATATATTTGGTATAGTAGAAGTACTTAAGATAGTTTGTGAAAAGATTTGAGACAATGTTTGATATTAGATGTGTTTACCATGGTATTGGTCTCTTGACATATTGGTTCAAGGACAATTTTATGATCATGAGATATTATTCACTTTAGTTCATTGATCCTCTACACCTATGAAAATAAGTCTTGTGGTGTGTTCAACAAATAGATATGTGAAGATGAGAAGACAAATATAATGTTTAATTAACTTCACTTGCTCAAACCTCATAAATAGAACATGAATCCATCAGAAAAACTTCTTTGATCTATTAGAAAAATATGTTACTCCTATTCTATCATACTTTTGAACTACAAAACCCTTGGAAGTGAAAACTCTTAGTTATGATTATCTTAGTTGTAGCATGGCAATGGTTTCTCCTCTCCCGTAGAATTCTCTCAAAAGCCTTCAGCCAAATATTAAAAATTCCCCTAAAAGGAAATAAAGACTTATCCAAAGGAGGCATTTTATAAAAAAACTCATGAATCTAATATGAATGAAATATATAAGAAAATATATCCATGCCTCATTGTCAAAGATTGATCACACTAAGTTTGAAACTGTAAGGCTAACATTATTGTATCCTAGATTGCTAAGCTACCTCTCCTCATACATCTTCTTCTCAAATAAATTTGTATGTACTTGGAAGGGCTTCCTAGATATAAATCAAGAAGAGGGGTAGGTTTGGGTTGTCTAAATTTGAATACTTGATTTTAATTTTTTTTACCTAAAATAGTCATTTCAATATTTTTACCTAAAATAGCCATATAGTGTAACAAAGGAAGCCCTTTAAGTTGTAATATACCTATACACGCAAGGGAAGGTTTGACCTAAAAGGGAAATTATTTTTCTGAGATAACTAAGTTAATAGGTGTCATCCATAATGGTCAAAGCTTGGATGTTACCAAAATTAAAAGCCTTGTAGTAAAATATGCTATCATGGGTGGAAATTATTTGGTTTACTTTACAAATAGAGAGGACTCAAGCTCTATAAGTTTTATTCAATTTAACTATACATGTATATTTAACTTTTACAATGAAATATCCTTTGCACCTATCAAAGGTGCAAAGGAGATTCCATTGCAGGTATGAATTAAGATTAAAGAGGTTTTATCTAAAAGGGTTTGATCTAAAATTATTTAATATTATAATATTCAACTAATTCCTTCATATGCGGCCTCTCAAGGTTAAAATTATTGTATTTTATTAAAAATATGTGATTTTAGGTAAAATTAGGATGTACCAAAATTTGAAACTCATTATTTTGGAGCTACCCATGTATACCATTGCCAAGAAGAAGATAGAGGAGCACATTAAGGAAACAAGGACAAAATTAAGGAAAAGTTAGGCATACCCAATAAATACTTGGAGAAACAAAGGATATATATACTCCACAAAGGTCCAAAAGACTGCAAGTAGAGGCATCACTAATAGAGTACTCAATGGGAAGGAAGTTGTATAAAAGAAAAAAGGGGAAGTTAGTAACCGTGCACCATAACAAAGAGAAATTTTGACGGAAGAAGCCTTAGAGGTACTCTTTCACATAAGTGCAGAGGAAAAGAAAAGGAA
The DNA here is from genome assembly GCF_030272615.1 of Cryptomeria japonica. Taxonomy (NCBI): domain Eukaryota; kingdom Viridiplantae; phylum Streptophyta; class Pinopsida; order Cupressales; family Cupressaceae; genus Cryptomeria; species Cryptomeria japonica. The sequence continues at coordinate 688,621,290 of NC_081408.1, read as the reverse complement.
ATAATAGAAAGAAAAAAGGAGACCTCCCCCTTAGAAGAAGATAGAAAGGAAGAAGACGAACCAACCAAAGATCAAGTAAAAAAATTGATGAATGAGGATCAATTCTATATTTGGCTATTCTAGAAGGAGTTCTTGAAAAATACATTAAATATGTACAAAGATATGAGAACATCAATAAAAATAAGTCCTGAGAGAGCACTCATCAAATATATGGTGGGCTCCAACACCACCTTGGAAGTTCTCATAGTAAAGATCTCAACTCTATTGTCTATCACAAGTTAAAATAAAAGAGAAAAAGTTGCACAATAAAAAAAATGAATAAAAGATTCAACTACCATGGAGGTAATTACTGTTGGGAATTGACACTTATTCGATAATCAGCTTATGAGGTGAATTGCATTTTGGGTTGTCATTGATGGAAACTCATCATCGAGGGATGGTATTTTTTCATTCGGATTCATGTCACTTTATCATTTTGTCTAGATAAGGCCAATCGATATACACCCTATAGTTTACACTTATTAACCAATTATTCTTGGTACTGGTAATTCATATTATGGGACCCAATAAATTCATTGGAGGAATTTATAGTAGCGATGTGCAAGGAGGACATCAAGTAAGATCATTGGGATAATTTGTAATAGTCTTTATGATCTAGAAGTCAACAGGGTTAATTTTTTTGTGAAGGTCAACATGATGAACAAGTTATAAGGGTATATAAGGGAGATCTCTTAATGATGAATTAAAGACTTATATATTTTGAGATTTGAGATGTGAATGAGTCAAAGATTAATGATATGTGAATTGATGAACGAATATTACTGTATGTGCATAGTTGCACGTGCGCAATCCTAACCAATAGAAGAAAAGAGTATCAGTTTCACCAGTTCAGTTGAAGAACTTAGAGCTATAACCAAAACCTATCTAGCATGGTCATATGTATTATTTAAGTTTATTCTTGTTATATATTATTATGTAATAATTTGTAAGTCATTAAGAGTTCCATATTTGTGTACTTGAGTAGTGAACTCTCAGTGGTAAGCATGTATGCATGTGCATACCCCTCTATGTAATATTTGTATACCTTGATCAAGTATATAGATATTTTGGGTATCAATCGCACCGTGGTTTTTCCCTTTATAGGCTTTTCCACGTATAAATACTTGTGTTATGGTATTTCTTTATGTGTTCATTTGGTTATGCACTTTTATTTTATTTTCTATCATCCGGTTAATCAACAATAAGTTCATAAATTCATTCACCGATAGAACACTGACTCACCCCCCTCTCAGTGTTCTTGGATTCCAACAATTGGTATCAAAGCCTAGTTCCTTGGAAGAAGTTTAACAACTTGAGGGAGGTCTGGAACTTGGAATCAATGGAAACCAGTTTGCAGCAACAACTTCGACTTGCTCTTGAGGATCTTGATGATAAGAAAGAGAAAAACAATAAATTAAAGAATGAACTGAGGCAAGCCAGATAATATATCATTTCATTAGAAGGAAAGCTCTCACTTGCTCAAGCTAAGAGGAAAGAACTCTTGGATCAATTGCAAAATCAGAGTATTGATGAAGAAGATGGCTTGAAAGATCATTACCAGAAACTCACTCAGAAGAATACTTCCTTGAAGAATGAAATGCAAGCCCTAACCATGAGAATGTGCAAGGAGATTGAAGACAAGTAGAAGAATGAAGAAAAAATAGCTCAAGGATTGAAGGATAGATCAAATGAATGCAACAAACTAATACATGAGAATGATATGCTGAAACTTGAATTAATTCGGTCCAGGAACAATGAACAGGAACTTGAGAGACAAATCATAATCATAAGAGATGATTTGACCACTAAAATGAGTACAAAGACAAGTTCAAGGCCATCTCCGAAAGACTTGATAAATTGCTGAAAATCCAGCAAGATGCTAATGATAAGAGAGGTCTTGGATATGAAGTAGGAGAAAACTCTGGAACTGCACAACAAGATTGATCATCTGGTTAGAAGAAGAATTATGCCAAAAATCCAAACAACTGGAACCATAGATCACTGATAAGACAACCTAATGCTCATAAATTCATTGGTACATGTCTTTTTTGCAATATATATGGTCATGTAGTGAGTCAGTGCAGAAATATGAATAATCAGAACAATGCACCATTCATCGATCAATGCTTTAACTGCAATACACATGGTCATAAGTCAACAGAATGCAAAAGTATTAGAAATGTCATATGTCATGCTTGTAGTAGATATGCACATATGGCTAACCAATGCAGATCAAAAGATAATCATGGGTATAGTAAAGAAATTGAAAAGAATAATATTACTTGTTATGCATGCAACAAGATTGGACATATTGCTAAATATTACAGAATTAAGAATCCATCGGTAGCGAATAAAAATTTAGATGCTAAAGGAAAGACAAAGGTTGAAGATATCAGAAAATAGTATGAAAAGAGATGTTCCAAAATCAAAGACAATCGGCAAATCAACCTATAGAACAAACATGCCCCACACTTGAAGGAGGAATTTTAATCGACAACTAAGGAACTTTGCCTTACAGGTGGGAAAATCATTGAAGATCATGCAAACACCCCATATTAGGTCTATAATCAGGGAATTTTGATTGCGGATGGGCACTCAATCGAATCGGGTATTTTTCATAACTTTCATGTAGATTATGTGATTTGGATAGATTATTTGGTAGCATTCATGACAATGGAAAATTAGGATTAGTATTGATAAAAAGGGGAAAAGTTAAATCATTTCTTCACACAGTGATCAAGCATTCTGAAGAGTGATTTACAAGGAAATAAAGAGTTTTGAGGTGATTTGTGCAAGCATCTACATCCGAAGAGAATTTCATCATCCAGAAAGTTATCTAGGTATTTACCGTTTGTTGAAACCCTCAAAATTTATCATGGCATCCTCATTTAATGTTGATGCTCCTATGGTAGTTGAACTCAAGAACTGCCCACACCCAGAATTCAAGAAACATCCTTAAAAATCACTTTTGGATGAACCTTTGGGGGCATTTTCTAGTTTATGTCATGGTGTTATTCACACTAAAGACATTATGACATGTCCAATGTAATATCAAAGAAATTTGGAATTACAAGATGTCTTGTGTATTAACAAATCACCGTATCACTAGCAATCAACACAAACCAGAATATGTACAATTGAGGAAGAAGGGTTTTACCTAGCTCATGGATTTTCCATCCTTCAACGAAGATGAATGGGTGAGGTATATTCTTAGCCAAATTCATGGGGAATTCTTGTAGTTGGACTAGCCATACAAGATAACTATAGAAGTGATCAAGATTTCAAGTTTCTATACAAAGTTGGAGATGTGTTAGGGCTTTAATAGATATCAAACATTGATGTATGAAAACTCACCGATGCAACATATGACGGAAGATCAATGCGAGTTGATGATATCAAGGGTCCTAATGTGAAATTTTCTGCAATGGTGATTGGCTATAAGGTTTACCAATCCAAACGATTGAATTCAGTCTTTGGAATCGCCATTTACATTTCCTATCAAATGGTAAGAGAAGATGCACAATATGACTTTGTGTAATGCTTAAGGAATTATTGACCAAGATAAGAAAAATTCATTCCAGTATGGTTCTCTTATAATAAGTTTGACCTTTTACTTTTTGAACATGGTACCCGATTATCGTAAAATTCAATAGGTATTTGATAGACCGGTTGCAACACAAATAGCACAAATACTAGACCAATGAGGTGACCAGTAATAGAAGTCTAACTTGTGGGCCTTTTTCCAGACATTTCAAGAAGAGATGAAGAATAGGGTTAGGATACCTAAAGAAATTGTGAAAAAAATAGAAGGACAAAATTTGTTTTATGTTTAATAAGGATGAATTCATGATGGAGGCAGTCCAGCCTAGAACAATTTGGATCATGCCAATCGGTTATGAGGTAGATGAGGCCACACTTGATGGATATGCACAACATTTACTCACAACTCCTGTTGATGAGAAAGAAGAGAAATTTGGTACTGCACAAGAGAAGGGACTAAAAGTCCACCAAGAATAAGTTGCACCTAGCATCAAAAGGAAAATGACAAGAGCTGTAATTGAGCAACTAATTAGTGAAGGTCATGATAGGGCTGAAGTAGAACAAAAGGTTAAAATCCTTGAGCTCTGAAGAAAAGAAGATTAGAAGAAGAAGATGGAAGAGGAGAGAGGCAGAGAAAGAAGCTCAGACCACACTGAATGTTGTCCCAGTTACAACTGGTCAACCTAAACAACCGGAAAGACCATCTCGGAGACTGTTAGTCGTAAGCCTAAAGAAGCAAAGAAAAGAAAATAAAAAATGGCAATGGAATATGTTGTAGTTTCTTTAGAGGAGATAGAATCAGATGAAGAAATCAGACAAGCTCCAAAGAAGAAAGGTATATTTGCTAGAGTTGTCAGAGGACAACCCTCTGGTGATAAAAAAAAAGATCAAAAGAAGGAACCGGAGAAGGAGCAACCCAAGAAGACTCCAAAGATTAACATTGTACATAAGAGGAAACCCAAAGGAGATGAGCCATCTAAACCGGAAGCAAAGAACATAATTGGTAAGAAAAAGAAGTTAGATGCTCATGAAATTATAGATGAAATTATTAAGATGGCAATCTAAAACATATTTCTGCATTTTATGATGAATTTGATGAGAAGGACAACAAACAGTTAGAAGAGGCTATTGTTTTAGATCTTGATTCATTTAGAAAAACATTCATAAAATTGAAGAAAATTTTACCCAAAGAGTTGTATGATAGATTAGAAATAAAAAAATTACATGCGCAAAATTTAGATAAACATATGTAAAAAACAAAATTGGTTTATCTTTGCCCATCTATCACTCCACAAGAGGTTACAGACTTAATAAGTTAGACATGTTTGACATAATTCAAACCTAAACACTGGATAAATAATTTAAAGCTTGAAAAATATGAAGAGATCTAGAAAGAAACAATAGACATATGAGTAAGAATTATTTTGAATAAAGGATATGATCTTAGTCCTAGTTTCGTATAGTCATAGAAAATTCAATTGCCAAAGGATAAAGAACCGAAAAGGAAAGACGAGCAGAATGTGAAAACTGATCCACCGGTTACTACTCTACCGACTCATGATTAAAATTTTTATATTGAGGATACTTAAAATCCTCTAAATACAAATGTACAGGATGCTAAGGTAGAGGTTAAGGGCAAGTGCAAGGTAATAAGTCACAAATTCATGGAAGTCTATGCATTGGAAAATGCGCTCTTAAAAATAGGGGCCCATTTTCAAAAAATGGGGCCCCGCTTATGCTTCGAGCTACCGAGCCGAAAGGTAATGGGGGCCCCAAGTGAAAATAGATGGTCCCTCTCTTTGTTCTAAAATGGGGGCCCATTTTTAAACAAAACGGGGGCCCTCTTTTAAACAAAACAGGGGCCCGTTTTTAAAAAACGGGCCCCCATTTCTAAATAGTATTTTACCCTTTTTTTCCACAAGCCGCCCTTGTTTGTAAATGGGGGCCCGTTTTATGGAAGTTGGTTCCACAACCCGCCACTTGGCTCGGGATTAGGCTTGGGATAGGCCTCGGATGGCCACACCTGGGACATGGACCTGCAAATTCAAATCTCCATGAAAGAAAGCACAAATATGAACTTCTGAAATAGTTTACCTGCCTGTAATTAGAGAATTTTTATACAAAATTAAAACCCATTTCACATTATACTATCTAGATTCTAAATATGTAAATTTATTTAAAAATTGATTATCTTAACTATTTTTCATTTAATTTATACTAAATCGGGTCCATAAACATGAAATATTAACTAATTTTGTTAATTTAATAACCTTTTTTACTTTAATGAATTTTGAACAAAGGTTATGTCATCAATCTATGAAAAAAAAAATTCTATTTAAAAATAAAAATGCTAAGTTTACGACAAATTATGTGGGCCGTACATGTAAAATTTTTAAAAAGATAATTACGGTCATTAAAAAATTAATTAAAAAATATATATTTAAAAAAAATATATAGAAAAATATGCTCATCAATCTTTAGTGTGTTACAAACCATTTCCCAAAATGGTTTGAGCAAATAATTTTAATTGTGTCAAAAAGTGTGGGTCGTACACATGCATGGTATGGTCGTGAAACAAGGATTTTTAAAACATAGTTTTTTTTTTTTTTATTGGTAATTGGCCGAAGCCTGAATAGCTTTTGAATGGAGCTATGAACCAGTGGGGACATAGTAGGGGGTCCCATCCCCATTACATATCTTTGAATTATTATTATTATTATTATTATTATGTTTGATTAGATTGACCCCAAGACCTTCCCCATCCTATACAAGGCAAAGAGTCACAGCTTAGAATTCCACTTCAGATGTCCCTATTGGAAATTGAACTTGGGTCTCCACAATGAGAACCCGGTGTTTTAACCAGTTAAGCTCAACCCCTTGGACTTTAAAACATAGTTTTTAGAACTCTTTTCCAGAAGTTATTTTTTACTATGTGGGTATTAAAATAAATTACATATTTGGAAAGTACACTCAGAGGGATATCTTTTATATTTCTGAATTTTTCCAAGATTCAATCTCCTAGTGTTTCAAAATTTAATCTCAAATCAGACAAAATCTGAAAATCAGGGAAAACACTTCCACTTTTTGGCCAAAAAGTGGACTCAGCTTCTTGCACTGATCCTTGAGGAAAAAGATTTAGAAGAAAGGGAATTAGGGGAAGAACCAAAAGAGAGTGGTGCAACAAGTGGCAAAGCCACTAGTGCACATGAGATGAAGACTTCAGAAAAAAAGGAATCAACAAATACACCCCTAAAGCCCCTTGTTGAAGATAAAAGCAAGAGGACAGAGTGATATTTCCCTTCAGGATTAGCAATTGACACATCGCTAACTCAAGCCAAAAGGAAAGTGTTGGGATTCTCTATTAGTTTTGATAAGCCTTATCACTTGATGTCACTATTAGAAAAGGTCTTGGCTACTGCTGCACTCCAAACTCAGGTGAGTCAGGAGTTAGCTCAAGAAGAATCCAAGGACAGGAAAATGATATAGTCTTCTTTTAAAGTTTTGAACTGGCTTGTACCATAATTCCAAGCAAATGAGAGCTCAAGATATTCTGGGAATCTTCAACAAATAATTAAGTATATTCCTAAATGATATGATTCTTTGGTCAAAATATCTACACTTAGGAAACAAACATTTTTTCAGATGATATCAACTGAAAAGGCAAAACTTCATTCTTGTCTATAGTCTATTGATGAAGCTTTAGCGGAAGGAGGTAAAGTATACAAAAATTTTCTAGATTTTTCAAAGCTCACCACCTCCCTAGACAAGTAGATTATGGATTATAAAGGCCAATTGCTTTAGATTTCTTATTCTTATCTAAAGCAAACCTAACTAGTTCTCTTTAAGGACTAGTTTTGGCAGTCATGGATCAAATATTAAAATTAGAAAAGGAAAGGCGAAGTATTATAAGGAGAGCCACAAAGCTTTGAAACTTTATGTTCCATTTAGATAACCTGCTTTGTCACAAAATAGAGTGTATAGAAAATATGTAGTAGGAGGATCCAACATAATCCCAAGCCATTGAATACTATGCTAGTCTCTTGAATAAATTCAACACCATTCTAGATTCACATAAGTAAGGATGGGATACTTACTTTTCATTTTTGAAGACTTTGTATGCAGACATTTTGAAATATGTATAAGGACTGGAATATATGTGTAATTCACTTGTACATATTTTCTTGTATATATTCACCCAACTTTTTCATTCATGTCAAAGGGGGAGTACAATGAAAAATGAATGTATATCATAGAGGGAGTATACAAATGTAAATAGCTACATTGATGTACAAGAAAGGGGAATCATACTTAGAGGTAATATCATTTCTCACATGAGTCTTGCCATTAATGCCAAAGGGAGAGATTGTTGGCAATTGACACTCATTCGGTATTCACCTTCTGAGGTGAATTGCATTTTGGGTTGTCATTGATGGAAACTCATCTTCAGGGGATGGTATTTCTTCATCAGGATTCATCCCTTTATCATTTTCTCTAGATAAGGCCAACCGGTATACACCATATGGTTTACACCTATTAACTTGTTATTCTTGGTATTGGTAATTCATATTATGGGACTCCATAAAGTCATTGGAGGAATTAATGGTAGCATGCAAGGGTGACATCAAGAAAGATTATTGGGATAATTTGTAATACTCTTGATGATCTGGAAGTCAGCAGGTTTAATTTTATTGTGAAGCTTGACATGATGAACAAGTTATAATGGTATATAAGGGAGATCTCTCAGCGATGGATTAAATACTTACATATGATGCGATTTGAGATGCAAATTGATGAGTGAATGTTAGTGTATGTGCACAAACCTAAGCAGTAGAAGAACAGAGTATTAGTTTCATCTATTCAATTGAAGAACTCAGAGCTACAACTGAAACTTATCTAGCATGGTCAAATGCATTATTTAAGTTCATTCTTGTTATAAATCATTATGTAATTATTTGTAAGTTGGTGGGGCTTCCGTATTTGCATACTTGAGTAGTGAACTCTAGGCGATAAGCCTATATCCCTGTGCATACCCCTCTATGTAATATTTGTATACCTCAATTGAGTATATAGATATTATGGGTATCAGTCCCACCATGGTTTTTCCCTTTATAGGGATTTCCACGTATAAATACTAGTTTTTTGGTATTTCTTTATGCGTTCATCTGTTTATGCAATTTAATTTTATTTTCTATCATTGGATTAATCAGTAATAAGTTAATAAATTCATTCATCGATAGGACACTAATTCACTCCCACTCTCAGTGTTCTTGGATTCCAACAATTACCTCAGCCCCTTGGGCCCAAATGAGAAATCAATCAAGCTACAAGAAAAGGGAAAATATGTAAGCAAAGATTGGAGAAATCAATGCTTGAAAGCTACAGGATAATAAAATAAGTTGAAATCAAAGAGATTATGACAAAAGCTAATGAAGAGATCCTTGTTGAAGAAGAAACACATGAAGTAACATTTTCACAAATAGATCCCATAGACTAATGCTTGTACACTCTCTTACACATGGCTTTGAATATATAATTAGTGGCTAGTCCAATTACTACTGGTTGGTTGCCAAGTAGACCTTTCCAATATTTCACCTCTTCAAAAATTCTAAGGAGGAGACATTTTGTACTAAACAATTAAAAAATATATTTTGAAATAGAATAAAAATAATATATAGAAATTTGAAGAGATTGTTACAGATATCCAAAAAAAAACCCTTAAATATAAGGGGACTCTTCTCAATCCCTTGTAGCACCCAGCTCTTGGTGGATGGGGTATTTTTTGAGGCATAAATACAATAGACCATTGTAAGGTAGAGCATACTCATCAAGATTGAAAAAAAATGGATGAGAAGATGAAGAAGTGTGTCACCACCCACTCTACAGTAGCAGATCGCATTAGAACCTTGGGGAACATAGAGGGAGACATAAATGCCCTATATCAAATATTCCTCCAATAGAACACAATCATCACAAAGATCAAAGCATAAGTAGAATAAATTGAGCTACACATCCTTCAAGTAGCTACTTCCTATGATACACTGATATACACTAATGGGTAGACCCATGAATAAATAGAATTCTTGCAAGAATAGTTTCAATGGGTATAAGATCATAAGGAAAAATCAAGGCATTGATTTCAACAACTCAATGAGGTGTTCAATTTGAGGTTAACGCACATCATTGGGTTCCTCGAAGATGCATAGAAAGTAGCACAAAGATGAAAATCCATTCCATTCTTTTAGAATAAAAATGTCATCTTATGTAGATCAATATGTAGAATCAACTCTTGTAGTAGGCCAAGGTATTGCAACATAACACTTTTTTTTAATCTCTAAAGACATATATCCATTCTTTGAGCACAAGGGTAGATTTGTCTTGAGGAAAAGACACAATTTTAAAAGGGGAGATGATGTTTGTAGGGGACCAACTATAACCATAACAATCATGAAGATCTTACCAAAAGTCACCACACATAGATTGTGTAGCTTGTAGCTAAAGAGAAACCTTCTAAGATAATATAATAGAGAGTAAGGGACATTTCACACCAAGTAGATATTTGTATAAGGAAAGATAAAATTTAACAATGTTAAGGACAATAGGTTAATGAGAGGAATATATATAAGTAAGGAAAAATAAAAGAAGAATGATAAATGATGCAGGATCATCCTGCATTCTTAGCAATCCTGCATCAACCAAAAACATCTCTTTTTTTTAGTTTGTTCTTGTTTTGTAGTCTCGGCATTTATTTCTATATTTTCTTGCATTTGCTCACTGGATCTTGTAGAACTTAATTTTTCTTGTTATCATGATCATCTTCCTTTTTCCCAAAGGCGTAGGGTGTTTGGATCATTTCATGACAAGTTATCACTTTCAACTTCTCAGACAGTTTTCTGTATTAGAACACCAAAGCTGCTTGGACCTATTTGCTATTGGTGAATCTTGCAGATCCTTCCTATAGATTATGGAGCTTCATTTTGCTGATTCTAATGTTCCATGGTGTGTGATATACCTTCCCTTTGATCCTCACTTCATTATTTGGATTTTCTGGACGATTGTCTTTGGCTGAGACCAACCTGGTGGTTTTTCATGTTTCATCATGTTCTTCATTATTTAATCCCTCTTGGGCCAACCAAAACTCCTAAATCATGTAATCATTGTAATTGAGCATTATAAATAATTGGAGAATATATAGAAGATATATCTTAGGATTTAGAGGTCCAGAGTGAACCAATTTTGTAATTGAACATGTATGTAGCAGGCCAATGAGCCGACTCTTGTAGCCTAGATGTTACCACTTATTTGTAATCAATTTTCTTGACCTAATTCATTCAATTCTGCATTGCCTCCATCATCTTGTCTTTCTTTCGGTGTTTTTACTCTTGTTGCATGGTCCAGATAGATCTCATTCAGGTCCCTCTTAACCGTGACTCCACCAAGTGGTATCAAATCAATATTTCATTCCAGAGATTGCATTGTCCCAAATATCTTGTTGTGGGGTGGTAGATTATGGATCTGACCTGCAACCATAGAGGACTGGCGTGAAGATGGCGCGAAGAGGAAATAGGAATGGTGGAGGGCATGGGAATGCAGACCTTGTTGTGATGGAAATAGTGAGAGGAATTGAAACCCGGTTAGAAGTTGTTGAAATAACTTAGAGAAGAGGTTGACATATTGAAGATGTGAGTGAAGATGAAGCAAAAGAAGCACCGACAGAACAAGTAGTGAATCCACCGACAATCGATCCAGAAGAAGAAAGGATCTTGAAGGTTTTGAGTAGGGAGAACACTAAACACCATTTTACCCCATCAAAGTATGATGGAAAATTAGATTCAAATGAATTAATGGATTGGATCTCAAACATGGAGAAGTATTTTGATTTTGAGAACACTGAAGAAGAAATAAAGGTGAAATATGCCTGGACCTAGTTGAAAGGTCATGCATCTCTTTGGTGGGGACATTTGCAGGTTGATAGATAGAGAAGAAGTAAAGAGAAGATCAAATCATGGGAGTGAATGGTTGTCATGTTAAAATTGAAGTTTATGCCAACTGATCACCAAGTAAGTCTATTTTCGAAGTTGCATAACTTGAAGCAGAAAGAATCAAGTGTAAAGGAGTATACCAAAGCATTCTACAAGTTGAATATCAAATTCAGACATGTTGATGATGAGGTTGAACAAGCTGCCAGATATTTGAATGGATTGCAGATGTCTATACAAGATGAACTCAGTTTGATCAAGTTGCAAAGTATTCAAGAAGCTTACTAGTATGCCTTGAAAGTAGAAGATAAGTTGAACAAAAGACACATGAGCAGGGAAAAAGAGGTAGAGGTGGAAGGTTTTCTGAAGGAAGATTTCAAGGAGGTAGAGGATATTCTAGAGGAAGAGGAACTTGTGAGTATCAGAACAAGGATAAAGAAGTAAGAAAAGTTGGTATTTCATACCAGAAGGATGACAGAAATTTCTACCAGGGAAGAGAACCAGATGGTTACCGAAATGAAATTTTTTGAAAAGATGACAGAAGACAAGATAAGACAGTGTTTAGAGGGACTTTCTTTAAGTGTGGACGAGAAGGACATCGTGATTTCAAATGTAAGAAAATAAAGAACACTGGGAGAACAACATTGTTAGAAGAAAGCCCCACCAGATTAGCTAACAAACCACTAGATGGAGAACTACTAATTATGAGGAAATATTTTTGTCATGCTAGAGAAGATGAAGAACCCTTGCAGAGGAGAAATTTGTTCAAAACTAGATGTAAGGTATCTAGTAAGCATTGTAAAGTAGTCATTGATAGTGATAGTTTGGATAATCTTGTTTTAGAAGAAATGGTGAATAATTTGAAGTTGAAAAGATTGAAACACCCTAAGCCTTACTAAATAGCTTGTTGAAATTGAAAATTGGAAATTATCATGATGAATTTTTGTGTGATATTATGCCTATGGATATTTGTCACCTTTTGTTGGGAAGACCTTGATAGTTCGATAGATAGGCAATACATGATGGAAGGAAGAACATATACACTATTTTTAAAAATGGGATGAAAAAAACCATGTTACCCTTGGAGGAGAACCCAAAGAGTGAAGTTTGTATGAAATCTAGAATCTATTTGGTAGATGGAAGGAAATTCCTAAATAGAATGAGGCATGAGAATGTGTGTTTTCCCTTAGTTCCTAAGAGGACTGAGAACCCACAGCATGAAGAACAACTGAAGGAGATAAAGGAGTTGCTGACAAAATATAGAGACATCATTTTAGATAATGTTCCTGATGGATTATCACCTGTGAGTATTAGTCAATTCATGGACCTGATTCCCGGAGCTAGGTTGCCTAACAAAGTTGCACACCGGATGAGACCAATAGAGAATGATGAATTGAATAGACAAGTGTAGGAATTGTTGAAGATAGGTTTGATCAGAGAAAGTTTGAGTCCTTGTGCAATACTAGCAGTATTACCAACTAAGAAGAATGGAGAATGGAGGATGTGTAAGGATTCTAGAGCAATAAACAAGATCACAGTGAAGTACCAGTTTCCTTTAACTAGGATGGATGACATAATGGATTGTTTGAATGAAGCCAAATACTACACAAAGATCGACTTGAAGAGTGGATATCATCATATCAAAATCAGAGATGGAGATGAATGGAAGACAACATTTAAGACAAATGAAGTATTGTGTGAATGGTTGGCGATGCCTTTTGGGTTGACTAATACACCAAGTACTTTCATGAAGTTGATGAATTAGGTATTGAAGAAATTATTAGGTAAGTTTGTTAATGTATATTTGGATGACATTCTGATTTTTCAATAAGACAAAAGAGGAACATTTGTTGCATTTAAGACAAGTTTTACTGTGATTGAGAGAGAAGTTGGTAATAAATCTTAAAATGTGTACTTTCATGAAGGAAGAGTTAGTCTATTTGGGATTTATAACATCTGTGGATGGATTGAAGATAGACCCTAACAAGGTAAGAACAATTATTGAATGGCGTACACTGGGAAGCATTGGAGAAGTAAGATCATATCATGAATTGGCTAGTTTCTATCAAACCTTTATCATAAATTTCAGTTTAGTTTGTAGCCCTATGACTAAGATAATGAGAGAAGATAAGAAATAATTGAAATGGACAACCAAAGTAAATAAGAGTTTTGAATTATTGAAGTAGAAGGTCACGGAGCAGCCTGTGTTAGCTTTATCGGATTTCAACAAAGTATTTCAAGTAGACTATGATGCAAGTGGGAATGTGAGTGGAGCCGTGTTAAGTCGGGAAGGGATAGTAGTATCTTATTTCACTAAAAATTTGAACAATGAAAGAAAGTGATATTTGTTGTATGATCAAGAATTTTATGTCATCATTCAAGCCTTGAAGAAGTGGAGACATTACTTGTTGCCTAAGGAATTTGTATCTCATACTAATCATCAATTTTTGCAGTATTTGAATAGTCAGATAAATTGAATCAGACACATACGAGATGGGTATAATTTTTGCAGAGTTACACATTTGTGTTGAAGCATAGAAGTGGGAAGTCAAACAAACTTGTTGATGCATTGACTAGGGGGAGGAATTTACTGATAGAGATGAGAATGACAATATTAGGCTTTGAAGAGTTGAAGACCTTGTATTATGATGACTCAGATGTTGCAAAGCCTTGGAAAGCATGTAGAGAACCTGTTATGGTAGATAGAAGTTAGTAGCTAGATTATTTCATTCAGGATGGGATGTTACTCAGAGGAGTTCAATTGTGCATACCTAAGAGTTCTATGAGGTATAATCTGATAAAGGAGAAGCATAGTGAAGGATTACCCACACACTTTGGTATTGACAAAACAATGGTACTAGTGAGCGAGCATTACTTTTGGCCTCGGATTCATAAGTATGTTAGGAAATTTGTGCAGAGTTATAGAGTTTGCCAAGATGCAAAAGGTAGTAGTAAGAATGTGGGATTGTATACAGCTTTGATAGTACCAGAGAGACCTTGGGAGGATATAAGCATGGGTTTTATACTTGGATTACCTTAGACACATAGAGCGAATGATTCTATGTTTGTGGTGGTCGTGGATAGATTCTCAAAGATGGCTCATTTCATACCTTGTAAGAAGACATTAGATGTGGTGCATGTAGCTGACTTATTTTTCAAGAAAGTGGTGAGATTACATGGACTACCTAAGAGCATAGTTTCAGATAAAGATGCTAAGTTTGTTGGTTATTTTTGGAGGACACTTTGGAAGAAGATGAAGACATATTTGAAATTCAATTCTATTTTTCACCCATAGAATGATGGATAAACAAAGGTAGTAAACAAGAGCTTAGGAAATTTGTTGACATGCTTAGTTGGAGAGAAGACTGAAAGTTGGGATTTGATTCTTGCACAAGTAGAGTTTACCTACAATAATTTAGTGAACATGAGTACCGGATAAATACCATTTGAGATTTTTATTGGGGTACACCCTAGAGGTATATCAGAATTGAGGGATATCTATACTAAAGACAAGTGAAGTGTAGAAGCAGAATAATTTGAAGATCGTATGAAGGCCTTACATATTTAGGTTAAGACGTATTTGGAGGATATGAACCAAAAACTATATTAGGAGAAAGCAGATGAGAAGAGAAGATACAGAATTTTATGTTGGCAATGAAGTGATGGTGTATCTAAGAAAAGAAAGATCTCCAGTTGGAACCTATAACAAGTTGCAGATGAGGAAGTTTGGACCTTGTAAAATCTTGGGGAAGTTCAGTTTTGGAAATGCATATGAAGTGGAGTTACCGGATAGTTTGAGTATTTCAACTATATTCAACATTACAGATCTATATTAGTATCATGAATTAGAATTCAGTGAATACATTATTGTACACATGGAGAAACAATTCCCCTGGAAGGAACCAAATCAAATTGAAGACATTTTGGATAGTAGGATTGGGTGTAGTACTCGAAGTATTCAGTACAAGGAGTATCTTGTGAAATGGAAGGACAGACAAGTTGAAGCTTCATCTTGGATGTCTCAAGAAAATGTGGACCGCCTTGGTTTTCCTCTAACCCCAAATAAGTAAGGGACTCACTTTTTGAACAACCCCAGATGTCTGATACAGGAGCATCCTTGGTTCTTGGCAATCTTGCATCAACCAAAAACATTCCTTTTTTTTAGTTTGTTGTTGTTTTGTAGTTTCAACATTTCTTTTTGCATTTTCTCACTAGATCTTGTAGAGCTATATTTTTCTTTTTATCACAATTATCTTCCTTTTCCCAAAACCATGAGACATTTGGATCATTTTCCAGCAATTTATCACTTCCAGATTCTAACATAGTTTTTTGGTTTAAAAAGTCGGAGCCTCTTGGACCTATTTGCTATGGTGAATCTTGCAGATATTTTCTATAGCGTGTGGAGCCCCCAAATCATTGATTTCAATGTTCCTTGGTGTGTGGCCAACCTTT
The DNA here is from genome assembly GCF_030272615.1 of Cryptomeria japonica. Classification (NCBI taxonomy): domain Eukaryota; kingdom Viridiplantae; phylum Streptophyta; class Pinopsida; order Cupressales; family Cupressaceae; genus Cryptomeria; species Cryptomeria japonica. Next base: position 688,605,283 of record NC_081408.1, on the reverse strand, counting down.
GATTTGATCTGCACTTCATTCTTTGGATTTTCTATAGGATTTTATTTGGCAGAGGTTGACCTAGTGGTCTTTCACGTTCCATCATGTTCTTCATTGTTTGATCCCTTTTGGACCGACCAGATCTCTTTGAATCATATAAATCATTGTAATTGAGTATTAGAAATCATTGGAGAATATATAGAAAATATATCTTAGGATTTAGAGGTCCATAGTTGACCGATTTTGTAATTGAACATGTATGTAGTAGGCTAGTGAGCCCAGTCTTATAGCTTGGATGTTATGGGTTATTTGTAATCAATTTTCATGATCTAATTCATTCAGTTCTACATTTCCTCCATCATCTTTTCTTGCTTTCTTTGTGTTTGCTCTTGTTACACAGTCTGGATAGATCTCATTGAGGTCCCTCCTAACCATGACCGCACCAGTAAAGAACTTTGAAAGAATGATGAATACCTTAGAATATGTATATGATAGACATATATACATATGTAGAATTATATTTGTTATAGTTATGAATATGGAAACTAGATTTTTGTGTATTTCACTCTATCGATTAGCTTGTGTGCAGTCTAAGCTAACTCCCAAAGCAAAGATTTTCCATCAAATTTTGGTCTATAATTACATCAACCAATTAAAATAAGGAAAGAAATGGTCATACAAAAGTTCTTACTTCCATGATACAGATAAATAGTCTACTGCCAACAATTTGATCTTTGATGTTTCTTTCACTTCTTTGTCAATAATATGATGTATGATAATTACTTATTCTATTTTCATTATATAGTTATTTTATGTGGTCTCTTCATTAAATATATAAATATAATTAAGTTAGAAGAAGAGTCAGGTTATTGTGATTATCTAAATTATTCAAGCTATCAAAATTTATGTACAATTTCCCATCTTGTTCTCAGAATGAGAGATAATATTAGACTGGTCCAAACATTCATAAAAAAGTTTAGTTCAAACCAATCTAGTCCAAAGATTTTTGACCTACATTGTTTAAATTAATCCCCAATTCCCCACCTACTTCTCTATGGACCGAATACATTATCTACTATCTATTCAATCTACTCAACCTTACCATATCCATGCCTTCTCATTCACTCAACAAGACAATTCAAAAATTTACACTTCTTTTAAAATATATATTGTAGATACTATATTTACTATTTTTTATTTTTTTTTTGTCCTTGAGCATTTGAATTTAGAGAAAGAATTTTTTTAAAATGTATGTATAGGAAAGAAGAGTCTGGAAGTATACTTAAACAGCCATACATAGTAAAGTAGGATAGTCTTTTAAGGGTGTGTGTTATGCATAGTGCATAAGGGAGTTGTAGAAGATTGTATTGTAAAAATAATAGTAGAACGAATAGAGGCATCTATTTTACTATAGTTGTGTGGGTGAAATTAAAGAGCAACTCTCTATATTGTGACTGTAATCAAATTTTGTATGTATTAAAGTATATAAATGAAATAAAATCAGTTTACTCTATGTTTTATCTTTTATATATGTTATATTTTTTGGCTCTCTATTTTTTTTTGTTTTCTCCTCTACCTCTTTCCTTCAAAGTGTTACCAAAGCTAAAGGTTATTGAGTGAAGTATTTGACAATTTTTTTCAAACACTTATAAGGGTTGTTCACAATTAACACTAGCAAATCTCAACACAAGTTCGGAAAACCCAGAAATTCCCCAGTTCAATGGGAAAATTATGACTACTGAATAATTACAATGAAGGCATTGTTTTATGCTTAAGACTTATGGGAGTTTGTTGAGAATGGATACCCACAACTAGCTGATACAACAATATATAATACATTAACTCAAGTAGAGAAAGACTTATTGAAGGGCAATAGAAAGAAGGATTCAAAAGGCATTTTTTATATCTTTCAAAGAGTGCATAAGAACATTTCTACAAGGATTCAAGTAGCAACAAAGTAGAAACAAGCATGGCACATTCTTCAAACAACTTATCAAGGAATGGAAAAGGTGAAAATAGCTAAGTTGCAAATGTTAAGAAGGGATTTTGAGACCATCTACATGAAAGAATCATATACAATAGACTCATTTTTCACTCAAATCATTAGACCGGAAAACCAAATTAGATCTCATGGTGAGACACTTGAAGGGAGGAGAGTGGTTGAAAAGATATTGAGAAATTGCATACAAGATCTGAATCTATTGTGGTGGCCATAGAAGAGACAAATAATCGCTCATATTTTTGAATTGATTAGCTACATGCATCTCTCATTTCTCATTAGCATAGGCTAAGTAGGTCTATAATTTCAAATATAGAGCATGCATTCAAGACTCAGGTCCCAATCAGCCATGGTAAAAGCAAGGGAATAACAAATTTCATAGGTAGAGGAAGAAACTCATATAGAGTTGGAAGAAGTATCCCATCAACCTCAAGTGGGATCTCAAGTAGAAGACGAAATCATCAAACAACAACACAAAATCAGCCCCAAGTCCAAAGGTATGATAAATCCTCAGTTCAATGTCATTATTACAAGAAGTATGGGCATTAGTCAAAAGGGTGTATGAAGAAAAAATATGATTTTATTAACATACCAAATGTGAAATTCACAAGAGAAAACCAAAATCAAGGCTACATGTTCATACCTTGCAATATTGCACAAGAAATTGAGAAAGACTTGTGGTTTTTGGATTCAAGTTGAAATAATCATATGACTGGGAATTTAGAAATGCTTTCAAGTTTTGATGAGAGTATTAAATAATATGTAGCATTGGGAAATGACAATAAAGTTTCAATTATGGGTAAAAGAAGTATCAATATTGTAACCAAACAAGGGGAGAAAAAGTATATTTCACGTATCTATCTTGTCCCAAGTTTGAAACATAATCTAATGAGCATTGGACAATTTGTTCAAAAGGGATACATGATCTTTTTAAAAAATGGAGAATGCACAATCCTAGTTAAATTTTAAAGTAATCAACTTATTGCAAAGGTCTAAATGACAAACAATAGAATATTTCCCCTAAGGATAAAACCATATTTGAAGCTATTGTTTTCTCAAGGACACCTCTTAATGAATTCAGAAGTGCATGAAAAAAAACTTACAGTAGTCACACAAGCAATATTTCGAAATAAAATTAAGGGTGAAAATTATTTATGGAACCTAATATTTAGGCATCTAAACTTTGTAAGTTTAAACCTTTTGCATAAGATAATAATGGTGAAGGGGTTTCTACTAATAGAAAAACTAGATAGAATATGAAAAGGTTGTATCTTGGGTAAGCATCATAGAGAATCATTCCTAGCAGGAAACTCAATAAGGAAAAACAAACCATTCGAGATTGTTCATTAAAATTTGTGTGGACGGAAAAACAAACCATTGGAGATTGTTCATTAAAATTTGTGTGGACCAATGCAAACACCCTCAATTGGTGGAAGATACTACTTCTTGACATTCATTGATGCCTTCACACTAAAGATATGGATCTACTTTCTAAAACATAAGCATGAATTGATTGATTAATTATTTCTACCAATTCAAGGCTCTTGTTGAGAATCAAAGTGGACACCACATCAAAGCATGGAGAACAGATAGAGTTGGTGAGTACATTTCAAGTGATGTCATAAGATTTTGCAAGGATCATGGTATCCACAAACAATTCACTACAAGGTATACCCCTCAACAAAATGGAGTAGCTGAAAGAAAAAATAGGACAATAATAAAAATGGTAAGAAGCATGTTGAAAGCAAAAAACATTTGTCAAATGAATATGGGCTAAAGCTATAGCATGTGCAACATAAAAAATTAATAGAGGTCCTACTAAAAGTGGCATCAATATTATTCCAGAAGAAGCGTGGAGTGAAAGAAAGCATAATGTCTCTCATATGAGAGTATTTGGATGTGTAGCATATGCAAATGTTCCAAATGAATTGAGAAGAAAGTTAGACAACAAAGGAGAAAAATGTATATTCGTGGGTTATAGTGATGAATCCAAGGCTTACAATTTATACAATCATGTCAGCAAAAAGACTATAAGCAACAGAGATGTGCAATCTATAGAAGATAAAGCAAGGGATGGAAATTTGGATAAAATAATCAATATTGTAGCCAACTTACCACAAGAAGAAAATGAATATTTTTTACCAACAAATACTACTCCAAATGTGACTCTTTACACACCCCTTCAAGCTCAACAAAGTGTTCAAATGACACCATCATCAAGCATAAGGACAGCCCCACACACTCAGGTAAATACTCCATCAAATATAGAAAAAACACTATCATCAATTGGGACTATTGGTTCTGGACCATCAAGTCCACAATCAACAAGTTCGAGTGACATGTCAAACCCCACATTAGCATGCCTAAGCAAAAAAAAATCAGAATTTAAAGAGAGATTTATGAGCAAAATGAGGTTTTAAATTAATGTAGGTCAAACTTCTCTTTTCTTTTTATACTCACATGTAAGTGATACAATTCATTTTGAAGAAGCAATTAGAGAAGAAAAATGGGTGCATGCAATGGATGAAGAAATAGATGCTATAGAAAACAATAAAAAATGGGAGTTAGTTAGTCTTCCACAAAGAAAATAAGTGGTACGATTGAAGTGGGTTTACAAAATAAAATTGAATGCAAATGGTGATGTGCAAAAGCTTAAAGAAAGAGTTATAGCAAAAGGATATTCACAAAAGATTGAGGTAGAGTACAATGAGGCATGTGCGTCGATAGCCCTTTTAGATACTATAAGGACAATACTAGCCATAGTAGTGAAAAATGAGTGGGTAGTGTGTCAAATGGATGTGAAATAAACTTTCTTAAATGACTTCTTAGAAGAAGAGGTCTATGTGGAGCAACCACTTGGGTATGAAATTTTGGGTCATGAACACAAGGGTTACAAGCTCAAGAAGGCACTTTATGGACTCAAACAAGCGCCAAGAGCATGGCATAGCAGAATTGATTCTTATCTTTTACAAAATAGTTTCAATAGGTGCAACGATGAACCTACATTGTATACCAACATGAATGAGCAAGGTAAGATCATAATTGATTATTTATATGTTGATGACTTGATATTCACTAGTGATATATCAATTGACATGTTCAAGTCAGCTTTGAAAAAGGAATTTGAGATGACTAATTTGGGTTTAATGAGTTACTTTCTTGGTATTCAAGTAAGTCAAAATAATAAAGGTATATTCATCTCACAATCTAAGTATGCAAATGATACTTTGAAGAGGTTCAATATGATAAAATGCAAAGAAGCTCCAACACCTATTGTAACAGGTTTGAAATTGAGTAAAGATGACAAAGGAGCGGACCTAAATCCAACTTTGTACGAAAATCTTGTTGGTAGTCTTATAATTTTTTGCAGTTTATCTCATCTCAATGTTCATGGAGTTTTCAAAAGTTTCTCATTCAAATGAAGGGAAAAGAATCTTGAAATATGTTAGTGAAACAAGGAACTATGGAATACTTTACACAAGATCATATGAATTCAAGTTGATTGGCTACATTGATAGTGATTGTGCAAGGAGCATAGATGATAGGAAGAGTACTTTCAATTATGATTTTCATTTTGGATCAAGTTTAGTATCATGGGCTTCAAAGAAACAACCAATTGTCACTCTTTCATCAATTGAAGCAGAGTATGTACGTAGCAGCTATAAGGGAACATGTCAAGCAGTTTGGATGAGAAGAATGTTAAAAGAACTAAGGTGTGAACAAGAAGAGGCAACTAAGATCTTTTGTGACAACAACTCAGTTATTGCATTGTCAAAGAATCTAGATTATCATAAAAGGAGTAAACATATTGACACAAGATATCATTTCGTTAGGGAGTCTATCACAAATAATGAAATCTTAATGTAACATTGCAGGTCTAAAGATCAATTAGCTGATATCTTCACCAAGGCATTGGAAAAATAAAGTTTTGTGCATAAAAAAAAAACTTGGGTATTGTAGATGGCAGTTGTGATTAAGGAGAGTTAAAATTAATCCACAACTATCCACCTACTTTTTTGTAGACTGACTACATGCTCTATTGTCTATTCTATCTGCTCAACCTTACCATGTCTATGCCTTCTTATTCACTCAACAAGACAGTTCAGAAATTTAAGTTTTTTTAAAATCTGCATTATAGATATTATATTTAATATTTTTTATTTTGTTGTTGTCCTTGAACATCTGATTATAGAGCAAGATAATTTTTAAAAGTATAGGAAAGAAGAGTCTAGAAGTATACTTACAGCCATACATCTTTTAATGGTCTGTGCCATGCATGGTGCGTAAGAGAGCTGCAGAAGTCTGTATTGTAGAAGTAATAGCAGCAAAAACAGGGGTCTCTGATTTACTACAACAGTTGTGTGCGTGAAATGAAGAGCAATTCTCTATATTATGACTAATCAAAGTTTGTATGTATTAAAATATATATGAAATACAAATCACTTTACTCTATGTTTTATCTTATATCTATGTTATGTTGTTTTAGCTCCTGTTTTGCTTTGTTTCTCCTCTGTCTCTTTCCTTCATACACGTCAGGAATAGTTGTACATTTGACTGTTCATATAGCACCTGTTACAGAATACATCAATCTTCATCATAGCCATGAAATGTACAGTGATATGTCATACTCTACTCCCATATATGCTGAATATAATAATGGTGATGAAAGATTCAGCGAGGTTTCAAAACAACGATTGTGAGGATGAAAAATCTTTGCTTTTTATTGGGTTGCCGTGCAAATCGAAAGAAAGAATGGAAAGAGTAATGGAAGCCCAAAATGAGGTTGCGTATAAGAAAGGCTGCTAAGTTAAAAAAAAAAAAAAACAACCAAATCTGTGAAATAATACAACAATACTGTAATTAAAAAACTGAATAGTAAGATAAAAATATTATTGAAACGATTTGAAGTATCTTAATAAAAATTTTTAGGGTAATTAATTAGTCAGTTAAAAATATTATTTAAATGAAATGAATCCTCCCGCTAAAAGTCCAATCAATTAAAAACAAAACCAAAAGAAGGTTTCCTTAAACTAAGGCCGGCGATTGTGATCATTAACGAAGACCAAGTTTCAGATGAGCATAGATTGATGTTTGATATGAGCATAGATGCTCGACAACTCTTAATTTCCAATTCTCTTTCATTTCTATTGCTGAGAGAAGATGGGAGGCGAGATGAGCAAGGCGAATTATGTGAGGGTTGGGCAAGACCCTGATTGGGAAAATCAATATAAAGAAGCTTGCAAAACTGATCTAGAAGTCAAGAATTTCCACGACAAGCTTGAAGATGATCTAGAGGGATTCGTCAGCGCGGAGGGCGGCATGTCTCTGGATTCTTTAAGGAAGGCAACCTCGATCATGGCAGAAAAAGACCAGCAACTCAAAGATCTCATACTGAAAAATAAGAAAGATATCTGGAAAGACCGTAACCTGAACGAGCTGGTTGAACTATATAGGGAACTCAATACAGTGAATAAAAACTTGTACAATGAGCTGAACAATTGCCTGGTAAGGATGAGTTGCAACCAAGGCTTCCTTGAGGTCGCGTTACAGTGCATAGCGCCTTCAAGCAACCTTCCCGGCAAGGCACAGTACACCAAGTGTAAGGAAAAACTAGTGGAATTTCAGAAGGCTGAGAATCCCTTTAACGAAAAATTTTCCAGTCTGTTAAAGTCTGTCCTAGAGCAGAACAATCAAATTCTGGGAAAACTCAAGGCGCAAAAAAAGAAATTGGACAAAAAATTCAAGTTGGTGAGGTTGGGGAGGAGGATTTCGTTCATTCTTTTTGCGATGGTGGCTGGGTCGTGTTTTATTTTTTCTGTGCTGGGAGCGGCCATGTTTTCGCCGCCGTTAGCAGTGGCAATTGTCGCCACCCCAACGATTCTCTCTGGCCCGTCGGCCTGGTTGTTCTCACGTTTGACAAAATACGAGAATAAGATCAAGATAAGACGTGAGGTTGTTGACATAATGCAGAAGGTGACCTATAAAGGGCTTAATGACCTGAACCTCATTAGCTTTAGCGCGGACCAACTGAAGGGCAGCATCGATTTGATTCTCCTGAGCGTGGACTTCTATTGCAAGGGAGAGGATCACCAGAAAATTGCAGTGGAGGATATTAGGAAGAAACGCAAGAGATTTAAGGATCAGATCGATAAACTGAAGAATGAAGTGGACGATATCAGGGCGAAACAGCAGAGCGTAAAGGACCAGATCGACGATCTTCACAACCATGTAGATCGCTGCATCCAGGAATTACAAAACAACAGTTCCCAAATTCTTCTCAAGAACACCAGGTCAGTTTGAATTGACTTATTATTTCGATTTTTGTCATAATTCCAATCAATTCAATGAAAAACCTGAAAGCTGTGTGGCCATATCATTTATTTACCAGCGAATCGCTTAACTTCTTTTATCCTGAACAAATATGGTCAAAGTAACCATTATTATTAATCTAGATGAATAACTTATATTGGAAAGAAAATAAACTTCGTAAGATCAAAATACTTGAGGAAGATGTTAGGTCAAATATGAGTTTTGATCTGTGATAGTAAAAAGTAGATTGGTTAATTTAATTAATTATCATATAGCTTTTGTTCTTTCCTCCTTTCAGAATTTTCTGAATCTATATTTTAATTCATTTTCAGGGACTGATGATTGACGTGTTGTTCGAGAGTGGTGAAATAAGGATATGCATGGCAACCCCAGTCCTACTTTGATGCAATGATTTCATTCAACTTATTAAAGTTCAAAGAGGATTGGATTATTTGAAGTGGTGTGGTTTTGTGTTTTTGAGATCATTGAATCTTTGAATTATTATTGTGTATGGTTTTTTTGGTTTTTTTTATAGAATTAAGAGAAAAAAACATAGGTTCATAAAGAGTCTCATTGTTAAAAATGAGTCATTTCTATGATTGAAAGAGAAAAAGTGTTGAATATTTTGAAAGAGATTCGTTTATGATGAGATGATGGAATAATTTGGTGTGGCTTGGTGTGTTTTTGATATCAAAGATTTATCAATTTTCTAAATTCTTAATTTATAAATGATTAAGGTATTATATTTTATAATTTGTTTTACCATTTTAGAAGAAAGTAAGGTTTGTTTGTACATTGGAAAAGAGTGCTACTGCTAAATATCTATGGGATATTTAAGATTCAAAGAAAGTTCCTTTTACAAAATTCAAAAAGTGTTCTTGAATAATTTGAAAGAGACTTGCTTTTGGATAGAAGATTAGAATTTTTTGAATGGCTTGATGTGCTCCTGAGATCATCAAAAATTTGAATTATTAGTTTCTAAAATGATAAAGGTATTCATCTTTTCTGATTTATATTAGGACTTTAGAAAATATCAAAGATTTTCTTGTACATTAAAAAAGAGTCTCATTGCGAAAGACATGCAATTTTGAAGGTTGGCAAAGAGCATTTTTTCAAAGTACAAAAAGGCACTCTTAACCATTTTGAAAGAGATTTGTAATTGGAAGCAAGATCAAATTATTTGGAACAGTTTGTGTGTTCTTGAGATCAAAGATTCACCAATCTTTTGAATTTTCAATTTATGAAGCATTAAGGTATTCCTCTTTTATTTATTCTTGTTGCTTTAGAAAAGAGTAAGGTTTTCTTATACATTGAATTATAGCTTTATTGTTAAAGATTTAAGCAATTTTTAGAATTGAAATAGAGTTTTTTTAAAAACTTGAAATCGTTGAATATTTTAAAGGTGAATTATCTTTGGAAGGATGACTAGATTATTTCTAGTGGCTTGGTATGTTTTTGATATTATCAAAACTTGTGAATTATTTGTTTCTAAAAGTTAAAATATTCATCTTTTTATGAATTTTTTTTAATGCTTTAGAAACAACTCCGGTTTAGTTGTATATCTGAGAAGTCTCTCATTGTTAAAGACGTGAATTTTTTGAAACTGAAAAAGATTTTTTTTTTTCTCTGAATATCTAGAAAGAGTTCTTGAATATTTTGAGACTTGTGTCTGGAAGGAGGTTTTGATTATTATTTGAAGTGGCTTAGTGCGTTCTTGAGATCAATGATTCATCAATCTTTTGAATTCTTAGTTAAAAAATTCATTTTTTATGATTATTTTGTTGCTTTTATAAATTGAAAAATACTGTTACTATTATATTAAATTTTTAACACCGAAAGAGTTGGTTTTTTTTTTAAATTTATTATGGAATATATCATAGAGAAACAATAGACCTTTAAGGACCTGATAAACATTAAGGATGTTCAAGTCTAGGATATCAGGAAGAAACAACGGGTCTTTAAAAACTAGATTGATGTGGTTTTCCTTCATGTGGGTTGCTGCAACCTAGAAATAGATGAGAAGAGTGTCCAACTTCTTCAGGTCATCAAGTCAATTTGAATTATTTTATCATTTTCATTTTTTCTTGGTTGCAATCAATTCAATAAAAAAATGAAACTCATGTCTGGGCAGGGGCCAATCATTAACTAGCGATTAATTTATTTTTTCTGCCAATCAAAATTAATTTTCGCTCCTGTCAATTTTTAAAATGTAGATTTGGATATGAATGTGATATTACCCTGCAGAATGCCAACAAACAATTTTCCATTCACAAGGCAACATAAGGTGTATTACTTTTTAACCTCCTCCTAGATTAAACTATTTGTGTGATTTCGGGAATGCACACTCTATGTAACCTTCACCTATTAGTAGAGCTTTAATGAATGATTTTTATATGGCATTATGTTGCTTATTTTATTGTTGCATATTCAATAGATCTAGGTGTCCATCATCAATTAATTCTTTTGCCATTTTCATATTGCACGTCCAACCATTTATTGTCGCATAATTCTTTGTATGTTCCATCTAGTGCGTATCTTGATGAACAATGCCAATATTATATGCTATGCCTACCTTCTTTTATTCCTAACACCATGTGCACAGGCTACCTTTTCTTCTCTAGCGGTGGGTCATTACCATATGGTACTTTTTAAATGGTACAACACTTTATCTTGCTGTATTAGACTTATTTCCAACTTCTCCTTAGAGCAATGATTTTGATGCTTGTGATAGATCACCATTCTCAATGCTTCATGTCGTATTAGTGGCCATTTTGGCTATTCAAATGGTGGAAAGAATCGATATTTAATCCTATGCTTGGCCTATCTAGAAGGTATTTAATTACAATGTGCAAGCTATTTTAATTCCAACATCACTTGATTATATGCACAACTATTTTACTATTTCCTACCATTTGGATTTCATTACATCATTTCCTTAATTGGTTATGTAAATGTCTATTGCTATCTCCTGCTATGTTTTATTAGCTCTTTGATTAGAATAGTGCTGCATAATTTGTGAATCTTTCTTGCCCATTCGAGCGAGGAACCTAGATTGGTGCAGCAAGCCTTTGTTGGTAGGATATCTGAAAGCTATTGAATTTTGAGCATTTCATCTAAACAATAACTTAAAGCATGTTGGGATTAAGACCTGTCTTGAAATCATTGCTTGAATCTTAACATTTATTTTACTTTATTTATTTATTATTTTTATCACTTAATTAGCTAAAATTGTCTAGTCATCTAGTGGGACATAGAGGCTCATGTGGCATCCTACTTGGTGGTGACTTTATGGCACATGTTGCACATGTGGATGTAGACATATTACTTTGATGATGTTCACAAGTGGAAGGAGATACCTTTTGCATGGAGAAGGTGGATGTCCAAGTTGGATTGTGACAAGTTGTAAGAGAGTGAACTAATAATAGTCATTTATAATGAATTCTCTTACAACTATAATTGTTGTAAGTTTTGATAACTATAAGATAAATAAGAGCATATATAATACCTTGAAATAGTAATTTTGGGTGCCCAACTTAGGATGTTTGAATGGGAATTGATTTGGAGATGTACATGTGTCATTTGTATACAATTTGGTGGTCGATAAATAAGGCTAAATGCTTTGCATGAACCCATGATCTTGTAACTTCATCTAGAAGCCTCCACTTGAGTTTTAATTCTCTATAAAAGGTAGTCTTAGAGAGTATTAGTCATTTTGTTGTTTGCAAGTGAAGGGTGATGTTGCTAGAATTAATCTAGATTGTGGGTTGTCAATTATAGACTCTTGTTGAAGAAGCTAACTGTTGATAATTTATTACCATTCTTTACAAGTGTGTGGTTTTTCACCTAAAATGGTTTTCCCCACTATATATCTTGTTCTCTTTGTGTTTTTCTTTATACATGTTTATTATCTAATTTTGAATGTGTTTCTGATTCTATAATTGAAGATTTTTTTTTTAAAATCACACTATCTCTTGCACTAGAATAGTGTTAGGAAGCATTCTCCACACCTTAGCTTCATTTTAGTTGGTATCGGTGCTTGGCCAATTTTGGTTTTGTTAAAGGATAGTGGTTTTTTTGTACTAATCTCAATTTGAGTTAGACCTTTTTTAGAGTATTTTCAAAATATTGTTGTCAGAAGGAGATAGAAAACACATTCAGAAAAGTCGATATGCAGAAGATTAATGGAAAAAAATTCAAACTTTGAAAGTTGAAAATTTAGGATATTCTCAAAGATAGAGATCTATGGGCTACAATATCTAGAACAAAACATAATAATACATTGTAGGTTTTATGGAATAAAGTGGATCAAAAAGTCAAGGTCCTAATAAGACTCTGTTTGGTAGACTCCATACTTTTGAATATCCATGAAGAGAAGACTACAAAAGATATTTTGAAGAATCTTGGAGATGTGATAGGGAGGAACCCACAAGAGGACCAATTAAAGCTAAGTGGAATCTTCTTGTTAAGAGACTCCTCTAAATGAGAGTGGAAAGGTTTTGGTTTTCTTGATAAGGCCCATTTTCAATGTTCACAAGCTTCACTCAACCCACAACTTCCTCCTTGAGTTCTTCTCATCATTTGTTCATACACTTACTCAACTCAAACTATCATGCTCACTTACTCAACACTTACTCAAACCCTTCTTATAGGTCTAAACCCCAAATATAGAATCTCTTATCATACTGAGGTGTTAGGAGGTTTCCTTAAGTGTTTTCAAATGGATTCCAATAGTTATTCAAGACCATTCAACCTTGCACAAATCGGGTTCACACTTTTTGCAAAACAAGGCTAAAAGGAATAAGCTCTGTTTAGCCCTCCTGAAATACTATTTTGCTCATTACTCACTCCCAACTTGGAATATTTGAAAAAGGAGAATAGTTTTGAGTACCCTTTTGGCCAAAATCATGAAATAGTGCCAAGAGAGGTCTTGGGAAGGTCATTTTATGACTATCCTATTTTGTAGCCTCAAAATAAGGGTTTTTGTGTGGGTTTTGAACCATGTTGCCTTGGAAATCACTTCTCCATCTTGTATCAAGATTCCACACTGCTGATAAACCTCTACCACAAAATACTAATGACTTCCTTACCACAAACAATCAAGCATTATGCCAAACACTTGGCAAGCAAACTGAAAAAGAACAAAAACACTCTCAAAATCACTGTTTTTGTGACTTTTCATTGTCTTTTCTACACATTAGAGGGTTAGGACTTCCAAAATGATTACACCAAGGCATGACTAAACCTTCAAGAAATAACTCAACCCTGCATTGACAAGTTTGGTGAAGTCTTCAAACATGGAAAGCTACAAAAAATAATTTGCTGCTAAAAACCACTTAATTCTCCAAAAACAGGGAACCTACTGCCCCAATAGTTTGTTGTGATTTTCAAGGGCAAGATAGCTTCTCATGGAGCTCCAAATTGCTTAAAATCACTCATAGGGAAGGTTCAGAGCTTTTCCCAATGTTGTTAGCTCAAATAGACTTTGAGAACAACATTTTGCTCAAAATTTCAATCTACTAGCCAAGTTACTCACTTAACTTGCCTAATAAGTGCTCAAATTCACCTTTTCCATCACAACGGATAGCACAAACTTAAAATATAATATGTAAAAAGGTCCAACTTGGTCTCCAAGGTTCATGTTTTCTTGGTTACCCATGGAGACCAAGTGTTTCAACCCATTTTCTTCAAAACCCCAGTTCAGGGCAACGAACTAGCAAGAACTAAAAGGTTTTTTTTTGATAAACCAAAACACAGTAAAAATCCTAACACAAAGAATGAAAAACCTTCATAAAACCATTATACAAACTCCCATGAAATAACAGTATGGAAATAGTTCTCTATATGGACTATTACAACAATTTTTGCTCAAAAAGCATGAAAAACAGTCATATTTCATTAACTTCTTCTTGCTAATACCAAGCCAACCTATTTACAATGTTTTAAGTGTCCTTATATAGGCACAATAAAACCATTTCAACCATTATGACATCCATAACTACATTGTAGAGTGATTTTACAACTTTTCTCACTTTTTGTCAAAATGTTGTTTGACAACAGTGACAATTTTTGACTCTTAGTGCATTTTTAAACTACAAGATAAATATCTTCCACCCAACCATTTGAGAAGGTGTCAAATTAATAAATACACCTACTCCAAGTCCTTTCTAAGCTTGTTACAAATTTTTTAGCATATTTTCACTGTAATGCCATGTTTGGCTTACAAGGCACTATGGGCCAAAACTAGAAAGAAAACTTGAGAAAAACTATCTAAACAACTCTAAGATAAACTCAAACTATAATGAAACCTAAAACACACACTTGGACTCTTAGAATATTCCTTTATTCAATTCATGATCCGATTAGGATCAAACAAGCCAAAATTGTGAAGGTGTTCCTACACCATACTCCAGAGGATAAAAAGAATGCAAGGTCCCCTTGCATGGATACCTCCTCTTCCTGGTTTTCCAATTCATTGGAACTGACATTATATTCCCTGCAAAAAATTGTACATGCTTTGGCAACTCATGGCACCTCCTCTCAAAAAAATGGTACTCAAGGTAAGCACTGCCAACATGATCATCCTTGTAAACACTCAGCAAACTTGCATACAAAACATTAGGATAAACAAAAACATCTTCTTCATTGATTATAATATCATCTTGTTCCAGCAAACCATTGAAATCTCTTCATATTTCAAATGCCATTCTCCTTGGCATGTCACCATAACCTCACCCATCATCAAGGCTTCATCATGAGCCTTCTTCTTTGTTGCAGCTAGCCTCTTCACAGGCCAAACTACCTTCTTATGCACCCTCAAGTGCCAACTCTTTGTTGTACCCTCTAGGTTTTCCAATTTCAACTTCATTTGTGCTTCCCTAAGTTCATCTTCCTTTCTCTTTTTCTCTAGTTCCTCTTTAAGCTCCCTCAATATTGCTTCATTTTCTTCTAAAGCCCTTCTTAAACTTCTCAACTCATCTCATTTCTTTTCTTCTTCTTCTCTTTTCATTCTTTCTACTTCTTGTTTCCTCAACTCTTCTTACTCTCTTTTCTTCTTTACACCAAACATTAGTTCTTTCCATTTCTTGTAAGCACCTACTATCTCTTTCTCAGATTTTGTTAACTCCATATTCACCCCTATATCCCAGACCTTTCGCTTGCTCTAATACCACTATGATAGGGAGGAACCCATAGGAGGACCAATTAAAGCTAAGTGGAATCTTCTTGTTAAGAGACTCCTTCAAATGAGAGTGGAAAGGTTTTGGTTTTCTTGATAAGGCCCATTTTCAATGTTCACAAGCTTCACTCAACCCACAACTTCCTCCTTGAGTTCTTCTCATCATTTGTTCATACACTTACTCAACTCAAACTATCATGCTCACTTACTCAACACTTACTCAAACCCTTTTTATAGGACTAAACCCCAAATATAGAATCTCTTATCATATTGTTGTGTTAGGAGTTTTCCTTAAGTGTTTTCAAATAGATTCAAATGGCTCTTTAGTACCATTCAACCTTGCACAAATCGGGTTCACACTTTTTGCAAAACAGGGCTAAAAGGAATAAGCCCTTTTTAGCCCTCCTGAAACACTATTTTGCTCATTACTCACTCCCAACTTTCAATATTTGAAAAAGGCAAATATGTTTTACTACCCTTTTGGCCAAAATTATGAATTAGTGCTAAGAGAGGTCTTAGGAAGGTCATTTTATGACTATCCTATTTTGTAGCCTCAAAACAAGGGTTTTTGTGAGGGTTTTGAACCATGTTGCCTTGGAAATCACTTCTCCATCTTGTATCAAGCTTCCACACTGCTGATAAACCTCTACCACAAGATACGAATGACCTCTCTACCACTAACAATCAAGCATTATGCCAAACACTTGGCAAGCAAACTTAAAAAGAACAAAAACACTGTCAAAATCACTGTTTTTCTGACTTTTCATTGTCTTTGTTGCACATTAGAGGGTTAGGACTTCCAAAATGATTACACCATGGCATGATTAAACCTTCAAGAAATAACTCAACCCTGCATTACCAATTTTGTTGAAGTCTTCAAACATGGAAAGCTACAAAAAACAATTTGCTGCCAAAAACCACTTAATTCTCCAAAAACAGGGAACCCACTACCCCAATAGTTTGTTGTGATTTTCAAGGGCAAGATAGCTTCTCATGGAGATCCAGCTTGCTTCAAATCACTCATAGGGAAATTTTTGACCTTTTCCCAACGTTGTTAGCTCAATAGACTTTGAGAAGAACATTTTGCTCAAAATTTCAATCTACTAGCCAAGTTACTCTCTTTACTTGCCTAATAAGTGCTCAAATTCACCTTTTCCATCACAACGGACAGAAAAAACTTAAAATACAATATGTAAAAAGGTCCAAATTGGTCTCCAAGGTTCATTTTTTCTTGGTTACCCATGGAGACCAAGTGTTTCAACCCATTTTCTTCAAAACCCCAGTTCAGGGCAGCGAACAGGCAAGAACTAAAAGATTTTTTTTTGATAAACCAAAACACAATAAAAACCCTAACACAAAGAATGAAAAACATTCATAAAACCATGACACAAACTCCCATGAAAGAATACTATGGAAATAGTTCTCTGTACAGACTGTTACAATAATTTCTGCTCAAAAAGCATGAAAAACAGTCATATTTCATTAACTTCTTCTTGCTAATACCAAGCCAACCTATTTAAAATGTTTAAAGTGTCCTTATATAGGCACATTAAAACCATTTCAACCATTATGGCATCCATAACTACCTTGTAGAGTGATTTTACAACTTTTCTCACTTTTTGTCAAAATGTTGCTTGACAACATTGGCAATTTTTTACTCTTAATGCATTTTTGACCTACAAGGCAAATATCTTCCACCTAACCATTTGAGAATGTGTCAAATTAATAAATACACCTACTCCAAGTCCTTTCTAGGCTTGTTACAAAGTTTTGAGCATATTTTCACTATAATGCCATTTTTTGGCTTACAAGGCACTATGGGCCAAAACTAGAAAGAAAACTTGAGAAAAACTATCTAAACAAATCTAAGATAATCTCAAACTATAATGAAACCTAAAACACACACTTGAAATATTAGAATATTCCTTTATTAAATTCATGATCCCATCAGGATCAAACAAGCCAAAATTGTGAAGGTGCTCCTGCACCATAGGACCCCTTGTAAATAGGATTTTTTTGAGAAACAAGATGTATAGTATGAAAATAGAACGGGATAGAAAGTAAGACCAAGATCCACTTTGATACCAATTTTGGAATATGGAATTACCTAGAGGAGTGACCATATTTGACTAACTCTTGTAAAAGAGAGCCAAATTAAAATTTTGGGGTTTCAATTGCTTCTTTTCTATGAAAAGTAAGTGAACTATGGAGTTATCTTGAAGTAATGTAAAACTATAGCTAAAGTGTGAATAAAGTAAGAACTTAAGTTGTTGTAAATGACTGATACATAACCAAACATGTTGTAACAAACACAAAATTGAGTAGGAAATTTGATGACACTTGTTACTACAATCAAATGTTGATTTGGTAGGTCCAGGATACATGAATGCCTTGGTTTTCTAAGGTTCATCTATTTTGGAAGATCTAGATCCTAAGATTGTCTGGGCGCCACCACTAAAAATTGATGTATAATTATGAGGACTAGGGCACTCTAGTGCCTTGGTCCTTAGATAGGGGAATCCCCATTTCCCTAGTCCCTAAAAAGTGCAGATTTTAAAGATAGGATTGTACTAGGTTCCTCATACTTTCTAAGGTCTTTAGGCTTCATCAGGTACCTATAATTGTACACAATAGGAAAGAAAGGAGATTGCAGATAGGGTTTTTCATTAAATCAAACTTTGGATTTGGAATTAACCCTATAATTGAATTGAAATTTAACTTGAATTGAATTGGAAAGCTTTCCTTTTAGGCTAGATCTAAAGTTGAAATACTTGAATGTAGATGATTATAACTCCAATACATGATGCCCTCTTCTTATCATAAGTACTTTATGTTTTGATGAAATGAAATAATAAATCACATAAAATCCATTATGAAATCGTAGATAAAATATAGATGAAATATTCCATGATGTATTTTGTTGCCCCTTGAATTAGACTTGTTCTTCAAGAAGAAGAATTGCTCTTGAATTGGATGATAATATTAGAATAAGTCAATATGATGAAAATGAAATAAGAGGGATGCCTTATATGGGGATTTCATGTTTTAAATCACCTTTTGACCAACTTAAATTTTATATTTTAGCACAAGGAGTGGAATTTTTATTAGATAAGACTACCAATTTATCATCTTGAAATTTGGGAAAAAATGTTTGCGGCTAGGGTGGTAGGTCACCCTGGTCCCAAACACATTTTTTAGACTTGTGAGGAATGCATGATAACATGGTTCTAATGTTGATTCCAGCTTGATGTCTCAAACTGTAATGTATAGATATGTCAAATATGCTTTGAAAGTTAAAATTGGGTAGGATTAAGGATAAATCAACACATTGAAGAAATAAAAGACATGCCTAGAATCAAGGGCTTAAATAAGAGTTTCATGATGCAATAAAGTGTGATAAGATAAATTAAATATTAATTAATTAATTACAATAAAGGTCCTATAATGCATAAAGAAATTAGAAATACTAAAATGAATACTAGGGGAGTGTGAAATTGGGCACACTAATGAAGGTGTATATTTTATGACACTAAATTTAGGCCCCACTTTAATAAAGGATGATCTTAGGATCATACTCTTGATAAAGTATAAATGAAGAGATAGATCATATGAGAGTAAGAAAACCTAGGGATAGGATAATACTAAGGGACATCCAAGCTCCCAAGCATAGGATCCTATCAATCTATGCAAGTAAACTTCAAATATAAACAAAAGAAAACAACATTAGTACTAAAACACAAAGTTCCAAGTCAATTAGTTGAAGAGATATCGATAATCAAAATGTCTCAAATGCTAATATTATTCTTGAC
Source organism: Cryptomeria japonica (assembly GCF_030272615.1). NCBI lineage: Eukaryota > Viridiplantae > Streptophyta > Pinopsida > Cupressales > Cupressaceae > Cryptomeria > Cryptomeria japonica. The sequence goes on along the minus strand of NC_081408.1, from coordinate 688,586,013 downwards.
ATGTTATTGCAAGAGAACAAGTGGATTTATAGAAAGGACAAGGACATACACCAATTAAAAATTATAAGAAATCATGATCCAATGCTACCAAAGTGTGTTATGTTATAGGTTCATGGGAGAGGGAGAAGGAATGTTGATTTCATAGGCTAGAAAACTGTGTTATTCTAGGTGATCCTTGGAGGAAGGACGAGTCAAAATAGTCTAGCAAGTTGTATGCTAGTTCCACTCACCTTAAAAAATGCAGCACAAGGAGGGTTGAAAGGTCTAGCAAACTATGTTACGCTAGTCAACCTACCTTAAATAATTTTAAAAAGGAAGAGTTTAAAGGTATAGAAAGTTATGTTATGCTAGTCAACTCATCCTACTATATATGTTGTCACCTGGTCTTAAGAGTTAGTCATCTCGTTTAACACTCTAGGTTTGTTTTTGAGCATGCAACAATTTACATAAGACATGTGATAGAAATTTTCTAGTTTCAAGAATGCAAAATGATGATTGAACAAACCATATAGGAAAAATGGAGCATCAAATAAAGATAAAGAATGAAGATGCAACAATTCCTGAAGAATAGAGATGAAACATGAAAATGCAATAATCCCATGTTGATAGTTTAAATTGCAAGTAGGAGGCCACATATATTTCCCCCCTTAAGATGTCAATACAGTCCTATATTAATTTGTTAAGGTAGATAGATACAAGGATACCCAAATTTAACACCAAGAAGATATCCATTAAGAGACAATGAATGCATTCCAAGCTAGGGAGAAAGATCTGTGTATGGGATTCATTTATTTAAACAAGGAAGAGATGATTGTAAAAGAGATATCCTGCAAAAAATGTAATGGGATCCTTTTGAGGGATGCATGAATGACAAAGGAGATATAAATATTTTCATAAAGATACCTACCTCAAATAGTAAAAGAGATCCTTAATAAAGATGACATCTTCGAAAGGAGAAGGGGACTATAAATACGCACCTTCTTGAAGTTTTAGGAAAAGTGTATTCTTAGTGAAGGATTGCACACATTTATTAAGGAGAGATTATTTATAAAGGATAAACCATTTAAAAGAAGAATAGTTCCTAAACAAGGAATACACATGCACTCACATGAAAGATAATTCTATGCAATAAATCACATCAAATTATAAAAAGATGCAACTCAACAAAGGAAAAGTCAATCCTTAGAAAGAAAGAATGATTGAGAGACTATTCTTTGCCCCCAAGTGTGGAGAAAATAACTATGCTATTATGTTGCTACCTAGGTATGATTTTACCTAAAATTATATCACCATGAATGATAATGAACCCCCAATAAATGATTTAGCAATCTCATATAGTGGGGAGAAACATAAGAGGAACTTAAATGTTATGTAGAAGGAATAAGATGGGATTCCAACTTATTGCCATCAAGTATTTGAATGATGCTAGTTACTATAAGTTGCTCAATTTTATCCCCTAAATCATGTCATTCATTAGTGGAATGGCCATGGGTTTAATGATACTTGCAAAAATAAGGATTGTGTTGGATTTTCTTACAATTATTTCTTTGATTTCTTAAAGGGGGGTGTATGCGGTTGGCATTAAGAAGCTCATACAAAATACTCTCTTGTTGTGATGAGAAGTTGTTAAAAGACATGGATGTATTAGATAGTAGAGGAGGGGATGTCAACAAAGTAGGAATCTTGAACCTAAACCTTCTTTGGAAAAGTATAATGTAGAATTCTCATAACTTTCAAAAATTTGTTGTACACCTCCTAAACCATGTCCTTTGTATCCATGTGTAGAATCAAATATATGTGTTTAAATGTCTAGAGGAGGGTCTATTCTTAGTGTCAAAGTATAAAGAGCATCCATCATCATCAAGACATGTGTTGAAAGGAGAGCTGGGAATTGATTTAGACGAAGCTTGGATAAATGACACACAAGGCTCTTTCAAGGCTTCATTCTTAGATTGAGGATTCTTATACCCATTGAAGGAGGGTATAAAGTCTAATATAGCACAAGCCCTTGCTAAAGAAGAATCAATTGTAGGAGATTGTGTTGTGGAAAGAATCATAGTATTATTAAATGGAGAAATGCATCAACTTCATCATGAACAAAATCATAAGGATAAGGATCAGCCTTAAGTGTGTAAAGTTCATTGTTATTTATAAATTTGATTGTGTGATAAAGAATAGAAGGGATTATTTTCGGCACTTCTCCTTTATATATACAAATTCTTTTATCTTAAAATATATCTTTAATTTTTTTCCCCTAATGATAAGATATAATTGAAAATAATTTAGTTTAAATGAAAGAAAACATTATATTTAACTCTCAACTCCAACAAGCAAATCCCTAGTGGAATTTCAGCCCTTCAACGAGGAATTTTCCAATCTGTTGAACTCTGTCCTAGGAAAAACCCGAGGTGATAAAAAAGAAATTGGATAGAAAGTTCAAGTTCGTGAGGTTGCGAAAGAGGATTTCATCCATTCTTTTCGCACTTGTGGGTTGGTCATTTTTTATTTGTTCTATGCTGGGAGTGGCCATGTTGTCGCCACCGTTAGCAGTGACCATTGCCAGCGCCCCACAAATTATGTATTGCCCTTGGGCCACCTGGCTGTTCTCACGTTTAACAAAACACGAGAATAAGATCAAGATATGACATGAGGTTATCAACATAATGCAGAAAATGACTTGAGGGCTGTGAGTTGAAATACATAAAGCTGCACCGGTTTGATTCTCCTAAGCGTCGATTTCTATTGGAAGGGGGAGGCTCACGAAGAATATACAGTGGAAGATATAAAGAAGGAACGTGCCAGAGGATTAAGGATCAAATCGATAACCTCAAGAATGCAGCGATATGAGGAGGACTAGAACTGAAGATAATTGATGCTGTGAACATGCATGTAACTCCTGTTTTAATTTTAGAACTCTATTTTCTTTCCATGCACAAGTAGTAAACTATTTTTAGTTTTCATTTGGACAATTAGTTGAATTTTATTTTTAGTGGAATAAAGCATGTGCACTCACATGTATTGTTTTATTTCTAGGAGACTATTTATAGTTTTATTTAGTTAGTTATTTTTTGAAAAAAGAGGTAAAGATTTATTCAGAAATCACAGAATTACAAAGAATAGGCTTTAGGCCCACCAAGACAGCAACAAAAACTAAAAGGATCCTAAAAGAACCACCAACACCACCACTACAAAGTTCAGTGACCATAACAATAGATCCGACCGTCAGATTTCCAATGATAATACCTTTTCAGAAAGCCCTCAGAAAGATGACATCTACTTTGGAATTACCCCAAAAACTAGGCTCATCCAGAGCCTCGAAGGGCCTCAAAAATGACAATGAAAATGAAACAAACATAAAAGGGAAATTGATCCTACACCACTGGGTGCTCTTACATCAACCTGTCTTCTAGCATTAACCTATCTAAAGTTTCAAGATATCAGGAGGTAGGCCATCCCTTCCACTAAAATCCCAACCATCAATATGTTTTGAAGCCCACTCAACCACCCTATTGCACTCCTTTGGAATATGACAAAAGGAGACAAATTCCAATGTATTACACAGTTATAAAATTTGTCTGACCACAGAAGCTAATTGCCAACTCACATCATTCAAATTTTGTTTGTTCAACATGTCCACAACAATCTGAGAATCCGACTCACAAATAATCTTCCTCCATTGTAAAGAACAGTCTCGCTCAACAACAATCTTAATAGCAAGGGCCTCCATAAGATTGTTAGAGTGTTGCCCAATATAAATAGAGAAGAAAAAAATTGCACAACCATCATCACCTCTACCTATACCTCCAATATCTGCATGTCCAGGATTCCCATGGGAAGAGCCATTTGTATTAATTTTTAAGATTCCCATAGGAGAGGGAATCCACCTTCCATCTCTACTTATCCGTTGCTTCGCATGTCGAGATCTATTTCCAGCAGCATAGTCCATTTTAATGTTTTCCAATTCCAGATTCCTTACAATAGCATAAGCACCTAGATCAACATTTTCAAACAAAATTGCATTTAGCCGAGATTGTCTCCTGAAGCCTATTAACTATCTTCTACCACAACTAAGGACTCTCTATATGTGAACCACAAAAGACCCTTTGTTTCATTTCTAGCCAAAAATTTCAGATAATAAGGGCTAGCCCAATAGCCCATGCCACTTGAAGAAAAGAGGTCTTTGTTGGGGGTCTGCCCAAGCTATCCCAAAATTCAATTAAGGAAGTAGCATGAAAACAAGCATGTTGCCAAGCCTCCCACTACTTGTGCCAAATCTCCCTCGAGAAAGGGCATAGAAAAAACAAGTAGGAGCAGTCTTCCTCATTATGCATACAAAGATAATAGATAGATGGTCCTTGGAAGCCTCTCTTACAAAGATTCTCGCACGTGAGACATTTCCTCTAAGCAACTAGCCATAAGAAGAAATTACATTTCGATCAAGAGAAGCTATTCCAAACCTTCTTCCACCTGGAAACATTCGTTAGGCCATGCAATTGCCTATGAAGCTGAGCATAACCTTCAGCAATAGAAAAGTCATCTTTTGGATTAATTAGGACCCCAAGCCAAAATATCTCTCTCCTTGAGGGAACTACATAACTTACCCTCCAAGATATTAACCAATACCGCAAGATCTTCATCTGAACCACCCAAGGGACATTCAAGAGGATCCTTCCAACAAGTCACCTCAACCTTTCCAATGCACCTAACTGTTTTAAAATTCTCCACCTTAACCCATCCAGCATTAGTGAAAATGTCACAAAGAGGCTGAAGTTGTGGATAACTAGACAGAATAGGAGAGTGACCATCCCAAGAGTCCTGCCAAAAAAAAGCTTCAGAGCCTCTCTTACAAATCAAAAAAGGCCATCTTTAATAAGTTGGGCACCTTTTTAAAGAGTATCTTAGATACAAGAGCCCCTGCCCACTAAACTAAGATGAGGCACCTCATGATCATTAGCACCAAGGAAATATTTGTGGGTTAAAATCTTGGCCCAATCTTGATCCTGACTATTACACCACCTCCAATACAACTTAGCCACCAAGGCCTTGCTAACCAAAGCAATAGATTTGAGGCCAAGACCCCCAGCATGTCTCAGTCTACAAACATAGTCCCATTTAACTAAACTCCACTTAGAAGAAAGAAAACTACCAGACCAAAGAAATTGATGAGAAAGAGCATCGAACTCTCTCACAAAGATGGAGGGGGGAGCCTGCACAAAACACCTATAAATGGGAAGCACTTGTACCACAGTCTTCAGAAGAATCACTCTTCCAGTAGAGGATAACCACTTGTAAGTCCAATAATTAACCTTGCAACGAAATTTATCCAAAATTCCTTGCCAAAAATCTCTACGTTGAACCCCCAAATCTAAAAGAATCTCGAGGTACAACAAAGGAAGGGACCCGGTCCGAAATCTGAGGATCCTGGCAATCCTATTTTGAATAAGCCAAGGGGTATTAAAGAAATATATGGATGATTTATCTTCATTAATTTTCTGACCCAAGGCTTTGAAATAGATTTCCAAAGCTCTCCTAAAATTTACTGCCTAATTGATTTTGGCCTTGCCCATCAAACCTGCGTCATTCGCAAACTAAAGATGAGAGTAAGGAGGTAGAGCATTACTCCAACTCCATCCTTGAATAAGACCATGTTTCACCTAGGAAGTGAGAAATCTGTCAAGACCTTCAGCCATGAGAATAAATAAGTAGGGAGATAAAAGGTCCCCTTGTCGAAGCCCCGACGAAGCGCTAAACAATTTCGAAGGTTCCCCATTAATAAGAACTGAAAAAGAGGTAGAAGTCACACAACTAAGAATCCAATTCACCCCCTCTTCTCCAAAACCAAAAGCCAAAAGGATCTTTTGTAAGAAATCCCAACTGACCCTATCATAAGCTTTGGCCATGTCAAGTTTAATAAACATAATCTTCTCCTTAGAGGAAGCCATCGAATGGATAGCCTCCATTTCTATCACAACTCCATCAAGGATCTGTCTTCCATCAATGAAACCACCTTGCTCCTTAGAAACCAAAGTGCAGAGGAGAGGTTTGAGTTGTTCAACAATCAATTTAGTGATTATCTTGTAGACAACATTGCATAAAGCAATAGGCATGTACTGATCCAATCTATTAGCCCCCTCCTTCTTAGGAATGAGAGCCAAGAAGGTAGAATTCATATATTTGAGCATTTGTTTATTCCTATGACATTCGTGAACCACATCTAGAAGATCATACTTTATAATCTCCCAAAATGCTTGAAAAAACTCAATAGGAAACCCGTTAGAGCCAAGAGCCTTGCCTTTTTTCATTTGAAACACAACCCCCTCAAGTTCACAAAGCAAAATGGAACGCAATAGAGAATCATTCATTTTAACAGAGATAAGAGGGGGAATACAATTTAAGATGACCCTCTCTTCCACCATAGCTTTGGGATCCTTTTTGGTAAACAAATTAGAAAAAAAATTGATAGCTTTCGTAACAATTTCTTCTTTAGATGAGAGATGAACCCCTTTTGAAGAAATGAGAGAGGCAATAGAGTTACCATATCTACGATCCTTAATAGAATTATGAAAAAAAGAAGTGTTTCTATGACCTTCTTGGCGCCAATCCACATGAGAATTTTCTTTCCATAAAATCTCCTCACGCAACTCCCACTCTTCTAAGTCCTTTAGAGAAAGGGACTTGGCCATATTGAACTATACAGTCATCCCTTGATCCCTAATTTGATGTGTAACCTCATACAGCTTGGATTGAGCTTCCATCTTGTGTCTATACAGGTTCCCAAAACATTGTTTATTCCACCTTTTTAGCCTGTATTTTACATGTTGTAATCTCTTCCCAAAGGTGTGCATAGCCCACCCATGGGTAGGCCACCCTTCATACCACCAATCAACCATAAGATCCCTCAATGACTGATCACAAAGCCACATCAATTGAAATTTGAAAGGGGGATTTTTGGAGGTTCAAAAAGATGTAATAGAAAGCTTAATAGGCCAATGATCAGAACCCCTCCAATCTAGAATTTTTGAACTAGTGGACCACCTATCATGCACCCAATAGCAGGAAACCAAAAATCTATCAAGCCTTTCAAAGATAGCCTCAACACCACTCCTCCTATTATTGCATGTAAAGACACCATTAATTGGCTTCACATCAATGAGTTCAAGAGACCAATATTATCTCTGAGTAAATTTGAGGAAGGATCAAGCCTGAATAACCCACCTCTCTTTTCCTCCAAACTAGTAACAACATTAAAATCTCCAGCCAAAATCCAAGAGAGAAAAGGATCTTGAGCTCGAACAAAATTGATGTGAGTGCAAAGAAGAGACTTACCCACAAGATCAGTAGGAGCATAAATATTAGAGAAGAGGTATCTTTCTCCAGTCTCAAAGCTAGAAGCAACCATAGAAATGGAAGACCTGCTAGAAAACCACCACAAAGGGGAAACTTCCCTCGAGTTCTGGAACCAAGAAACCCCCCCTGAACTGTCATGAGATCTCACTCCCTACCAAAGGCTCTAGGGCCAGACACGCAAAGCACAACTGGCCAAACTATCTACTGAAAGCTTGGTTTCTTGAATAAAAACAACATTAGGAGACTTAGAGTCAATTAATCTGTGAACAACCTTTTGTCTAGGGATGATGTTCAACTCCCTTACATTCCATGAGAGCACAATCATTTATGTGGTTGAGAGAAGTGAGAATGAATGGGCTTCATAGACCCTGACTCAACGAAAGTATCACCAATAAGCTTAACCTTTTTCTGATCCATTTTTCATCCACTCCTTAAAGGTTTGTTTAAAGAACAATTTTTGAGGGTCTTCTGTTGCAAGCCTAAAATAGGTGGGGCTTTGTTACTCTTCACTGAACCTGAGGCCACTATAGTGAAAGGAGGGGTAGATGCCATAACCATTGGACCTTTAGGGATTTGTGATTCACTAAGATCTCTGTTGTCCTAAACATGGGAAAGAAAATCCATAACCATTTGAACATCCTGTTGATTCTCCAAAGATAGGGCCCGACCCTCTTTCTTGGAATCCCCATCCAGCACCTCATACTGAAATTGGGCACCCAAGGACATTTCAACTGGAACTCCTTCCTCTTGGACCAAATCCTCTAGAACATCAAACCTATTTAGGGTGACATCATTTTTCCTATCCAACCAGGTTCTCTTCTTTCCTTTGCCTTTATTTTGAGCTTTGATAGGAATGAAGCCATCTTTATCAGCAGAACCATTAGGCATAGGGGCTTTCCCCTTATCTTCCCCCAAAACAAAGTGAGGAAGATAAAAAACAACCTGAAGAGGGGAAAACAAATTAGAAGGCCAAATGATCAAAACATAACGAAATAAACATCCAAAATGATAAAATATCATGAAGAGACCATTTCACCTTGCTATTTTACCTTCTCCTTTGGATTGAGCTTGATGAAGTGAAGACACCCCTTGATGATGCTCCACATGATGTGCTCCTTTGATTGTTGGATGTGGATGCCTCTCCAATGTTGTGCACAGATGGAGTGGATTTGGAAAATGATAAGAATGAGATGATCAAGTTGCCAAGATGATTTCCTGGGCTCAAAAGGGTAGCATAAGATTACTGAATTTTGAGATATATAGAATGAAGGGATGGAGCCCTTAATTTATGGGAAGAGGAGAGGAAAACGGATGGCTAGGATGGATTCAAGATGAAGGGCTAGGATTTACTTGTGAGCTCACACAAGGTCCAAGAGAGGGTGTGGAGACCAAGAAATATGTCTTAAAGACATTTCGTATCTCCACACTCCACAAGGTGCATTGGGAAGACTCCCAAGGTACCTTGAGAAGAGAAAGGTGCATTGGGAAGACTTCCCAATGTGCTGACATTTCTTGAAGAATGGAGAGGAGGAATTAAAAATTCTCCAAAAAAGGATATCATGGGGATTGGAGGAATAAAAAGGAATTAAAAATTCCTTGAGAGAGGGGATGCCTGGAGGAATGTGAGATTTTGAAAATCTTACATTCACCCAGGAAAACAGTATTTAAGGGCTAGTGGTTGGATGAAAGGGACAAGGAGTTGACTTTGTGGCTAATCATGATGATTAGCCATTAACAACTCATTAGGAGGGGGATTAGAGGAAATATTAGGTGGGATTAGGATTTGTAGGAGAATTTGACTAGGAGAGAGAATGAGTGGAGGGAATAAAAAATTAGAAAAATAAGGTTAAGTGAGTTTAGGGAGTTTCTAGAAGAATTTATTCAGTTAATGATGAATTCAGAAGATAATTTGTAGGAATCATGTAGGTTAACTAATTAATTGAAATTAATTAGCTAAGAGGAAGATTTGTGAGGATTTAATTTTTTTAGAAGAATAAAGAAAGGGGTTGATTTATTAAATAAATCAATCACATGCTATAGTGACAATATTAATTATATTTAATTAGTATTGAGGAGAATTTGAATTAACATAATTAATTAATTAATTATGTGAGGAATTAAAAATAATTAAAATAATTATTTTTAAGTGTCTACATTTTGCCTCTCTTTGAAGTGAGGTGTGATGACGCATTGATTCAAAGAATAATCTTGTTTTGATGCCGATATTAGTTTGATAGGATGCCCCAGCTCTTGATTGATAGATTATGGTATGGTGATGCCCCCTTGGGAGATCAATTGAGGTAATTGATCTTTGGAGTTTTGCGAGATTGATATCCCGATAGATTAGATTTGATTTGATTGATAAGATCTAGATTCAATCTGGTTTCAGGAAAGATTCATCCTATATAAGACATGATTGATCACAACGTCTGGTTTCAGGAAGTATTCATCCTGTATAAGACATGATGATCAAAGCGTCTAGTTTCAGGAAGGATTCATCCTATATAAGACATGATTGATCACAACATCTGGTTTCAGGAAGGATTCATCCTGTATAGGACATGATCGGAGTGTCTGGTTTCAGGAAGGATTCATCCTGTATAAGACATGATCAGAGCATCTGGTTTCAAGAAGGATACATCCTGTATAAAACATGATTGATCACAACATTTGGTTTCAGGAAGGATTCATTCTATATAAGACAAAGATGATCAATGCATTTGGTTTCAGGAAGGATTCATCCTGTATAAGACATGATCAGAGCATCTAGTGTGAGGAAGGATACATCCTGTATAAGACATGATTGATCACAACATCTAGTTTCAGGAAGGATTCATCCTGTATAAGATAAAGATGATCAATGCGTCTAGTTTCAGGAAGGATTCATCCTGTATAAGACATGATCAGAGCGTCTGGTTTCAGGAAGGATACATCCTGTATAAGACATGAATCTGAATCAGAATTAATTATGTGAGGAATTTAAAAATAGAGGAAGAAAAAATAGTGTGGAAGGGATAAATGAGGAAGAAATATGAAGCAGTCATGAGGTATTTGGAAATAAGAATAAGAGATGCGAGACCGCGGAGGAAAATGGGGGCAATTGAGAACTCCATGGGATTATTGAGTTTAGGATTTGATGGAATGATGGTAAGATTTTGTGCACAACAAATGTGGAGAGCCAACCTAGTTTGATGTTGCCCTGAGTGACTTGCACCACTGATTATAGAAATCAGGGTGCCATGAGAAACCCAGGGCGTGGCCTAACTCTGTAGACAAACGGGAATTTCTTGCACACAACAATGCAAGTGTTAAGAAACACTAATACAAAGTTGTGGGTGTGTGCAAGGAAACCCTCAAACACACCAATACCTCTTGTACACGGGAAGGTAAGTGTTGATAAACACTAGTACCAGGTTGCCGGTTCATACAAGAGGGATCCAAAACATGCCATACTATGAAATATGCCCTAGTATGCATCTATCATAATGTACTTGGATATGAAAGAAACCAGGCAGTCATAAATAGTGGCTGTCGTAGGGCAAAAGATGCAAGTCTATATGAAAAGATCTAACAAAATCTAACAAGTCTCTTACACTAATACATTTGGGGTCAAATTCCGACGGAGGTTTCTGATGGACAAGGAGCATTGTGTGAAAATTTGATTTTTTTTTTTTAAAATGCCCGTGTTCGTCGGAATTCCGACGACCTCGGGCATTTTATTAAAAAAAAAACACAACGCATTTTCATTTTGAAAGCAAACCAAAGCAAGCGGCGACCGTCTTGCCTCCCTACTCCCCCTGCCGGAGCGATCTCTGCACAAGCAAGGTAAGGTTTTTTTTGCAATCAAAGAAACTCTTTGTTTTTCAATGAAGGGCAACTAATTTTTTTTCGCAATCAAGGGCAACTAGTTTTTTTTTGCGAATTAATCCATTTTGTGCATATCCTGCGATCTTAAAATTCCATGAAATGACATCTCTTTGAGGTATTCCATCATACAGTTCACATGCCGTGTGTATGCTACCCCATTTTGCAATTTTTGTTATTGGAGCATTTGCAACTAATTTTTGACAAAAAACCCCCTTAGATTATGCTTTGATGGATGTCCATACCTTGTTCCAAAGCTCCTATTTTGGCACATGCAGGGAGGATGCTAGCAAACATTGCATTGAGATAAACATGACTATATTTCATGAGGATTTGAACTCAAAGCATTGGCACTATCACTTATGGCTATATTAGCTTTTTAAGACACTTTCATAGTGCACTTCACCTGTCCTAATAATGGACTATCATGAGATTCTTAAGAATGGAAATAATCCAAACATTCATGCCCTCTATGTTGTCATTGTGGTTTTCAATCATTTCGACTACATGCTTTTCAAGGACCAAGTAGTGTTCTTTTTTCATTGTTCTACTGTGCTTCTCAAGCTGCACCAACATATTTTTATTTAATGGCTTTGTTTTGATAGTGATTTCTCCATGGCTTCCACTATCTTTTTCTTGGCACATTCAATGCATTGTCATCTATCACTACTATTTATTGTCCTTTTTACCTTTATTGAGGTTGTTCTCATACATGTCATTCACTTTGTCTATGAGTATATCTCAACCAATTCACTATTGTAAGTAGAAATAAAAGATTAGTCTCATCTCTTTTACTATTTTAGACCTTCATAGTAATCTTTGCAATATATCATTTCCTTCCAATTATATGGAATAATGATTTTCTTTTTATGGAATGTGATGAAGGCTTGAGTGTGTCTTCTTGAACTCACTTATTATCAGCTCCTCTATGATTACCTTAGATCTTTGTGGCTAAGAATTGTTCTTGATGAACTTATGCTCTTTATTGATTTCTTTTACTACCATTATATTATCCTGAAAAAGGCTTGTTCAATGCTCCCTTAGCATGCATGTGCTCTCTTTGTATTGATCTAGGGCTACTCATTAATGTATCTATGGATTTCCCTTATTCACTATGTTGTGACAGTCATTTGCAGATTTGGGACTATCTTCTTTCATAATTTGATGTCTTTAAGATGTGGGTACATTGCTTGACAAGAAAAGCTCAAGCATTTGTGAAGTTCAAAGAGTTTAAACCCCTTGTTGAATGGTCATCTAGTTGTTCTCTAAATGCAAAATGATCAAGTAAATGAGAAATTCACTCAAAATGGTTTATCCACAACTAAAAGAAAACAACTAACCACTACATATATGCATCAACAAAACAGTGTTGTATAGAGACCTAATCATGCCTTCATGGATATGTAGATCAAGTTCCTACATTTTGGACAAAAGAAATTCACACAATAATATATTTGTTGAACACACCCACCACAAAGATTTGGTTATGCAATAATATATTTGTTGTTAACTTTATCATGGAGGATTTGATTATGCTTGTTACAATCAAGGTTTGACCAAACTAATTCTTAAATATACAAATGAAGAGTGTGGTTGGTTGGTGACTAATTACTCTTTCTAACACCATTTACAAGATCATATCTAAATCAAGTGTCTCAAGAATTAAGCTACTACTAAGAAGATAGTTTGCCTAAAGAAAATGGGTTTCTTGGGTGGCTATTTAGTGTAGATAACTTAGTTCCTTCATGAGAATCAATCAATTTGGAACATGTATAACTCACATTTGTGACATGTCACTAATGCAATTCCTTAGTACTTGTTTGAGTACTATCTCCTCTATTGTTTTCTATCCACTTTTGTGTCCTTCTTAGAACAAATAATAGATTAATGAGAAGGTGGAAAAGGTGGATTCACTTAAGAGGGAGTGGATTTTCCCAATAATATGTTAGATTCTCCCAAGGATGGATGGACTATACACTTGAAAGGTAGATGATTAAGGATGATGACAAGGTGAATTTTCCTTAGAATGATAGGGTTGATTTTCCTAAGAACAAGTAGATTCATGTAAACTAGAGGATACAAATTTGGACAAAATAATGGAAGGAGACTAAAACTAGATAGATTCACCTAAATGGGAGTGTAGTCATCTAAGGATAGGAAAAATTCACCATTTCCATAAGAAAGATGGATAAGATAAATGATTTATGTGAAATAGATTCACCTAAGAGAAAGTAGATTCACATAAGGATAGGTGGATTTTCCTAAAGATGAAGGGATAAGACTTAACAAAAAGAGGACTTAGGATGATGACAAGGAGGATTCACTTAAGGGTATGGCATATTCACCTAAGGGATAGTGTATTCTCCCAAGAATATGGAAAAATTATTGATTGGTGGAATGACATACTAGATCAAGGAATGATACAAGGGTAGATTCACCTAAATATAGGGTAAATTCAGATAAAAGGGTACCCATGAGATTGTGGTACTAAGTACCTATCTATGGATGGTGTATTTGGATACAAGTATGATGAAACCATGCTTGTGTATGATGAAACAAAGTCCAGATCTCTATTATAGGTCCAACATAATCTCTATTATTTGAGACACCATTTTATTAGCATATCCAATTAGGGTAATTTATGAGTTTAATTATGGATCATGTTGTCTATTTCCATGCACTATTGAACTTATTTGGATGTATTGTGATTATTTTAATTTTGAAGTTATAAATAAATTATGTTTGTACCTTAGAAAGGGTAACTCCAATTGATGTTTGGGCAGTTTATTTGAAAACTTATGGTGATTATCGCCCTATGTTATGTAATGGAGTTATTTTTACACTAAGTAATTAACTAGAAAAATGAATTTGTATTGTTGTACAAGTATGATGAAACCATGCTTGTGTTTTTACATATTTGTGCATCCTATTAAGAACCAACCTTGATGTTGAGGAACTCAATAAATGTGGTGTTAAGTAGAAGAATGGAAAACTCAAGAAGCTATGGTGACATATTGTGGCATTAGTAGGGATTATCTCTATTGACCACACCTTTCAAAGATAGTATCCCCTAGTTCTCCTCATAGAATGGACCATTGGATGGCTCATAGTGGTATCCTATCCTACATTTATCTTGATGGCATTGCCGATAGTTGGTATGTGGTTCTTGGTACAAGTTTCCTCTTACCCTATTATCTTATTTATATCTTTGTTCCAACATGTGGAGATTGATTTTTGTCATGCTATGATGATTTTCATGTTTGCATGTGTTTTGACATTATCCAAATAGATATGATGTCACACCATACTTATGTTTTGATATAGTGTAGGTGATGGTTACATGTTGTTGATGGTAGCAATTTGGGTTCAAAGACACAATTCCACACACACACAAATATTTGAAGATGCATTTTATATTATTCCTTCTTAGTGGCGATTAGTGTTGGAAGATTTGCACACATGTAGAGAGGAACTCATGTTAGATACAATAGGTTGTGTTTGATAACATATGAATGTGCCTCATGATGTATACATATAGCTTTGGTGTGTGACATGCATGCACATTTTTCCATAAGACACATTGCTATGTGGCATGTGCCCTATGCATGTCTTCTTTGTGAGGCACGTTGCTATGTGCAATGTGGCCCTAGGTGTGTCTTCTCTATGAGGTGTATTGCCATGATATGTTAGGATTTGTAGTGTGCAGGCCACAAATGCATGCATGAGGGACTATTATTATAGTCATGTTTTTTGGGCATGTAGCCTAGGCATGTCTTCTGCATTAGGTACATGGCCATGCCACGTGGGAGTTTTTGTGTTCATGCCACAAATGCACATATGAGGGACTATTATTGGACTCATGATGAATCTTCAGTCTATTTAGCCACAATTTCTAGTCGTATAGTTATGTAATGTGCACTTTTAAGGATTGTGATGTTTCCTTCAATTATTGATGATCTCTCATCTTTGTTGCATGGGCCAACAATTTTGTTTTATCTTGTTTGAATTAGTTTAATCACTATTGTGAGTTTTCTCTATTGTGTAGTTATTGTGGCTATGTTTGATTTGCTATTGGAATTGAACACATAATGACTTATTATTGGTACTATTTTTTCTTTCTTTCAATATTTATGATCTTTGGTAGTTTAGTGAAACTCTTGATATTTTTAAATGTTGCCTTCTTTGTTCTGATGTGATTCCTCACAAAGATCGACGTAGATAACCTTGGATGAGTGTATATAAGGAATCAAACATTGGGAAAATTTGAGGATAGGGGTAAGTGTTTGTTGTATGGGTAGCTACAATCCACTTGTACACTCTTAGTGATTATTGACAACTATGTCTTGGAGGCTAATCCCATTAAACAAACAAGGGGGAAGTCATACATAATCGTATGGATCCTCCCTAGTTGTGTGTGGATTCAAGACCATCATTTCATATGGTTCTTGGTTACTTTGTGAGACCATGGCATCCTCTTAGACCAATATGTGATCCTTGTATTGTTATCCCTGCAATGTGGATGAATAAGTGTATGTTAAAATAAATGCTTTGCATGCCATATAGTTGCATATGAGTTGTTCACATCATCAGATCATGATTTAGAATATGTGAATTCTTTTATCCATGTGAAGTCGAATGATTGATTATGAAAATGTGTTGTACATTGAAGCATAATCTGTAAGATGTTCTCTTCAAGAAAAAAATATGTATGCTTTCATAGTGAAATGTTGATGAAATGGGGTCCTAGTCTAGGAAAGTAAACTACAAACTTATACATTCACCATTTCAAAACATTTTATTGCGGAATAGTCAATTTGATTCAATTTAATTCCTCTAGGAGAGACCAGCAATATGATTAATTGTTCCATTTTGATGTGATTGGATATGATTAGATATAATTTCATTGAAGATGCAAGAACTAAGTAAAATTATGCAAAATTGACAAGATTAAGCATAAACAGGCAAATAATAAAGCAAAAAGCTAACATAGAGGTACATATTTGGAAATAAGACTCTAAAATGAACCTAATCAGTTACCTATAGGGAAAATGAGGTTAGAGATAATCTACCTATATGGAAAGTGGTTAAACTCTACCTCTAAGTGGCTCATCTTGAGCATTGTCGGTATATGGGCATTGATGGCATATTATATCTGGTTCTATCATTTTTGTGGGTGCAAAATTAACAAGGCAAAATAGTATTAGTGGGATCATGATCTCATCAAACTAGTTTTGGCTTTGTATTTATGATAGCACATTGATCACACCTTACAAATGGTTCCAATCTCATACATAGCATCCCAAAGTAAGGTCAATAATGATGTAACTTAATGCTTAAATTGGAGTTCTGGGTAGTCATATACTGATCATTTCTAGGATTGATGCTTAAACTGGAGTTCTGGGTAGTCATATACCCATGGCATAGGGTAGGGGTGACTTGCAAACAATGCTAGTTCTAGATGCCTGTTTGCTTGGTGTATAACTTGTCAAAATTAGATCAATTGGCTACAGGTCTGCCATAAAGTTTCCAACTTATCACCAGTGAAAATACAAGAACCAAGGCTTAGAATACTCAAAAATGTCTCTCAGAAAGTCTGCAACAGGCAAACTTTTAGTAAGAATTTGCAGAAACAATGCTCAGAAATTCACACAATCAGCTACATTAAATACGTTCTCTATTAAGTTCAATGTTTTAAGATGAAAAAGAAGAGTTAAATGGTTTTGGTTCTATTTGCAATTTTTGTGAAGCTTTTGCACTAAAGTTTCCATAGCCTGATTTTTTTGCCTATGAAGAAAGACCATGTCAGATAATAACAGCGAAGAACAAAATAAGGAGACAATTCCTAGATTATGGTCTAACTTGAAAAGAAAACGTGATGGGAAATGTTATTGTCCCTGCAAAATTTGTAAGGGCTTAAAGACTACAAGACTTCTAATCAAAACAGCTAAGAAACATTGTAGGCAGCATGGTCACATTGAAGGGGGACTTGATTATCATCCACTAGTAAGTTGTTCATTATATCGTTTTAGCAATTTATATACATAAGAAATCACTTGATAATGAGATCATGATCATGGTTTATTTATGTTGATCATTTTTATACAGGTCGAGCACCCTAGGGCACATGATATGGACCAACACAACCCGAAGAATATGGTTTTTGAAGTGGAGGAACATGGAGGTGTGAATATCGAAGCTGAAGATAACGATCCCATGGAAGATGAGGATCATGCACTAGAAAACACAATTGAAGATGATGGTACAAATACATTGATCCATGACACATTTAGTACTGGCACAGCTGATCATGATGATCAGGATGACCTTGATGGTCATGATTTACCTCTTCTTGAGAAGGCATATGAGCCCCTTTACAAAGGCTCCCAAACAACTCTTCTCTCTAATGTATTGTTGTTGGTGAAATTGAAGGTTATGAATCGTTTATCCAACATAACAATCTCACGTATCTTAAGGTGTGTCATAAATGTCATTATAGTTAATAAATGGTGAATCATGTACCATTAATATTCTTTATATTAACATGTCAAACTTTTTTTTTTGGCTGTAGATTGATAGGTGAGTTTTTCTTACCACCATCAAATATTCTACCTCGCTCATACCGAGAATTATCTGCCATTATGAAAGATATTGGAATGGAGTATCAAACAATAGATGCTTGTTCGAATGATCATATTATATATCATAAACAACATGAATTTGGAACAAAATGCCCTGAATGTCATATCAGTAGATATCGAACAGATCAAATAACAAAAAAGGTGCCTCGCAAGGTTCTTCGTTATATTCCCATTAATCCACGTATGCAATGATTATTCGGGTGCACTAGCTTGGCACAATTTATGGATTACCATGCATGCAATAGAAGTTGAGATGACATTATTCGAATGCCTGTGGATGGTTCAGCATTTATGGACATAGAGGAAAAGTGGCCACACTTCAAAGTCATTATGGTGTCATCTAGATCTAAAATGTGGTCTACTTTTCAAAAAAGTAAAGATGCTTGATAGGAATGTGTCCTAGTGGGGTGAATCTAGAAGACATATAATCCTATTGCAAAGAATCATGGAAAGTTCTAGAAGAAGCAACTTTTAATTCTGAAGTAGCAACATGTATAAGAGATGTTCTCATTTGTAGATGGAGTATCAAGAGGAGGATCACTAGTCCATGGACCATGTCCTTGTTGTTAAATACCTACGCTTTTGTTCATAGTCACTTGGTGTAGGAATGAATTCAATGAGATAGGGTAGGAGATCCTACATAATGTAATTTTTCACTATCCCTTGTTTCGAGTACAAATGGTTCTCTGAGTTTATCTTAACAATAGAATGTCAAAATTTAATACCATAATCCATGATGAAAACTACCAAAAATGGAAATTTATCTTAGTTCGCAATTACAAAATGCTTTTGTATAGGCATCTCGAAGATTAAGTACATCAAATTGAGACTTTATAAATTGAGTGTATGCATTAGCAATCTCCCAAATTGTTCAATGGTCTCCAAACCTTGTCAATTTTTTATTTATATTTTAACTCAAATATGTATGGTATAGGAATATCATTGGTTGTGTGATTTATTTTTTCCTTAAATGCTTCTATGACCAAAAGAGACAAGTTTTAGATGAAAATGGGGTCTTATGGGCCTTTTTGACATGATGGTAGGTTCTTTAGACCTGAAAATGCCCCAAAAACTAGTTGATTGCCTTAAGTTACAAACAAATCCTTGTTTGTGAGCATGCTTCTTGATCTCCAATTTTGGTGGAATGAAAGATAATATTGAATTTATCAAGCCTTTTGGATGCTTTGAAACCACCAAAAAAAAGCTACTTTGATCATTGAAATGTTGTAGTGACTTGGATACAAAAAGAAAACTAAGTCTAAACTTTAGAAGTTAGTTTTTTCTTGTCAAATTGTTTTCAATTTTCAAATCATCCAAGGATGCAATAGGAGTATATTTTTTTATGACAAGATAAAAAAAAACTTAGAATCTTTTGAAACCATTGAAACATGGGGACCCCTTTCCCCCCCTCCAAAATCCCTATTTTTTCAGGATGCAATACTTAGGGGAAACATCCCCTTGCCGCACCACTTAGGGATGTCCTAGGGACTCCAAGGAGTCTCTTGACCATCTTGAGGATGCCTATGAGTCTCCCATGGCCCCCAATTAGAAACTCCAATTCTAAACAAAAATGGTGAAATTATTGTGAAAATGTCATCTGTATTAAAGGTTTGGCAATGCCCCCTAACCTTGATGGGGGCTTTGCCCCAAACCCCCCACAAGGGGCTCTACCCATTGACCCCAAGCCTATACCCACCATTCTTATTGTTAATGCAATCATTTCCATTTTTTTTATGTTGACTAGTTTAAACACTTAGTATGCCAAAGTTTCATCTGCAATTCTTATACTTATTCTTAGTTTGTTCCCAAAGTTCCAAAACTCTACCACCATTGTTAATGTTCAAATTTCAATGCAATCATTGACATATTTTTAATGTTTATTGTAAAATTTACATAGTGTGGCAAAGTTTTATTTACAGTTGTTATACTTATTCTATACACATCCTTTTATAATTAATTTTTTATGTTGTATATATATTTGCATCCCACCCCGCCCCCTTCGTCATCCCCCTGTCATCCCCAAACTTAAGCCCTTTGTATGTTAAGATATGAAAGCTCACAATAGTTTCATTTGATATGTTAATCGAGGAAAAACATACAATATATAGCTTCCAAGATTCCAAATCCATGAGGATCATGAAGAGGTAGAAAACCAAAAAAAGAAATTGCTTATCCAAGTTTCCAAATTTGTGACAAGGAAAAAGTAGAATCTCAATCAAAGAAGGAGAATGTGCAACTCATTATCTTATTCTACCTAAGTAAAAATATTACCTAATTAAGCTTTTTAATAGTGGAATATCACACTTAGGATAAAACATATCCAAGGTAAATAAAATATTACATTGATAGGCTTCTTTGGTTGCTCTAAAAGTGGTGCCTTATGAATTATGTTCTTGGATACTAAAGTTTCCAAATTCCAGGCACTCTTGATAGCTTTTCGTAGAGATTGTGATTTGAAGGCTTTAAACAAACCTTTCAATGGTTTATGTTGATATGTTTTTTATGCACTATGCAACACAAAATAAAATACTAAGTATTCTATCCTCTCTTGAACAAAATCCTCCCAAGTCCTAAACTACGTGATCAAATGGGATGACTCCAAGGTTCCAATAGTTAGGTATTGACTTTATATTGTAGATAGACTCAATGATTGTGATGTGATATCTGCTAGAATCACAAGGGGGACTTACGTTGCTTGGGTCAAGACCTATCCATTCTCATGTTTCATGATTGATTTACACTCCATGATTTAGGTCATCCTTGAGCAACATCTTGACTTAGCCAATTTTTGTTTTTTGTACCCTAATTCTTTAATTTTGACCCCTTACTAGCATTGCCTTAGGTTTTACTGGAATTCTTGCTTCTCTATCATGGGCACATTTCTAGGGTTCATTTGCACAAATTTCTCTTGATGAGCAAGCTAGTATCATGACCATGACTTAAACAAAATTTTAACTCAGTCAAATTATCTCCTCCAAACTTCTATGAGTTCATCACCTTCATTCTTCATCATTTGGATGTCTTTTGTCATTGGAACATAATTCTTGACCACCATACCTCAATCTTGACCTATGCTACCCTAAAACCCTAGAACCTAGTCATGTTTACAATTGAGATCTTGGTGACTTGATCACTTAATATAGTTTAATCATGCAGGTCTCATCTAACTCTGACTGCAACACTTAAGCAAATCAACCCTAGCAACCAAGTACTTTGGGAAATATCTTGCAACTTGACAACATGGGTAATGATGGAGGAATGGAAGGTGAGACCTATAGAGGTGAGAGAGAGAGAGGGTGAGAGGAAGAGATAATGACCTGGAGAGGGTAGAGAAAGAGAAGTAGAGAGGGAGAGAAGAAGAGAGGGATGGAGAAAGAGACCTAGAGAGGGGAGAGAGAAGAGAGATAGTAGAGAGGGATAGAGAAGAGAGATAGAAGAGAGATACCAATGTCAATCTTTTTCTATTAAAAAAAAAATTTCAAAAAATCGGCCTATCGTCAGAATTCCGACTCTAAAGGGTAAAATTTCGATAGAGGAGTGCCGTTGGATGCACAGCATCCTCGTCAGAACTCTCTTGGAGGCCGTCGACGGCCTCCAGGAGAGTTCTGACGAGGATGCTGTGCATCCGATGGCACTCCTCTATCAGAATTTTACCCTTTGGCGTCGGAATATGACGGCCTCCAGGAGAGTTCTGACGAGGATGTTGTGCATCCGATGGCACTCCTCTGTCGGAATTTTACCCTTTGGAGTCGAAATTCCGATGATAGGCCAAGATCGCGACGGTATTCTTTCAGGGTATGAGCATCCATGGCGGCCGTCGGAAAGGTTGGAGGTGATGTCGGAATTGCGACGACCACAAGGATAGTTGGAACTTCCGACGCAAAGTTTTTGACGGCTTTTTTTGTCGGTAGTGCGATGAAATTGTGTTAGAATTCCGACGATTTACCGTCGAAATTTTGACCCAAATGTACTAGTGTTCCTTGTGACCAAATGATACCTCTTGCCAAGAATAGAACTAGGATGGAGGATTAGGTTGCCAGGCAAGGGAAGGAGTCATCCATAGGGCAAAGTGAGCTTTTGGATTATGCAAGCGATTTAATAGTTTTGGAGAGTGACCTGTGGACTTGGGATTTTCTCAAGACTTCTTGAAGCTTACTATAGCATCCTAAAATTACGACACTTGCAATTTCAACTGCATTTGGGTCTCCACGACGGCGACGCAACACTGAACCTGAATGGAGACCCTGAAACTTGTTCATGACATCAAAAACTGCATTTTTCAGCACCCTGCCCTGATCCTCCTTGCACCCTGCTATCCCTGGAGGTGGGACCATGGTGCCCAGCGCCCTAGTCCCTGGCCCTATTTTGGGCCCGGTCTCTTATGGGGCTTCAGGTCTTTAAGTTTGCAAATTGGAAAATAAGGTTGCTATGTCAGCCCAAGGTCGGAAAAATCAGTCTTTCAACCCTAATTAGCAAGTATATAAACTACATTTCCTCTCCCATTTGGAGGAGGGGAGGACATATGCGTACAAGATGCGGAAGCGACATTCAAGCATTCAAACATTCAAGCATTCAAGCATTCAAGCATTCCTTCAAGCAATTGATCATTCTAAGTCTCCATTCAAGGCTAAGTGTTGCATTCAAGACAAGGATTCAACCATTGAAGAGGAGATCACATACCACATACAACATACAATATACAACAACATTTACACCTTCGCATGTAAGAATACAAACATTCTTACAACAAGATATTAGTACTTGTTTACATTACAATCATTTACATTTACAGCATTCTCATTTCTTTGTTAATTCCAAAACTGGGGTTTGACCTAAGGGCAAACCCCTAATCCCTAACCCCCCAATTGTCCTCTCTTTTCTATGTGTAGGTTGCAGGTACGTGGCTATAATTGAAGATCTGGAATCCTTGTGCAGAGATGAACAAATCCCCCTTCGTTTCGCGGATTTTTCGGAGGACCTTGTGCACGTCGGGCGCCATCGTCCCGTCAACTTTCACTCAAATTTGCAAGACAACATCATCTTGACATTTTACTACTAATTCCAGGTCCACAGCTTCATCCTATATTCCTATCTCTGTTTATAAGTGAATCTTTCTCACTTTACATGCATTCCTAGCTCAATCCTTCTATCTACATTCTTTACAAAAGAGGGTAGCCTTGTTGTCATAACCCTTGAAACTCATTTAGAATCCAATCTTGCATTGTGTGGGATTGGATCTTGTGGGTTTTAACCCCTCTTTTGAATGTAAAGTCTATCCTAAGTGAAAACTGTCAACCCTAGTGACCTCCTTTCTCTCTCCTTGGAGTGGTTGGGGGAACACTTAGGGTTCGATCATGATTTTCCGCTTTACATTTTGGTGAACCTGACGTGAACATCCTTTCTGGTTATTCATGGTTAGATCTGAAAATTGGATGCCTTGATTACATTTCCATGTTTGATCTTTTGCAAATTTTAGAGGTTAATTGCATAAAAACCCTAAATTTTCTTTTTAGTAATTGAGCTTGTGAAATGTTTAATTATTAATGCTTGTTTCAGATCTACCCTTCTATTGTAAACTATCAATTCAAATTTGTACTTTAATTCTGAAAATTAAGTGGTTAAGTGTCAAAACCCTAATTTTTAAAACCCTCTTTGTTCAACCTTTGACTGATAATCTCACTGATCAAGACATCTCCAAATCAGCTGTAACTTTGGATTCCGCAACAAAATCATAATATCTTTCATCCCTAAAAATTTGGAAAAAAGTTGCGAGGACCATGTGCACCCCGAGCACCATCGTCCCCGACATTTTTTCTGAAATTTCGGGAGTTAGATCTTATTGTATTTTTCTGCTAAAATCCAGAATCTTGGCTAATTTTATCAATTCTAACACTTTCAAAATTAAAGTCAAAGTTGGTCTAGTGATTGCTTGGATTAAGGCTCCTAATCATTCAAAAATTGTTGAAATTGAAATTTTGTGGCAAAATTGTGTTCTTACTGTCCTAAATCTGAAAAGTGTGTCGGCATTCATTTGAAATTTCAGTGCTTTATTTAAATTCTTGCAATTTGTGACTTTTGAAATTAAGTGTTTAATTACACCAACTTTGATTTCCACTTTCAAAATTGAATTTTGCGTGAAATTGAGTCAACTTTTAAATTTCAAAGCTTGCATTGCTCTTAGTATTCCCTCTAAAATCATAAAATTCAAAATTTCAGTTTCCCTCTCTTTTTCAAAATTCAAATTTTGCATTTTCCAACAATCTTGGTAGGGTTCAATTTTGAGATTGCAACTTTAATTTGGCCTATCTACAGATCATAAAATCACTCAATTTTTTCAGATTGGCTTTAAAATCATCATAACTTTCATCCCTGAAAATTTCAAAAAAAGTTGGAGGACCGTGTGCACTCCGTTCGCCACGGTCCCTGACATTTTTTCCAAAATTTTGGGAGATTGTCGTGATTGTATTTAATAGCCTAAATCTAGGAGATTGGCTGATTTTATTGAAATTTGCTACCTCTAAATTCAAAATCTTCTCTCTCTCTCTAGTGCATGAGTTTTACAACAATAAGCCCTACTTACACTATTCCCGTTAGACGAAGCCTTAGAATTAAGTCTTTCCAAGGTTTAATTACTGAGGAGATGGAACCTAATTTGAATAGCCTTTTTAACGAGGACATGGGTAATTACTCTAATCCTCCTAATGATGAAGAAGCTCTCCATGAGGTTTCTGTAGAACAACTTTCGAAATTGGATAACCAATTTGATGATTTTCAGCAATGGATGTCTCAAGAGTATCCTGATAGTCAAACTCTTTCATTAATTGAGGGTCTAAAATGTATGGTTCAAAGTGATAAGAATGGAATTGATATTTTGCGTGGTATTGCACACATTGTGGATTCGAATGTGATGCCTATGAAGAGTTGTGCCGAAACTTTAGGTTATACACAACCTCCCACTCAAGTCAATCATTCTATTCCTTTGACAACTTCTATTGCTAGTATACCTACTTTTACATCAAACATAATGACTACTTCAATACAAGACATTCCGCCTATGATCACCAGTCATGGGGGCAATCCTCCTTCTTCAATTAACCCTCTTCCTTCATTCAATTAGACTTCTTCATTCATTCCTTCAATAAGTGTCCCTATTACATCTCCACAAATGAACCTGGCGCAAGGGGGAAATTCATTTAACCATTCCATTCCTCCTTGTAGTGTTCCTCCTTTCTAGTCATCTCCTATGACTAACTATCATAGTGTCCCGCCACCTTACTCTCAATCAATACCTTCTTTCAATAACATAATACCTCCATCTCAATCTAACACGTCTAATATGAACTCTTTGACTGAAGTGACCATTAATAATCTTGCACAAACTGTCTCTTCTTTATAGCAACAAATTGCCTCTATGAATCAATCTAAGTTTAGTGTGCCCACATTTGATGTTGCGAGCCCACTTTCTCTTGACATTGTTCGAGCTATTCCTCCTAAGCATGTTGAAATCCCGCATTTGGAGCTTTATAATGGTAAAGGTGATCCTCTAACACATGTTAAGACTTTTCAAACAATATGTACCAATTTTGCTTATGACCAAAGGTTGCTTGCAAAACTGTTTACTAGGACATTAAGAGATAAAGCCTTACAATGGTATTGCTCATTGCCTTCTTATTCTATTACTTCTTTCGAACAACTTGCAAATGCTTTTATTCAACTATTTCAAAACAATATAAGTCCTAAAGTTACTTTGATTGATTTAATGCATTGTAAACAAGGTGTTAAAGAAAAAGTGACTGATTGCATTGGTAGATATAAGCATTTGTATGCTCAAATCTCTTTTCCAGTGCCTGACAATGATATTCAAAGAATCTTTATTTCTAATTTACAAAAAGATATTAGAGAAAAACTTCTGTTTTCTGAGTTTACTTCTTTCCAATAGTTGTGTGCAACTCATCACAATTATCAACTGACTGTGAGTCAAATGGAACAAGCAAATCCTATGGCTCCGAGTGATAAGAGTCCATTAAATTCAATGAAAACATCATCAACAACAATGTGAATGCAGCATTAGGTGTGCCTCCTATTTCTAAGTTTTTCAAGAAAGAAAGAAAGTTTACTCCTTTGAATGAATCATTGCATAGTATTATGAATAAGTTATTGGAACAAAATGTGCTTACTCTCCCTCCTATAAAGCAAATAGATCCTACAAAGATTAATTCACCCTATTTTGATAACAAATCTTTTTGTCAATTTCATCGTCAACCTGGGCATGATACTGAAAAATGTTTTGCTTTAAAGGGTAAAATTCAAGATCTGATTGATAATAATACTATATATGTTTCAGGAGTGAATGATAAAGGCAATACATCTGTAGCTCCTCCTAACCAAAATCTTAATATTTTTACTGATCCATTACCTTCTCATACCTCTAATGCGATTGAGGCTAATGATTCCTCTTTCTCATCTGATGGTCTTGTGTCTATGACTCCGAATGTGATTAACTTTGTAGAGCAGTAAGAAAACCCTAAAGAACCTTCCATCACATTTGATTCTAGTGAAACTATCAGGGCACCTGATGGTCCTTTATATATAGTTGCAAAAGTCAAGAATACACCTTGCTGTGGAGTGCTTATTGATTCTTCTTGCATGGTTAATGTTATTACTGAAGAATTTCTCTTTACTTTACAATTGAATCAAGTGATCTATGACAAAATAGATGTGATTGTGAAATTATTTGATGCATTTTCTTCTCCTGCAATTGGTTCTATTACATTACCTATTGAGGTCCATAACAAATCCCTTGATGTGAACTTTGCTATTATTCCTTCATCTGAACAATTTCGTGTGAAGCTAGGCTATCCTTGGCTATCTTCCATGAAAGCCATTGCTTCTCCTATTCATAAATGTTTGAAATTTCCCCATAATGGTGAAGTTGTTACTGTCAATCATAGTCTCTTTAAACCAGCTGAAAGAACTTCTAGTGTTCCTATTGATTATTTTTGGCCTAAACAATTCCAATCTCTTCCTCTGCGAAGTGATCATCTTTTCAAATCTTATCAAAAGTGGAAAACAGATATGATCCTATCTCTAAGTGAGCCTAGAACACCCAAACTTGATATTCCTGTCGTTCTTGAGAAGGAAGTTCTTCCTTTGAAAGATAAAACTAATGTCTTTCCTCAAGAAGATTCCCAACCCATTCCTATGGATGTGACTATGTCTATGTCTAATAAACTTTCTAAAAGTAGGCCTATACCTCCTCATCATGATGGACTTGGTCTCCTTCCTAAACCAAATATTCCTCCTTTATACGGAGCAGTTCCTCCTCCTTCCTCTTATGGAGAGAAGAGACCTTCCTCTTCTCCTATTATCCAGCCTAAGAGACCACAACCCAAACACCCAAGTGATAAGGATGAGAATGTTCCTCCTCCTCAATCTTCTCCACTTCCTACTAAGACTAGATGAAATCATTTTGCGCATGAACGCCGATGAAAGCGTCGTCTTAGAGCTCAAGCAGCTGCTTCTCAAACTTTGCAATCCCCAAAAACACCTTTAGCTAGTATTATTCCATTTTCTCCTCAGCCAGAAATTGAGCCAAAATCTCCTAAACATAAGATGCATGATGGTTTTGATCCTGTGCGAGTTAAAGATCCTATTTTTATAAATCTTGATGATGATATAGATGAAAATGTTATTCATGATGAAAATGTTACTTCTCTTGCTTCTGATAGTGACTATGAATTTGTTGATGTTGATAACCATCTATCTAACGAATTTTCTAAAGCACTTATCCTAGCTCCTAGACAAGAACAACATGGCTTGGAACATAAACATAGCCCTTGTTTGGATCTTGTGATAGCTCCATCTGCTGTGTTGGATGTTCCTCCTCTAGCGTGTTCCCTGCCTTCCCGAAATATTGATCAACAAGATCGGGGGGTGGATGACGTGCTAGACTAGTTTCATTAGCATAGCAGATCCTCTCCTCCTCTCTTTCTTTTGTTACTTCTTCTATGTGTTATTCTCATTTGTCTATTTGTTGTCCTTAGTGTTGTCTACTTGAGGACGATGCAAAGCATTGAGATCTTTTTTGGTCTCTCTCATGTTGACTCAAAAGACACATGTGTTCCCTTCTTCTAGGTGACCTTCCTTGATTGGGGAATGAAGAACAATTATGCATACATACATATGATATACATGAATTATCATACAACATACTGACCCCAAGGAAAGTGAAGTCACCTTGTGCTTTGTGTTTTGTGTCTATTATCCGTGGGTTTATCTCACACTTGGGGGCTAAATCTTTGTGATAACGTGCTCCTTTCCCTTCTCATTTCTTATGTGTATCACTACCTTAAAGCAATCACCCCCATTGAGGCATGTGTGATCGCTTTAATGTAGGGGGGCATACCCCCGTCTGTCCCTTCAGGATACTTGAAAATTTCTTGGCGAACTTAGCTTTGCCTTGAAAATTTTTGGTATTTCTCTTGCATGACTCATAGTGAGGGAACCTTACTACTGACAGTCATGGTTCTCCCTCGTGATCTTCCCTTTTACTTTGTCAATCGAAGTCGTAAGATCCTTAGTCCACTGGGGGCTTGGTGTGTCTTGCCTCCTTGACGTGGTGAAAGTCTTTCAATATTGTTTCCTTGTACTTTATCAGAAGTAAGGGCGTACGCTTATACTCCCGCTAAAGTGGGGGATAAATGTAGCGTCCTAAAATTGTGACACTTGCAATTTCGACTGCATTTGGGTCTTCACGATGGCGACGCAACACTGAACCTAAATGGAGACCCCGAAACTTGTTCATGACATCAAAAACTGCATTTTTCAGCACCCTGGCCTGATCCTCCTTGCACCCTATTGTCCCTGGAGGTGGGACCATGGCGCCCAGCGCCCTGGTCCCTGGCCCTATTTTGGGTCCGGTCTCTTATGGGGCTTCAAGTCTTTAAGTTTGCAAATTGGAAAATAAGGTTGCTATGTCGGCCCAAGGTCGGAAAAATCAGTCTTTCAACCCTAATTGGCAAGTATATAAACTACATTTCCTCTCCCATTTGGAGGAGGGGAGGACATATGTGTACAAGATGCGGAAGTGACATTCAAGCATTCAAACATTCAAGCATTCAAGCATTCCTTCAAGCAATTGATCATTCTAAGTCTCCATTCAAGGCTAAGTGTTGCATTCAAGACAAGGATTCAACCATTGAAGAGGAGATCACATACCACATACAACAACATTTACACCTTCGCATGTAAGAATACAAACATTCTTACAACAAGGTATTAGTACTTGTTTACATTACAATCATTTACATTTACAGCATTCTCATTTGGTTAATTCCAAAACCGGGGTTTGACCTAAGGGAAAACCCCTAATCCCTAACCCCCCAATCATCCTCTTTTTTCTATGTGTAGGTTGCAGGTACGCGGCTGTAATTGAAGATCTGGAATCCTTGTGCAGAGATGAATAGATCCCCCTTCATTTCGCGGATTTTTCGGAGGACCGTGTGCACGCCGGGCGCCATCGTGCCGTCAACTTTCGCTCAAATTTTCAGGATAGTGTCGTCTCGACATTTTACTGCTAATTCCAGGTCCGCAGCTTTATCCTATATTCCTATCTCTGTTTATAAGTGAATCTTTCTCACTTTACATGCATTCCTAGCTCAATCCTTCTATCTACATTCTTTACAAAAGAGGGTAGCCTTGCTGTCATAACCCTTGAAACTCATTTAGAATCCAATCTTGCATTGTGTGGGATTAGATCTTGTGGGTTTTAACCCCTCTTTTGATTGTAAAGTCTCTCCTAAGTGAAAACCGTCAACCCTAGTGACCTCCTTTCTCTCTCCTTGGAGTGGTGGGGGGAACACTTAGGGTTCGATCGCGATTTTCCACTTTACACTTACACAGAGATATAAAAGCTCAGTTTTAATGGGACATTCCTTATTCATGACTCGGGTGAAGACTCATCATCATACACATGTTTTATTGGGAGGCAGAAAAGAAGGTTGCGCATGGGTGGGCTAGATGGCGGATGATTTGTAGTATCAACATGATAGACAGTGGATCCAGTTATTTACCTTAGCGCCTGCACAAAGGTTTTCACCAGGGTACTTGTCCATAGCATCACCAAGTGGTTTTTACTAAAGGATGAATTATTTTTCTTTCTTTTTCTAATTTTTTTAATTTTTTTGTGTCATAAGGCACTTGTTTGCCAAGTTTTTCACCAAAGTGATGATTTTTTCAGGATCTTTTTCTCATTTTTTTATTTTTTTGACAATTTAAGACTTTCTGAGGACTAAGCATAAAATCTTTTGAGGTGCATGATATTCATTGGATCATTCAAAGGATCGCCTTCAGGAGTAGCCAACTGATAAGCTCCTGATCCATATTTCGCTATGATTACATATGGTCCAAGACAATTAGGCTCGAACTTGCCTTTCTTTTCTCTTTCCTGTAGATTTTTCTGATTCTCCATGAGAACAAGATCACCAACTTGGAATTCTCAGGTTCTGACTTTTTTATGATAACTCATGCACAGACGGTTTTGATATACCTAGAGATGATTCAAGGCCTTGAGGTGCCTTTCATCTAACAATTCTTGTGAGATTCTGCGAGAAGCGAGAATCAAGCCAAGATCTGATGTCGGTCGTAGATCACATGCAACTCCTCACACAACAGATGATCAAAGATCAAAATAGCTGAATGAAGATAATTTCAATATGAGAGAGAAATAGAGACAAAGAGGAGAATTTGGAGAAGACTCTCACCAAGCTATCACTTCAATAACTTGACTAGTGAAGGTGACAGTATAGTGCTTATTATATAGAAAAATATAAGCATATACATCCAAGGGGTGCATTAACTCCTATTCCCCATAAAAAGTGGGAGGTTTTACCTTTTTGGTAAATGCCAAAACATGTGGCATAACCTCCTTACATGAAGACAAAAAAGGATTTGAGAAAGTTGGCACATAAGGCCAAAAGAGGGTGTGAAACCCAGCTACCCCATAACCCACTTAGGAAATGACAAAATAATGGTTATAAGAGGTGGCACAACAAGCCAAAAGAGGGTGTGTAACTCAACTACCCATGTGAGGTGGAGAGTCACACATGTAGCTGAAATATTTCACCACGTGTCCTCATACAAACCACTCCTATTAACCTAAGCAAGCTTAAATAATATATGTGTAGGAAAAATAAATACCCCCTAACATAAGGAAAATAAAAAACCTACACTAACAATTCTAGCTCTTGTAAGCGGGCAATTCTGTATTCCTCATCTAGTAAGATATTTTGCAGTGACACCCTTAGAGAGGGGATCTCGATCTCAAGGGGAAGGATGGCTTCGAAGCCAAAGACTAGGGAATAAGGAGTGGCACCTGTCGGGGTGCGGATGGAGGTGCGGTAGGCCCACAATGTAGGATGGCGTTGGAGGTGCCAATCATGGCCCGCTTCATTGACTGTCTTTTTGAGGATTTTTATTAGGGTTTTATTAGAAGCCTCAGCTTGGCCATTGCCTTGGGGATAATATGGAGTGGAGAAGCGGCGTTGGATGTTGAATTTTTGGTAGAGTTCTTTGACATCCTGGTTTTTAAATTGTCTTCCATTATCTGTGATGATAACTTTTGGGATGCCATATCGGCAGATTAGGTAGTTCAGGATGAATTTGGATATTTTCTTGTCGGTGGTGAAAGTAAGAGGGATAGCCTCTACCCACTTGGTGAAGCATTCGGTGGCGATAATAATGAATTTATGTCCGTTGGAAGATGAAGGGTGGATTTTCCCAATGAGATCGAGCCCCCACTGCGAGAAGGGCCATGGTGTAATGAATGGCTGCAATTCTTGTGACGGTGCATGAATCTTGTCGCCATGCTAATGGCAAGGGATGCATTTCTTTACATAGTTGTATGCATCTTCTTCCATTTTAGGCCAATAGTATCATGTTCTCAAAAAAAATTTAGCCAATGTGAGTCCACTTGAGTGTGTCCCACAAATACCCTCGTGTACTTCGCGTAATACCCATTCTGCTTCTTGTTTATCTAAACACCTTAGGAGGGAACCATCAAAATGCCTTCTGAACAAGGTGTCTGCAAGGATGGTGTAATGGGCACATCGGCGGATGAAGGTTTGTTGTTGGGTTTTGATGAGGTGTGGGGGAATGGTGTTGTCTTTGAGGAAAGTGAAGGTTTCTTAGTACCAAGGGGATTCGGGACCAACGAGAACACACACCATTTCAGACTCTAGTAGGTCATATGTCGGTATTAACAATTGCTTGACCAAGAACTCGCACTTCTGACTATGTGCTGGCATTTGAAGGAGGGAGCCAATGGTGGCCATTGCATCTGCAGCCCTATTGTTTGTTCATGGGATTTGATCAAACTTGATTGCCGTGAAATGTTGCTTAAGATCTTCAACCATGGTATGGTAGGGAAGGAGTTTATCATCTTTTTTCTGGTATTCATCATTGACTTGTTTTATGACGAGCTGGGAATCCCCATAGACTTGTAATTCCTTTATTTTCTAGTGGATAGCCAAGCATAAACCTGTGATGAGGGCCTCGTATTCTGCTATGTTGTTGGTACATGCAAAGGCTATCTTGTATGATTTTGGGATGCCATCTCCTTGAGGTGTGACCACTAATATTCCTACCCCTGATCCATTTTGAGTGTAGGAGCCATCAAAATACAATTGACATGTGGAGGATGTGGTAATAGTCATAATGAACTCATCTGGTAATTCTATGAGAAGAGGATGGTCACCTGGAAGTGGAGCTTCAGCCAACTGATCTACAATGACTTGTCCCTTGATTGTTTTTTTGTCCACATATTCAATGTCAAACTCACTTAAGAGCATGACCCATTTAGCCGTTCTGCTAGTGAAAGTATCTTTAGACAAGAGATATTTAAGTGGATTGATTTTAGCAATTAGTTTTGTTTTGTTGTTTAGCATATAGTGTCAGAGTTTTTGTGTGCTAAACACCAATGCCAAGCATGCTCTTCCAATGGGGGTATAATTGAGTTCATACCCTACCAGTGTACGACTAATGTAGTAAACAACATGTTCTTTCCCTTGGTCATCTGTCTATGTCAATAATGCCCCCAATGCCACTGTAGTAGCACATATATACAAAATAAGGGGTTTTCCAGGAGTAGGAGGCATCAATACTGGAGGTGATGCTAGATATTCTTTTAGTTTCTCAAAGGCCTTTTGGCATAAGCCGTCCCATTTGAATTTTGTGTCCTTGCACAGGAGGTGTGTAAATGGATGGCACTTATCTGCTAGTTGTGAAATAAAACATCTAACAGATTGGAGTTTTCCCTGGAGACTGCACAGTTGTCTGAGAGTTTTTGGTGTAGGCATTTCCATGATTGCTTTTACTTTTGCAGGATCAACCTCGATGCCTCTGCGGGAAACAATGAATCCTAATAGTTTTCCCGATGTGACTCCAAACACACACTTTTTTGGATTCAACCATAGTTTGTATTTTTCTAATCTTTCAAAAATCTGCTTTAGAATGGGAATGTGTTCTTGTCTTGTCTTAGATTTGCCTAGCAGATCATCCATATAGTCCTCCATAATTTTGTGTAAGAGGTCATGAAAAATTGTTGTTATGGCATGTTGGTATGTAGCTCTAGCATTTTTGAGACCAAAAGGCATGACCTGATAATAGAAAGTCCCCCATGGTGTTGTGAGTGCAGTTTTATGTTGATCCTCGTCTGCAATCCTGATTTGGTTGTATCTAGAGAGTCCATCCATAAGCCACAACATCTCACGTCCTGCTGTAAGGTCCACAATCATATCTATGTTTGGGAGCGGCAAATCATCTTTAGGACAAGCTATATTTAGATCTCGAAAATCTATGCAAATGCGGATGCCCCCAACAAGTTTGCTGATAGGTACAATGTTGGAGACCCATTCAGCATAATCTATTGGTTTGATAAATTCTATATCTAACATCTTTTGGAGTTCTGCCTTGACCAGGAGTGCAATATGTGGGTGCATTTTGCACAATTTTTTAGTTTTATAGGTTTTGCGTCTGGGCGAATGATGAGATTGTGAACCACCAAGACAGGATCCAACCCTGGCATATCAGAATAGAACCATGCAAAATTGATTTTTACCTCTGTAAGGAAGTTGATGAAGTCTTGTTTCTCAATTTCTGTGAGGGATTTGGCAATGAGCACATTTTTCAGAATGACTTCGGTGCCCATGTTGATATTGTCTGTTTCTTCTATCAGCAAATTTGATTTGTCTTGTGGAAGGTAACCAAGGGTAGGGAG
Source organism: Cryptomeria japonica (assembly GCF_030272615.1). NCBI lineage: Eukaryota > Viridiplantae > Streptophyta > Pinopsida > Cupressales > Cupressaceae > Cryptomeria > Cryptomeria japonica. The sequence goes on along the minus strand of NC_081408.1, from coordinate 688,551,891 downwards.
GTCAAATCCCTCATCATTAAGTTCCTTTTCCAGGTTTTCACTTTCGGATACACCCTTTGTTTTTATTTTTTGTTCATCCAAAGGTGCCTCAGGGAGGTTTTCACCTAGGGAATCATGTATTTTCCTTTTATTATCTTTTTTGTGGCTAAGGGCATTGACCTGACTACCAAAGTATCCCTTTTCATATAGTTGAATACCCTCGATTCTATTACAATCTTCCAGATTTTGCGCCATCATGAGAGCAATGAGAGCAATGAGAGCATTATCGTCGACGCATATATCTAAAGTGGGTTTGTCTCATTGGCCCCAGTCAATGAGTTCAAGATGGACAAGATGTAGCTCATGTGAAGTGGGAAGGGTTACGGGGGTGATGGTATTGATGTAAGCGTCCAAGAAGATATCTTTCTTGTATTCATAAGGCATTTCGTGGAATTCCTCTTCGTCAGCACTTTCGATATCCAAAGAAGGACTAGAAGGGGCACCAGCAATAGTAATCTTAGGCACCAAGGTGTACCCCAAGCCTCTGTTGTATCTGTAGGAGATAGGATTTATGGGTGTTTTTCATCCTTTCTCCTTTGGTCCCAAGTCGTGTCCTTTGTAACCCATTTTTTCAACTATGGAAAATGCTTTTGGGTACATTTTTTTGGATATTCTTGTTGGATCATCATCCTCTTCCCGGTATAGCCATGAAGAGATATCTTCTTCGAGGCTCTCGTTATCAAGTGGGCCCCATTGCTGGAAAGTGGTGTTTTGGCATTACATGACTAGTTTTGGGTCCTTTTTGAGCTCTTTTGGTTTGCCTAATGACTTAGGAGAGAGAGAGAGGTTGTCTATTAATAAGACGTCATCCAATTTGTATTCTCCACAGCCATTGTCCAAGATCTTGATTTGATTATCTGGTTGGGATAATGTGGAGGCAACATTTGATGTGTTAGATGGAGGCATTGACGAGGGTCTATATAGTGGGCAATGATATGGATGCTTCCCCTCTAATAGTTTGCAATATTGAAAAGGTTGGGGATCACCTTTGATAGTGATCTCTCTTCCATTATAGGGGAATTTGATGCATTGGTGATAGATGGAGGGTACGGCCTGCAAGGAATGAATCCAAGGCCTCCCGAGGAGAATTTTGTAGGGGAGATCAAGATCAAGTACTTGGCAAGAGGTTTCAATCGTAATGGGGCCCACTTGAAGAGGTAATCTTTGAAATTCTTTCCACATCATCGTATGCCTTTATTGTGATCCTTCTTGATGTGTCTATTAGATGCTCAAAAATTCCCAATTGTTTTATTAATTTGTATGTACATAGATTAAGCCCAGATCCACCATCTATTAGGATACGTTTGACCTTGTGCTTGTGGATAAGAGCTTCGATGTGCAAAGGTTTGTTATGCTCTTCATCTGCAGGAGCATCTTTGGAGTTAAATATAATGTGCTGCTAGGCAGCAAGGTTTCCAATGAGGGCTTGGAATTGGGTGGTGTTGATGTTATCAGGAACGCGTGATTCGAGAAGGGCTTGCTCCAAAATTTCTTTATGGACCGGGGAAGTCTTGAGAAGTTCCAAAATGGAGAACTACGCGGGTCTCTTTCCAAGTTGATCAAGGAGGTCATATCGGCGGGTGGAAGACATGGGTGGGGGGTTTGGTGGGGGTGGGAATCCTTGGATGGTGACTTTACCTCAATGTGTAGTTACATTGCAATCATTTTGGAAATGGGAGGTGGAAGGCGTGGCGCCTTGAATGACTAGCCTAGCAGGATTTGGTCTGCTTTGGGAAGAAGGAGGATTGACTCCTTGGATGGTTATGGCATTGACATGATTGTCTACAAGTTCAATGTGACCTACTAAAAAATCAAAACTGGTTATGTGATTAGTGTAGTCATAACCCATTGCATTAGATGATGAGCCTTTTCCTTTATCATGCTTCGGGAAGGGTTCCTGGTACATTTTGAGTTTGTCATTGTTATTACCAGGTTTTGCATTTGCTACTTCAATCTCACCTCTATCAATGAGATCTTGTATGTAGATCTTCAGTTTCATACACTTTCGTGTATCATGTCCCTTGATACGATGGTATTCACAATACTCATTTTCATTATACCATCTTGGTTTAGGTTGATTGGGGTCAAACGGGTGAGTGATTGGAAAAACCACTACACTTGCTTGGACAAGTTTTTGAAACACCATTTCAATAGGCTCAGCCAGAGGAGTGAAGTCTCTTGGAGTCCTGTTATTTGATCGGGGTCATCCTTGGATTGAGACATTGTTGTGAGGTTTTTGGGATTGATTTTGATTGTTTTGATTGTTGAATTGATGATTATTGGTGGTGGATTTTGGGGGAGCGGCCACGATTTGGACCCACATTGCATCAGTTACACCATCATTGACCATGTTTTTGTTGTTAGACCAAAATTTTGGCTTGTCGTTATGATAAGAGGAAGAACTTTGTGTCAACTTCTGGTAATGTTTCAAGGTTCCTTCCTCCAACAAGACACGTTCGAGGGCGAGGCCCTTATCAGTCAATTTTTGGAAGGATTTAATACATTGGGATATTAAGGGTCTTGAAAGTTCAGGCACCAAGTTCTTTTGGAATAGCTTAATTTGATGTTGTTCTAGCATGTCCCACTGGAATTTCTTGATAAGATGTCACCATCTTTGTAGGAAATTGGTGAAAGTTTCTCCAGGCCTTTGTTTTGTATTACATAGGTCCATCATAGAAACATCATTAACCATGTTGTATGCATAGTGGGCCACAAATTTTTTTGCCAAGTCTGGAAAGGAGACAATGGAACCTCGTGGTAGAGATGATAAACATGCCAAGGTGTCTCCCATGAGACTCTTGGGAAAGAGTCTGCGAAGATAAAGGTCACTATAGGAGACTTCTTGGCATAAGATGTGGAATTCTCAAACATGGTCACAGGGATCTCCTTTGCCTTCATACTTGGTGAATTTGGGGATCTCAAATCTTGGTGGATAGGGTACAACTGATATAGACAGGTCGTAAGGACAAGGGAAAAACTCTTCAAATGAGTAATTTTTCCTTTTATTAGTCCTTTGTTTCATATCCTTGATGATATTTTTCATGTCTTGAATTTCCTTGATGAGGTCTTGTTGTGGACTTTGATAATGATCAATTGTATTTACCCCAAGAATTGGATGAACCAAAGAAGGTGCACCACCACCAATATATTGATATGATGAGGAGGTGGGAACGTGGGATGTGATGACCAATGTCACTGGGGTTTGAGTGACAGTTGGTTGCGGTCCGCAAACTGTTGTGATGGGATTGAATATGGCCCAGATAAAATTTGTGACATTGTTGGCAAGAAGGAAAGTTTATGGAATAGAAATATGTGATTGAATGGAAGGAGGTGGTATAGAAGTTTGTTGGAGAATAGATGAGATTGGATGTGATAGTGGTATAAATGGTAAGGAGGAAGAAGGTGGGATGGAGACCATGGTGGGAGGTGGTGCCGCGAGTGGCATTGATTGAACTTGGATGATTGATGGGGCTGCAATTGATTGAGTTTGAATAGTAGGTGCAGCACTTTGTGTGGGAGCGAGGCCTCCTTGTGGTTGTTGGGCGAGAGTGGATCTATTAAACTCAGGCAGAAGTTGAGCTCTATTTTCAAGAAGAGTTTTCAGAAGTGCAGTAGGATTGTGTTTAATAAACTTTTCCATCATCTCTTGGTTATAAGAATCCACTAGGAAAGTTTGCACTTCCAGACAAAGTTCATCTTAGCTAACCATGTCAGGATTTTGGCTTTGATCTTGATTGCTTGGTTGCCCACTTTGTGTATGATCTTGCATAGGATCTTCATATAGGACACCAATGTCCGGCATGCCATATTGTTGTTCAACCATCTTTTTCTTTTGGGATCGAGTTGCGACCATACACGATATTTGTGATGAAAGGACTTAAGAAATTTGTGATGAAAGGACTTAGGAAATTTGAGGATGATTGATGGAGGAGGTATGGTAGTGATGGTTTAGAATAAACTTGATGACTAGGTTGTCTTTGGCATGAACATGACTTAATGGAGGATCGATTCGAATGACAAGTTGTATGAAGGGATACGACCACCCTGATTTGGACGATAGTTGGTGTTTCAAAGGACAAACTTGAATGTTGATCGAGAGGACAGACTCTTAGCTTCTCTCTTAGGCTTATGAAATATGGGATGGACGGAGCTTTGACACAATTTTGGACTTTGTGTGGGTAATGACTTGGACAATTGTTTGTGTCTTGACAAGTGTTTTTGCAAAGTGTTTGGGGATAGTGATGTGTTTTTAGGCTTCTCTTGGCAAGTATGTATCAAAGAAAGAAAACACAATGATCAAATGCATATTATCTCAAAGACACTCATGCTCATATACAACATTCTTAAGGCTGGCAAGGACAATAGTCATTGGATCCCAATTGGTTTCCCAGCTACACTTACCCAGAGTGGACACTTAGATGCTTGACCCCATTGGCTCCCCTCCACGACACTCACTTCTCGGGGCAGCCAAGCATCAATTCCCATGAAAACTCCTCATGGTGAACTTTGTGTCTCTACTAAGGGCCGTAAAAATATGGGCGACTTCGGAGGTCCGACCTCCTGCACAAATGACTAGAAGGTTTTTGGCCACTATGAACAAGGTGTTTAGTAAGTCTTCCCGTTAGGAGCTACCCTTCGAAGTTGTGCAAGTGCAATTGAGGCCTATAGCCCAATGAAGCACCAAGAACTTAGTAGTCACACAAGTGTGATTGAGATCTCTAGGATCCTACTAAGCACCCAATGTGAGAGTGAACTCTCATATAGCCCCAACCATTGACCCTTTCGTAGTCAATGGCCTATTTATTATAGTGAGTTGGGAACCCTAGGTCCGGGTGTACTCACTTGGGTCGTTCCCCTCTTACCTTCTCAAAGAGCAAGTTGGGAGGCCAGGCCCGCTAGAGGTAAACACACAATCAAACAAGGAAAGGTTGGAGGGTCTAGATTTCTGATCGTCTAGTAAGACGAGAGCATACTTTCCTACCTTTATGCTTTTCTTAAAGACACAAGACAATGGTTCATTCCATTTTAATTAATATCTAGGTGCCTAATTTAAATAAATGCAAAATATTTGGTTGAATCAGCTAGGCAACCTACAAAACAACTTGATTAGTAGTTTGAAAAATGGAGTCTTCAAAAAGTGTCCTACAAAACAACTTGATTAGTAGTTTGAAAAATAGAGTCTTCAACAAGCGTCCTACAAAAGACAACAAAATGACAAAAATATTAATTTTTTTGAATTTTTGGGAATAAGTAGAAAAACATGAATAAAAACTTTTCTACTAATGACAAATGTGGATTTGGAGGAAGCTTTGATGGGTAAATTGGGTTTGACTAGGTTTTTGCCACTTTCCAAGGGATAAGCAAGCAAAAAATGGGGATTTTGGAGGAGAGATGAAGGAATGGGAAAATTTGTCCAAGAGGGACAAAGAAGAAAAAGTTGGAGATGGAAAATATGGGAAAAATTTGGAGGTGATTGGATAAAAGGGGAAGGGGTTATGACAAACCCTAAAAATAGAGGAATGTGGGATTTTGGGCTTCAAAAAGCAGATTTTTGGGATAATGCCCCCAAGGAAGAAAATGTGCAAAATGACAATGCGGGGAATCTGGTGAAGTTTGAAGGAAAATGGAGTCAAGATAAAGAAGATGAGGAAAAGGTCTAGATTTTTGATTGTCTAGATAGACGAGCATACTCCTACTTTCACACTTTCCTGTGGTTAGACAGATTATATTTAAATAGAGCAAATAACAAGAAATGAAAAAAGAAATGCAGACTACAGTTAGTGCCTAAAAATTTCAAATAGATTAACATAGTAGATAACAGAGTAGACAATCGCACTAAACAGATAGAAAAGTGCCAAAGGTCTAGATTTCTGATTGTCTAGATAGACAAGAGCATACTCTCCTATTTTCACACTTTCCTGTGGTCAGAGCATACAGTCGTGCTAAACAGAATAGAAAAGTGCCAAAGGTCTGGATTTCTGATTGTCTATATAGACAAGAGCATACTCTCCTACTTTCACACAGATTATAATTAAACAAAGAAGATAACATAGTAGATAACAGATTAGATAACAGGAATTCAAATTTCCACAAAAACACTCGCGCTAATCACAGAGCTGTCATGCTAAAACAAAAACAAAAACAGAAAAGAAAAGAAAAGAAATAGAATGAGGAGAAGCTGCTATGCAGAAATACAGAGCCGCTATTCTGGAGCCTACGAAAAAGATTTCTTTTTTTTCTTTTCTGCAGTCATGCTATTCTAGAACCTGCATCTCACAACTCACAAAAACTTTAAAAAAAAAATTAGTTCTTAGGGACATGGGTCCCACTGGGCGTACCAAAATGAAGAGGGGAAAAAATATTAGAAGGTCAAATGATCAAAACATAATGAAATAAACATCCAAAATGCTAAAATATCATGAAAAGACCATTTCACCTTGCTATTTTACCTTCTCCTTCGGATTGAGCTTGATGAAGTGAAGGTGCCCCTTGATGATGCTCCACTTGATGTACTCCTTTGATTGCTGGATGTGGATGGCTCTCCAATGTTGTGCACAGATGGAATGGATTTGGAAAATGATAAGGATGAGACGATCAAGTTGCCAAGATGATTTCCTAGGCTCAAAAGGGCAGCATAAGATTACTGAATTTCAAGATATATAGAATGAAGGGATGGAGCCCTTAATTTATAGGAAGAGGAGAGGAAAATGGATGGCTAGGATGGATTTGAGATGAAGGGCTAGGATTTACTTGTGAGCTTTGATGGGATGGGGTATGGGATAGACTAGCCTAGTCTATGCTCCTGGATCCTTCCCTTGGATCTCCTGGTGTTCTCTACCCACCCTAGGCTCTCTAGGACTTCCCTTTGCTTGAGGAATCCCCTAATCTTTCCCAATCCACCCACCAATGAGTTGCTTTGCTGCTCCTAAGGTCTCACCTACTCATGAGACTCAAAACCCCTTACTATGACTAATAAGCATTAAGGTTTGGTTCACGCTTTCCAAAGTCTTAGCAAGGTTGCATCAGGTCTTAAACCATGTTTTACATCCCTCCATGTGCCCCCAAGAAGTTTCTATCTTCTTCCTTTCTACCAATTTCACTGTTTTGTGTTTTTGCTTACAAAATAGGGCTATAAGAATTAGGACCAATTAGGCCTCCTAACCGGTCTCCTAGGGCTCCCTCTCACAAATGATGCACCAACAACCCTAACTCCCAAAATGGACTACCATTTAATTGGCAAGGGCTCAAAGATTTTCTATCTTTTGGGCCTCCAAGTGACTGGACAATGCCTAGGGCGGATTTTAAGGTTTTTAAGGGTTTTTGTGAGGGTTTCTAGGGTCTGCCTGGGTCACAGTGAGCATTTTGAGTTTTAGCCACCTTGTTTGGATTGGTGGAGGCTCCTTCTTCACACCAATGTTTCTTCAAACACTCCTCTGCACTTCCTCCAAAGGATGCTCTCTCCACTAACCAACCTTGCTCTCCAAGACCTCTGCAACTTACTCTTTCCTAGCCAAGCACTGTTTAGTCTTGCCTAGGATTGAGTCTCTCTGCTTGGCCTTCCTACATTTTCAAGGGCCTTTCTTGTTTTGTAGTATGGTACAAGGTCTTCACTCTCATTCCCCATGGTTTCATGGTGGTTCCACAACAAGGAATGGAGTTATGCAGCCATTTACACAATCCTGTCCAAAACTGGATAGAAAGAAGACTATTTACAGATTATTTACAAACACACACAGCCTGCAAGTGAAAACCTAAAATAATTGCTTGAAAATAAAGTATTTACACCATGATAGATATTCCACTTAGATTCGGATGTTTTTCAATCCATTATCTTGCTTGTCTTCTTCATCCAAACTGACTGGTAATAGTTTTACAGTCTCAGTCTGATCTCTCTACTAGGGCCATACAAAGTTTGACATCCAAACCATTATTTTAGGGTTTTCAAGTACTTATAATACCTCTACCTCAGTCACAATGCCACATTTAGGGTTGTCCACGCACACAAGGGTCTATGACCATTTTGGGTGGAAAAGTTGCTTGACAACTTTTAAAAGTTGTCATGCAACTTTTGCATCTTTTGAGCCACTTTGCCATTGTTACTTTCCATGACTCCTAAGCCTATCTTGGGCTATCCTAAGGAAATCAACATGCCAATAATGCCTAACACACACTCCAAGCACACTCAACCTCTCATTTTAAAGAAAATCACAATCTTGACTCATGACCCCTAAGATCTCCTCTAGGACCCTACCTAGGAACTATGAGCACATGCCTCATTATTTTATGTACAATAGCTTCTAAAGAAGCATAACACCAACAAGACAAAGAAAAAGAAAGAGTCTGAAAGGGTGCTCCTGCACCAAGCTCACACAAGGTCCAAGAGAGGGTGTGGAGACCAAGAAATATGCCTTAAAAGCATTTCGTATCTCCACAATCTACAAGGTGCATTGGGAAGACTCCCAAGGTACCTTGAGAAGAGCAAGGTGCATTGGGAAGACTTCCCAATGTGCTGACATTTCTTGAAGAATGGAGAGGAGGAATTAAAAATTCTCCAAAAAAGGATATCATGGGGATTGGAGGAATAAAAAGGAATTAAAAATTCCTTGAGAGAGGAGATGCCTGGAGGAATGTGAGATTTCAAAAATCTTACATTCACCTAGGAAAATAGTATTTAAGAGCTAGTGGTTGGATGAAAGGGACAAGGAGTTGACTTTGTGGCTAATCATGATGATTAGCCATTAACAACTCATTAGGAGGGGGATTAGAGGAAATATTAGGTGGGATTAGGATTTGTAGGAGAATTTGACTAGGAGAGAGAATGAGTGGAGGGAATAAAAAATTAGAAAAATAAGGTTAAGTGAGTTTAGGGAGTTTCTAGAAGAATTTATTCAGTTAATGATGAATTCAGAAGATAATTTGTAGGAATCATGTAGGTTAACTAATTAATTGAAATTAATTAGCTAAGAGGAAGATTTGTGAGGATTTAATTTTTTTAGAAGAATAAAGAAAGGGATTGATTTATTAAATAAATCAATCACATGCTATAGTGACAATATTAATTATATTCAATTAATATTGAGGAGAACTTGAATTAACATAATTAATTAATTAATTATGTGAGGAATTAAAAATAATTAAAATAATTATTTTTAAGTGTCTACACAACCAGTTTAGAAGATTTAGTTCTAGAACATCTCCACTGTAAATCACCATATTCGTGACAAATTCTACATCTAAATGGCAGGGTCTCATAGTCCAACTGTTGGATCCAAGAAGTTGTCCCCAAACTGATTTCCATAGAGTCTAGCAAAGGATTATTTAAATCAACTTCTACACATATAGGAGCGTAGGAAATTACCTTTTGATCTTGAGTTTGTGAAGCCAAACCCACAGGTTTATCAAGAAGCAACGAGATTGAGTGAAGAATATCTTCTCTCCAAAATTCCAACAGAAGCCTCGACAATCGGATCCACACAGGCACATGAGATAGAAGCTCCTCAGTAGAATTAAAGCCAATATGTCAAGGTTTGATAAAGAGTCCCACCTAGTTGAAAAAATAAGGGACACCCTCAAAAGCCTTGTTACTGTCTGCCTAGTTCCATAAGTAGCTCCATGTCTCCTTCAAGATTTCAGACATGATGTGCCCAAGACTCTAAAACAGGTATAGAGAGGCAAAGATCAATAAATTTGCATATGAGAGCATGATTGTACCAATATTCAAGATCCTCTTAAATTTGCTCGGGTTGAATAACCTAAACTGGATGATCTTGGGATCTCTCCAAACAACCATTCACCTTTTTCATGCGAAAAGGCTCTTTCAAAGAAGAGACACCTGCCTCTGATTGGGAACGACCAATGTGTTCCCTTCCACATGCATGCATCAAATGAGACAGATTTGCCATATCCAGATCTCCAAAGACCATCTGAGATCTTGAGGATAATCCTCTATTCTCCATGGATCCAGAGAAAATACCAAAAGAAGAAAAAGAAAAGGGGCAGAAAACCCAACCCCAAAATCCCACACACCCCAACAGTAACCCAGAGCAAAAGAAACAAAAAAGGGTTGCCAAAAAAACCCTGCGGTAGCCCAGAAAACCTGACCACGAGCAAGCCAAAATCGACCCCCAATAAGCAAGAAAGCCCCCTAGAATGAAGCAAGCAAAGCGCAGGACACAAGCTAGGGCACATCGGCCCTAGCACAACACCCACACACATGTAGAGCCATCCTCTTTCCTAGGATCCTTTATTTAGTTAGTTCTTAATAGAGACTCAATTAATTATTTTTTATTTGAATAATGCATAATGAATGCATGGAATGTAATCAAGAGTGAACTATTTGTTGGAAGATGCTGCAACCTCTATAAAAACTATTGAATTGCAATGTTTAGTGTGGCCTGCAAAAATATAATTGGTTTTTCCAAATTTGAGTAAAAGATTTGTGTTTGTGTCAAAAGATTTCTTATTTCTTTATCCTCTCTTTTAGATTCTACAAATGGTATCAGAGCAGGACAATTGGGCATACAGTGTTGAAGAAAATTGTGGGTGTGCAATTGAAAAAGATTACAGTTTATGAAGGAGTGTTTTAGCTAGTCTCTACCGTTAAAGAAATTTCTTTTGGTATAAATTAGGAAACCCAAATTATGAAAGGTGTAGAAGATTGCAGCCATAAAAAATAGAGAGAAAAAATAAGATCATTGGTGAAATTATTAATTTTCATTGTTGAAGAAGTAAAATAAGTGTTCAGAGATCTGTAAGTCATGTCACATAAAATTAATTCAATTTTAATGGGGAAAACAGGTAAAACAACTAAAAAAGAAAATGCAAGTTTAATTTCCGAGAAATATTGTTTTAAAGATGAATTGATGAGATTGAAAAAGTGTAATTCAAAATTGACAGAAATTATAAAGCAATTGAGAAAGGATATCTATGACTATTCTTGTGACAATGATATTCTTCAAAAAGAATTTGGGAAAGTTAACCAAGAAAATGGAGAATTAAAAGAAAAGTTTAAGTTGTTTGATGAATTCAAGAAGGTGAATGAAGATTTGGTAACGAAGTTAAAATTGTTAGAAAAAGAAAATGAGATTTTGAAATAAAAAAGATCAATTTGTGATATCTCATGTGGTATAGAAGGTTTGCTTTGTTCCCTTGATCAATCAACTAATATGGATGATGTACCGAAAGGTGAAAATGGTGAAGTTGAAAGTAAGGATATGTGTGTATCTCTTAATTTTGTGATGGTATGATGAAAGAATAAGTATCTGGTAGATTACTGAGAGGGGGGTGAATCAGTAAATAGAAAAACTGATACAAACTTTTCAAAACTCAATTTCAATCTCTTAAAGTAAACTTATCAATGAAATACCACTATCAAGATAAAAACTCATACGATAAACCAGTTGACTGCTACATCAAATTAATAGTAAACAACACCAAACTTATAAACATTTAAATACTTTGTCCTATGTCATTAGACTTCATTTCTCAATGCTTCTGGTTATCATGACTTATCAAAATAGTTTAGTAGTTAATTAAATGAACCATAAGATCATAACCACAAAAATATTCACCACTTGACACAAATATTTTTGATGTGGAAACCCAAATGGGAAAAACCACGGTGAGATGAGACTTAAAAGATAACTATCTGAACTCTTTTGAAGTTTGCCCTGTTAGGAGCCAAGCCTGTTAAAGCTTTACAAAAGTCCTATTAAGACCTGATCCTGTTAAGAACCACCAGATTAAGAGATTGACTACATATGCCTTGTTACAAGCAATACCCTGTTAGGAGTAACCTCGATAGAGGATTTGAAAATCCAAACTAATGGATAATCTTGTTAGAGGATTTGAGAAGTCACCAAGCTTGTTAGAGCTTACCTGGTTAGGGGATTTCAGTTTTGCTATAATTGTTAGAAAACAATAGGAGTTTGCTTGATTTGTGTGAATAGCACTACACTTGCTTGATCAGATCCTTTTTATGCTCCTATCTGCCTTTACTCAAACTGCACATACATCATCCAGTTTGGCAACCACACACTCAACTGATCTATGCCAACACCTTATACTAAACAACTTCATCGACCTTATAAATAAATCATTTAGGTCGATAACACAACATAAGTCAAATTCTCATAGAGATTACAAACAAGTCAGTTCAAGTATGACCATTAGATTACATAACAATCTCTACACATTGATTAAGAATGCCTTGACCGCTCCTTGATCACTTCTTCGATCTTAGTAACTCATCACGTGCTTTGCATTATATGCAATACACTTTTCTCATTCCCTAGACAAAGAAACCGTTACAACAACGTGTCAAAAAATACTTGAAATTGTCTTCATACAATAATCATACATGTCACCATCATTACCGCTCATCATCAGATCATAAACCAACATAACCAATTTAGCAATCTTAATCGGTTAGGGTTTAACAAAAACCAAAGGTAGGGTTTTTCAGTTTAACTCATAAACTTACATACCGGTTGACAATTTCCTTCACTTAGCTCATCCTACCGGTTACAAGACAATATCAGCAACATAAGTAATATCATTACCGATTAATTGACATCAATGACAATATAATATATCATTAATCCAATTTTCATGCAAATACCAACAATCTCCCCCTTTGGCATTGATGGTAGTATAAATATCAACACCATTGATTGATGCTATGATTGTAAATAGGAATCTTGGTTTACATTACCAAGTATTCACTATGCTCTCCATGTCTTCAGCTTGTCACTGGTTCTCCTCCTCATAATCACATAATTCTTCTCCCCCTTAACAACAATGCCAAATTGAAAGTAAAACATGTAATGTCAAATTTCACTCTACAACAACAACAATTTGCAAATTGATGCTCCCCTTGTGGAATAACTTCCACTTCTACACCAATCATTATGTAAAGTTCAACAAGCGACTCAAGGACTGGTGTAATCTACATCATGCTCAACTAACCTCATGAAGGGGTACAACCCCTACCTGACTTCTAAGATACTCAAATGTATTATTAGGTAGAGGTTTAGTAAGAATATCTGCAAGCTAGTCCTTGGTAGAAACATGCTCTAAGATAACATCTTTGCTCTGCACTTTTTCCATCAATAAATGATACTTCAATTCAATATGCTTGGTTTGTGCATGCAAAACAGGGTTCTTGGAAATATTTATCATACTTGTATTATCACATAAAATCTTTATAGGTTCTGAAATCTTCATCTTAAAGCCTTCCAAAATGTGCCTCATCCAAATAGCCTGTGTGCAATTCATGTAAGCTGCAACATACTCAGTTTCAGCAGTAGATTGTGAAGTACAACTCTTCTTCTAACTACTCCATGAAACAAGTCTTCCTCCAAGAAAGAATGCTCCACCAGTTGTGCTGTTCCGGTCATCAACATTTCCTGCCCAATCTGCATCTATGTACACCTTAAAATCAAAGTTTCCTCCATATGGATACCATAATCCACAGTCAACAATACCTTTCAGGTATCTAAAAATACTCTTGGTTGCTATCAGATGTGTTTCCTTAGGATTTTTCTGAAATCTACCAACTATGCCAACTGCATGAGCTATATCCGATTTGTTGTGAACAACATAGTGCAATTTGCCAATCATTGACCTGTATTCCTTCTCATCAACAGACTTAGATTCATCTTCCTTAGACAACTTACAACCTATAACCATTGGTCTCCCAACTGTTTTACAGTCATTCATGCCAAATATCTTCAAGACCTCTTTTATATACTTAGACTATGTAGTGAAAATACTATTCTTCATTTGTTGTATTTGCAAGCCTATGAATTTTTTTATTTCCCCTACTAAAGACATTTCAAATTCATTTTTCATTTCATCTGCAAAACTATTACTCATGACATCATTACCTCTAAATATAATATCATCTACAAATATTTTGCTAACCAGTATTTCATCTCCTTCAGATTTGAGATATATGTTACTGTTAGGTCCCAGAGGCAACTAAGAGAGAGGGGTGAATCAGTTGTCCAGCAAAAATTTAACCAAAAATAACTTAACCAATCTTAATGCTTAATACCAGTAAACCAAACTTTATGTCGGTAGACAGTTTATTAGTTAATTGCAGTACTAGTAAAGAATAATGCATGAAACAGAAAGATAAAAGCATCCACAACACATAACACCAAAGTTTGTACGTGGAAACCCTGTAAGGGGAAAAATCACGGTGGGAAACCTTACCCACAATCAGATGATACTACTGCAGATAGTATGTGTACAAAAATGGGGTCTTCACATGCAGAAAGTCCAAGCGCCTAGATCTCATTGCTCAAACACAAATAGGAGTCACACTGACTACAATTGGATGGTTAAATCCAATGATAAATGTACTACACAAAATAGCATCTTCATATGCTAGATTCAATATCGGTGGAGTTCTGATTGTCTTCACAAATACCTTCCTTCAAACCTTAGATGATGTCTGTGTGTATAGCTCTGATTATTTTCGCATATCCCTTCTTAATTTCACAATCCACAATCACACTCTTCCACACTCTAATCTTACAAATAAGATCTTACATATATACCATAACCTAGGACCAATTTTAGTAGGTCAGCTCTAAGAAGATTCTACAATAAAAGTAATTTACAAAACAATATCTAATGCAATAACCAATTCAACATGTCGGATTAATGTATATACAACATAATTAAATTATCTTCATAATGTACCATGCTGATCTAAAATAGATAAGTCTATTGGTGTATATCCTGGACCTATTTGCTGGTAAAAGCAAATATGCAAACTTGCATGTACTAGTGAACAATTCTTCAAGACAAGGTGTTCAAACGATGTCTTCAACACAACCAAGTGTCCTTCATGTTTTTCCAAGTTCCTGTAAATAATATAACCTATCGGTAGATAAAATATTGTCGTAGAGTTTGTCGATGCCGGTGTCAGGGTTTGCCTGCTAGTGAATGTTGCCAGAGTTGATAAGTGGTTGACATCAGGTGTTGACATCAATGACAAAACCATATCAACATATCCAAAATACCAACAATCTCCCCCTTTGGCATTGATGGCAACACAAGATGGAAAAACTATCAAAGTGCCAAAACAGAAATGTCAAATACCAAAAACCAATCATTCTCCTTTTAAAAGAGATCATAACGAGATACCAATTTTCCAACTGAACAATCTCTCCCCCTGGGAGTAAAATGTGTCATTCTTATGTTTTTCTCTCCTTATGTTTTTCCATATCAATCTCTCCCCCTTTGACATCATCTGCCAAAGATATACCAAAACTAGGTTCAAATACAAAATACCAACTAATATGCCAATATATCAACTTCTCCCCCTTTGGCATTGATGACAACACAAGATGGAAGAACCATCAAAGTGTCAAAATAGAAATGCCAAATACCAAAAACCAATCAATCTCCTTTTAAAAGAGATCATAACCAGATACCAATTTTCCAACTAAACAATCTCTCCCCCTAGGAGTAAAATGTGTATGAAGCCTTTCATACCATGCTCTGGGTGTTTTCTTTAATCCATATAAGGCCTTATGTAATCTGCATACCATGTCTTTCTCATCAGTCAAAGCATAACCATCTGGCTGCTCAATATATACTTCTTCTTACAGTATCCCATTAAAAAATGCAGACTTAACATCCATCTGGTATACCTTGAATTTCTTATGGGCTGCAAATGCAAGTAAAGTTGTGACACCTTCCAGTCTTGCTACTAGTGCAAAAGTTTCACCATAATCTTCTCCTTCTTCTTGTGCATAACCTTTGCAAACCAACCTAGCTTTGTTGCGAACTACAACACCATCTTCATTCAAATTGTTTCTGAATACCCATTTAGTATCTATTACATTTTTATTTACTGGTTGAGGTACTAGGGTCCAAGTGTTGTTCTCCTCAATTTGATCCAATTCCTCCTCCATAGCTTTAACCTAATGATCATCACTAAATGCTTCCTTAGTAGTTCTTGGTTCAATGGTGGAGATCATGCAAGACTTTTCTCTTATTCTTCTTTTGGTTAGTACTCCAGCATCCTTATCCCCAATAATTTGTTCAGGATTGTGATTCAATCTCACATATCTTGGAATAGCATGATAATTTTCTTTAGGTTCAGCTTCATTATTATCATCATCTTGAGAATTTATCTGTTTTGGTTGAACTGGTGCATCAGGATTTGCTTTAGCAGTTTTAGATTTGACAGTTTTTGGTTCCAAAAACAAAATGTAAGGATCTTAATCCTTCTTTTCCAAACTAGTTTTCTTTGATACTTTAGGACATTCATCCACTCAAACATCAACACTCTCAATAATTCTTTGTGTCTGGTTGTTACAATACTTATAGGCCTTACTTTTGGTGGAATGGCCAAGAAATATACCTTCATCACTTTTAGCCTCAAATTTGCTAGTATAATCACCTCTCCTAATAAAACATTTTCTTTCAAAAATCTTCAAATAACTAACATCAGGTGATCTCCCATACCAGTATTCATAAGGAGTCTTGTCCTTACCTCTTTTTATCAAAACTCATTTCATAGTGTAGACAATTGTGCTGACAGCTTCTCTCCAAAAGGTTTTCGCTACACCTCCTTGTATCAACATTGTCCTAGAAGCTTCAACAACTGACTGATTGTTCCTCTCTGTGATACCATTCTATTGTGGTGTCCTTGGTGTAGAAAGCTACCATTTGATACCATTCTCTTCACGATACCTAGTGAATTCCTCAGAAGTAAATTCACTACCTTGATCTGTCCTTAGATATTTTATCTTTTTACCGCTCTCCTTCTTAGCTAAGGCCTTGAATGCCTTGAACTTACCAAAAGATTCAGTCTTATCCTTCAAGAATGCAACCCACATCATCCTTGAGCAATCATTAGTGAGGATCATGAAATATCTGTCACCTTGAATGCTTTTTGTTCTTATTGGTCAGCAAAAATCTGTATGAACCAAGTCTAACGAATGCTCCACTGAAAAGGATTTTCTCTTGAAAGTTGACGATGCCATCTTTCCTAACTGACATTCTTTGCAAAGAGCATTAACTGGTTTGTCCAACTGAGGAAAACCTCTCACTATCTTGGACTTACTCACTTTAACAATGTTATCAAAGTTTATATGACAAAATCTCCTATGCCAAACCCAACTATCATCTACCTTTGTAATTAAACAGTTGCTAACTTTAGGATTAAGGTGAAACAGGTTACCTCTAGTTTGCTTCCCGGTTGCAATCAGTTGACCTTTGTTGTCAAAGATTTTTCACATATCATTTTTAAACACCAGTGGGTATCCTCTGTCATTGAGTTATGCCACACTCAAAAGATTGTGCTTTAGACCTTCAACCCATTAGACATCATCTGCACTACTCTTCCCATTAAGAGAAATAATTCCCCTACCTTTAACCATGCAGGGTGAGTCATTACCAAATCTTACAACTTCGTCATCAAATTCCTTCAAAGAAAGAAATTTGCTCCGATCACCGGTCATATGATGTGAACAACCACTATCAATAATCCAATCATCTGACTTATCCATCCTAGATACTAATGCCTTCTGGTTTGATATCTCTTCTTTAATAGCTACAAACTATTAGGATTCCCAAAGATACTGAGAGGGGGGGGGTGAATCAGTATCTTACCGATGTATAAATGTACTTGACTTAAAACATGAAAAGCATATTGAAACTGTGTATCGGTAAACTGGAAATAATGCAGTAACTAAGAACAATAAAAAAACATGAGAAGAACACCATAACACAGTATTTTAACAAGGAAACCCGGTGTGGGAAAAACCTCGATGGGATTTGTGACCCACAATATTCACTTACTGGCCAATAAAGGAATATTACTTTTACAATAGGGTCCTGCACATGTAGGAAGGCCAAGTGCCTAGAGCTCACTACTCAATTACAAAAGAAGTCACATTGACTTACAAAATAGATTATACTAATCCAATGTCTTGTACTGCTTCAAATCAACATCTTCTATGCCAAGTTCAGTACCAGTTTAATCTTTGCTACATACATAAACCCTTAACCAATAATTTGCATGTTAGCTCTACATAATTTTGCATCCTATCTTTTTCCTCTCTACTCTCTCTACCTTCCTCTATAATAAATGATCTACAATGATCTCATACATATATGATTCATATTACAACTTGCCATGTTGGCTTACAATGATTTAACAATTAATTACAAAATACATTCTAAACAAAATTGAAATCGGCCAAGGTGTCGGCATCCTTCCTTTTACTGTTGGTGTTTTGTATGTCAGTGCCGATATCTTTTTCTTGCCGATGCCATATGATTGCAAGGTTGCCATCAATGACAAAACCTTCAATCACCTACAATTTCCCATTGGAGTGTGCATTTACCAACACAAACACTATATCTTCATCAACATCACCATCAAATTCTTCATCAGCCATACCACCATCAATAGCAATAAGACAATCTCTCTTGCCTTTACCCTTATACTTCTTTAATTTTTCTCGCTTGTGTTCATTTTCACCATTAGGGCAGCTAGCAGCTATGTGGCCAATCTTGTTGCATGGAGAACATTTTAAAGGTAATTTACCTCTATATTTACCAATGCCTCTAGGCAACCACTTTGCCAACAATGCTTCAAGCTCCACTAAACTATCTTCATCATCAACATCTCTGCTAGATCTAGATTCATAACTATGACTAGCATCTCTAATTTTTCTCACACATGGGTTAGAAATAGAAGCTCTAAATGTAGACTCAGATTTCTGTACACTACCATCATAACCATTCAATTCAAAAGCAGTAAGTTTTCCAATGATACAGTCAAGAGTTACCTTAGTTTTGTCAATGGACTTTAGCTCCTGAATGGTTGCAACTCGGATAGCGTAGACCGGTAGCAGGGTTCTTAGTACCTTATAGATCACTATGGCATCTTCCACTTTCCCTCCTACACTCTTAATTTCACCAACAATCTCTTTTATCCTTTAACCATACCGCTGGATATTCTCACCTTCAACCATCGGCATGTCATCAAACTTTCCTCTTAGACTCTCCTCTTTAGCAATCTTAACATGTTCGTCATTGCTATAAATCTCTTCAAGTTTGTGCCATACCTCATGTGCAGTCTCTAGACCATGAACATGTACATATTCAGCATCAGATAGGGAACTGATAATGGCCTCTAATGCTTGATGATTTTATTGTTTCTCTTTCTTCTGATCATCAGTCAAAATCACAGTGGGTGAAACAAATTTATTATTGACATGTTCCCAATACTGACTTCCTAGACTCTTGATGTAAATTTTCATTCTGTTGCTCCATATCCTATAGTTCTCTCTATTAAACTTCAAACCTTCCTTCTTCATCGTGATCAGCAAGATCTTTACCTTAAGTTGTTAGGCTTAGATCTTAGAGGACCTGATAGCTCTGATACCAATTGATGGTATGATGAAAGAATAAGTATCCAATAGATTACTGAGAGGGGGGTGTGAATCAGTAAATAGAAAAACTAATAAAAACTTTCCCAAACTCAATTTCAATCTCTCAAAGTAAACTTATCAATGAAATACCACTATCAAGATAAAAACTCATAAGATAAACCGATTGACTATTACAACAAGTTAAAAGTAAAAAACAACAAACTTTTAAACATCTAAATGCTTTGTCCTATGTCAACAAAATTCATTTCTCAATGCTTTGGGTTATCATGACTTATCAAAATAGTTAAGTAGTTAATCAAATCAACCATAAGATCATAACTACAAAAACATTCACCACTTGACACAAATATTTTTGACATGGAAACCCAAATGGGAAAAACCATGGTGAGATGAGACTCACAAGATAACTATCTAAACTCTTCTGAAGTTCTCCCTATTAGGAGCCAAGCCTGTTAAAGCATTACAAAAGTCCTATTAAGAACCACCTTGTTAAGGGATTGACTACAAATGTCTTGTTAGAAGCAATACCCTGTTAGGAGTAACCTTGGTAGAGGATTTGAAAATCCAAGCTAATGGATCACCGTGTTAGAGGATTTGATAAGTCACCAATCTTTTTAGATCTTACCCGGTTAGGGGATTTAAGTTTTTCTGTAATTTTTAGAAAACAACACGAGTTTGTTTGATCTGTGTGATTAGCACTACACTTTCTTGATTAGCTCCTTTTTATGCTCCTATCTTCCTTTACTCAAATTGTAGATACATCATCCAGTTTGGCAACCACACACTCAACTGATCTATGCCAACACCTTAAACTAAACAACTTCATCGACCTTATAAATAAATCAATTAGGGCAGTAACACAACATAAGTCAAATTCTCATAGAGATTACAAACAAGTCGGTTCAAGTATGACCATTAGATTACATAGCAATCTCTGCACATTAATTAAGAACGCCTCGACCACTCCTTGATCACCTCTTCGATCTCAGTAACTCATCACATGCTTTGCATTATATGCAATACACTTTGCTCATTCCCTAGACAAAGAAACCGTTACAACAATGCGCCAAAAAACACTTGAAATTGTCTTTATACAATAATCATACATGTCACCATCATTACCGCTCATCATCAGAACATAAACCAACATAACCAATTCAGCAATCTTAATCGGTTACCTAGATTTTAAAAAAAAAATAGGTAGGGTTTACCAGTTACATCAATAGATAGGGTTCAACCTTTTTACCGGTTATCGGTTCAACTCATAAACTTATATACCGGTTTACAATTTCCTTCACTTAGGTCATCCTACCATTTACAAGACAATATCAACAATACCAGCAATATCATTACTGGTTAATTGACATCAATGATAACATAACATATCATTAATGCAATTTTCATGCAAATGCAAACATTTTGTAGCTGCATGTTGTGATGTGAAAAATAAAGGTTGTTTTGAAAATAATATTGGTATGTAGATCATGCAAAAAATGTGCTATAACGGAAAAGGTTTGGGAAAGCATGGGGAAGGAATAAGAGAGCCCATTAAGCCAACAATGAGGCCCAAGTATGAAGGCTTGGGATATGATAAGAAAGAGAGATTTGATGGTGCTAGTGTTACAAGCTCATGAAAATCAACTGAAAGAATTTAGTGTTCACATTGCCATAGAGAAGAACATAAAAATAATAAGTGTTGGGATCTTCACCCTTGCTCAATTTGTGGGTTGAAGAATCATTGTGAAAAGTCACATTGGAACAAAGAGATGAATGAGAAATCTAGGAAAGGTTGTATGCAGATTGATTATGGTTGGATCGATGGATTTTGTTGGAAAACGTTAACGAATATGTTCAGAAGGTTTTACAAGCCTAAATGTTTGCATGTGAATGGGAGAAATGATCAAACACAATTTAGATGTTCAAGTAAAGTAATTGATGATTGCTTGCTATGATAGCACATTGAAGTGTCATGAGTCTTCTTTAGAGAAATGAAGGGAAGACTTTGTGATCTCTCATGAAGTGAGTTGCAAAGGTTTGGATTTTGTCACATTGAGTTCACTTGTACAACAAGGTTACATGAAGTTACAAAGATCTAGTTACTCAAATATTCAAGATCAATTTGTGAGTCTCAGCATCGAGGGGAGTATGAAGATAATTGGTGTTGTGAACATGCATGCAACTCCTACTTCAATTTTAGAACTCCATTTTCTTTCCACGCACAACAGGAAAACTATTTTTAGTTTCTTTTGGACAATTAGTTCAGTTTTATTTTTAGTAGAATTTTAAGCGTGTGCGCTCACATGTATTTTTTTTTTTAAGGAGACTATTTATAGTTTTATTTAGTTATTTATTAATAGAGACTCAATTAATTATTTTTTATTTGAATAATGCATAATGAATGCATGGAATGTAATCAGGAGTGAACTATTTGTTGGAAGATGTTGCAACCTCTATAAAAACTACTGAATTGTAATGTTTAGTGTGGCCTACAATAATGTAATTGGGTTTTCCAAATTTGAAGAAAAGATTTGTGTTTGTGTCAAAAGATTTCTTGTTTCTTTATGCTATCTTTTAGATTCTACAAGAATGACGATCATTGCAAACATGTAGATTGCTGCATCCAGGAAATAGAAAGCAACAGTTCCAAGTTCTCCACAAGAACACCAGGTGAGTTTGAATTAATTTATCATTTTTATTTTTGTCTTTATTTTGAGTTATGATTGGGAACCCTAACTCAAGGGCTTGTGCTAGACTCGATTACAATTTGTGTTGAGGGTTTATATGTAGACACCTAAAAATGGTCAACGCTTGCGAGGTCATACTTTAACATTTGCGCATTGCCTCATTTTAGGTTTTTGCGTCGTATTAACATTTCTCAAATGTCACGCACTTGATTTTTATCATTTGCGAACATTGAGTCATTGTTCTACATTCTTCAATCATCTCGTCCTCAAATTTGGTCTTGTTGACAACATTATCCAATCGAGATTTTGATCGAACTTATCTTGTTGCATCAATGTGCGTGCTAATTTGTCATCATTTTGGACATCGTCAATCCTAGTTTAGGGTTTTGTCCTCTTGTCAATCTTGCTATTGATTTGTCATCAATCGTGGCTTTCTTATCAATTTTATCATCAATCTTATCATTTTGGACATCGTCAATCCTAATTAGGGTTTTGTCCTCTTATCAATCCTGTCAATCTTGCGATCGATTTGTCATCGATCGTTGTCCTCTTATCAATCTTGTCGATTTATCATCAATCCTTCAATCTTGTCATCATGCGATAGATTTGTCATCGATCGTTGTCATTGTTCGATCGTTGTCATGTTTAATTTTGTCATTTGGCGATCGATTTGTCATTGATCATGGTCGTTTTCAATCTTGTCGTTTTGCAATCCATTTTGTCATCGATTCTTGTCCTCTTCTCAATCTTGTCATTTTGCGATCGATTTGTCATCGATCGTTATCTGTCTTAATCATGTCAATTTGGATCAATTTGTCATTGTTCCTCGTCAATTGGCGCATTTATCAATCAAATCATTTTGTCGCATTGGTCATTTATCAATTCAAAATCATCACATTAATTATTCTTCATCAAGACCTAATTGTCATTTTTTGCACTTCTAATTCGTCTTCTAGGGTTTTATGATTTATTCATTTAACCTAATTTGTCATTTCTTCCTCTAGGATTACTAAATTATTTATTAATCCTAAGTCTTCTCATTACAATTAAATCTTTATTTAATTGGCTAATTATTCTTCCTCTTGTAAATTAATTAATAAATGACAAATTATTAATTAATTTACCTAATTTCTTCTAGTTCCTATTTTCCTATTTTTCCATCAATTTCTAGTTCCTAATTTTCATCAATTTTAATTTTCTTAATTGCTAATTCCTTTTCCCTCCTATTTCATCTCCTAATTCCATGGGAATGACATTTCAATTTGTCATAAATTGTCATAATTGATAATCAATCAATTTTGACATAGAAGTTGTCATAATTTGTCATCAATTATCAATCAATCAAATTGTGCATGGAAAGTGCATAATTTGTCATAATTTGTCATATTGATTTGCAATTTCCATTTGAATTGCATCATGCTAATCTTGTCATTTATCCAATTCTTCTATAAATTGGATGATTTTCAATCAAAGCTAATCCCAAATCCCTAATCAAACTATCGAACTTATGCTTCTAGTACTCTTGACCAATAACCAATATCAATCTTGCTTTCAATTGTGTGTGCACTTGTAGGTGAGATCCACAAATCCATTTGAGGAGGAAAGAAGAACAATGGAGCCGCATGGAAGAAGCATCCAAATCATCATCTGGTTTGCATGATATATTGCTTTTGAATGCTTTGTTTTTATGTCTCTATTGAGTGTGCTTAGGATTAGATCATTGCAATGTGTGTTTATGATTGAGCTAATAATGAATAATATGTCTTTTTATATATTGCTTTGATGATTCCTAATTCCGATGCTACATTAATTGGTGAACCCGATCTCCAGTCATGAAAAAGAAAAAGAAAAAGAAAAAGAAAAAAATCAAAAGAATAGATCTTTGAGTGAAAACCGTAAGGCACTCTCTGATCATACAAAAGTAAAAATAAAAGACGTACCTACGGGTGAAAACCTTTCTGAGGCGCCCAAAGGTGGAAGAGTGGACGTACCCCTATCAATTCAAGACAAACCAACATTGCTGGTGGAGATGACTGAGGAAATAAATTTGGGTACACCTGATAACCCTAAGGTCATTCACTTTGCTGCCTCCTTGTCAAAACAAGAGAAGATTGATTTTATCAATTTCTTTCTGGAGAAGAAGATCAGCTTTGCGTGGTCTTATGCAGATATGCCTAGCCTCGATCCAGAGTTAGTCCTTCATCATTTGCCATTGAAAGCAGGTGCTAAGCCCGTCAAACAAAAACTTAGAAAGATGCATCCTCAGGTAGCTCTTTTGGTTAAAGTGGAGCTAAAAAAATTGCTAGATGTGGGCTTCATCAGACCTATTGATTATGCAGATTGGATTTCCAATTTAGTACCAGTTAGCAAAGTAACTGGGGGCATCAGAATCTGCACAGATTTCAAGGACCTCAATAAAGCATGCCCTAAGGATGATTTTCCATTGCCAAACATAGACATCATAGTGGACATGACGGCTGGTTATGAGATGCTTTCACTAATGGATGGTTTCTCCGGCTACAATCAAATCTGCATTGCACCTGAAGATCAACATAAGATAGCATTCACCTGTGCTTGGGGCACCTATTGCTGGAATGTGATGCCCTTCGGTCTTAAAAATGCCGGTGCCACATATCAAAGAGCAATGATGACAATCTTTCATGATTTCATGCACACTTTGATGGAAGATTATGTTGATGACTTGTTATGCAAATCTGTTACCAAAGATAGTCATCTAGCCATCTTTGGCCCAATCTTTGACAGAATGGAGACCTACAAACTCAGGCTCAATCCAAAAAAGTGTGTCTTTGGTGTTACAGCTGGCAAATTGCTCGGATACATTGTTTCTCATCGAGGCATCGAGGTCGACACCACCAAGGTCAAAGCCATAATGGACATGCCTCCACCTTCAAACCTCTGGCAATTAAGAAGTTTGCAAGGAAAGCTCCAGTCAATTCGCCGCTTCATAGCTCAGTTGGCCGACAAATGTCATCCATTCCAACATCTATTGCATAAAGGTGTCACTTTCAAATGGACTGAGCAATGTCAATCAGCCTTTCAAGCTCTCAAGGAATATTTGCTGTCGCCACCTATCCTAATGCCTCCTATCGATGGCAAGCCATTTTTATTGTATATTTCTGCAACTGAAACGGCATTAGGCATTCTCTTGGCCCAACAAGATGAGAACGGCAAAGAGCGAGCTATTTACTATATCAGCCGGACACTAGTAGGCTATGAGCTAAATTATTCAACTATTGAGAGGGCATGCTTAGCAGTGGTATTTGCAACACAAAAGCTCTGACATTATATGCTAAGCCACCAAACATTGTTGGTTGCAAAAATTGATCCATTAAAATATTTGCTTAGCCAAGCAACTTTGACAGGTCGCCTAGCAAAATGGGTCATGATTCTTAGCAAATTTGACATTGAGTATATGGAGCGAAAGGCGATAAAAGGACAAATCATAGCAGATCAACTTGCAGATGCTCCTATTTCTGACGATCATCCCATGTTGACTGATTTTCTAGATGAATCAGTCTTTGCTCTCACACCATCTAATGAATGGAAGTTATACTTCGATGGATCCCATACCAAGTTCGGGTCTGGAGCTGGTATCCTGTTTGTCACCCGTCAAGGTGATGCTATTCCAAAGTCCTACAGAATAACTTTCCACTGTACCAATAACATTGCAGAGTATGAAGCATTGGTTACAGGACTCCGAGTAGCAGTCCACTGGAACATCAAGCATTTGCAAGTCTATGGAGATTCTCAATTAGTCATCCGACAAGTGAATGATGACTACGAAACAAACGATGAAAAGCTTATTCCTTATAAGAACATGGTAGATTTCTTCAAGACAAAATTCACAGCTATCCATTTCAGTCAAGTGCCAAGAATGCAAAACAAGTCGGCAGATGCAATGGCTATAATCGCTTCTATGTTGAATATGCCTCATAATATGGACAAATGTGAATTTTTAGTTGAACAATTGCTGGTTCCCTCTTTCGACATTCTGACAGCTGACGTGATGTGCATTCTTGTTGGTCCCAATTCCCCCTGGTACAATGACGTATATCAATATTTGAAATCCCAAACCTTACCACCCAACCTTTCCGCTAACCAACGCCGAGCCTTTATCTGACAGACGGCCAAATATGTCATCATCGTCGACACCCTTTACCGCCGTTCCTTTGACCATACCCTCCTCAGGTGTTTGGATTCTGACGAAGCACAAACAACTTTACACGAGGTTCACGATGGTATCTGTGGGGGCCATTTCAATGGTCTTAGCTTAGCCAAAAAGTTGATTCGTGCTGGGTATTATTGGCCCACTTTGGAAAAAGATGTTCATGATTTTGTTAAAAAGTGCTACAAGTGCCAGATCCATGGAAATTATATTCATGCACCAGCTCAAGAGCTTCATTCTGTTATATCTCCATGGCCCTTTTCTCAGTGGGGATTGGATCTTATCGGCAAGATTCACCCAACATCTGCAAATGGACACAAGTTCATTATTACAGCTAAAGAATATTTTACCAAATGGATCGAGGCTATCCCCATGACTTATATCACTGGTGTCCAAATTTCAAAATTCTTGTTGAACTATATCATATGTAGATATGGGGTACCCCTTGCCATAGTCACAGATAATGGTTGACCTTTTAAGAATAAAGATGTTAAAGAACTCTATGACAAGTTTCATATTCAGCATCGTTTTTCTAGTCTGTATTATCCACAAGGTAATGGTCAAGCTGAAGCATCAAATAAAACCATTATCAAGATCCTGAAGAAAGTTGTCAATGACGCTGGTCAAGATTGGCACATACAGTTAAATCCAGCACTATGGGCCTATCGCACTTCTATCCGCACCCCTAATGGCGCAACACCTTATTCCTTGGTGTATGGTGCGGAAGCCATTTTACCTTTGGAAGTCGAGATTCCTTCCTTGAGGGTTTCCTTGCAACACCTGATTGATGATGAGACACACAGAGTCTCTCGGTTGCATCAGCTTGAGATGTTAGATGAGAAATGTCAGACAGCTCTTTCACATTTGCAAGCATATCAAAACCGTCTCCGTCGCTCTTATAATAAGAAGGTCAAAGGGCGACACTTCGAAGTGGGAGATCTGGTTTTAAAGGCAAATCCCAAGAATGCACAGTCTACTGACATCATCAAAGGCAAGTTTGAACCTAATTGGGTTGGGCCTTTCATAGTAACTGCAGCCTATGGCTCGGAGGCATATCAGCTTGCGACTCCAGAAGGTGAACCTCTGTCTGATCCTATCAATAGCATGCATCTTCGCAAGTACTGGGCGTAGTTTTTTCTCAGCACTTTTTCAAATATGATCCTGAAAAAAATACAAAAAAATTTTTAAAAAAAAAAGACAAAATACAAAAAAAAAATAATGAAAAAATCAAAAAAGCAAAAAAAAGAGAAAAAAGAGGAAAAAAACGCAAAGAGCAAAACAAAAAAAATGATTCGCCCTCTAGTGAAAACCTGGCAAACAGGCGCTTTGGGCAAGTACCATGGTGAAAACCTGGCAATTAGGCGCCATGAGTAATGAGATTATTGCTCCATCATTTATCATGACTTCTAGATATGCTTTCTCTCGGCCGGTTTATCATGCCTATCTTGGTCTCGACCCAATGTTCTATTCCAGGCCTGTTATTAGTCAACATCACTGTCTTGCCTACTCCAGTTTCTTGTACATATGTTTTGGTCCCAGTCTATGTGTCTTTCAAGTGCGCATTAGGTGCCTTCCCCTCGTCATGATCAATCACTGGAGTGTTTAAAAATTGAAAAATGTCCTGAAAAAAATCAAAAAAATCAAAAAATGTCTTGAAATAATCCAAAAAAATTGAAAAAATGTCTTGAAATAATCAAAAAAATTGAAAAATGTCCTGAAAAAAAATCAAAAAAATTGAAAAATATCCTGAAATAATCAAAAAAAATTGAAAAATGTCCTGAAATAATTCAAAAAAAAAATCAAATCATGTCCTAATAAAATCTCTAAAAATCAAATAATGTCCTGAAAAAAAATCCCTAAACATCAAATAAAGTCCTGAAAAAATGAACAAAAAATTATAAAACTCACAAAAACAAACATTTTGCAATAATGTATTCCTTTGTGCATCGACAGATCACTAAGCATTCCTCCAACGACACTCGCAATCAATTCAACACTGCACTTTAATGAAATCACGCATTAACAGGTGAGCTTTTTCAATCAAAATCAAACACTCAAACTGATCCAAATTGTCATATCAATCGACATCAAAAACATTTGTCCTTGTTCCTACTATCATGGGTCTTATACAGGGTGTGGTATACTCGAAACCAGACTGTGTCCTGTCTTAGACGGGGTATCGCATGTCCTAAAACCAAATAGCATGATCGTCCTATCAGCACTTTCAACTTTTGACAATGAAGATCAAGATGTTTGTCTGATTTGCTTGAATTTGTGTGTCTTATCTTTTTTATTGATTTATCTTTGGCTTCGATCATGTTCCTATGTTGCTCGATGATGTCACTGAGTGATTTAGAGTGACCAGGATGGTTCATGATCCTTTTCTTTTTTGATTGTGATTGTTGCTTGTCTATGATGTGTTTGTCTTTCGCAAATCGGGTTGCATTTCAGCTCTGGCCTTCAATGCCATGATGCTACGCATCCATTTTGCTACATAAAAATAAAGGTTCTCACCTACAAAGTGCATTACTGAAAGCAAGTTTTTCTTCATTTCTAACTGTCCTCTATCTCATTTCTTACTAACATTTCTTCTGTCAATCCGGATAGTCAGTTCGGTCTAGTGCTCCGATCTCCACACATATTGCATCCTACATCCATCTGGTTAGTACATTTGCATTCCATCACATATTACATCAAGCATTTTATCCATTTCATTTCATAAATACATCAAAAATACATAAAAATTCATCCATACATGTTCATAAACAAGTACATAAATCATCCATCCATAGAAAATAACTACAAATCATAACACATTGCATCCCATCATATCGATGTATTTCATATCACATATCATAATAATATCGGAGTACAAAATCGGACTGTCTGTCCTAAGTATGGCCCGTAGGCTGACTGCAACATATCAAACTACATAATGTCCACTGTCTATCATAAGGAGCACGTGCCTCTATCACTGGGTGCTCCCTCTGTCCTCCTCATCCCTGCCATGTCTCGCAGATGATGTCCCTCCTGGTCCTGGCTGTGGTGGTCTCATAGGTCCACTCACCCCCATGCTACTCACTGACCATCGAGAGCGTGACCTGCTCTCTGTCCTCGATCGTGCCCGATATGAAGGTGCTCTCCACTCTGGTGGAACTGCACTCTCATATAGTGTCCTCCAATATAGTCTCTCCTCGCCGGTCTCTACCAGCATCTGTGCCATCTCCCGTGCACTGGCATCCCTAATCGACCCAATGAACTCAGTGACTCTCTGTCCCTCTCATTGTGCCTAAGCTATGGCTATATCTCGAGCCTCTATGAGTCTGGCTATCTTCGCGCTAAACTGCTCATGCTCTCTCTCCAATGTAGCAATACAATCCTGCTGACATGCTATCACAACTGCTATCACCACATATCGTCGGTCATACTCAGAAGCCATGCTCTCCCAGCCGATCTCCCTCTCGACAATGTCCAGCTCATCTGTGTCACACTCAAAAAGCCTACACAATGCATCTCTACCTGTCACTGGGTCATACTCTATCATCTCCCCATGTATCGGAATGTGGAGGATGCGCCATACATCCTCTAGAGTCACTGTCGCCTCTCCAGTCACCAGATGGAAAGAGGAAGTCTCCGAGTGCCATCGCTCTGCCAATGCAGTAAGCAATCCTGTGTTTGCCCTAATCTCGGGCATGTATGTGATGTAATATATCCCCAGTCCTACTAATGTGTCTCTGTCCGTGCTTCTGAGTCTATGTCGTAACATGAAGCAGTCAGGTCGGTTCTCCTGTGTGATCAATAGATACTGTCAACTCTGCATCACAATTGGGGCACATTTTATCAGTTTTAGGGTTTGCTCCTATGGGTTGCATTTCCTCATTTTCATGTCCAATCAGGGTGTTTTTCATCTACAATGCCTTATCCTACCCTTCTCCCCCCTTTTCAGGTCATTTGCATGCAGTTTTGAATCAACAGTGAGTCATTTATGGACTCTTGCACCTGTGTCAGAGAAACTGCGCCTGTGTTAGGTAAATTGCGCTTGTGTCTTCCTACACAAGTGCAGAACACTTCACACAAGCGCAGATTTAGACCACACAAGTGCAGAAGTCCTCCTTTGCATCCCCTATGGGCCCCGCAATGTCCCGCAAGCAAGTCAAATTCATGAAATTGAAAACATGGGTTTTCGTGATACATACCGCTGCTCCTGCATCATTCGGTCATCTGAATGTGCATACATGTTCTTCGAGGTGATCTACCCTTGGAATGTTCGCCATCTCTCTACACGTGTCCTTGTCTAGAGCAACAAATCCTCCTCTTTAGCTAGTGCAAATGAGCAATTTTCACCCTCTTGGTCTCATTTATAGCTCTTTGTCATTGCATAGATGGACGTGCGTCCTCTCCATCTTATGTTGATCGCGGTCTTGTGCACCTTAAATTGCTTGTCCTTCATGCATCCGATCTCTGATTGTCAGTCCGTTCGCTCCTATCATTTTTTATCAATCAATTGGCCTCTTTTCCGCATTTTTTCCAGCCAATTCCTTGAGGGGGCATGCATATGTCATTATTATTGTCTGGGGCATTTTCATTATTGTTCTTTGAAACAATGCTCAAAATTGCATTGTCTCAAAGAGGGGCAAAATGTAGACACCTAAAAATGGTCAACGCTTGCGAGGTCATACTTTAATATTTGCGCATTGCCTCATTTTAGGTTTTTGCGTCGCATTAACATTTCTCCTATGTCACGCACTTGATTTTTATCATTTGTGAACATTGAGTCATTCTTCTACATTCTTCAATCATCTCGTCCTCAAATTTGGTCTTGTCGACAACATTATCCAATCATGATTTTGATCGAACTTATCTTGTTGCATCAATGTGCGTGCTAATTTGTCATCATTTTGGACATCGTCAATCCTAGTTTAGGGTTTTGTCCTCCTGTCAATCTTGCGATTGATTTGTCATCAATCGTGGCTTTCTTATCAATCTTATCATTTTGGACATCGTCAATCCTAATTAGGGTTTTGTCCTCTTATCAATCCTATCAATCTTGCGATCGATTTGTCATCGATCGTTGTCCTCTTATCAATCTTGTCGATTTATCATCAATCCTTCAATCTTGTCATCATGCGATAGATTTGTCATCGATCGTTGTCATTGTTCGATCGTTGTCATGTTTAATTTTGTCATTTGGCGATCGATTTGTCATTGATCGTGGTCGTTTTCAATCTTGTCATTTTGCAATCCATTTTGTCATCGATTCTTGTCCTCTTCTCAATCTTGTCATTTTGCGATCGATTTGTCATCGATCGTTATCTATCTTAATCATGTCAATTTGGATCAATTTGTCATTGTTCCTCGTCAATTGGCGCATTTATCAATCAAATCATTTTGTCGCATTGGTCATTTATCAATTCAAAATCATCACATTAATTATTCTTCATCAAGACCTAATTGTCATTTTTTGAACTTCTAATTCGTCTTCTAGGGTTTTATGATTTATTCATTTAACCTAATTTTTCATTTCTTCCTCTAGGATTACTAAATTATTTATTAATCCTAAGTCTTCTCATTACAATTAAATCTTTATTTAATTGGCTAATTATTCTTCCTCTTGTAAATTAATTAATAAATGACAAATTATTAATTAATTTACCTAATTTCTTCTAGTTCCTATTTTCCTATTTTTCCATCAATTTCTAATTCCTAATTTTCATCAATTTTAATTTTCTTAATTGCTAATTCCTTTTCCCTCCTATTTCATCTCCTAATTCCATGGGAATGACATTTCAATTTGTCATAAATTGTCATAATTGATAATCAATCAATTTTGACATAGAAGTTGTCATAATTTGTCATCAATTATCAATCAATCAAATTGTGCATGGAAAGTGCATAATTTGTCATAATTTGTCATATTGATTTGCAATTTCCATTTGAATTGCATCATGCTAATCTTGTCATTTATCCAATTCTTCTATAAATTGGATGATTTTCAATCAAAGCTAATCCCAAATCCCTAATCAAACTATCGAACTTATGCTTCTAGTACTCTTGACCAATAACCAATATCAATCTTGCTTTCAATTGTGTGTGCACTTGTAGGTGAGATCCACAAATCCATTTGAGGAGGAAAGAAGAACAATGGAGCCGCATGGAAGAAGCATCCAAATCGTCATCTGGTTTGCATGATATATTGCTTTTGAATGCTTTGTTTTAATGTCTTTATTGAGTGTGCTTAGGATTAGATCATTGTAATGTGTGTTTATGATTGAGCTAATAATGAATAATATGTCTTTTTATATATTGCTTTGATGATTCCTAATTCTGATGCTACATTATGTTTCCTTGTTGACTTATATTCATGGCCTCGAGCCATTGATGAGTTTGAATGGTTGTATAAAGAAAAATAGAGCTTTAAATATGATTTAACATGTTACATTATACAGTTGAATTTTTTTTGAAACGAGACATTGTTGTCTTTGGTCACTATGAGAGACAAATCTATTTCAGTTAGAAGATTTTTTTTGTGGTACTATATAAACAATAGATATTGTAATTGGTTACATTGAAAAATATTGTATCCTGTTATTTTTAATGATGATGTTAGGACTGCAATTTTGATGCAGTTGTAGGATCATTGCTGACTGCAACAATACACAAAGTTTTTGAAATTTGAGGATTTAGTGCTCCTATGAAGTTGGCATCTGAGAAAATGAGTAGAGACTCCACCATTGTAATAATTTGATGCTTTGGGTTTGAATAAAGAGAGAGGTTTCTAGTGTTTTTTATACCCCATGAGGGTTTTTCTATTCAGGAAGATTACTGTATTGTGTGGTCACCCCCGTGAATATCAATTTTTTTCTATGTGATTTGCATTCATGCTTACATACTTGTTAAATGACATGTTATGATATATGCATCAGTTATAGCCAGTTTTTTATATGTTGTTATACTATGATTGAACATCTGCATGAGTCTTGCAATATGATTAATACAAAGCAGTAATAGTATTGTTAAAAAAGAGTTTCATATGAACAATGAAAATCATGCTTTAAAATATTGGTGCTTGTCAAATTGTTGGTCAACTTCTTAAATGGTACATCGTGAAAACATTATTGTGCAACCATTTATGTTAGTTAGTTACATTATTTCATCTTGGAAGGAATTTTTCATTATTCTAATTCACCCCCCTCTAAGAGTAAATCCACTTCCAACAAGTGGTATCAGAGTGTAGGCTCTTGCATTAGGTCTTTCCTAGGATCGATCCTGGTCTTGGAATTCATTCATCATGTCACATATTCAAGAGGGCTCATCTATTACTAGAGCTCCATTGTTTGGTTGAACTTATTATGTGTTTTGGAAAATCAAAATGGAAACATATCTGATTTCTATAGACCTTGATGCCCAGAATATAGTTTGTAGTAAGTACATTGTACCTAATATCGTACCTACAACTCCTGATGAGAAAAATAAATATGAAATGAAGGCAAGAGACAAACATGCAATATTGTGTGGTGTGACTAAAGATGTCTTTGTCAAGATCATACACTATAAATCTGTTCAAGAAATTAAGGAAAAAATTTGAAACATTTATCAAAGGAATGAAAAATTTAAATAGTCAAATATACTTACCCTGAAAACTCAATTTGAGGAAATAAAAATGAAAGATGATGAAAAAGTGGCTAAATATTTTTTGAGAATTGGCGAAGTTGTTAATGGGATGAGAGGATTAGGAGAAGAAGTATATGAATTCACATTGGTTAAAAAGGTCATTAGAACCTTATTGCCTAAATATAAAACCAAAGTTTTAGCCCTTGAAGAAATTTTTTTTTTAATAAGCTTACCCTAGATGATCTTCGGGGAACTTTGATAGTCTTTGAAATGAGAATAACCAAAGTTGACAATGCTAGTTCAATGTTGAAAGAGACTATTTTTAAAATAGAGAAGAAAGAGGGTGTGGATAGTGAATTAGAATTGTCTGATTCTCTAGAGGCTCTCTTAGTGAGAAAACTTAAAAATAAATATAGAAGTAAGTTGCCTCTCGAATACTTTAACTATGGAAAGGCTAGTCACTTTGCAGTCCAATGTGCTTATGCCAAGATCAAGACAATGATGATGATCAGAATGAAAAACATTATAAGAAATAAATCCTCAGTCCAAAAGAAATTTAACTTCAACAATTTCGATAAGAAAAAGAGTCTATTCAGTAAAGAAGACTCTCGTGATGAATATGATGATTCTTTAGGTGATGAAGGTGAAATATTATTCATGGTTAAGGTTGATGTTAAAAAAGTTTCAAGTAGTCAACCTAATAGTCAAAACAGTCAATCTGATCTTGAAAATTGTGAGATAAACCTTGAAGGTGAACTACTTTGTGCCTTTCAAGAGATAAAATCTCAAGAAACACATTACCTCTCAAAAACAAAGTTCAAACAAATTGATTGTTCCTTTGCAAGCCGAACTAGATGATTCTAAAAGAGTTGTGAACAATCTTAAATGAGTTCTTGTTGATAAAGAAATAGAGATTCAAGGTCTTAAGAAGCCAGTTAGCTCTCTCAAAAAAAAAGTTGAAGAGAAAGAAAAAACCATTCACTTGCATAATATGCTTGGGAATTAAAAGAAGCCTATTGACATAGGTGAATGTTCAAAATCTACAAATCAGATTGTAACAACTGATTGTAAGTAGTCATTTGAACACAAATGGAACAATTTCAAGTTTAATTCTTTCTTCAATGGATATTGCTTCTTTTGTAACAAATTTGGTCACAAAGTGAGTACCTGCAAATTCATGATGTCTAGAACACCTAGATTTGATCACAAACAATATTTTAGCTTTTCTAATATGATCAAATGTTTAAAATGTAATATTATTAGTCATACTTCCAGACAGTGCAAACAAAATAGGAAAATTAAAGAAAAGGTTTGGAGATCCAAACTTGTTCAAAGCATACAACAATCCATGCTTGTTCAAACTAATTTTCTATCTAATAAGAAAACATTATGGGTTGTTGATAGTTCTTGTTCTAGCCGCGTGATAGGGGATAAAGACAAGTTCTTCAATTTTGAAGATTATGCTAGTGGTTTTGTAAAGTTTGGTGACAACTCAGGGATTCAAATAAAAGGTAGAGGGTATTTGCTTCTTAATGATGATACACCTATTCATGATGTGTATTATGTATGAGGTATCAAACATAATATTTTAAGTGTTACTCAAATATATGTAGTGGATATAATGTTTCATTTAACTCACGGGGTTGTGCAATCAAAACCGAGTTTGGTAAAACAATTGCAACCAGATTAAGAACTCATGGAAATATATAAATATCCTTGACTCATCCAATCATGAAAGAATGAAGGTATTTGTCTTATGCATCAAGTTAAAGAAAATTGGTTGTGGCACAAATGTTTAGGTCACATAAACTTTGATAATCTGGTTAGAACTAGTAAATATCAGAATGTAAGAGGTTTACTAGTGCTTAGTAAACCTTGAAAAAGTTGTTTGTTTAGGGTACCTAAAAGGAAAGCCAACAAAGGTGAGTTTCAAATCAAAGAAACACTCCTCCAATAAACCATTGCAACTTGTATACATCGATCTATGTGGGTAGGTGCACAAAGATGGTGAACAGAAAAGTGGCCACATGCCAAAAAAAAATAAAAAATTCATAACCCGTGTGGGTTCTAAAATTTCAAAAACATGCTAGGCTTGGTAACACCAAGCCTAGAGAAAAAACAATTAAAAAACCCAAAAGTTCCTCAAAACCCGTACGGGTTTTGAGGAACATTTTTTTTAAATAAAAAAATTTAAAGTTTCTCAAAACCCGTACAGGTTTTGAGAAACATATTTCTTTTGTTTAGGCCACGGGTTTTGGCCATTTTCAACACCAAAACCCGTGGAATAGTAGCAAGGAGAAGCCACAACATTTTTTTATTTTTCCATCATCGAAAGCAATTTTCAACAATGGCACCCCGTCGAACAGGTAAGATTTGATTTGTTTTATTATTTTTCTTTGTATTTTAATTAAATTAGGGTTTTTTAATTGATTTAAGTTTTGTTTTTATTAATTTGATGTTAGATTCTTCAAGCAATCCCCAAAAATGAAATAGACAACAAAGACCTCCTCCTACACAAGCAACACAAGAAAACTCTGTTAACATTGCACAAGAGCAACAAGAAAACCCTCAAAATCTTGAAAATGTTGCTCCTCAACAACCATCACCACCCCGAAACCCTCCACATCCTCCATTAGATCATGTAGATGCCACACAAGAGGATCTCATCAATTGCCTTACACAAAATAGTGCCCAAACTTCTATATTGGTGAATAGGTTGAGGACCTCTAGGCTTGAGCACCACTCAACCCTTGCCAGAACACTAGAAACAATGGCTAATAGTGCAAATGAGGTATCTAGGGAGGTTACGAAATGGGGTTCATGGAGGGATAGATGTCACACATTTTATGCGGATGGGTTGTCATATGATCAAGTGAAGAAAAAGGGCATAGTTAAAGCTGACATATGTTCTCTTTTCACCGATCCTATTACTAGTAACAACCTAGAACTAAATACGAATCGGTTTCCTATACATTGGTGTGTTCATGCTAGGTTGAAAGATGCTTTTTGGGATAGGTGGTATATGGTCTTTGACCAACCACCTTGTAATAATTGGGAGGTGCCTCTATATTATTTGAGAAAGTTGTATTGTGAGTTTATCCTTGGTGAGAAGTTGAATTACTTTGACATCCGACAATTTTAGGGTAGAGGGAGAGGCTCTACACAAGATAGACCTGAGGCCCATAGGGTGGTAGATCCACAACATAGGAGGCATACAACTCCTAAACCCATGGTTCATGTCATTGTCCCTGTATCCCTGAAGGAGTCTATGGAATTACAGACTCTTCAGGTAACTGCATCATTGACTGATGTCATTGTTCAGCATGGCACACAGCTGGTCGGAGCAGAGGATGTACTAGCACCTGCAACACCTCCTTCATTAGTGACACCTCCTTCATTAGAAGCACCTCCTTCCTCAGCAGCACCTCCTTCATTAGCAACACCTCATGCATCATTTGGCATGAGCCAGCGCATTCAGCATATGTGCCCCACCTGCCAGGAATCTTTCCATAAATAAATGAAACGTTATTGCTAAATCCTTTAGAATGCCATTACCCATTGGCAAGATACATCTAAATATATACATTTCTTAAAATATTCTAGGAATCATCAATAATCATAGTAGAGATACAAGAATTTTCTCCCTTTCATTACACCAAGTTAAAGCATTAAAAGAGGTAAGCAATAATTACCATACTCGTCTATCAACATGACAAGAAAACATACCATCAAGATCAATTCCTTTTACCAATCCATCTTTATCATACAACTTTATCGCATAGAACTAGTTTCAAAATTCAATTTCTACAACCAAGTTCATTTTCAATAAATAAGAGCAACATAGATAACTCAATTGTTTACACTTGCCAAGCACACAAAAACCTTTCCAATGACTATGTCCCATAACATAGTGACAAGTTAACACAATTTACTCCATGGTACAAATAATAACCATCCACAAACTGGAATGCATAACTCAAAAGGTCACATGTGAGCATGTCTAATGCTTGGTCAAAGATAACATGCACGATCAACATCTTTATGCCTGATCTCAGAACAATAACATGATCATGAATATCCAATATCTCACTCAAGGCTCGATGGTGCTAGGCACACCATAGCGGTGCTACCTTCCATACAAGACCTTCGTGAACATCCCTTGTTGAGTAAGGTGGTTAGCCTCCAAGAGATAGTCACCACACATAGGTAGGTAGTGGATCCTAGCTGCACCACAGCCTCACACACCCCCATCCTCAAGGTTCCTTACGTCTACTTCCTCATACACACTCAACCAAGACCATCTCGTACATCCTTGGAGAGGAATTTCACTTTTCAACACAAGACCAGCATACGAAAACAATAAGGATAAACCAGTTTAGCCACCAAAGTACAAATGAATAAAGATAATAAATCATCAATTCCAACAGTAAGGCAATAAAATAATCTAGAATTGCAACACCAAATCAAATATGCAAAAGATCACAAGATCATGGCTAAACCTTCAAAGTCAGAGTAAAATAAATTGCTGGTACCCAAAGAAATATAAAGAATATCACAACTGCACATAACATCACTATGTGACTAGCGTCTAGCCACCAATGAGGAAGGAAGGAACAATCGAAAAACTGTCGCAACAGATCATCATGTGATGTGGCCAAGTCACACATCCACATGTCATGGTAGTGTGCACCTCAGCATCATGTTGTCACGCAGCATGGCCATACCCCAAGTGGAGAAGACATGCACTGGATGTATCCCGCATGGTAGTGCACCTCATGAAAACAAGCATGTGTAGGTCACATCCTGCATAGCGACGTATCTAGAAGGATACTCATCGTAAGCCATAGGTATACATGACTAAGGTCCACCCACATGTCCACCCACACATACTAACTTGCAGCCCATGTGGATAAACCTACCTTTCATGAAGACAAGGCAAAGGATCCTCCAAAATACACCACCATAATGCTCAATAATCACCATCAAGAAGCTCAAATAAAGGAAAGGAATAGGCTGCCACACATAAACCTATAAATAGATTCATCAAAAAGGGAAAGTATTGAGTACACTCTTGAAATAGTTTTATAGTATAACCATATCATTCCTCGACATAGAGAAGCTAAAGTCGCTTCGCGCTGACATTACTCGTACGCCAATCCATACTATTCAAGGAATGGTGACTTCAAATACTACCCCTTAACATACTAAATTACCCACAACCCGAGGTTTGGTACTCAGTAGGGAAACAAATAAGCAACATCACATAAATAGTATGGTTTCCCATACTCAAAAGCAATATATCCTCCATGCTTGATTACTTCACCAACCCATGGGCACATAGAACAAGCGTTGGTTTCTTACAATCCACACGAATACACTAGTACTCATTTAGTCACATATACAGGAAGTACTTTTCAATACACTATCATCTACTCAAGGAAGATTTTAATTATGCTTTCCACATGAATAACTAAATTAAAGTTTACTCTAGACACAAGTGTTGAAACTATTAACACTTCACAATTACATAAGGAAATAATATCATTCCTATATGTTTCTTGAATTTCACTAAGCATCCATATTCACATGCTCAATAAACATTCTATTTAAATCAATGCATTCTTTAATGCCATTTCTAAAAAAAATCTTATAATATAGGAAAAGAGAAGGGAAAGAGAGTTTGGTAACCAAACTATTTCCTTCAAAGACACAAGATCAACAAGATCACACTATAATATAAAATTTCTCACTATAATTCCTTCATTTTAATTGCACGGTTTTCATTTTGCTACTATTTTAGAAGGATGCCAAACAGCCTAACATGACGTTTCCAATAATTATGGTTGCAACAGAATGTTCCAGTTTTCCAAACAACAGAGATCAAAATAGGCAATCTTTTCGATAATACCAGACCTCTTACGAACACTCACTACTTTAATACAATACAGACACATATCATAATTTGCAACCTATCATTGAAAATCAAATTACGATCAAAAGGTAAGCGATGAGCTATCAACAAAATAGTACATATTAATGCATGCACATCAAACAAGCTTTTTATTCGTATTTTCTAAACATAATAAGGATAATTACATATACCCAAAAGCAAGTTCAATGGAGCATTGCTAAAATAGATCCTCAATCAAACTGGTTTAATGAAACACATACAACAATCTTTCGTGGAACACATCAGTACACTCGCGAAGATACTATAACATGTTCCCTTTAATACTTCTTTTACAAACAAAGCAATTTCACATAACACTATTCGCATATTAATGCACCTTACTTAAGATAGAATTTAATTATGTTACTCCTACAATACACATGGAGAATTCTTAAATGTAAACATACAATTTTCTCCCAATTACCACTATTAAATTTCAAACCACTAACCCCTTTTATTATCTAAAACACATAAGCGTCATAGGGTCCACACAAGGGTTCAAGAAGTCGCAGCCTTCCTCTTGCAAAAAGAAACCTCATATAAGAGATAATTACACATATCCCAATCATTTTAATTTCTAGAGAGAGAGAGAAATGGTCATAATCATTCAATTTGCTACAAAATAAGCATTCAATATTTGCCATACTAGTCCTTCAACTGGACAACTCTAAGCTAGATCATAATCTTAAACAAGCACATTTCGTATTTTCAGATTCCAAACAAGCACTAACCAACCCAAATGGATTAGTCTAAAGAGTACAACAATCAATGAGGAAGGTACATACGACTCTCTTTCAGAATATGAGTAATCGTAGACCAAGACATCAATAAGAAAACAAAGCACAATCAATCACTCAAAACACCAACATCAAGAAGGTGAAAATAAGGTGTGAACACACATGCTACACACAAGTTAAGGTCTGCTCAATCACTCACATACAAAAAGGAGGATAGCATGCACATAAGGTCAATACACCTCACACCAACTAAAGGCACAACGAAACTAGAGATCACAGTGTTTGCAACTTAGCTCTGATACCAAATGTAATGCCCCACCAGGAAACCTCGAAGGGATAAGCTAAAACACAAGAATAGAGTGCAATAAAAATAAATAAATTTTAAGTTAAACACAACATAAGATACAACGAGATATCAAATTTCAGATTACATAGCGGAAGACATCAACTAACACCTAAAGAGTTTCCCAACGTGATTACTTAATTACACTTTTAACTTAACTCACGCTTAATTAATCCAATTAAGTTGATTATCTTTAAAATGAGATAACTCTTAAACAAGGATAATTTCTTTTAGATAGATGAAATTATAGATCACAATATAATGTTCATCCATTAAGATTTATTCATACCTTACATTCAAGTTTTTCATTAACATATAAGCCATGCATCTAATTTCATAACACACTTTAATTTGATCATAAACTAATGAGTTCTTTCCATGCATACTTAATTTCCTTAACAATGACTGAATATATTCCATTACTCTAAGCTACATTCTTTCATGATACAATTTACTGCATTAAAAGACGACTGCATACATGCAATGAAGAGTAATTTCATCTAAACTACTTTAAACATTCTAACATGATGTCATCCACTCATGATAAAACTAAACAAGAAACATAAGAGAATAAGCATCACATAACACCAAATTGATCTCGGAGTTCACCCCTAAAGGGCTACATCTCCAAGTTTGCTCAACTGCAAGACCCCTCTGATAATTAATAAAGTTAAGAATACATGAGGTTCTCATTATTACAATCCTACCATCAAGGTGAAACATAACCAATATACAAACAACCACATCGGTCAATAAATACATAAATGATCCCTAAAAAGGAAAGGATCCAACTGAAACATAATAAAAGCAAATACAGAGGTCCACTAGAGCATCCACAAAACTAAGCCATCGCAACCCAAGGTCTAGCATGGAATTAGGTTCTCACAAGGGCATAAGCAAAAGGATGACTCTACAAAAGTGCTGCTATCAAGACAATACAACCACACACTAGCGAACGTAGGGGACAAGTGTCATCACACAACCTGGTATGGTTACCATGGCAGGTCTTCATAGGTTTCAGCTCCATACACTGGGTTACCCTGGCGACCTAATCCGAACCTCCGGCCCATCCAAGCCTCATGTGGACCCACACATCCTTTCGTGAAGACAAGGATGATGATTTGCCATTTCAAGCCTTCTCACAGCATGTCGAGTTTGTGTTAGCACTTGTCCCATGTGTGAGGCACAATTATCTTACTTAGAGATTAACATTCTAATCTACTATTAGGTTATCACTTATTAGACTCACTTTCGATGGGTTACCTAGCAACCACTTTGGGTGTGACCCCCAATCAAAAGCCACTTTCCCATACGACACTAGACTATACTCTACAATTTCAAAACCAAGGAATACACATGGTCAAGGAAACTGAGTTTCAAAATGGAGGAAACAATCATTTGGTCAAACATGACTCAAAAGAGGTGCACTGACTGATAGTGCTCTAACTAGAGACTTGACCAACTATGGTCAACCACTAAACATCATTCGACACCCGCATAAAGGATATGACCAATTACAACACCACCACAAAGCCATAGTCCACTCGAAACTGAGGACAGAAATAGGTACCCCAAATCAATCCATACGACAGGGTACAATCAACAAAGCAAGGTTTGCCATTACTTAAGCAAAAGCGAATACATAAATTAAACTCACATAGGCAATAACCAGTAGAAACAATATTTTCCCATGTTGATTTAAACATAAAAGTCAATCAAGTCTTCTAAATGATCTAAGTTTGAAAGCAATTATCTACCTCATCTAGGTACCAGTTGTTCTTGGTTTTCTAACCCTCTAAGGTTCATTGCATCGAACATACATAAGTACACCATTATGAGTTCTTAAACTGAGTTCACAAGAATAAAATTAAATAATCATTAACCAACTAAATAAGATATTTATTCTTCAAATAAAACATCGTTCTCATACTGGCTCAAAATAATCTCTCAAATTTCATCTTTTCCAAGCCCAGTTGCACTATACGGATCAAGGAAACATAAACATATAAGGAATCCAAATAAAGATAGTCCATTCCTACTTAACAATTATTTCCTTAACAATTATTTCCTTGTGCATATATAGAAAATTACCCAAATTAAATATTAATTATTATATATTTATTAATTTGTAGTTAATAAAATATATACAATTAATAATAACAAAATAACAAATCAAGTATCTAATTAGAAAAATATGCATTAATAATAAAATTACAATTTGAAAATTAATTAAAGTATATTATCACTTATACAATTAATTAATTACAGATAATCATAATTTATTAATTAATTGCCATATTTAAACTTAATTAAAATTAACATTTAATAATATTAAATTATTATAATACATATATATATATATATATATATATATATTTAAATATTAAAAAAAATACAATTTTTAAAATGACTAAATAATGGGGGGGCGAAAAAGCAGCCGGGCCCACCTCCCTTTCACGGGGGTTTAGGGCCGGTCGTGCCCTAGCCACAAGCGGTGCCACCGCGGTGGACGCAGGTCCCGTGGCACCCACGCGGGGGACGCAGGGGACTCTACTGCCACCGTGGGGGTCGCAGTGAACTGCGGCCACCGCAGTTCACGCAGAGGACTGCGGCTGCCACCGATCGTAGAACCCTACGAGTTGCGCTATGTGCAGGGGGGAGGAGGCACAAGTAGAGCCTTCGCTCCCCACCCTCCAAACCCCACGATAATAAAAAAAAAAATTAAACAATTAAAAAAAATTCGTTTTTAAAAACGAAATCGATATTGATAAAATCTCTTGTTTTTTTATAAATATATATATTTTAAAAAAAAGAAA
Organism: Cryptomeria japonica; assembly: GCF_030272615.1. Taxonomy (NCBI): domain Eukaryota; kingdom Viridiplantae; phylum Streptophyta; class Pinopsida; order Cupressales; family Cupressaceae; genus Cryptomeria; species Cryptomeria japonica. The sequence goes on along the minus strand of NC_081408.1, from coordinate 688,508,101 downwards.
ACCCCCATTTTAAAACTAGTCTCATATTGAGACTTAAAATAAAAATTTCCAGAATATAAGAGGTTTTCAAAATTAGATGAATTTGATGAATAACCCTCCAAAATAAACAATTTTGGGCAAAAAGGAGCTCATATCTCATACAAATATTCAAAAAATAGCCAATCTTAAACTAATTTCCATTATGAATCTCAATCTTGAGGAAATCAATGGGGAATTTAAAACCAAAATTGAATGAAGAACATCCAAGTCCATTTTTAAAAAAAAATTTAAACAATTAACCAAATTGATAAACAAATTCCTACCTCAATAAGCATTCTTGGAACAGATCTGATGGAGAGCCCCAACCTGTAGTTCAAGAAATCCTTCTCCTTCCAAAATCCCCAAATTTTCCATCCAAAATGTTTTCCCCAAAATATTTTTCCAAAATAATCCATCTCCCATATTTTTCCAAAAACCTAGGTTAAATGGGAAAGGTTTGACCAAAATTTTATTTTTGGAATTAAAATATTTTATTTAAAATAATTCCTCAAAAATCATTCTTTTCCAACTATATCAATAAATTAACTTGCCTTTTCAATTTAAAATTGATTTTCCCAAATAACTGAAATTAACCTTTCTATTTCAAAAATGTCAACAAGATAAAATTGATTCTATTTTAATTAAATTTAAATCTTTCTTTTCTAACAGCATAAACATATTAAGTTTAACATTAAAATTAACTATTTAATTGAACTTGCTCCCAATTTAAATTGAGCAATTCAAATTAACGATAATTGCATAAGAAACCCTGTTTAATTTAGTCCATTAATCTTTAATGCACAAACACATATTTAATCAAATTAAATATGAAGGACTAATTTCTCAAATTAACCATACACACAAAACACGCAACCCAAGAAGCCAAATGGACAGACGACCCGCAAACCCAACCAAAGGGAATACAGACGACAACTAACGATGCTCACTTGAGCATGACTATGGTCAAATGAGGATCTCACGACCACCTAATCCAACTCTAAGGATTAAAGAGGTACACTCAAACTTGCAAATCCAAGTGGAGACGAACCTCACACCCATGCGGTACTGTACCTGAAATCTCCTACAACCAAGAGTCATACATGCATACATATATAAACTTAATGAAAGTGTTAGCCCAAGATAATAACACGAAATAGGAGAATTAATAATTTGCATACGAATTGGTGGGAAAACCACATTAACAAATATGCACTAAATCAAAACATCTGACTAAAATCATTATATTATGATAAACTAACCAAGGTCAAACCAAGATTAGAAATTGATTAGGGCAGAGGTACTACATAATTCACTACAATTTAAATTCAATTGTTGAAATGTATTATGATTAAATAGGTATATGTAGATATTGATAAATGCACTTAATTTATTTGTTCTATATACCGAAACATATGGGGTTTACAAAATTAATGAATGCACCTGATGTTGATGAGGTTCAGGAGAGGGAAGAGGTGATATCTTCATATTCACTTTGGATTGCATTCTTGCTTGTTCGAAATAACTAAATCATTTTATGTCTATATCATATGTTATCATTTTTCATACAGGAAATGGTAATAGTTGCATCAGATTTGACTAGGCCTCCTAAGGTTACAGGAGAACTATATAAGGCTTCGGTGTGCATTTTTTCTACATATCTTGAAAATATTTGTTTTATCTAGTTTGTCAACAACTTTGGGTTATTAACTTGTATGATTGTCTTTAAACTATTAGAGGCCCCTTCCAAACTTCCTATTGTTATTCTACCATTCCATTTTAGTAGAAGTCCTACACGTATATTATGGGATCCAACACAACCAAGGCAAAAGGTATGTCTGTCTTAGATCAACTCCTTTTCACTAAGTGCACAATGGAGTTGAAACTGTCTAGTTAACTCCTTTTGGATCACTTACCATGGATATAGGAAATGGTCATAACTGATTCATCCATGACTTTGCCTTCTACGACCATAGCACATCCATCTGAGGCTCCAGTATGCTTTAGTTTTTTAGTCTATTCATTTTTAGTTATTATGTGTTATTTGACATATATGTCATTAACATGTATTAATGTTGTTTTACCAATTATAGCCTCTTGCAGGACATCCCATGGATCCTCAGCCTCACCGAATTGCAGAAGATAGAGATGAGGGAATCAACATTTCAACTTCAAACAATTTAGAGTTTAGTATTTAGTTATTTTGATGTTATATTGAGAAAATATATCTGATTAGACATTTGAATTGTCCTTGTGCAACCCCCTGCAGAGCCACGTATTGCTTCGAAGAGGCTCGATTTTGATGATCTGCCATAGTCATAGATACTGATAGAGACATATAGTTATAGTTGTGGTCATTGAAGGGCCAATTTTTTATATATTCGACATTTGTATATGTATATATCGATTTTGACAAACATGGCACATGCCACATTTTTGTAACTATTATTGATTTGGCATCTATGCCATTTTTTGATATATGTACACGATTATTGTTCATTTGATATATATGAAACTTGATATTCGATCCAATTCATTCATTGATATATATGAAACATGATATTCCTGAAACTTAGTTATTTTCTATTGAAATGTGATCAAATTTGTTAGTTGTGTATATGTCTTGAAATGTGATCCAATTTGTTCATTACTTGTAACTCATATGGCGTATACTTTTAAACTATCTATTGCTCATATTGTGTATACCCAAGTACTGATACTGGTAATGTTGATATTCTGTATTTTGATTGAGTGAATTTGCTTTGAGTCCTTCGTGCATGAAGAGATTGGAGTGAAGTTATTATTTCATAAACTCATGCTTATGGAGTGAAGTTCATCATTTCAAGAACCATTTAAGACATTTCATGCTTAAGTTCATCATTTCATGCATATGGAGTGAAGTTCATCATTTCATGCTTATGGAGTGAAGTTCATCATTTCATCACCTATAAAAGAAGAGTTGAAGCACTTATGGACAATATGTTTGAACCTATGGGGTCGTGTTTTCACTGCCTAAAAAATCCTATCTCGATTTTGGGCAACTCGATTCCACTTTCTTGTGGTGAGATTTTTTCTGTCACATCAAAAACTGTCAAAAGCTAACAATGAGAGTGGCAAAATAGTGCATCTTTCATTCTGCTTGTCATGGGAATGAACCTTCAACACGAGTGCATCCAGGTGGATGGGTTTACACTAGGTGTGCACTTGTCTTGCTCCCCAAGGCATCTGATCATTACGAGCCACCTCGTAGCGACGTTTTCCCTTGAGCGCTCAAAGTGGAAAAAATAGTCAAACTTTGACATCCCATAACTCGGAGACCGTGGCACTTATGGATGATCTTCTTAAACCTATGGGGTTGTGTTGTCACTGCCTACAAAATCCTATCTCAGTTTTGAGCAACTCGATTCCATTTTCTTGTGGTGAGATTTTTTCTGTCACATCAAAAACTATCAAAAGTTGTCAATGAGAGGTGGCAAAATAGTGCATCTTTCGTTCTGCTTCTCGTGGGAACAAACCATTATCATGAGCACGTCCGGGTGGCTAGGTTTATGCTAGGTGTGCCCTTGTCTCATTACCCAAGGCATCTGATTGTTACGAGCCACCTCATAGCGACGTTCTCCCTTGAACGCTTAAAGCGAAAAAAATGGTCAAACTTTGACGTAGCCTAACCCGAAGACCGTGGCACTTATGGATGATTTGTTTGAACCTATGGGGTCATGTTATCGGTGCCTACAAAATCCTATCTTGGATTTGGGCAACTCGATTCCATTTTCTTGTGGTGAGATTTTTTTCTATCAAATCAAAAACCATAAAAAACTATCAGTGAGAGGTGGCAAATTAGTGCATCTTTTGTTCTGCTTGTCGTGGGAACGAAATGTCAGCACGAGCACATCTAGGTGGCTGATTTTATGCTAGGTGTTCTCTTGTCTCACTCCCCAAGGCATCTGATCATTACAAGCCACCTCGTAGCGACATTTTCCCTTGAGTGCTCAAAGCGGAAAAAAATGCTCAAACTTTGACGTAGCCTAACTTAGAGACCGTCGCACTTAAGGATGATCCGCTTGAACCTATGGCATCATGTTATTGCTTCTTACAAAATCCTATCTTGGATTCGGGCAACTCGATTCCATTTTCATGTGGTGAGATTTTTTTTGTCGCATCAAAAACCGTCAAAAACTGTCAATGAGAGGTGGCAAAATAGTGCATCTTTCATTCTGCTTATCGTAGGAATGAACCGTCAGCATGAGCACGTCTGGGTGGCTGGTTTTATGCTAGGTGTTCCCTTGTCTTTCTCCCCAAGGCATTCAATCATTACAAGCCACCTCGTAGCGACGTTTTCCCTTGAGCGCTCAAAGCGGAAAAAAGGGTCAAACTTTGACATAGCCTAACTTGGAGACCGTGGCACTTATGGATGATCTATTTGAACCTATGGGTTCATGTTATTGCTGCCTACAAAATCCTATCTCAGATTTAGGCAACTCGATTTTGTTTTCTTGTGGTGAGATTTTTTTTGTCACATCAAAAACCGTCAGTGAGAGGTGGTAGAATAGTGCATCTTTTGTTCTGCTTGTTGTGGGAATGAACTATCAATGCGAGTGCATCCGGGTAGCTAGGTTTACACTAGGTGTTCCCTTGTCTCACTCCCCAAGATGTCTGATCGTTACGAGCCACCTCGTAGTGATGTTTTCCCTTGAGCGCTCAAAGCGGAAAAAATGGTCAAACTTTGACGTAGCGTAACTTGGAGATTGTGGCACTTATGGATGATCTATTTGAACCTATGGGGTCATGTTATCACTTCCTACAAAATCATATCTCGGTTTCAGGCAACTCGATTCCATTTTCTTGTGGTGAGATTTTTTCTGTCGCATCAAAAACCGTCAGTGAGAGGTGGCAAAATAGTGCATCTTTCGTTCTGCTTGTCGTGGGAGTGAACCGTCAGCGCGAGCGCATCTGGGTGGCCGATTTTACGCTAGGTGTTCCCTTGTCTTGCTCCCCAAAGAATCTAATCATTACGAGCCACCTCATAGCGATGTTTTCCCTGGAGCGCTCAAAGTGGAAAAAAATGGTCAAACTTTGACATAGCATAACTCGAAGACCATGGCACTTATGGACGATCTGTTTGAATCTATGGAGTCATGTTTTCGCTTCCTACCAAATCCTATCTCAGATTCAGACTATTCCTACTAGCCCTTCAAATCGGGTAATTCAATAATAACTCAAAACTTTCCCAGAACACTTGGAAAAAAAATAGCATATTCATATTCAAAATTTGCAAATCAGCCCCATGGACACTTTCATATATAAAATTTGTCATCTTATATAAACGATCAAGCTCATTACTATTTATATTTACAAAATTTTGCATCTAAATATGCAAATTACAACTCCTCGTTGTTTTTTATACAAAACTTAGCATCTAGATATGCACATTACAACTCATTGTTGTTTTTTTATAGAAAATTTAGCATCTAGATATGCACATTACAACTCATGGATGTTTTTATATACAAAATTTGGCATCTACATATGCACATTGTAGCTCATATGCATATTACAGCTCATATGCATGTAGAGAACATCCAACAAAGCGAAGTTACAACGTTTCGCAAAAGATATATACAAAATTGTCAAAATTATTCTACCATATTGTACAATTATTCTTCTAGATGGCCCAAAATCAATCAAGTGAACCTTCTAGATCAGCTCTAACCCTTAGTGTCTCAAGTATTGCCCCGTGGTCTGATTCACGAACTTTCCACAAATCCTTGTTAAGAGGTCTACCATGATATTTAATCAAATGAATATTTGTTGCAACAAGAAGGTTTGAGTAATGAAGAATACGTCTATGTGTCTCAAAGTCCTCAAACAACCAGGCATTAGAATATTTGATAGGGTACCTGCATTTTATAGAAGAATAATTCCAAAATCAATACAACAATTGCTAAATAAATGAGTTTAAGAGGTCTCAATACAACTTGACACAACAACGTGGTACCTTCTAAGCCATGTCCCTATCACAACAACGGATCCTATTGGGTACTCAATACCCTCTCCATCAACAACTGTAGAAGTCAATTTCTTTTTGGCCTCAATACAACGACACAAAAAGTAATTTGTTCCTTCTTCGTTGTTCTCATCCGCAATAACTGCATATACATGACCTACATTTAATAGAAGGATATAAGTTAATACCAAAATCAGCATAAGTTAATACTAATAAATTAAGCTTAAAATTGTAGCAAATTGCAACCCTTTACCTGGTTCAACTATGTCTGATACATGGTCAAAATCCACTGATGCTTCAATCTGGTTCATTTGTAGTGCTCTAGGAAGTTGATATGTATCTAGGGTTTGCAAAGGTCTACAAGACCATTGGTCAACCCACTCTTTTGATTCATATTCATCCCACAAAAAATGCATACATGAAGAGCAAAAGCATGCAATATGTCTAGTATAAATAACTAGTGATGTTGCATTTGAACTTCTAAATGAATGCATGTCACTTGATCCAATAAGTGTACAACAATCTAGATAGTTTTCAATGTTAGATTCACTTATTAACCAAAAATATCTAGAAACCATAGACTTATCTACATTACTTGGTCCCATTGTAGAGCTACACCATTGCACAATTGTCTTTGCATCTATTAACATTGCACCACCTTCGTACTTCAATTCCTCTCTGGTAAGAGCTCTTTTCACACATGCTCTCGCACCGTCATGCTCTCCCTTTCCATGCCTTGCCTCAATGAAATTCCAAAAATGTTGCACACCACTTGTCACATGCATCCTAGTCAACTAGTAGAACATCCTTGCATTCTTGAATTGTGTGGTGCAATTGTCAGACCATATTAAGTGTTGGTTGTATCTTATATCTCTTTCACTTAAACTATCATAGAAGACTGTAAAGCATCCTTGCACAAACTGTGAGGAATGTGTACGGTCATTGCTGATATAGAAGTGATATTCTCTTATAACCTTTCTGTCCTCCTCGGTGCTATCATGTGCATGCATGAATGCTATGTGTACAAAAATTGTAACTTGTGTAGAGTGGTAATACATAGATTGTACTTCATTTTGTGGCTTTAGTGTATAATTCTCAGCAAAATCAACGACAGAGACAATAGTGCCGAGAGGGAAAGTGTCCTTACACAACTTGAATTGCTCATCTAACCATCTAGCTCTATGTGTGTGACCTATGTACTCATATACTACTTTCTCTTGAAACATCTTCATAAAATCAGCTACGCATATATCCCTTTTCACTAACTCACACCTCTTTAATTATTTTCCATCTTTAACACCATATGTTACTGACTTATATTTTCCAATAGAAACTAGTTCCTTAGCAATTTCATGTGTGCTATCTAGATGTAGGCATCTATGCAACTGTTGCAAACCACCACATGTAGGACAAAAACCTCTCAAACACATCATCTTATAATAAATGCACCTGTCATCTCATCTACATAGTACACTCAAAATAAATTCTCTCGGTGAGTTAGGAGGTACTTGTAGACCACATTCCTGCAAAACATTGTTAGTGTGCAAAGTACAATAGATATAGCGATAAATATCATAATGCATGGAAAATTCAACATGGACCCTACAACAACATGTAGTGCGTGCATGATTAATCTTAACATAAAATGGTTTTGTCATCTCAAAAAATCTTTGACTAATTTTAATCTGAGGAAAGCTTTGAAGAAACCTTTCATAAAATTGTGTTTGAGTTGTATCTAAATAGTGTTTTGTCTGTGGCTCATGATTACTAATTCCAATTCGCCTTCTAACAACATCTCTTTGGTTGGGTGAAACCCTTGTGTTTTCATGCCAAAATCTCTCAATTAACATTCTTAGTGCATCAACAACAACCTTGTCCTTGCGTGGGACTCTACCGGATAATGTCCAAAGAGAATTATTGTTAGGATCCTCAATTTTCTCTTGCCTCTCTAAGGCATAGTGTAATGTGGTTCTACTTATCCTTAATGACTTGCTTGTTTTGCTTATTAAATGATATTTTTTCATTTCCTTGCCCATTATGGTTGATGTGAGGACACGGCGAGTAACATTAGCATCTTTAGTGTGTGATTTTGAACCAATAGCTTGGTATGCATCAAAAAGATTTCTCACAATGGTTCTTTCACTATTATTTTCGGATGTTCTTAACCCCAAAATTTTCATTGTCTCTCTAAATTTCAGATTTTTAATCATTTCAACAACTCATTGGCATCTTCCACTTTGATTTAAGTTTTCAAAATAGTTATTCCAAATTCTTCTAACAGTTCTTCTACAAGTTCTTTCAGAAATTTTATCATGCATTGGCTTCACAATATTTTCATCAATATCTATTAGGAACTTTGGTTTTCTATGAATTATTCTAAGAGGTGTTAAGATTGGTGCATGCTCTTCGTTTTCATTAGGTGCATTATGTGCATTAATCACATCAAATTCAAATGGTAAATCTTCTTCAATTTCATTAACATGTGCATTCACCGAATCATTTTCAAATGGTCTATGTTCATTGAATTCATTAGGTGCATTCATCATATGTATTTGAATTGGTGTATGTTGATCATTTTGATTTGGTGCATTAATCATATCAATTTCAATTGTTGAATGTTCATCACTTTCATTAGGTGCATTAGATGACGTACCTTCATGTAATCTCTTCATACGCTCCCTTTGTCTTTCCTTTGTTGCATCTCTTTGTTCATTTGTTCCTCTCTTATTCTTTCCCATTGTCCTACACATAACATCATTATGACAATCCACAATCAAATAGCAAAAAAACAACAAATAATCATCATTTTGTTATAATCTAAAGTAACAATAATAAAATAACTTCAAAAAAAACCAAAATACAAGACAAATAAATCATAATCAAAGCAAAAAAACAACAAATGATCATGATTTTGTTATTATCTAAATTAACAATTATAAAATAACTTAAAAATCAATCATTCCAAAGCAAAAGTGACAAAAGAATATGAAAACTTGACTGTTACTATCCCAGAAAATCATGTGCAAAAGCAGTGGGGCCTTCAAACAACTTGCAATGCTGTTTTTTAGGTCATTGGGACTAAAATATATAGAGATTTTCCCATAACCCATACGAGTTATGGAAACCTTATATGTCAACATTCACAATTTCTTATAACCCATACGGGTTATGTAGAACTAGAATTTTTGGCCTTAGTTCTACCCGTACAGACTATGTAGAACTAGGAAAAGGAGAGGGGGAGAGGGAGAGAGGGAGGGAGAGGGAGGGAAAAGGAGAGGGGGAGAGGGAGAGAGGGAGAGAAGAAGAGGGGGAGGGAGAGAGGGAGATTGGGGAAAGGAGAGGGAGGGAAAAGGAGAGGGGGAGAGGGAGAGAGGGAGAGAAGGAGAGGGGGAGGGAGAAAGGGAGATTGGGGAAAGGAGAGGGAGAGAGGGAGAGAGGGAGAGGGGGAGGGAGGGAGGGAGATTAGGGAAAGGAGAGGGGGAGAGGGAGAGAGGGGGAGAAGGAGAGGGGGAGGGAGAGAGGGAGATTGGGGAAAGGAGAGGGGGAGAGGGAGAGAGAGGGAGAGAAGGAGAGGGGGAGAGGGGTAAAGGGGGAGAGAAGGAGAGGGGGAGGGAGAGAGGGAGATTGGGGAAAGGAGAGGGTGAGAGGGAGAGAGAGGGAGATTGGGAAAAGGAGAGATTGGGGAAAGGAGAGAGGGAGATTGGGGAAAGGAGAGGGGGAGAGGGAGAGAGAGGGAGAGAAGGAGAGGGGGAGGGAGAGAGGGATATTGGGGAAAGGAGAGATTAGGGAAAGGAGAGGGGGAGAGGGAGAGGGAGAGAGCGAGATTGAGAAAAGGAGAGGGGGAGGGAGAGAGGGAGATTGGGGAAAGGAGAGGGAGAGAGGGGGAGAGGGAGAGAAGGAGAGGGGGAGGGAGAGAGGGAGATTGGGGAAAGGAGAGGGGGAAAGGGAGAGAGAGGGAGAGAAGTAGATAGGGTAAAGGAGAGGAGGAGAGGGAGAGAGAGGGAGAGAAGGAGATTGGGGAAAGGAGAGGGGGAGAGGGAGAGAAAGTGATATTGGTAAAAGGAGAGGGGGAGATGAAGAGAGGGAGGGAGAGGGAGGGAAAAGGAGAAGGGGATAGGGAGAGAGGAAGGGAGAGGGAGAGGGAGAGAGAGGGAGATTAGGAAAAGAAGATGGAGAGAGGGAGAGAAGGAGAGGGGGAGGGAGGGAGGGAGATTGGGGAAAGGAGAGGTGAAGAGGCAGAGAAAGAGGGAGACTGGGAAAAGGAGAGTGGGAGAGGGAGAGAAGGAGAGGGGGAGGGAGAGAGGGAGAGGGAGAGAGCGATATTGGGAAAAGGAGAGGGGGAGGGAGAGGGAGAGAGAGGGAGATTGGGGAAAGGAGAGATTGGGGAAAGGAGAGGGGGAGAGGGAGTGAAGGAGAGGGGGAGGGAGAGAGGGAGATTGGGAAAATGAGAGGGGGAGAGGGAGCGAGAGATATTGGGAAAAGGAGAGGGGGGGAGGGAGAGGGAGAGAGAGGGAGATTGGGGAAAGGAGAGTGGGAGAGGGAGAGAAAGAGAGATTGGGAAAAGGAGAGGGGGAGATGAAGAGAGGGAGGGAGAGGGAGGGAAAAGGAGAGGGGGATAGTGAGAGAGGAAGGGAGAGGGAGAGGGAGAGGGAGAGGGAGAGGGAGAGAGAGGGAAATTGGGAAAAGGAGAGGGAGAGAGGGAGAGAAGGAGAGGGGGAGGGAGAGAGGGAGACTGGGGAAATGAGAGAGGGAGAGGGAGAGGGAGGGAGATTGGGATAAGGGATAGGGGGAGAGGGAGAGAGGGAGAGAAGGGGAGGGGGAGGGAGAGAGGGAGAGGGAGAGAGCAAGATTGGGAAAAGGAGAGGGGGAGGGAGAGGGAGAGAGAGGGAGATTGGGAAAATGAGAGATTGGGGAAAGGAGAGGGGGAGAGAGGGAGAGGGAGAGAAGGAGAGGGGGAGGGGGAGAGGGAGATTGGGGAAAGGAGAGGGGGGAGAGGGAGAGAGAGAGATTGGGAAAATGAGAGGGGGAGAGGGAGAGGGAGAGAGAGGGAGATTGGGGAAAGGAGAGGGGGAGAGGGAGATAAATCGAGACTAGGAAAAGGAGAGGGGGAGATGAAGAGAGGGAGGGAGAGGGAGGGGGAGGGAGGGAAAACGGGAGGGAGAGAGGGAGAGAGGAAGGGAGAGGGAGAGGGAGAGGGAGAGAGAGGGAGATTGGGAAAAGGAGAGGGAGAGAGGGAGAGAAGGAGAGGGGGAGGGAGGGAAATGGAGAGGGGGATAGGGAGAGAGGAAGGGAGAGGGAGAGAGGGAGAGGGAGAGAGCAAGATTGGGAAAAGGAGAGGGGGAGGGAGAGGGAGAGAGAGGGAGATTGGGAAAATGAGAGATTGGGGAAAGGAGAGGGGGAGAGAGGGAGAGGGAGAGAAGGAGAGGGGGAGGGGGAGAGGGAGATTGGGAAAAGGAGAAGGGGAGAGGGAGAGAGAGAGATTGGGAAAATGAGAGGGGGAGAGGGAGAGGGAGAGAGAGGGAGATTGGGGAAAGGAGAGGGGGAGAGGGAGATAAATCGAGACTGGGAAAAGGAGAGGGGGAGATGAAGAGAGGGAGGGAGAGGGAGAGGGAGGGGGAGGGAGGGAAAAGGAGAGGGGGATAGGGAGAGAGGAAGGGAGAGGGAGAGGGAGAGGGAGAGAGAGGGAGATTGGGAAAAGGAGAGGGAGAGAGGGAGAGAAGGAGAGGGGGAGGGAGAGAGGGAGATTGGGGAAAGGAGAGGGGGAGAGGGAGAGAGAGGGAGATTGGGAAAAGGAGAGGGGGAGAGGGAGAGAGAGGGAGATTGGGAAAAGGAGAGGGGGAGAGGGAGAGAAGGAGAGAAGGAGAGGGGGAGGGAGAGAGGGAGAGGGAGAGAGAGAGATTGGGAAAAGGAGAGGGGGAGGGAGAGGGAGAGAGAGGGAGATTGGGAAAAGGAGTGATTGGGGAAAGGAGAGCGGGAGAGGGGGAGAGGGAGAGAAGGGGAGGGGGAGGGAGAGAGGGAGATTGGGGAAAGGAGAGGGGGAGAGGGAGAGAGGGAGAGGGAGAGAGCAAGATTGGGAAAATAAGAGGGGGAGAGGGAGAGGGAGAGAGAGGGAGATTGGGGAAAGGAGAAGGGGAGAGGGAGAGAAAGTAAGATTGGGAAAAGGAGAGGGGGAGATGAAGAGAGGGAGGGAGAGGGAGGGAGAGAAGGAGAGGGAGAGGGAGAGAGGAAGGGAGAGGGAGAGGGAGAGAGAGGGAGATTGGGAAAAGGAGAGGGAGAGAAGGAGAGGGGGAGGGAGAGAGGGAGATTGGGGAAAGGAGAGGGGGAGAGGGAGAGGGAGAGGGAGAGAGAGGGAGATTGGGAAAAGGAGAGGGGGAGAGGGAGAGAAGGAGAGGGGGAGGGAGAGAGGGAGAGAGGGAGAGAGAGAGATTGGGAAAAGGAGAGGGGGAGGGAGAGGGAGAGAGAGGGACATTGGGAAAAAGAGAGATTTGGGAAAGGAGAGGGGGAGAGGGAGAGAAGGAGAGAAGGAGAGGGGGAGGGAGAAAGAGAGAGAGGGAGAGAGGGGGAGATTGGGAAAAGGAGAGGGAGAGAGGGAGAGAAGGAAAGGGGGAGGGAGAGAGGGAGATTGGGGAAAGGAGAGGGGGAGAGGGAGAGAGAGGGAGATTGGGAAAAGGAGATGGGGAGAGGGAGGGAGGGAGGGATGGGAGAGAGAGCAAGATTGGGAAAAGGAGAGGGGAAGAGAGAGAGGGAGAGAGAGGGAGATTGGGAAAAGGAGAGGGAGAGAGGGAGAGAAGGACATGGGGAGGGAGAGAGGGAGATTGGGGAAAGGAGAGGGGGAGAGGGAGAGAGAGGGAGATTGGGAAAAGGAGAGGGGGAGAGGGAGAGAGGAAGGAAGAGGGAGGGTGGAGATGAGGAGAATAGGATAAAGAGAGGGAGAGAGAGAGAGAGAGAGAGAGAGAGAGAGAGAGAGAGAGAGAGAGAGAGAGAGAGAGAGAGAGAGAGAGAGAGAGTATAGGAGAGAGATAGGGAGAGAAAGAGAGATTTAAGATAACGAAAGGGGGAGGGAGAGGGTGGAGAGGGAGAGGGAGGGGGAGAGAAAGAGAGAGAAGGGGGAGAGGGTGAGAATAGGGTAGGATAATGTGTGTGTGTGTGTGTGTGTGTGTGTGTGTGTGTGTGTGTGTGAGAGAGAGAGAGAGAGAGAGAGAGTAGGAGGAGGAGGGGGTGAGAGACATGAGGTAGAGAGAGAACAAGAAGGAGAAAAGGGTGAGAGAATCAAAAAATAGAGAAGTGTGAGGGGGAGAGAGATGAGATAGAACTCAAGGAAGATAATTAGGGCTCAGAATAGACAAAGACAATGATGGGGGAATTAAGACGAGAGAGAGAGAGAAGAAAAGAAGAGGTACATGCATGTATACAAACATATATACATATATCTATATAAATATATGTATATATAACTATAGATATGCATATATACATACATAAACACATATTATCTAGGTATGTCTAAAACATGTGTAGTAAACGCTAAGTTTACAAGCATACATTATTATGTCTTCATAACCCGTACGGGTTTTGTGAAACCAAAAAAAATATTTTTAGTTCTTCGTAACCCGTACGGGTTTGGTGTAACAAAAAAATATATTTCTAGTTCTTCATAACCCGTACGGGTTGTTTAGAACTACGAATAGTAATTTTGGCTCTTCAAAACCTGTGCGGGTTTTGGTTTGGTAAGAGGGTTGGAAAATGACCCTAAGGCTTGCAAGCCCATTTTCCCCCCTTTTTTGTTCCTTTACGTTTTTTCATCCTCCACCATGATTTCTTGACTTCATCGTCATCAAGTTTACAAATGATGAGGTGGGTATCTCTAAAATTATGACCATAATCTCACACATCTTTTTAGTTTTCTAACCAAGTAAATTTTTTAAATTTTGGACAACATTAGCATAGTAAACTTTAATTTTCTTTATCAGTGCCTTGATAGTCCTCACAGACATATGTCTACCATTTTTTTAATAACTTTTGATATACTTGAACAAATTCAAAATAAATTATATATTATTGTTCTACATTGGATTCTATACACTTTTAAAAAAAAATTGCATTTTTTATTATTTTGATGCAATTTATGCCTAGCGCACGAACAGGTACCAAATTTTCAGGATGCAGTCACTTCCAAAAATCATAAAAAATAAAATACTCAATGAAAAATTACAAAAAAATACACAGCTTCTAGATCTCACTCTTACCTATCATCCTGCCAAAGGGTTTTTCAAAATACTAAATCTAACTATATATTTTGTGCAGTGCACAAAAACAGCTATGTTACATTTTTCTGAAAAAATTAGGAATAGTTTTTCATGCGTGAAAGGTTTGACCCTCTTAATCTTATCCAATTTAAAAAAAAATTAGTAGTTTAGAAACTAGATTCAGAGTACTACAATTCTTATTCTTTTTTCAACTCCTAGTTTTGAGTGCATGACCTTCAAATAGGTCTTTTTGTTTACCTATTTTTAGAAAAAAAAAAAAAAAGTGGCCACTTATACCCCCCTTTTTGTTCACCATCTTGGTGCATTTACGCATGTGGTCCTACTAGGATAAGATCTAACAATGATGAAATATACTTTTTGTTGTTTATTTTTTATTAAGGGAAAACAGGTTTTGAGGGAACCAGAAACCTTGTACACCAGGTTTTAAAGGGACTCGAAACCCTTCGGATTTTGCCAGGATCTGGAACGTCCTACAGAGAAACTTCTTCTAGTAAAGGTAGGCACATTAAATCCGCAGATCTTATCAACCAAACTGGCAAGTGCCAGCCAGAAGCCAACACTACCACGACTAGGAAAAAGCCTGCTAGACTAAAAGAAAATTATTATAAAATTTGTTGGCAACACAACCTAAGCCTATTAGTGAAGTTGATGAACTCCCACATCCAGACAAACTAAGTTGGGCCCTTCAAAACTATCAGCATCCAACCAAACATAAAAATAAAAAAAGGGGGTTTTGAAAGGATCCCTTAACCTTCCAGTTGGGTTTTAAAATGGCTCCCAAAACCATCAAATTGAACAAAGAAAACCACAAAAGATCATTCAGAAACCCCACCTCAATAGGGGAAAGAGAAAGAAAGGCAGCTAGCCTACCATCCTTGGTTCTCCTGCAGAGACAAAACCGGGCATCAATAGCCCTACGCAAATCCAACCCCCTCCACAATACTAGCCAAAATACCAAGAAGCCCCTTAACCACCCGATCACCATGCAGCCACTCCACCTCCATAGGAGGGCACATTACCTCAAGAGGAAAGTCATGGAAATGAGCAACAAGAAAACAAGCCCTCAGAAAGATGCTAGCAGGAGAAGCATCAAGGGTGCACACCAAAGAATTAGGTATGCCACAAGTATTCAACTCCATCACCAGAGGAACAAACCCCACCTCAAAAGGGGAAAGTTTCATCAGAAGGAAAAGTCACACCAAGAGTAAACCTGAGATCCAACTAGCCTCTATCAAGCAAAAAAACCTCCAAAAAGGAAACTCTAGCTCTAGCCCCAGAGAATATCTTCGCCTCAATAAGAGATAACACCACCATAATAGGCATAGAGAGCAAAAAAGGAAGCCAAAAAGACACTGTAACCTTAGGAAAATCCACCTGAGTCCCATCCACCTCCATAGGACAGGAGAGAAACTCATAAAGAGAAGAAGGGGTAAATATCCAAGAAAAGATAGCGACAGAGAGGCTGAATAGAGAACCCACAAAAGGCCCAGACTGCACATAACAAACCCCACAAATCAAAGGACCCACGAAAGGCCCAGGCCATACAAAACAAGCCCCATTCTAGCAGGCACCAGCAAGAGACAAAGCCTCCATCACAAGGTCACTAAAGGTAGAGCACACACCAGAGCGGCCCCTGCAAGCACCAGAGACAATGACAGGGAAGGGAAGATGGGGCCTCGATTGCCAAAGAACCTTTGGCAGCCACCTCCAACAGCAAACTACCATCCGTTTCTTCCCATCGCCATCCACATCTTCATTTTCCCCTCCATCCTTTGTTGTTTTAGTAGAGCCGCAACCCCCCGAAACCCTAGTAGAGCTTCCTAACACTCTCCCCTCCATCCTTCATGTGTTTGTTATGCTTGGTGTTACTTTATGTTTTTTGTTGATGATTATACTAGAATGGTTTTGGTAACTTTCTCAAACATAAGTTAGAAGATTTTGAAAGATTTAGAATATTTCATCAAATGGTTGAGAAAGAATCAAATTTCAAACTTAAATATTTGAGATCAGATAAAGGAGGTCAGTTTACCTCACAAGAGTTCATAGATATTATGAACAACATGAAATCAAAAGGCAAAATGCTACCTCTAAAACACCTAAGTAGAATGGGGTTGTTGAAAGGAAAAACAGAATTGTAAAGGAAATGGCTAGAACTATTTTAGATGAAGCCAAGTTACCTAATAGATTCTGGAAAGAAGCTATTCATACAACTATTTATATCTTAAATAGGGTGCAAATTAGAGTGAAATCTAATTTCACTCCATATGAGCTATGGTATGCTCATTCTTCCACTATCAAGTATTTTAATATTTTTGGTTGCAAATGCTTTATCAAAAAGGAGGATGAAAATTTAGGCATCTTTCAATCTAAATCTAATTAAGGCATCTTTTTAGGATACTCTACACATAGTAAAGCTTATAAGTGCTTCAATATAAGGCTGAATAAGATAGTTGAATCTATAAATGTGACATTTGATAAGAAGTTGTTTATAGATAATAGTCATGTGCAGGATGTTGAGGATGAGCGTACATTAACACTTGACATATCTCCTGAATATATTGAAGTAGATAATTATCAACAAAAGAATGCATCAAATTCTAAAATAGTAACTCCTCTAACTACACCCCTCAGGATTGTTAACAAGAGACATCCTTAAAATATGATTATAGGGGATAGAGATGCGGGGATTCTAACAAGAAGAAAATCCAAGCCTAAATAACACGCTCAAATTGCAGAACATTTCTATTTGGTAACTGAATTTGAGCTTAAAATTGTTAATGATGCTTTAAATGATGACTGCTAGTTGAAAGCTATGCAGGAAGCAATCAGTCGGATTGATAGAAATAAAAATTGGGAATTAGTCCCTAAACCTGATTAAAAAAATGTAATTGGTGGCAAATAGATTTTTAGAAACAAACTTGATGAGTGTGGAAAAGTGGTTAGAAATAAGGCACACTATGTGTGCAAAGGGTATGCAAAACAGGAAAGTATTGACTTTGGTGAAACTTTTGCACCTATTGCTCACATGGAATCAATGAGAATATTCTTAGCATACTCTTGTTTTAAAAATTTTAAGGCTTACCAAATGGATGTTAAAACTGCATTCTTAAATGGATATCTAGAAGAGGAGGTGTATATGGAACAACCTAAAGGGTTTGTTGCAAAAGACAAACCTAATCACATGTTTACAAGTTGAAAAAGGCCCTTTATGATCTTAACAAGATCCTAGAGCTTAGTATTCAAGGATGGATTCACATTTGATAGCAAATGGTTTCATCAAAGGTGGCATGGACAATAATCTCTATGCCAAGAAGGAAGGAAGGTAATGATATTCTGGTCGTAGAAGTCTATTTTGATAACATCTTTGGTAGAAATAATGATGCACTATCTCAGAATTTTTCAAAGATTATGGAATCTGAATTTGAAATGTCAATGTTAGGTAAACTAACATTCTTTCTTGGTCTTCAAGTTTCTTAACCTGAACATGGCATATTTTTGTCTCAAACAATGTATGAAAAAAAAAATGTTCAAATGGTTTCAAATGACTGATTGTAATGCAATACATACTCCTATGGTCACTAGTTGTAAACTTTCTAAAGTAGATGAATCTCTTGATGTTAATCAAACTAAATATAGGTCTATGATAGGCAGTTTATTATACTTAACTTTATCAAGACCTGATTTAATGTAGGCAGTTTGTATGGTTTCTAGATTCCAATCTGCTCCTAAAGAGTCCCATCTTACAGTTGTACACAGAATATATAAGTATGTACATAGAATATATAAGTATATTAAGGGTACTCCTGATTTTGGCATTTGGTATCCTATAAATAACAACTTTACTTTAATGGCTTATACTGATACAGATTAGGCTGGTTCTGTGGATGACAATGTAAGCACCAGTGGTGCTACATTTTTCCTTGGTGATTGTCTTGTGGCATGGCATAGCAAGAAACAAGATTGTGTCTCTCTTTCTATAATAGAAGCAGGATATATTGCTGCTACATCTTACTGCAATCAATTTCTTTGGATCACTCAAACACTCTTGGATATGGATATTATTATTGATAAACCTATTCCTATATTTGGTGATAACACTAGTGCTATATATTTATCTAAGAATCATGTAATGCATTCCAAAATGAAGCACATTGCTATCAGATTACTCAAGCACGGGTAGCTCATATCTTTACTAATCCTTTGGCTACAAAACCTTTTGAAAGGCTTCACTTATGATTGGTAGCTCTCAATCTCTGCTCTCTTAATGTTTCTTCATTACTTCAGGGGGAACTTCTAAGCTCTCCAAGTAGCTTATTGCTTGTTCATATAGTTTTCCTTTGTCCTTGTGACAAAAAGGTGGAGAAATTGATGGTTTCATGCAACAACTACTTCATGTTTTTAGTCCATTTGGTTCACGATATTTCATACAACAACCGGTTCATGCTTTTGTTTCCTTTGTTTAATGGTTCATATGATTTTGCAACTTGGTTATGGTGTTTTGGTTTTTTCCATAAAAAGAAAAGGGGGAGTTTGTTGAATTTCTCTTTGGTGCATACTTTTCCTTGATGACAAAATTGATTTGCTGGATGACATACATTACTCTTTGGCATTTTATTTTATGCTATTTTGATACTGGAATTGTGTTGCTACTTGATTCAGGTGTTTATGGCATACGCAGCATATTGATCTTCAGAAATGTATTATGGATGTTTTGATCTACTTGTTTCTTGTGCACACAGACTTATTCCCATTTTAGATACTGCGAACTCTTCTTTTGACAGAGACAATGCAGGTTTATTTCACGTTGGAGATAGAGACAGTGGAAGGTTCATTTCACATTGCAGGTGACAGATTGTATTGGTCCTTTTGTGATGAAACGATCTTTTATCATACTCATTTGTATAGTGCAATTTCATATTTTAATCGTTTTATCTTATGGTTATGCTTTGTTATGCACACTTATTAGTTGATATACGACTATATGATATGTCTCACTAAAATCTAACATCTAACATCTTATGTATTTTTGTCCTGATAAGGGTTTAGTATTCTTGCAATTAATTAGTATTCTTGCAATGATTTCATTGTTAGTAAATTAAGGTCTTATTACGAACACAATTCATGTTGTTATCGTTTTAATAAGATATAACACTAGTTTGTATCAGATTTTAAGATGTCACTAACAAGGCTATAATATTGAGATTGGTTTAGTAGGTTTTGACAATGTTGTGACTATGTGATCTATTTTCAGTTCTATGTTATTGAACTTTGGTTGGATACATGAATACACATATTTTTGGCATTGTATTATCCTTACGAAACTTAACTCCAAAGGTTACATTTTGCCTTGATCATGTTGACTTGTATAGTCAAATCACTTATCCTTTTTTGGTGCAACAAGTATATGTTCTTTAGATCAAAAGGTGAGATATCATGGTCACATGCATATATTACTTGGTCTAAATAGTTAGTAAACTGGGACAGTCGGTCATGTGTTCAGGTCTTGCACAGTTCTTGGTCACATGTTTTTGATGGATAGTCGATATCATGATTAAGTTATAATGTGGTTAGTTTTTTATTTGTGAAACTTGGTTTAGTGATATTCGGGTATTTCAATGGTCATGTGGACAGTGACATTATCATTATTCAAATGATGTGGCATATGCTTTGGAAATTATTGTGTTTGGGTATTTGGATTACTTTCCTTCTCGAATTCAAAGTAGTGCTTATACATTATGATTGTATTTGGATTACTTTCCTTCTCGAATTCAAAGTAGTGCTTATACATTATGATTTGGGGTTTTAGTGTGAAAACACTTAGGGCAAACAAAACTTCATTTTTCTTTTACAATGAAGGGCAGACTCAAACCTTTTACAATGAAGGGCAGACTCAAACCCTAGCCACCATCATTTCAGTTACATGTTCAACGTGAGAGATGTGACAAAAGCTTTGGTAGTTTTTTCTTTTAGCTATCATGGACTTCGAAGACTGGCATGAAAGTGAGTGGACTCAAAGTGATCCGAAATCGGGTATTTGGGTAGGTTTCATGGGATTTTGTCTACAGTTGCTAAACATCATAAAAGGTAACATCTACTTAGTTTTCTTCTTGTCTTTCGAAGGAAATTATGAAGAAAATTAAGGGAAAGTGAAAAAGAGGAAAAAGATGTAAGTTTTTCTTTAAAGAGATTACAGTTGTTGTTTTTTGAAAATGAGAAGTTAACTGTTCTGTAGTTGTATCTTGGTTTATTGTTATGATTGGGAACCCTAACTCGAGGGCTTATGCTTCACTTGAGTACATAGTTTGTGTTAAAGGTTTTTTTTTGTCTTTTTTTTTTGATATATATTCGTGGCCTCGAACCATTGATGAGTTTGAATGGTTGTATAAAGAAAATTAGAGCCTTAAAGATGCTTTACCAATTAACATTATACAATTGAAAAAATTTTAAATGAGACAATGTTGTCTCTGGTCACTGTGACAGACAAATCTATTTCTGTTAGAAGATTTTCTTTGTGGTACTGCATAAATAGTACATATTGCAATTGGTTACATTGAAAAACATTATATGTAGTTGCTCTCAATGATGATGTTAGGACTTTTGATGCAGTTGTAGGACCATTGTTGACTGCAACCATACATAGAGTATTTGAAATTTGAGGAGTTAGTACTCCTATGAAGTTAGCATCTCAGAAAAGGTGTTGAGTAGAGACTCGCCATTGTAATAAGTTGATTCTTTGGGTTTGAATAAAGAGACAGGTTTTGAGTGGCTTTTTATACCTCATGACGGTTTTTTCACTCAGGATGATTACTATGTTATGTGGTAACTCACGTGAATATCTATTTTGTGTGTGTGATTTGCATTTATTCTTACATACTTGTTAAATGTCATGCTTTGATATATGCATCGGTTATAGCTAGTTTGTTATATGTTGTTATACTATGATTGAACAACTACATGAGTCTTGGAATATGATTAATACAAAGCAGTAATAGTATTGTTCAAAACAGTTTCATATGAACAATAAAAATCATGCTTTAAAAGATTGGTGCTTGTCAAATTGTTGGTCAATTTCTTAAAAGGTACATTGTCAAAAGATTACTGTGCAACCATATATGTTAATTAGTTACAGTCTTGCATCTTGGAAATAATTTGTCATTACTTTGATTCGCCCCCCCCACCATCATTCATTGGAGGAGATAGCCAACAAGATCCAAATTTAATCCTAAAGGAGTGATTTGTATAATTATTTCCCTTTTTTATTTGATTTGATTTGATTTTGATATGAAATGTAATATTTAGGTAAAATGATGCGAAATTGACAATATTTAGTATAAATAGAAAGATACATAATTGGAAGCTAGCATAGAAGTACAAATGTAGAAATAAGATCCGAAAAGGAAACTATAACTAAAATATAGAGTTGAAAGTGCTAGTCTAGTGAGCTAGGTACCCTAAAATTGAAGGTGTCTTCATCAAGTAGGGCTTTAGATTTTAGATCAGGATGATTTACATGTCTTTCCCTAAAAATTTTAGCTAAAAAAGTGTTGTTCAAGTCAGCTATATTCCATAGACCTAGGTTTTTCACCTATACAATGTTTGGAACCATGTACCTTAGTCTGCTATGTGAAATTCAATAACTTTCAACTCTCAGATATGTAACCTACACATATAGAACATACAAAAATATTGTGCCATGTAGGGGTTTTCCTAGCTCAAACTCCATGTTGGTGTTTCCACCTCCACAACAATTATGATGATGAGAAAGAGAGATCATCCCTAACAGGGAATGGGCTAAATGATAAATGAAATGTCAAATTGAAAAGATTAAACTTTAAGATTAATAATGGCATTGATACAATTCTATTTAGATAAGTATAGTCTATGTTAAATTAATAACATCACAAATCATAACAAATATCATCATAAAAACATGCTTGAAGATAAGTTTTTGTATCATGATGCTCCTTGTAATAAGATTTTCTCTTGAATTGAAATGATAGAATAAATTGGTAATTAGACTAAATGAATGATAAATGATTACCTTATATAGGTTTGTCAAGGTATTTTCATATTTGGGATAGCTTGTAATGGTCTTATCAAAATATTATCGGATCATAAATGGCAGGAACCAACACTTGCACACATTTGAATTGGAGCCTCATTGAAAGTACTAAGTTATGAGGCACCATAATCCCCTCAAAAAAGGATGAAAAAGGGCAATGCCATAGTACAAGGACCCGAGACATAAAATGTGGTATTAATCTTGATATATGGTAGTAGTATGATAGCGTAAGGTCTAAAAAGGCTTCAAATGGTCTATGAGGAGGCACACTAAAGAAAGGGCCTAGAATATAGAGTGAAATTGTAAGGTGATACAATTAATGAAGCTACATTTAACCCACACTTTAGTGGGAGTATGAACATATCGTTATACAGAAAATAAATGAGAGATGAAAAGATAGACCAATTGAGAGAGAGACAAACAAGGGATAGGATGAAACTGAGTTGAGGGGTGGTCATGCCCCAAATATTGAGATCATGTCAATCCATATAGAATACTGAAATATACACAAATAAAAAAGTGTTACCAAACAAAAGGTTCCAAGTCAACTAGTTGAAGAGAGCTCGATGTTGAAATTGTGTTAATAATAATATCACACATAATGTTATTGTAAGAGCACAAATGGACTTTTGGCAAGAACAAGATCATACATGAATTGATGAGACAAGAATCCAAGGTCCATCAAATACAAAGTTATGTTATGTTAGGGGTGCATGGGAAAATAATGAATTACACTAGCCAACAAGGTGTGTTATGTTGGGTGATTCATGTTCAAGTTATATATTCTACTAGCTAGAAGGTTGCATTATGTTAGGTGATCCATGGAAAGTCATGAATTCCACTTCACAACAAGGTGTGAACTATGTTGTGTGAGCCGTATAGTGCCACAAATGATTACACTAGTAAAATATTCTATACTAAGTAATCAATAGTGATGATCATTTTAAGAAATTGTGTTATGTTAGTTTATCAATTCTCGAGGAGTTGAAAGTTATAACAACAATAAAACCAGCAAACCACACTATGCTAGTTAATCAGTTCCTAAGAAAGCATAAAACATTCTTCCCAAGGGATCAAACTTGTAATCCATTCTAGGCTAGATGATCAAAACAAAGGCTAAATGTGATGCAAGTTTCTAGATATAGATTGACGACCATTCTGCAAAGGGTTATGTAACACAACACAACCACTTTTGGGCTCCAAAAATGAATGAGTATGATAAATGAGGAGGCCTCATGTGATCCTCCTTATGATGTCAACATATTGTCATGATGATATCTTAAGGATATATTCTCAACAAAAATGCATTTGTTCTGAGTTGGGAAGAATAACCTTATAAAGGATTCAAATATTTAAGCAAGAAAGAGATAGTTTTAAAGGAAATATCTTGCAACTAGTTTCAAGGAGAAATTTCACTCTTAGTGGATGTTGAAATGCCAAGAGTAGATGGTTCAGTCCTATTTTCAATTGGGATGAAGTCTAAAGAGAACCAATCATCATCAAGGCATGTTTTGAAAGAAGAAGAGGTTGGAATGCACTTAGAAGAAGGTTTGAGGGAGATAGAGAGGGCGACAAGATAAAGGAAGGGAAATACATGGAGAGGGGAGATGTATGTGAGAGAAAGAAGAGATAGAGGGAGGGAGAGATAGAGAGAAGTATCAACATACACGATACCCCCAACCCTATGTAACCTATATTTTTTACCAGCAATCTTGTACCCCTAAACTCTATATTAATGCCCCCAAGCCCAAACCCCAAACCCTAAATCCTATGTCATAAAACCTTTTTCCTAAAATCTATACTCTAAATAGTTTATCTACACAAACCCTATACCATATAAATTGGAGGGAAAGGTAATTAATTAGAGAAGGGATAGGTGGAGAAGAGGAGAGATAAGAGAACAAAGAGAAAGAGAGAGGGGTTAAGAAGGGATAGAAGGAGAGGTAGACATGGAGGTAGTAAGGGACCCAGTGAAGTAGTATATAGAGAAGTGAGGGGAAAGATAGAAGATATTTTTTATGAGGGGAAGGGGGTAAGGGGATGGGTGAGATACCTAGAAGGGGAGAGAGAAATATGAGTAACCTAGATAAGAAGAGAGGGGCAATTGATAGATAGAAGGTAAGAGAGAGAGGTGTGTAATTACACATAAATGGAGAGTTAGAGAGGTGGAGAGAAAGGGATGGAGAAACCTCGAGAAGGGAGAGAGGGTGGGAGGGAGAGATAATGACATAGACAATGAATAGTGATAATAAGAGACAAAGACATAATAAGAAAGAGTAAGGGGGGAGATAGATATGGGGGTAAGGAAGAAGAGGAAATTAGAGATATAGAGAAGAATAAAAGGAGGAAGAGACCTAGAGAGGGGAAAGAAGAGAGATTAAGAGAGATGGAGAGATAGAGATAAGTATGAATATGAAAAATATCCTCAATCTTGTAGCCTAAACACTATATCCTAGACCCTATTATATAAACCATATACATGGGAGGGAAAGGTGATTACCTAAAGAGGGGAGGTAGAAAGAAGAGGGTAAAAGCACAAAGTTGTGTCACACTTTCATAAAAGAAATGGCCAATGTTTATTCAACATTTTAAGTTAAATCAATAGAAAGTTAAATATATGTTTTTAATTTCAAAATGATGTAAACTAATAAAATGTATATTTTTTTGTGCATTTATGTTTGTAATTTTTAAAAACATTTAAGAAATTATTCGAATATACTTTCTTATAAGGTAAACACTATAATTTAGTTGCTAATAAAATATTGAAATTGAAGTTACATGAGGCATCACACTTTATCTAATAAATTGTACCTTTTCCTCTTCAAATTTTTTGTGTATATTGATAACTTGAAACTTTAGTACAAAAATATATTTTTTATTTTTTATTTATATATATTTCTCGATAAATTTGAAAAGTTGCATGAATTGAAATACAACTCTTTCCATTTGTTTTCACCTTTTTTATTAATTATTTATTCAAATTAGAAAAGAATTATATCATCTTGACATGGACTCTTTTCTCTAGTACATGTATTTTTTTTCAAAATTTTAAAATAAATTTTAGTATTTTTCCTTTACAAGATAATCAACCTTATATTTTAGTGTTGATAACCTACTTTTAATAAAAATAATAAATAAAATATAAAAAATAATTAAAATGTGAAAATATATATATTTTTAAAAATTCACTTATAGATCTAAAAAGGTTATTTTTTACATTTCAAAAAATATATTATTTATAATACTAGGAGTTGTTCAAACATTAAGTGTTTCAAAAAAAAATTTTAAAAATGGTAATTAGACCCAAAGTGATATAAAATATACATTTAGTAGGGAATTCTAATTGAAAAAGTTGTGGCCAATATATAAGATAGCTATAATACATCTATATAGACCATATGTTTGACTCAAATTTTCTTTTAATTAGAATTATTTAAATTCACTTGTGTTGATGAGTTGGCCTGACATGTAACATAATTTTTTGCTTTTACCGAGGAGAGAGAAGAATAAAGAGAAAGAGAGGAAAGACTAATGAGGGAGGGAGGGAGAGGTAGATAGGGAGTGACTAGGAGACCTAGTGAGGGGAAAGGTGAGGGAGAGAGATAATAAAATGAGAGACAAATCATTAAATAAAATAAAAAAGTAATTTTTTTTATAGATTTAAAATATTATACAATGGAAAGTAGAGACATAGAGGTAGGGAGGAAGTGAGGGGTAGATTCCTATAGAAAGAGAAGTTACATATAGTAGAGAGTGAAGAGTATCAAAGAGAGAGAGAGGTAGCAAGGTGGAGATAGATCCTGGGGAGAGAGGAGAGAGTGATATATAGGTAGAAAGGGGACATACGAGTAGTGATAGATGTCTAGTGAGATAATGTTGATAGGAGCCTATCAATTACTAGAATTTGACTAAGTCTAAAATTTATAATATCATCTAAATTTTACTTAGAGAAAATTCTAAAAACAAAAACATACATTGAAACTTAGACTTAAGTGTCATATTTATTTTATATATTTTTATTGGGACATTGAGTATAACTTGAAGACAAAGATGGAAAGCTACATTCATACTTCTCTAAAACATTTAATTAGTGGGAGAGAGGAGAGAGAGATTATCTAATGCAAGAATTTGAAGCTAGAAATTATTGGGGCTACTATTTTATAAATGTATTTTCCTTTTATGCAATACATTTTCATTTGGTACTCACCAAATTATCTACATTGGGAAATTCCATCACTTTGCATTGGATTTTCTTTTGGCACCCAACCCAAAGGGTTTGATGACCATTTTAAATGCAAAAGACATTTTTTTGTAAAGGTAAAAAAAATCACACTTTTTTTGTCATGCTCTCAATTAAGTTTGTGTGTATTTCAATACAAGTTTTGAGAAATACCATGATGATGCTAAGATCTACCTTATCTATCTAACCATGTTTACAGTATGTTTAGATTTTCATCTTCAATTTCTTTTGTTATTTTATCTATTTTTTATCAAAAACCATGTGGTATTTTGGCTATAGTTTTTACCTTTTTCATAAAATTTTGAAACAAATTACATTTTTAGAAACTAAAATCAATTTTACATATATTGAAAATAAAAGTGGATTTAAATGATAAGTTTTAAAAAATATTAGGGGGGAGCACACCCATTTTATTATTATTTTAAATCTATGCACTTCAAAAATTAGTAAAATACTTATATTCATTAAAAATTGGCCAAAAAATTAGGCATAAGCTACATGGTATTAGCTAATTTCTCACTAGAGTGATTTTTTAAATTTAAAAAAAAAAACCATTTTAGGGTGGCCACAGTAGATTCAGTGTTATGTTTTTTCTTTTAAAGAGGACCACTTTGTGTATCCACTTTAAATCCCTAATATCAACCATTTAAAAAAATAGTAGTTTAGAAGGGTAGGTGCACCAAGATGGTGAATAAAAATGTGGCCACTCACCAAAAAAACCCAAAAATGCGAGAAACGCATTCAGGTGGTTTGATTTTTTAAATAACCTAAATGTGTTACGGTTTGGAAAATTTGATCCTTAAAGTATAGGGGATTTTAAAATTAAAACCCCATACACATTAAAATAAAAATAAAATTCCAATTGAGTTTTTAAAATAAAAGTAACTTGACCATGTTTTTCTGATAATAAAAAGAAAAGAAAGGATTGGGTCATTCTAATCTATGGTCGCAGTGATTTTCCTCAAAACCCTTCCAAAAAAGTTATAAAAACTAGTACACATTCTTCTTTCTATGAACCAATACATCATGCCATGATGTCGTGGAGGTAAGTCATCATTCCTTTTCAGATTTTTAGTTGTTTTTATTTAACATTACATAGAATTTCATTGTTTTTTATTAATTTTGTTTCATAAAATCTATAACTACTTATTCATGTTAATTTATGTCACTTTTTCATCTTTAGCCCTAGACCTAGCATTCAACTTTTATCTTTACATTATCCATTTCATCTCAAAAAAGGTGTGTGTTGGTTCCTAATAATGTCATAGTAATTAAGACACATTTTTCTTGACCAAAAGGTTCAATTCTCTACATCATTTGACTATTAATTCATTAACCAGAATCTCATTCATTTTTCAACCTAGGAACATATACTTGAAACAGGTTTGCACTATATGTGCACTAAGAAACTCATAAGGAACACTTATCTTAATCTTGAAGAAACTAAATAAGAAATTGATGGAAAGAACTGAATTCTAAAATTGGTTCTACTAATATCAACTTAATCTACTTAATATGAAACTTAGAACTTTATGTAGAAAATGAACTAACCAGCTAGTAACCATAAAATCTATTTTCCTTTGGCTATCAAGAAATGGAGTTTATGTGGCTACATGAAAGTCAATTGAAAGATTCTAACCAATGCACATGATCTTACTAATGAACTCACATAGAATGGAATGAAAGTATATGAACATGGATGCTCCCCAAGTGGACCCCCTTGGATGAGTCTCAAAAATCTTAACCAAATCTAATGACTACAAAAGCATCATAAAACACATTGATACTTTTTTACAGTGAATATGACACAATTGAAATCCTTTATTATTTCTAAATATGAAACAAAGCACACTCAGTGCTTCATTAAGATAAAACTTCATTACATTCTTCATCTCTAACCGATGGATTTATAAACGATTCTATAACTAACTAACTACACAGCTGATCCACTCCCAACAAAGTAGGAGGATAGCCTTTATTAGAAATAAAAGCATAGAAGAATGAATCATTATAGGACTCAATTTCATGGAAAAATATAGGCCAAGGTTTCCCCTACATTTCCTTGACAAATCGACACGTTTTGAAGCAACAACTACATCAACCGTAACTAGGAGTTTTGTGATAGTAATCAGCTGATGGTTTGACTGGTTCAATAGTTCTATTTTATTAGGATTATAGTTCTTCAAATCAACAATAGATATCTTTTGTTGAATTGGTCTCTCCTCCAGTTTTATACAGAGAAGTTAACATGCACAACATATATTTGAACAATACTACTCTCAATCAACATTTAATCAAGTGTTCCCTTATCATTAAAATTGATTTAATATATATCATTTATAATATTGTTTAATAGATAGAAAAGTTCAAAGGTTAAACACAAAAAGACTTCTATCTATCTAAATCGCAATGTATAAATCACAAAATGACATAACATAAATGGAGAGCGGGAGAGTGGGAGCAGGAGTGGGAGGGGTTTCCTGCGTAGGAGTTGCAGAAGATGGGGAAGACGATGTTGCGGATGAGGATGATCTCATCCCTCTTCTCCTTTCACCTTCTAAGCCGTCTGATGGGCCTCTTCATGGCTCTTCTTTGTTGGAATGGTGGGTGGAGGAGTTTGGTACTGAGGAAGGAGTGGAGGCTGCGTCAGCAATGGAGGCGTTTTGGCAAGGGTTTTTTATGGCCTCTATTTTTGGTCATCAGGGGTGTGCGGTGGTTCCTGTCAATGGCCTTTTTTCTGCTCTTTCTTTGGTGGGGGGTGTTATCCTGATGGTGTTTGGGCAGATCTGGGACCCTGGTAGATCTCTTGTGGAGAGGCTCTATGTGTTTTCTCCTCTCCTTTGTGCTGAGGATTTGTTGTTGTTCTGGCCTTTGGTGCTCTGGTTCTTCAAAGGAGCTTCCTTTTTCGGTTCTTCTCTGTTAGGCTACTCTCCTATGGAGGTGGAGAGTTGGCTTTGGTGTGAACCTTTGAGAGGGGTTTCTTGGCTCTTTCTCTCTTCCCCTCCTTGTCTGTTAGAGGTGACCATTTTTCCTATGGAGGTGGATTTTTGGTGGAGGGGAAAGGGCTGGTTTTTGTTTGCTGCTGGAGAGTGTTGGTTGTTGTCTTTCTGCTTCATTCTTCATCCTGTAGAGGTGGAGCTCTTTCCTATTGAGGTGGAGAGATGAAATGTTGGGGATTTTCAACTTTTGGTGCTCCTTTTGCAGAGTTGTCTTTGGTGTGAACCTTTGAGAGGGGTTTCTTGGCTCTTGCTCTCTTCCCCTCCTTGTCTGTTAGAAGTGACCATATTTCCTATGGAGGTGCATATTTTGTGGAGGGGAAAGGGCTGTTTTTTGCTTGCTGCTGGAGAGTGTTGGTTGTTGTCTTTCTGCTTCATTCTTCATCCTGTAGAGGTGGAGCTCTTTCCTATTGAGGTGGAGAGATGGAATGCTAGGGATTTTCAACTTTTGGTGCTCCTCTTGCTGCTATCTATGGATGTCGGTTTCTTCTCTCTTGGGAGTCTCCTTGGGTGGGGCTGGAAGTTCTTTTTTCCAGACTCCCAGCTTGTCTCCTGGACTGGTTCCTTTTTGTTGTTTCTTGGTTTGGCCTCCTTCCTTCTAGTTTTTGGGGTCTTTGTTCCCCCTTTTTCTAGTTGTGGGTTCCTGGTTTATCCTATAGGCAGGACAATCGCTAATAGTTTTAAAGGGCATAGTCTATCTTTCTGTTGTCTTTGGTTTGGGAAAAATCCTATGTTTGGAGTTCTGAGCTCATCATTTAAGGTTGAGGGTGCCTTGAAAAACCCCTGGTTGCTGGTTTTGGGTTCCATTTTAAAACCTAGTTTGAAGGTTGAGGGAGCCTTTCAAAACCCCTACTGGCTAGATTCAAATTGTATGAATATCTGTTGTAATCTGGTGTTGTTATTGAAGGTTAGGGGTACCTTTCAAAACCCTGATAGTTGGTTGAGGGTGCTTGGTATACCCTCGATTATTACTGTTTCGTGCTATAGTTTGGAGCTGTAGCTTTGTTGGGTGTGGTGTGACTATGCTGGTTGATGTTGGTTTTAGTCATCTTTACTGGATTTTGGCTGCGGTTTTTCATAGTTTATTTCTTTTAGCAACCTACTTTGTTGGGTTCTAGATCCCGGTAAAATCTATTGGGTTTTGGGTCCCTCCAAAACCTGTTATATGGGGTTTCAGGTCCCCTCAAAACCTGTTTTTCCCCTAATCAAAAACATAAAGCTCATATAAAATAGCCAAAAAGATGACTCATTATTTCCCCCAACCTAACTAATGCTTATCCTCAAGAATTTGCATGTTCCTCAAATACTTCATTTCTGAAATTTGTCACCTTTGTCTCCTTTGTAGCCAGAACATATGCATCCCAATAAAAACTATGACTTTCTTCTATTTCTTTCCAACAGGCATCCTTAGCTTCTTTGTCATATGCCTGAAGATTCTTCCAATCTGGAACAAGGTATAGTAAAAGTGGAGGGTGAAATGTGAGCGGAATCCACCTTTCCTGCAATGATATTTCTAACTGGATGTACATGATTGTCCTTTTCAACATTGCATGGTATTTCTACAGAGAGTGGGGTTCTCGCTACTTTAACTCATTTGGCAACCCATCCCATAGCTAAGCAAGGTATCCAAACACCATGTGTTATAAAGTCTTAGCCATTGCTTCATATTCTCTATACACCCATTCCCTTTTTGTCAAAACAAGGTCTCTATTCTTGTTGTCATTTAAAATCTAATTCCATTGGTACAATACATTGTCTGAGAATGATGTCTTAGCTCTTAATTCCCATGAAAAAGTTAATTCCAATCCCTGTATTGCCTAAATCGTTGCTTACAACTATTATGATACTGGATGTAAGACATGAATGCCTCGAGATGAACATCACCATGTATAACAAAGGGTTCCAATGAGTGTCAATTGAAACTCCATAATTATGTAGATATAACCCACAAAGAAAGTTTTTGTAATCAGAATGCAAAGTCTCATATGCACATAGAAACTCTCTTGGAGTTAGCAGAGAAGAACATAAACCGGAAAAATCTCTTGATAACTGATAGGAAAGATATAGTTCTTTTAAACAAAAAATAATATACTCTGGGTGGAGGCCGACATTGCACAATTTGAGGGACTAACTCCACGACCTCTCCCAAACTGGATTTCAATTTAAAAATTTCCTTATCCTTCCCATTGATATCATTCTGCAATTTTTTCGTTATCTTGGTTCTAGGTTTCACATTCCTCTTGAATGGTTTGGTACGTTTGATACAACAATTCTGGCCACATGAATGTTGGAGGAATTGGTAAGTGCATCCTTATTTTTTCTTGACTTCCACAAGCTATCTTTTATGTAGTCTTTGCAAGCTTATTCAAACCAATTGTCCCTTCAGTTCCTTGTGTTTTCTAAATAGTCTAGAGATGTACAAATACTTTCTAATTATCTAAATCCCAATGGAGATCTCAATACTTTTTCCAAATGCGTCGGGCCACGCACATCTTTCGCAAGCAATCTTTTCTATATTTTAATTCAGATTTTCTTATGCACACCCATGCTAGTGAACATATTTGTTGGATGATAATTTTAATGGCTTTGAAGAAAATATTTGTTGTGTGTTGCAAAGTTATTGTCTTTATGCTTGAGCTCCCATTTTGCTATTTTTTGAAGGAAAATCTTTTCAAAATGTTAGTTGGTCAAGAAAACCTATAGAACAAAGTTAGGAAGTTCATTTCTTCTAATTAGGTGCCTTCAAAAATACCAAGAGGCTTAAAACCTTATGATGGTGCAATTTCAATAATAGTTGTATCAAGGTCTTTGGTTGAGTGTGGCTCATTAAATCAATTAATAAGTGATTCGGTTATGGGCTCTTCATCATGTTCAAACATGTCATCATGCATATCTATTTCTGCTTCAATATTTGCATGCATCTATTCTTTTTTGCGTACAAGGAGTGCTTCCCAATATTTATTTATGGTGATATTCTCTTTTGTATATAGTGGGGTTTTCGATAAAATTGTTAAAGAATTTATTACACAAGCAGGCCTAATATTGCCTTGTGCATATGCATTTTCGTTTTGTAGATTTTATTTCAATTTAGCTGCTATTGTTCTAGTTTCATCTATTTGTCTACACAATGCTTATTGCACTCTATCAAAATCCACAGGAACATCAATGATTGTTGCATTTAAACCATATTGTACTCTTTTGTGTCCTAATTGTCTCATTTGTGCAAAAGAAATACGCAAAGAGACAAGTCTTTCTTCTAGAGAAGTCAATCAATGGACAACATCTATTCGTGTATTGTGTCTTATGTTCTATGGTGCAGCAAAGCAAGGGGCTTTGCCCAATGAACTTGCTTTTATACATTGTTTGCAAATGGGTTCGCCTATTGCTATTGTCTTTTCAATGGTTGCAATGGAAAGCAAAGAGAAAGCATTGACAAATGCATTGTCATCTCTAATGTTTTTATGAAAATGCAACATCTCACAAAGAGTACAGGATTGAGTCAGTGTGTTATTGATGGTTTGCAAGTATGTATTAATAGATTTTTGTATTGCATTATTTTGTTAAGGTTTGTGTGTATGTTTTCTTGCTTTTTGTCCGTGTCTTGTATTGCAAAATAGTAAATTCTTGCCAAGAGTAGATTTAGGATTTGAGATAGTTAGAGTTTATTATTCTATGCTAGTTTTAGATGTGCTAGTTTGTGAACATGTGGCTGGCTCATTTGCAATGGCCATGACTTTTGCTATTTTTTCATTGGCTATGTTTTTTGGTTGTTTATCTCTAGCACGGATTGTATCTTTTAGGCATCGCAATCAGTGAAGGGTTTTGAAATTTATGCTAGGAAAAGTTGTAATTATTTGACACTTTGTGCTTGTCTCATTTTCAATGCTCATTGTTTCAACCATATGTTCATTTTCTATCTCTTTTTGTCTCTTATCTTCATTGTGTATTGCATGTTTTAGACATCGCAATGAGTGGGCCACTTTCAAATTTTTGCCAAGAAAAGTTGTAATTTTTTGAGGTTGCGAACTTGTGACGGGGCAAGTAATTGTATTCTTTGTTGCAATATTTCATGAACAAGGCCAATCTGATCCATTAGAATTGTTTGATTCAACAGTGCACACAATTGGTGACAATTTTGTATTTTGTTCAAGCATAGAAGGTGATGGAAACTCAGATGCAATTGAATTAACTCGTGCTAAAATGGGTTGCTTTGTATGCATATTATTTGTTAATTGTTCTGTTTCTTGGAGTGGTTCATAATGGCAATGACCTGAGATTTGTTGAAACCAAATTAAGTTAATGTCTTTTTCTGGTTCCTTGCAATTGCAATATAATTTAGATTTGGGTTCTGAAGTTGTCTGCCATACACATATAGTTGTATGAAATATGTGTGAAAGCCATAGTAAACAAAATTCAGAACCTTCAAGTTTTCTTTCTGCATATGCTATTCCAATTTTAGAAATGAGTAATTGTAATTGTAGTAAACAATTGTTGTTTGTTATTATGGGTTGCTTAAACATGTCGAACATTCTAATGCAAATTTGTTTTGCACTCTTAATGCATTGGCTAAAGATTGGGCAACAAATAATTGTAAAGCAATTGCATCAAAGCGTTGATCAACTAGGAAAGCAACGACAACAAACATGCTTTCACTACATTGAGTAGAAAATGTAGCAAGTCGATATAGTCCAAGTGTATCAAATGCATTTGTAATTGTGCTCCAAGCATAATCCAAATTATAATATTCAATTGATAATTATGATTGCATGGTTTGAAGGAAGTTGTATGTGCTTATCCTTCAAAACATAGGCTCATAATGTCCAGCCATTGGATTTGCATCATGGAAAAGTATTGATATTGTAGGGTTGCATGTGTCTTTATTGAAATACAAGTACGATTTCTTGCATGTTTGAGACCAAATACATATGGGTGTATTCAACCAGCTTGCCAACCATTGTACACAAAATGTGTCACCCCATAGTCCCACTTCACCATTGGCATTGGTATGTGTTGTTGAAAGTCTCATTCTACACAAATATGTGGTTTTTTCATGTATTCTATGTAAATCATAAAGCACTGTTGGATGTAATTCATGTTTGAAAGAACTTATAGCAATAGTACAATCATTGTGAAGGTAGTGCAAGAAATGATCAACCAGACCATTGCGTAGTTCATTACGTGTATATAGTTCATTACGTGTATATCGACAATGAAGCAAAACATGGACTGCATCAAATAAGCAATCTCTAACTTTGTAGTTGAACGAATCAACTGGAAAACAATGTGCATTGTCCAAAGCTTCGTCAATTGATATCATTTGTAGTTGGTCATTTGTTTTGTCTGTTTCTACTATGATCGGGCTCTCTTGCATATTTTGTTTCTTAGTGGCAGTGTTTGTAAGCATGTTGCTAATTTAGCTTATGACTCTAAGAAATCTTATATTGCAAATGGTTTCGTGGCATGCTCGTTCCACATTAAATTGGGTAATCTCACGCTGCCAGCCTGTTGCTCTCTTTCTTCATATGATTATAAGGATTGATTTTTTGTCATCATATTTCAGGGATGCGCCTTGCACACTTGTGGAGGTTTCTACAGTTTTTTATAATGCTCCTTTGTGTGAATGGTATATATGGAAGTTTCGTGGTTGGTTTTTATGTCTCTCTCTTTTTTGTCAGTACGTAGATGTTCTCTTTCGTCCAGAAGCTTTTGGTTCGGGTTGGTGGCTGGTGGCTATCCTTCAGATCTTGGAATCTATAGATCAATTGGTATCTGAGTTGGCTCCTTCTTTTATTGCTTTTTTCTTGGATCGTTCTGTGGTCTTTTCTGTGGATTGGATTTATTTTGGCTCCACGAGGACTTCAACATCCCCTCTTTCTCCTCATTTGGGTTCTGTTATGCTTGATCCCAATGTTTATTTTGATAGGGTCTCTGATTATGGTTTCCTTCTGCTATGTGGTATCATTCTAACCAGTGGTTCGGAGAATTGTGTTTCATAGACAGGGGTGGTTCAGATTGGTGTTTTTTGGCAGCAATGGCTATGTATCCTCCTGAGATCATTCTTTAATCATCTTTCTATATGCTTCCGCTGGCGGCTTCCTTTCTATCTAATGCGGCTTATGTAATTGGGATGGGTTTTTTGATGTAGTATGCCAATGGGCATTTTGTAGTGGGTAGAATAGGCTTGTGTTACTTAAGCAATACTGAAGGGTTTTCTTACTGGTTCTTTCCCTTCAGTGCTTTTTGAACCAGACACTATAAAAAACTTTTAAAAATTAATATAGTTCAATGGTTCTATTCACTTTTATCAAAAAAAAAAAAAAGTATGATGTAGTTGAGAAATATGAAAATATAAATAGGCAAAATAGCAGGGAGAAATTGATTTTAATTAGCACTAAGCAAATGTCAAGCTTAGACACAAAAGATAGTAGATATGTTTCAAAACCCTTTTCAAAGTGAATATTAATAATTAATTACTGACCTTGAACAACAGGCGTATGAGAATTCCTTGAGTCTGTTACGCAATCAGGACCCTGAAGAACAAAAACAAAATTGCATTATAAATACATATGGCCTTGTTCACATGTGCTACAATCATAAAATCTTACAACTTTTGTGATTAGCATTCTAGTATACAGAAAATGTTGAAAGTATTTTTTCACTGTGACTGGTACTAAGGTAGTGTCATCATGTGTATTATATCATGTTTTATTACATTGTTCTATCATTTTGAAAATGATTGTACTATACCCATATCAATGAAATTAGGTATGTCTAGTTCAATTTTTTAGGTGTTAATTTCTCTATTTTTTTATATTTACGCAAGCATTTATGTTTTCAATATGCAATCAATTAAATTGGGGGAAAATTGCTTTCCTAGGCTGCTATTGCATCATTGGGACTTTTTTAAAATATCATAATCTGAACCAAAGACTACACCAAAAAATATACAAGCCTAAGTAGTATGTATCATTGGGATTATTTAATAAAGCATAATCTGAATCATAGACCAGTCAAAAAATATACAATCCTAAGTAGCTTGCAACAAGTAATATTCATGTCTCATCGCATGGTCTTTTGAATGCCATCAGTGTCTATTTATTTAGATTAAGGAAAACCAGAACACTTGGAAAATGTAGACTAAAACTTTATATTACTTGTGAAGGCAACCCATTATTAGAATGATGAGCTTATAGCCAATCGAATACTCTCTGTAGAGTTACTAGGTTTCTATGTAAGGGTTTTGTACTGCTTCTAAAAAATTTGTTACTTGTGTCAAGCAAGCGACAATCTCGTGTTTGCAAATTTGAGCATTATAAGTTTCCTTTTCAATTATTTATGATAGCTACATATTTTGGTTTTGATGTAGGCTTTTACGAGAACATCCTGACATAACTAATTTACTACTTATTTATCCAGATATTTGGTTCGAGGCTTTTATGAGAATATCCTGACATAACTGATTTAGTACTTATATACCCAGATATTTGTTTCCAGCAGACTTGACTGTAGGTCAATTTGTTTATGTTGTTCGAAAGAGGATAAAACTAAGCGCTGAGAATGCAATCTTTATTTTTTTAAAGAACATACTGCCTCTATCAAGTATGCTTTATTGCAAGTGTGAAATCCCAGTCTATTGTTTCATTACACATAGCACTTAATACTGTCATATAATGTTGAATTAGAAGTTATTAAGCTTTTTATTGATGATTTAATATTAATCCATGGAGCTCTTTTCCAATTGGACCATTTTAAGGATCGATGCCCATGATTTTGATTCAAGACTTAGAGTATTCAGAAGGGTTTATTGATTTAGAAGGGGCACCAAACTGATAATTAACAAACTTTATATTACAAATCATAGATATACCCACAATATTTTTATTTTAGTAATCAATGCCTTTGATTTGATATTCTCAACTGCTATGATGTTTGTGCACCTCATATTATGACATGCGTAGGATCGAGTGTGATTAGATGTACAGGATTCAGTGTTTTTCAACGACCAAAAAGTTACACATGTCAGTTTTATTGGTAATTATTTTATCCTGAATGGCCTTGAGAGTTTTTTCATCTCTGAACATTGGAATGTACATAATTCATGATATGTGTGATTTAAAGTTTTCTTGCATTTATTATAATCCATTGCCATGCAACCAAAAGGCTGTCCTTGTTTCCTTTGGCTCAACTGTTAATGAGCTGCAAAGAATAGTTGCTTCACTTAATCTATGTAATGAAAAGAACCATAGGTATTTTCCATATTGCCGTTCTATTTACTTTGTAGAAGGTGCTTGTTGGATTAATATGTGTCTATAAGTTTCTGTTACTGCATGCACACAGTTGACTCCAGGAGGAAACCTCTTATATGTTTGGTTTAGTAACTCTTGCTTGTAATGTATAACTAAACCAGTTTGTGAGATCTCAAAGTATACAGACATCAACAGAAGTATGTGCATGGTATTCAATTGTGAATAAGATATTCGACATAACTGTTGTCATTATGATAGATATGTGAATCACTAATTAGCTTACACCGCTCTTTAGTTTTTTAATAGAAGCTGATCTTTTGTAGAAGTGTTCTTTAAATCCTCAGGTTATTGAACTTGATTGAGTGCTTAAATGTTCTGAATCTCTTGATTGATTTCTTGTAAGTCATGTTACCAGTTGATATTTTACCTTATAGATTTATTAGTTGAGCTACTATCAGAAAAGGGTTCTTCTGTTTGAAGGCATTAGATATCCTAGCCTACTCTCGTATATAATAGGTTGGTATTATTTTATGACAGATATGTTGGAAGTGGAAACACTCTGAGAGGTGGGGTGAATCAGAGTGTTACAAATTTTAACAAGAGATACTTTTATGAACTTGACAATTTTAATTCACAATATGTACAGATGACTGAGACTTAACACCTTGATGTAATACTTTAATGAAGCATGAAATATACAATAGAACCAACTGAAACACTTGATTCAGACTTTTCAAAAAACAAGAATGGTATTGAATCTTTTACACAAACATGAAACATCTAAATGAGTACTTCAAAGATTGCATTACATAAATTCAACAAAACAGAGTATGAAATAAAGAGAGCTAAAGATATGACGTATCAGAGCATAAACCAGTAAAACAAAATGAGACAAGACAATGCACATAACACTATAGTTTTCATGAGTGGAAAACCCTCCTGGGGTAGAAAAACCACTCGGTAAGATCCCTTATATTATTTCAAAGAGCACCAACTCAGTTCACAAGTTTTAGAAACCACAAGGCCTCAAGGAGCACCAACCCCTCTTCATATCCAATAAACATTTCAACTCGAGCTACAGCCACTGGTGATTTTATGCATGCACTTAAATCTTGCAGTCACAAAACCATCAGTAATTGGAGCGAGAATATTTTACCAGTCTGTACAAATGATTCTTTCTAAAAATTTTGCAACAATATTCTTCAAGGATTTGAATCATAATAACATACTTTTAAATGAATTCAACACTATCAGAGAGAAAAATTCAATCTCTGAACAAAATAGTTTCAAACATTAAAGCCTCATGTACTCTGCAACAAAACAGAGTATTGATTTTCAAAACCCTCGACTATCTAAGATCACTGATAGTCTTTTATACACAACACTTTTTTTTCAACACACTCTTTGTGTTTCCCTTTATGCACACTCCACTCTCTGTTTTTCCTCGTATAAACTGTTCTGAATAAAACTGTTTTATACCCAAACAAACACACAATGTTCTTCCAGAATAACCCTCATATAGGGTTACCAAAATTTTACAGGAATTGCAAACTGAAAAACAAATAACCGTTTTAACTGTGCAACGGAAAGGGAGAAAGCTTGATTTCCCAATCATGAAAAACAAAAATAAAGCATGGACAGTTTCCTTATTTTCATTTTGCATAACTGAAAAACCTGATTCGAAAAAATCTGAATCTTTTAATCATATGATCAAGAATAATACCTGTGAAACGCAACCTTATTGATAACTGAAAACAAACTAACCAGAAAACCATTAAGCTCCCGGTTAAGACCATTTTTGCTTCATTCTTTTTAACTGAACAAACTGATTTGAGCTCCTTAGCTACAGTGGCGGCTGCATCTCTCATGGCGTTAGGGTTTGAGACGGACTCCAAACAAGTTCAAAAACAAAATGAAACATAAAACGTCTTCCAAAAACTTTTAACCTGTCGGACACAGAGTGTATTATGAGGAATATGCAATTAGTCCGTAGACAGATTAAATCAAAGATGCCAATTAATTAATGCAAAGACAGTGTTATTCACTTATCCGTGTCACCAGCGTGGCTCGAGAGTAAGATGCTTTAAGCATATAACACGTCAGCAAAATCAATGTGTCCGTGTCACTAGACTGGCCCATGAGAAAGACTTTTTAAATATATAACCACATGCTTATTAAAATATGAAACTTAAACAACACAACTTCCCTTTTTTTTTACTTTCTTGTCATCGAGGACAAAAGTATCAAAGAGCAACAAGATAGGTGTGTTGATGCGTGAAACTAAAGTTATCAGACGAAAAAAGGAGTGCACAAAGCATTTACTTTCTTCTGAATTTACAAAGATTAATGTTCAATTTGGAGAATGCTAGTTCTGGAGAACATTAAAACTAACACTGAAGGGAGGTGTTTAAGACATTAATTTAAGACAAAATTTTAATTTTGTCTTAAATATATTTTTTATTATTTAATTGTCTCAAATTAAGACAATAAGAAAGAAACTAAAACTAAACATTTCATTTCCTCTCGCTCAACTCGTGGCATCATTTTTGGCATGCAGTTTTCAATGGCGGGAAGGATTACGCTACTTCAATATTCGAGGGCTCCTTCTCGTACTTCATTCAAGGGCTCCTTCAGAGAGCGGCAAGAGTCAATCGATAATCAATGGGAGAGACCGATTTGTGAAGGAAGGGGCATCCATCCTGCAGGACTCGAGAAGGTACTAATTTTGCCCTGACTATGGCTGTGCAGAAAAAATTCTGTAATTTTTTAGCAAATTTCCACTCCTTTTTTGGTGTTTAGGGAATTTCAACCCATGGCTAGTTTAAGCTTTGCTCCTGCATCGAATATTTCCGGCATGGTCGTGCCTTTGGCTGTACCTTGCAATGGCTTCTCTCACACTCATGAGCGCTACTCATTGGCCGGCAGGGTTGTGCTGTGAGTTCCAATGTGTGCCGTGGTCTCAGTTATTTCAGATTACAGTAGTGGTAATATATGCCTAGGGAGGTGGAGGGTTTGAAACCCCATGGGCGAAGAATGAGGATTCGAAATGAGCAAAGAAGATAACAGCAGTACAAATCAAGGGGGATCGAACAAGATCACTAATAAGGCCAGGTCTTGCAAGGGTTGCTCGTATTTATTCCTCGTAGTTGAAGATCAAAACCGCAACCGTCTCTGCGTTGGATTCAACAGGGCTTTACAACAAGGTACGCCAATTCATGTTTATCCTGCAAATGTTCCCAAATTAGGTTAGGTTTTATCCCTCATCTTATTTTTTGGTTCCAACTTCTCTCATGAATTTTGG
Organism: Cryptomeria japonica; assembly: GCF_030272615.1. Classification (NCBI taxonomy): domain Eukaryota; kingdom Viridiplantae; phylum Streptophyta; class Pinopsida; order Cupressales; family Cupressaceae; genus Cryptomeria; species Cryptomeria japonica. The sequence goes on along the minus strand of NC_081408.1, from coordinate 688,466,970 downwards.
TAGACTTTAAATGTCTATGGTTACAGGAAATTGCAATGAATTTGTATTTTTTAGATGTTATAGAAATAGAAAATGCCTATGCTGGAAAACTGTGTAAGTATTTTTTGTATCACCGTTGGGGGTCTTTAAGACATTCTGGAGGATTTTTCTGTGATTTTCTTTGGGAAGTGGTCTCTGACGGAGATATATAAAAATATGAAGGTTCTAAATTTTAATTTATTCATTTTTCAATCACTTTGGTTGGATTAAAGTTTTTGGGTCAGATTAAGTTTGCATTAAACTTCTGGGTTAGACTTTCTAGGTTTTTTAGGTTCCTATCACTTTTTAAATATTTTGGCAAGTTTCCTTTGTGTTGTATAGGCTGCATCTAGACATGGTATTTTATCCAAGTTGGATGTGGAATTTTATCCAATTTTAACGCTACATCATGTATCCAAGGGATTTGAACCAGCAAGTTGATGTGATATGTATTCCAATATTAAATATTTACCCCAATTTGGATGTGATATAATTCAATTTTAACTCATCATTTGCCCTTGCGATTTGGACCAGGGACTTGGATGCTATATTCTCTGTATTAAAACTTTATGGTGTTTACCGGGGTCTGAATTTAGGACTCTCTTATGATACTCCTGGTACTTTACTGCTTTAACTCCTCCTATTTGATGTGTTTAGACTACTTTTTGAGTGTGGAGCCTTTTCAGAAAGGCATGTTTATTGCAAACACTGCTGAAATTGGTTTTTATAGTTCTCTTTAGAAATTTATCTGTCTGAAAATTTCTGCTTAATTAGAGGGTTTTGGAATATTCTGAAGAAAATATTTTTGATTGCATTTGAACAACAACACTATTCAGATAAGTATGTGTATGTTCGTCACTTTTCCCACTTTACGGATATACAATAAATTACATTTAATTTAGTTCTTAATTCTTTATTTCAAATGTTGTAAAACTTTATCTTGTAGTTCCGCTTGCAAAATTATATTGCAATGAAAATTCCAGAATGTTATATGCTTTGAAATGATTCCTTAAAAAGGTTACTGATTGCTTTTTGAACGGTGCTTTAAAAGAAAAAGTGAGGAGTTTATATAAGCAGCCATACATTTGGCACTGATGTGTGAAATTAGAATGAAACACAAGTTAACATTAATGGTCACAACTAGCTAGTCTGGCAAAATTTCAGCGCTTGAATAATTCACAAGCAGTAAAAGGATTATGACTTATGAGTGATAAGTTTGCAAATTTAGGGTTTTTTCCACTGCACACACATACTTCATTCAGCGTCTCTTTCTCAATTGAATTTGGGAGAAGGGAGAGGCCAAATCTTTGAGGATGAGATATAAAGAGAGATCATCAACAGATGATATGAAATAGAGGTGCATTATGATATTGAAAGTTCTCTCATATTATTTGCTCAATAAACTGGGTGATTCTTGAACTGAAACAGAGTTGCATTGTACACCCATGGTACTATTTATTGGAAGGCAATCAAAATTGACAATTGGATCCTGAACATATATCCTGAAAATAGTCCTGAACTCAAGAATGACTGATCGTGTATACTAAAACAATGATGTAGGATGCGTTCTGGCTTTCTTATGCCCAAAAAAATAATATTTAGCAATCAAATTATCTCAAATTTTCCATGGATGAGGAAGGAAGGAAAGTGGGAACATGCTTGCTGCTTTAAGTCATTCTTCAAGGTCTTTCAGGTGCATCTAGCAAGGGAAGGAGAACAATTCTATTCATAGTTTGGAAGCAAGGAAGGAGATTGTGGTGCAGTGTGTATGTGATAATTTGAATGCTGAGAAACAGAGGCCCATTTGCGGGAATCATTCCTAAAGAATCTGTCAAGGTTCTGAAGCTTTCCAAGATGGCATTCTAATTCCATCCTGCATTTTCTATCTGAATTTTTACTCCACAAAAAAGCTATTGATTGGAAATTACTCTTAATTTCCTGTAATCAGATAAATATCATTACTGTGAGGCTCTATGATGGCATTCTACAATGGTGATTCTCCCATGCTAAAAACCCAACAAGAAAATAATAACGTAGTATTAAAATTTATCTATTTTCAGAATTTGGTTGTTTCTAAAGAAGTAGTATTAAGAAATTATAAGCAACACAATGCAAGGAAATGGAAATATGTAAACTTAAATCGAAGGACACGCCTTAAAACAAAGCTAGCATGGCAGAATAATAATGCAAAGTTTCACATTTCTTGTAGGTCCACATATAGTTTGAAACGTTGTTGGAATAATATTAGCTGACAATCAAATTGCTTGAGGCAAAGCAATCTGGGTATATATTCTAAAATACAGGCATTAAATAGGAATGACTGATGAAGGCAGTTTGGTTACATCACTGCCAAGTGAGACACCAAGTCAATGTATTAGGCCTCATCATGCCAACATTAGACAACTCTATTTTTATCTCTATTTACCTTTGTATTTTTGTATACTAAAGTGTAAAACTCCACCACCTTATGGATTCAAACATTTGACCTCCACTAAGGTGTACATGTGCTTTCATATTATGCCAACTCACACTGTATATGTGGTGATTGACAGGATGCAGTCTTGAAATTGAACAAAGGGAAAGCAAAATTTCTCTGTTTAGTTTGATCACGAGTTTCTTGAATTTTTATTCATGCATGTAGTTTAGAGCTTACACCAAACTACTCATGGATTCTAGTTTGTCGTAATGTTTTTTAATTTTAAATGAATGAATAGACAATTGCTTGATGTAGTGCCTAAAGACAGATTTGCAGCAGGATCTTTGATGACAAAAGTTTCGAGTATCTATGGTGAAAAAATTGTAAGCTCTGATGTCTCTGGTAACGTTGTGGAAGATCCAAAGCCTTTTAAAGTAGATAGTGCATGATATGCACTTTAAGGGAGATAAGCCTTATAAGTTCCCTTTTGGTCTTCTTACCATTTCTCATTTATTTTTCTGTGTACTATTTTTTTTTTATTTACCACACATTTTCTCTGTTTCCTGGCTGCTTGCTTGTTTGGAATTTCTTTCCAGAGTTCTTTTTATGCCTCTCCAATTAGGTCTTCATCCATTACACATTCAATTTATGTAATTTATATATTGAAGTTAATAGGTTAGAAGAGCTAAAACATTGGCGAAATATGCTTACTATTTTAAATGTTGAATGAACAGTACCAAACTATGTTGAATTAGAGTCTGATATAGAAGTTTCAAATGAGGGACGGAGCTTGGAAGATTTTAAGTATGCTTGTGTTGGCTATTCAGCTTATGCAAACAAGAAAGATACACCAGCTTATCAACACGGACAGGTCAGTCAACGAGTTATTGGAATACTAGTAAATCAACAAGGCATGTTTCACACAAAATCAATCAATCAATAAATCAATAAGGTGTTGAAAATCTGCTTTCTCCAATGCATGCTTTGAACTACATAATGCAATCAGTAATTGAAAATACACAATATGGTTGCATGTTATGTGTATTTGGATTTATTTCAACATCTGTTTTACGATATTTTTATGATTCTGTTTCAGTTTTAGAAATTGAAACTTAACCGCAACACACAATAAGATGGGTGATGCATTCACTTATAGTTATTTACTCCAACTTTGAAAATGAAAATTATACCCATGACAATATAAATATTGAAAGCCAACTAATTAGAGACCAGAACACTCTAGCACTACTGAAACTGATTTTTAGTAGGACCATAAGTTGATTTAGCTGCCATCAGAGAAAAACCTCCATTATGATAATTTAGCTTAATTTTGAGACCCAATTGAATTTCTGGAAACTTGGTAAAGAAAGGCGATGCACAAAGCTGATTACAAATATTGAGTAATTAATCAGGTGATTCATCATGCAAGATTTCATAACCTTTTACACCTTTACCTGTGCAAATGATACAGAATGTCACACTTTCTAAACAGGGATTAAAAACGTGAGAGTAAAAGAAGCATTAGCTCTTCTTTATTCCTCCACCAACAAGATTTTTCCATTTATTGGTCATGTTAAGATGAAAAGATCCTTCATAACACAAGCCCATGTAGTCCACCTCAAATCTTTGAGCATGACTAATATTGAAAAGCATGGCTCTTATTATCATCTGTCAAGAGATTATCCTGTAACTTAAAAAATGTCCATGAATCACTGAACAAGAGCAGGCCAAATCTCATTTGTATTTCTTGTAATTACTCCCTTGATATGGTCATGTCTAGAAAATAATTCCATGGGCTTATGGTGGCCAATATGTACTGCTATACTCAGAAGGTTGAAGTGGAATGGAAAAGATTCTCTAGTTGGTCATGTAAGGGGTTGTGGGTTCCAAGGCAGATGAGACAAATTTTTAAGGAGTCTGGCAGGGTTTTGCTGTGAGTTCCAATGCGTGCCATGGGTAATGCAAGCTAGGATTTGACATCTGAAAATGTGGTTACCTTTGATCTTGATGCAGAGGATCATAAGGGTTTACAACATCAGACAGGGCATTGTACAAAACATGACATTGGGCTTTACTTTGCAATGAGTCTTCATGATCAATCTATCGGTTAGCATAACAACACTTCAACTAGTCCCTGAACCCAAAGGTAGTACACAACCATTCACAACAAGAGACTCATCATTCTTAGGGCTTTATTTTCATTAGGAAACATTAGACAAGCTTTCCACTTTAATATGACAACTGAAGACTCGATTTGGACTTCCTCTGCAACATACCAAATGACTGGTGAAATAGGACTGAGACAACCGTTATGCTTATGACAGTCAATACCATAGGTCCAAAAGGTCACACCAATGCCACTTGGATGCTCAAATTCTATGTTCTTGATGTGTTAGACCTCCTTCAAGGGTGATCAAAACATCTTGGCCTCTCCCATGGAAATTCAATCAACACCTTGTTTTGAGAATTCCACTCTTGATGACTATATGACTAAGACAGTCAAGGTATTTGGAACAATCTTCTCCACTTCAAGCATTTCTATTTGATGTGGTCTCAAATCTCCCTCCTAGGGTCTCCACACTTCTCTTCTTCTCACCAAACCCACTGCCAACCTTTCTCTTAGCCTTGCAAGGCAAAATTTTCTATCTCACTGTCTTACTGTGACAGTCACATGCACAGTTGTGAAGACGGTTATTACCATTGGTCATTTGCTTCTTGCCTCTTATCTCTTATTGGTTTGTGTAAGTTGTTCATGACTGTTGATTATGCTTTCACATTAATGCAATTTTGGCTTCTGTCATACTGATTTGCATTGGTCTGAGTGTAAATAACTGCTCTGTTACTGGCTTTCTTCACATAAACAGTATAATGGACTTGACAGTGATTTTGAAGGCATTCAATGCCTATTCATGAACATACATTCTTATGTTTACTGTGCTAATGCCATGACTGGAAACTCTTATTAAGAAATATCCTTGATACTCTTGCTACTTTGTAATCTAGGACTATTTTCTTGTCCCTGCATTAGCTTTGATGACTGTCCTCTATTCTATGGATGCCAGTCAGTGCTACTGCTGTAGCCTATTATTCTTGCAATAAAGAGTTTGTCTCATCACTGGACTGCAATCATATGCTTTCAAGAAATCCTTGTAATATATACTTCATGGCTTCAATGCCCCTAAGATGTATTTTCTCTGTTCACTGAGTTATTTGGACTCGTGTACCTAAGATCACTGCCCTTTCAATGATGCACTGGAGGTCTTATCAACTATCATTATCCTTGTTGTTGCTCTGTTCTTTGATAGCAACAATCCCTTAGAATGCTTCAAACTTTCCCTACACCCAACCTTATAGTTGTCTAAAGTGGATCTACATTCACTGTTACAGGGTTTTGTGGTAATGTGACTGTCAAAGAGACCACTGTGTCCAACTTTATTTGTAGGTTAAACACTGCAATGATAAGAAGAAAAGGTGTATTTTCCATCTTGGGCTACAACTCTATAAATCCCTCATGGATGTCCCTAAAAACATGACTGTCTATGTGCCCTTGTATCATTGCTTTCTTATGGAAATCAGAGGGTACAGTCTTAGACTGTTGCTTAAACCCTTGTTCCATCATTATTGTAAATCCTTAAGACCTTAATGTATGTCTACGCAGTCCTTTGGAATAGACTGAATTAAGTGTGTCTGCTCCATGAATATCTTTGATACCCTTTGATGTTGGCTCTGAAAACCCTGGTTCTCATACTTGGTCACTGCAACAACATTTCGAAAGGATTTTGTTCCTCATATTGCACATTTGAGTTCAAGTATCTTGAACATCCACAATAAGGGCATTGATGACATACCCTCCATTTATCTCACACTATCTATGGCTCCTTCAAGGACTGTTATTGTGGCTTCATCAAATTTATCTTGTTAAAACCCTTAATCATTGATATTCATGCTTACATTTCTTGATTGTTCTAATACGACAGTGATCTTGTCATTTTGTTTGGCACAGTCCTTACTATCTTTGACACTGCTAAAACCTTATGACCGTTCCTTTATCCATACTTAGTAGTGAGTTTTCTCCTCAATTACACAGACCTTTGTCATCATTGTTCTTAGTACATGGTATTGTATTTATCTTTCATTAGGCTGTTGATGCATTGTATAGATTGTTTGTCCTCATTTGAAGGTATCTTTTCCTGTACCTTAACATATCTTCTAGACTCTTCGCATTTTTGGAGTTCCAAATTCATCGTATGCAAAGCAAAATTGCTTTGTCAAGGATCTACTGGATAATGCTTAGGATACCACACTATAATAATAACAATGCTTTGCTTCTACAATCATGTGTTTTGACACTATCTTTTCTCTGCTCTAATGCGCATTAGCTGTAGCTCTTAGCAAATCTAGAATTTTGCTTTGACAATGCTTGTACCATGAATGCCCTTTCCTTTGATGATCATTAGACTGTCTCTGGTATAGCTTCTCCTTGTGGCTTGACAATATCACATGACATTGATGCCACTGTCTTTAGACTGCAATAGTGTTCTTGCTACTCCCTCAAGTCTGACAGTGACTGTTATAGACCCTTATTCACCATCTTGTAGGCTACTATATCACTGTCACCGGGCACAGTGACTTTGATCTGCCTTTATACTGTGTTTGGATGGCTGCTCCAAAACCTTGTAATCTTGGATTATCAATATGCTTTCATTATGAGCTTGCCCTCATTGACTGTTCCTTAACTGAGATTATAGACTGTAATGAATATTGTAACAGTGACATATGATGTTTGTCACTAGATCTGCTTTTGGGTTCTTGAATGCACTACTCTTATTCAAATCACTACGTGTTGGCAATGTACCCTCTTTGACCTCTGTTTTGGTCTGCTTTTATACCGTCTTTGGAGACTGTGTATTCACTACCCTTAGGATTATGCATTGATGTATTGGCTGTGGTGGTGACCCCTTCAGTCACACTGTATTCTCATTCTACACTGGCTCCTTTCTTCATCTGAGATTTTGGCCTTACAACGCCTTGACTGCTACATGCTACTGTAGTTTTCTGTCAAGATGATCATTTGCACTACTCTTTACAATGTGATTTTGGGTTGATCAAGGTTCCTTTTGCTTTTGATGAAGATCATTGTTCTTTTTAATGAAGGTCACTGCTTTACACAGTGAAAGGCCCTTTCTATTACTATCATCCTAATGATCGTGACTAGGATGCCTCAGACCCTCACACTTATGAGTTCTTCTTTGTCACATAATGGCTAGGATTCTTTCCTCTGTAATTAGTAATTCTCTCATACCCAAATAAAGGTTGCTCTCTTTATGGCTATTGTGGAAAGTGCTATCTTTGATGACTGTTCTTTCATACACGGCTATACTGTACACTAGCTGCTTACATGCAATGCTCTTGAATCTTTGAAGCTTTCTCCATTACTGTGTCTCTTTGCTATGACAGAGATCTTTCGGATCTGTCCTTGATCTTTATGGCTTAGTCCTAGACTTAGGATTTTGAAACCCTTGTCCATGACTCTGAGTTATCATTTCACTGTCTTCTACCCGAACCCTAGATCTGGAGAAAGCTGTCCTTTTCATATTCCACTGTGACAAATGAGGTATAAAGGCTTCTCCACTTGTATTGTCTTGAGACTATTTAAAGATAAATGTATACATGACTTTAAAGTCTTTCTCACAACTTTCTATATGTACACAGAGAAGAACAAGCCCTCACGGGTTCACAAAATACTTGAAAACGATACAAATGATAATAGAAGCATTTGTTACAAACTGTATCTCATTCTAAAAGATAGTTATCGAATCAATCTCTGCATGCATCTAGATCAGAACAAAGAAGAAATGTCAAAAGGAGGGACTTGAAACCAAAGAAACGGGACTTGGACTCGGACTCGGGACTCGGAGTCAGACTTGGCTTCAGACTCGGTTGGACTCGGGAAAGTGAAAAACTCAAGAAATTTAGAGATTTTTAAATATTTAAAACTTGTTTCATGCACCCTTTATTGAATACACCTTAAAGACACAATAACATCATCAAACTCGGCTCATTTGATTACATACACAAGTATACATCAATCACATAAGCATAAACGCAAATTGTAGCTGAAGGAAATGAGAAACATAAATATATAAATATTGTGAAATGTATACAATATTACAAAACTCATGGAATAAAAAATCCATGTCACCATATGATCATCATCAAATGTTCCACACAAATACCAAAGGTAAATACATGTCACCATATGATTCACCTTCAACTATTATTTAAGAGTATTTTCCTCTTATCTATATATTTCAATTAATATGGCATAAGGAAATTTTAACATGTTTGCAATGGTTTTCTTTTAATCATCTTTAGATGGAGGACTCAAAAGAGGAAAAGATGCTAAAAAGAAGTTGAAAACATCCAGGGTTGGTTGGTGATGGCACCATGAAACTAAAATGTAAAATATGTAATTCATAGATATAAACACTTTGATATGTGATGTGTGAAGAGTCGTATGATAGAAATGAGAAATCTCCAATTTGACAATTTCATTTGTTAAATTTTATTTAGCATTTAGCAATTAGTATTACTAATCTAAGTAATCTTGGTATTTCCTATAGTTTCATTTGAAATATAATTCTTATATTGTTATACTATTATACATCTTTTCAAAACTCGTTTTGCAAGTACTATATGTATATGTATAAGTATATGAGCACCACCCCCCGCCACCCCCTGCCGCCATCCCCCGCCATCCCCAAATTTAGGCCCTTGGTCCCCCCGTCCTGGAAACGCGTCCCCCCATCCCCAACGCCTGTGAATCAGAGAACTAACCTCTAGTGTCATCTTTTACTTTTTGGTTTATGGTTGATGGGTGATTGATCACTCAGGTCTTTCAACCTATGAAAATGCTCAGACAAGGATCCCCTTTTGGTCAATTTGTGGAGGAATTTTTTTTTAGATACAATATAGAATGCAAGACTCTTATTTGATGTTTCTAGTATTTATTTATCAGACTTGTCAATTAGATAACGATAGGAGTGGCATTTCAAACTTTGAGTATGAGATCATCAAATACGTAAAGTTTGAGAAGTAAGAGTACCATATAGAGGTGTGATATTCTATTTAGTGTGTTAGATAAAGTATTCATGGAAGTGGGTGTGGAGATTGTTGTTTAAGTTGTAGCTACAATAGTTGTATCTAGAGGATTTCAAAGTGTGTTTTAGACCCAATAAAGTGGCATTTTTGTGTCTAAAGCGCTGTCATACAATTCTGAGCAGATTGAAGGTTTATTCACCTATTACGAGGTTTCTTTGGTGCCATTGCAGCCTCCTAGAGGTCTAATTTCAATCACAGAAAACCATGTTGACAATGTTGCTAATAACTATTATAAATGAATCTATAATTTGTTCTCCTTCCTGCAAAATTTTGGCTCCAACGGCCTGTATTTTCTTTGCCTTTGGTCTTCCTGTTATAGCATTTGGTGTGAGGATTGAATTGACAATTGTGATTTCGTTTTCATCTGCCATTGGTTCTCAAAAATCCTTTATCACTTCTTTATGGATGCTCTGTTTCTAGATATTGGATTTGTGAATGTAAATTTGCTTGATTTCAAAGATATTTATGAAAACATATGGTAATACCTTCTTAACACATTTTTTTCTTTTGCAGATGGCACCTTAATTGCTATTCAGACACTGATTTCTACTAGCTTATGTTGAATTATGCATTCCTTGATTACAGGACAACCCCTGTTGATTCTTGGAGTTGCAAAGCCCACAACTCTTGTGTTTCAGTTTTGGGAGAGGTTCCTTATATTATTCATTGCACCATGATGAAGATATAAGTGAGTCTTAGGCATCTTTAATTCATTGTCCTCTTCCTGTTCATCCTTTCTGGGTTTTTCATATTTGTCTTATAATTTGACAATCTAATTCATGAAAACTTTGGCAAAAATGGGCTGGAAATTTATCCCCTAAAAGTTTATGTGCTTTTAATTAAGCATAATAAGTGGTTATGAAGAACTAAGCCTTTTGAAATGACAACCCTTTTTTTGCAAAGTGCTTGAGGATGTGCATACATTATTTCTTGAAAAGGTGTCATTTGAGATTATTGCTAAATTTACATTGTTGCAGTTTATTTACTTACGCGTTGCTATTACATGGATACCAATAGCTGGGATACTTTTCCCTCTTCCTTTTTTTGTCTTATATCAATTAGACAGTATATCCTTCCAAAGCTATTTAAGCTTCAATACTTAAGTGAATTGGATGCATCTGAATATGAGGAGAGTGAAGCCATTACTCATCACCCGAGGAGTTTCAATTTGAGTTTAATTGCCTTACCTGTGAAAATTTTACATCACTAGAATTCTTTACTTTCTGTTCATTATTTTGTCTTTAGTATTGGAATCTCTCATAAGTGTTTATATTTTGGCTTCTCTGCTCTAGAAAATACGGAAACGCAATCTTGATGTTCCAAATATATCGGAAGTAATCAAGTATATCAATGACGGATGAAATGACTACTAGGAGCCGTTGTGAATTGAAACACTGGCCTGTATGATTTTAATTTGTTTGAAATTGTTTTTTAGGCTTTATTGAATAATATGTTATAAATTACTTCCAAGATTGGAAAGAGTTGGTTTTAGAATCCATTCTAAGTGTTTGATGAAATTTACTTAGCAATAGGGCAGTTTGAATTTGTGTACTAATGACTTACACCTGTTTTGCATTGAATAGGTTCATAGTGAGGATCAAAATCGGATCATGTATGTGTCAATTCATAAACATAAATGCATCATTTAAAATTTCTGCACATTCTCTTTGTGCTGCATAGAGCTAGATGGATGTTTTAGGCTTTGTCTAAGAAACACATAGTTGTTTTATTTTTTATGCAACAAAAAGTTGTTCAATAAAAAAACACAAAATGGCTAGCAATGGTCGCATGTTCTCAACCATTACTCAGACTTAAAACTCGCTACTAAACCAAAGTGTGTATGGGACCCAAGATTCTAAAGGGTAAAATTATTCTTTAAAGGGTACTAGCTCAATGGAAGAGCGCCTTCTTTACAAGCAGGACGATGGTGGTTCAATTCCATAGTTCCCTAACATGAATTAATCAGTGATATTGTAGTTTATATTAAACAATATTGATTTGTCTGAATAGTGAGCTATTTTTTAAAATTCATTGTTTTATATCATGTCTAGAGAGAGAAAAGTGGTATTATCTTTAATGAGAATATTTTTATCGTCTTAAGAAAGACAATGAGTGGGATTAAAGACATATATGTCTCTATAGAGACCATATGTTTTTTATATAGGTATAGTCTTTATACAGACAAAAATACAATTGTCTCTCAAGAGACAATAATATTGGTTCTTTTTATTGTCTTTATAAAGACAATAATTTAAGACACTCGTTTAAAGACAATATTTAAGACAATACACAAATTTTGTTTTGTCTCAAATTAAAACAATTCACTCAAAAATTGTCTCAAATATTGTCTTGAAACTCCCCTCTGTGTAGTAGTTCGATGCATATTTACTGTTAAATAACTATTGTATACGTAGTTCTTTGTCAGGCACTATGTGTAGAACTAATTAACCTTGAGCACATAAGAATTTCTTAATGATATGTCTGCAAGTCTACTTAATTTTCTCAACTTTAGGATTTTGAGAAGGTAAGTTTAAACAATGGGAAATTCTTGATCTATCTACATTTTCATGGAAACTATCTTCAAATGTCACACCATTTTAGATAGGGTTTGGAAGTTGTTTGTTATGCTGATCATATTAAATTGTGAAAATTCATTTAAGTTTTCTCCCAATCCATTTTTTTCTTTGACCTCCTTTATGCCTGCATCATTCATTGATTGGTGTGTCAATATTCAACACGAAGGTTTACTAGTATAAACATGCTTGTATGGAGCTGATGACTCTTTCTGTGATATTTTCTAAAATGATTGAAGCTATGCAGTGTGTTGATGCATATATATATATATATATATATATTGAAAAGTGAGTCTAAAATTAAACTTAGCTGAAAAGCAGTGATTGTTGGATATGCACAGAATAGGAAATTTGTATTAGAAATGGCTAATGAAAAGGGTGCTAATTAATCAATTAATTCCTGCATAAAGTGGTATTCAAATATTTCTGCGCAGGCATTAGCAGATAGAAATATTTGATTTGACAAATTTCCGAAATTAAACATCAGCAATAAAAGAAAGGGAAAAATCAACTAATGTCCCATCCAATGCCCAAAATAGAGTGAAATTTATTGTGAACATTATATTGCGATCATGTCTGTTACCAAATATCTAGCCTTAATTCACAATGGGCTCTTCAATTACTCCTAGAAAACCAGCTTATTAGATTGTGTAATGATACTTTTATAACACTGTTTGTTTTAGAGTGTAGGACGATGGATATATCGAGAAGATTGAACTGATTAAAGTGAGATCAGATCTGAATCATAATTATAGTATTTAACAGTCTCAACTAGCCATGTCTATTCTATACCCCAGCTACATTGATAGCTTTATCGACAATTAACTTGATAATGCCAATTTTTTTCTTGAATTCGTGTGTCCTAGACCAAATAATAATAGTTACATGAGAAATCCCTTGTGGTAGTGGGCAATTACATCATGGCATCATGGTTAACAGTTAATCCAATGACAGATTCACCTTGTGTTTTAGATCATAAAAATTCCTTAAAAGCAACGACCCAGGAGATTGGTAGTAAAAATGGGCATGATAAGAGAGGCTACTTATAATAGCCAAGGGAATCAACCTTGAACACAGAAAAGGTTCTCGAATGAGACTTCTTGGGAGAAAATTATGCTTCATATCTATTTCATCAATAAAACAGAGTTTTCAACTTCCAGAGGGGAATTTGGCTGCAAATAAGTAAGATAAGAATCCTTCTATCTAGACCATCATATTATATTGATGAGTAGTTAAAATCTTAAAAAAATGTGTACATCAGATGAAAATTGTAGATTGAGTAAAGTCAATGAACTGTTTGTGCAATAGAATTTTACAAAAGTTCTAGCAAAAATGGTCGAAGCTACAAATATTTGTGTTGTCCATGGTTTAAGGGATGTCCTTATTGACAAGCATAAAAATTACGGAACATCTTTGTCATGAGTAAAATGGCAATGAAAGTTGAAGACGGGGAATCAACTAATACATTCATTATTAGTGGGAGTATATTACACATAATCATACTAATTAGAGATATCTGGTCATGGCTTGTTAAAGTGAAATATCCCATGCACACACTCTAAATTAAAAGCATAACATGGATGGAGAATTAAACGGGTGAAAAATCTCCAATTTTTTTTTTTTTTAAAAAATGAAAGAAGTTTAGAATTTTGTTGACAGATAGATACAGTGACAGTCTTCTGGAAGGTGTACTATAAGAGATGCAAAACATAATCCTTAAAAGTCATGAATAAAATCTCAACAATAAGCTAAAGCGAATCATAGACCAAAGCATACTCCATTCTAGAATGTAGTCTTCAGAATATACCCAAGTTTATCCCATGCTAAAATACAGTCAAAAGATGTGGCCAAAGAATACATAGTGCTACAATGTGCAGATTAGAATGTAGTTAAAAAATGCATTAAATCCTATTCTTGTATGAACTTCCATTCATAACCTCACCAAATATTTACAAGAGATATTTTGCTTTATTTTTTCAAATTGAACAAGCTTAGTCTACGCTCCCTTGGAAGAAAGCTAAACTCGATAAGAAAACATTTGATGAAAACAAAAATTTGAAAAGCACATCTCATAAGCCATTCCAAATAACAGGTTTTAGTTTGTATTTTAAACGTAATTTAAAAATAACATCTATGAAAAGAATTAAAAGAACACACCAAGGAACTCACCGTCTACTACGAAATTTACTGCTAGCAAGGCTGGCCAGGCATATTTGCAGCGGTTGATCAAAGATTTTTTGTGTGACAACTGCCAATCAAAACAAAAGCTTACATCAATTGTCAATTCTAACCGGTTTCAGACCCGCAGCAGAAGAGTTCAGCGGTATTATTTGCGTTAGCTAGTCAAACTCAAAACTCAAAAACTAGTTGGAGGGAGTAGCACTTGGCTAAGTCAATCTGTGTTCTACGTATTCGTTAGTTTGGCAAACCCTACTCTTTTAATGGGGAGATAGGATGGTCGCAAATATAGGGCGCAAGGATAGAGTGCATAGGAATCCAATCGAGTGGCATATGATGGGATTAGCACGTGTTCCTATAAAGTAGGTGCATTGTTCTCGGAAATAGATGTGCCAGGTCAATGAACACAAATCATTTGGTGATTAAAGAGGTTATTAAAGAAGGAGGGACTGGTGTTCCGGGCGATCGCTTGGCGTCGAAAACGAACGCTTATCTCCGATCGTCATTTGATGAGAGCGGGCAAACCGATTCTTATATGAAATCATCTAATAGTGCGAAAGGTGTTACGATTAATCTAGCTGAACATTCTTATCAGAGTGTGAGGTACGGTGGGTTTGTGGGTGCACTCACAATGGAAGTGAACAATAAAAATGGTTCTTTCAGACACATGTAGTGGAAAACAAGGAAATCTCTGAAGGTAAAGGGTAAAACACATAAATTTCTAAAAGGAAACCCTTTCCAAATGGATCAAAGTTCACAACATTTCGTGCCCTAACAATATATATCAAATTACAGACTATACTTGGATTTCTCTCGTTTGCTAATTTTGTTTTGGAAACTTTTTTCTGCTAATAAACTGTTTCAGAAACTGCAGAAAAAAATCCAGGAATTTGGGAAGCAAATAAAACCTAAATGTCTACCCGCTGAAAATACTTTATTACTGATTAATGCTTCCAATCAACATGAAAATCCTCTTTTCTGTGCAGCATGAAAATAGTAAAATAGCCGTCAAAAGTTTAAGTGTAGGCAATATAAAGGGAAATTAAATTCTCATAAATTAAACATTTTATTTCTCTGGTGATGTGTAAGTAAAGGCGATGTATTGTTTTAGGTAAAATGAAAAAAAAACATATAGGGCTGAAATCAGAGTTGCCGAAGACAGACTAATGCATCACCATGATTGCTCATAGAACAATTTTTTAATGGATATATCTGCCATGTTTACATTAGCATTTTGAGTCAATGTAATTTAAAGAGGAAAACCAAAATATTATGGATATCTTACCTTTAGATTTTTTGGAAATCTGTCATATTTACTCACCATGATTCGCACCATGGACTATTAAAAGGCACAGACAAACATGCAGACAAGACAAGGCAATACTAGACACAGGCAACAATTGTGCCAAGAAGCATAGAAGTATTTGACTGTGAATCTCTTGAGTTTTTTTGCAGCTAAGAAAATCCTTGTGCAGTTTTGTGTAGCTAAGGAAATCCTTGAGCAATTTTGTATAGTTAACATTTGTATTGACGGTCAGTTGATGTTTACCTTTCTAGTGTTTACAATTTTTTTTTTGTTTTTAAGCTTGAGTAAAAAGGTTGGAATTCATATTTTTATGGGTGCACTCACCATGGAAGTGAACAATAAAAATGGTTCTTTCAGACATATGTAGTGGAAAACGTGGAAATCTCTAAACGTAAAGGGTAAAACACATAAATTTCTAAAAGGAAACCCTTTTCAAATGGATCAAAGTTTGTTGGCATTATGTTGTCATTGATATCAACCAGTATGGAATGGTCACCGGTAAGTAAGGAGTCTTGACTGGTATGAAGGGCAGGTTTGTAGAGAGGTGTGTTGAGATGCCATATTGATGAGTTGTCATACTGATGTCAACTAGTATGCAGGAAGCAGTGTGCAAGTAGATAAGTCAGGTATGTTACCGGTACTCATGAAATGTAGCATCTACTGGTAAACAAGTCCACTAGTAAGCAAGCAAAGGGTAACAGGGATGTGATCACCGGTATACAAAAAGAGAAGTGTAATGCACCTGGTAAATGGACTTAGTGAATGGACCGGTGTGTTTGATGGCAGGTCAACTTGATCCACCGACAAAGAAGAGGTTAGCAAGTATGAAGGTCCACTAGTGAGGTTAGGTTATATCAGCAAGGTGAGTTGAACCGGTAGTGTGTCTTGGTTGGTAAATGATGCCAAATCGACATAGCAGTCTGAAGATGATGCCAAACTGACATAGCAGACTGAACTGAGGATAGGTGGATGTCGACAAGGATGACAGGGGGACACTAGGTGGCTAGCGCGAAGTGGTAGTCAAAGTGTGCACTGACTTGTAAGTTGTTGAGCAGGTCAACATTAAAATGTAAAACACGAAAAAATGGTGGCAGGCAAGTGTGTAGCTCGAGGTGATTATCTGACATGTGATCAAACCTTTTCGAGAAAGATATCTGATCATCTCGTCAACCTAGAAAAGGAACTTGTTTGTTTATATATTGTGATTGACCAAAAAGTAAGGTCGGTGTTTGAAAAATATAGAAAGCTTGCACAAAAATCATCTGAAATGGTGGTGTTGATTGATGTGATGCAGATCATCATTCTAGAAAATAGATCTGATCAGATTTGATGCAGATTGATTTGGTGGAGGAAAACCCTAGCGCGTTATCATTTGAATATTGGTTTTGGCGGGAACCGTCAGATATAAATATGTGAACTCGAGACTGAAGAAGATTGATGCAGGATGCGAGCTGTGAGAAAAAGAGAGCTTGAGCAAGAAGAGAGACAATCTGTTTGAGAGTTCTTTCACAGAGAGTCAGAGTGTGGTGTTAGAAGACATAACTAGTAAGAGATCTTTACCAGTTGTCACAGAGTAATCGATGAACTGTTATAGTCTTAACAGTCAAGTGTAACAGTAGGGATTGAACAGTTAGGAAAGCATCCAGGAGTGATACTATATAAGGTGAAGATTAGAAGAAGAGAAGAAAGGCAGAGAGTAACAGGTAAGTGATTCGAGAGAGAAATCTGATAACCGATAGTGGAAGAACCAGTGCAACAGAGGAGGTTGGTAACTGGTAGATACAAGTTGATCAGGTGTTGCAAAATTGATTTGCAACAAGGTGCTATGATTGTATTAAGTTGCATTTCATTGTATTACACCGAGTTGGTACTTGGTGCAGGGGTTGGTGCTCCTTGGGTTGGTGCCCTAAATCATTGTAACCTATTTTTTCATTGTGAGGCTGGATTGGAGCAGTAGACTCCAGCATCATTTCTCACTAAGGTTTTTCTCATATTGGGTTTTCCTCGTATATATGGTGTTGTGAGTTGTGCATTTGTGTGTTTGCCTTTTTTATAACCTCTCTTATCTTACTGGTTTGATTGCTTAGTGTTTAGGTTATTAATCGGTACTCAAAGCTTGGTTTAAAAGGTAAAGATTTCTTAGGAACCACTGATCCACCCCTCTCTCAGTGGCACATTGTGTTCAACAATTGGTATTAGAGCCCCAAGTTCCCAATTGGTCAAAGCTTTCTCTAGCTTGGGTAGATTTTGGTTTAGGACCACAATGGCAAGAAATGAGTCCTCCTCCTCTAAAGTTCCCATGTTTGATGGAACCAACTATGCCTTCTGGAGTAAAAGAATGGAAACCTATTTGTCCTCCCTAGGTTTTGATGTTTTGATGTCTATAAAGAATGGGTATACTATCCCTAATGCCCCTCCTACTGATCTGGATGCTAAGAAGGAGTATGAAAATAATGCAAAAGATAAACATGCTATCCCCAGAGGGTTGTCAAATAATGAGTTTGTTAAGGTAATGCACTGCTCATCCGCCAAAGATACTTGGAATAAACTGTAGAGACTATTTGAAGGATATGCCAAAGTCAAGGAGGCCAAGAGGAAATCACTAAGAGGACAACTTGAAAGTTTGAAGATGAAAGATGAAGAAAAGATTGCAGATTATCTCCAAAGAGTTGATGAAACTATGAACACCATCAGAGAACTTGGAGAGGAAATTGCTGATGAAGTCATTGTCAAAAAGGTACTTAGATCACTCACATCTAAGTATGACACTAAGGTCTCTACTATAGAGGAAGCCAAGGATCGGAAAACTTTCTCAATGGATGAGTTATTTGGCTCCTTGACTGCCTATGAAATGAGTACAATCGGTGAGGCATCTTCAAGGAAAGAGGTTGCTTTCAACTCCACCAAAAAGGGCAAGGAAGAAGTTTTTCATAAAGGATCCAGTGATGAATTAGATGTAGAAGTGGTAAATTTTGTGAGGAAGCTCAAGAGAGGGTCCGGTAAGTACAAGGGTAAACTACCTCTCAAATGTTTTAACTGTGGAAAAATAGGACACTTTGCTGCTAACTGCCCCTATGGTGAGAGTGACAAAGAAGAGTTACAAGGAACCGACAAATCTTCAGGCATGAACAAAGAGAAGAAGGTTCACCAGAAAGGAAGAAGGAGCTACTGGAAGAAGAATAGCCTATACACCATTGAGGATGATGCCATAGATGAAGAGAGTGCATCAGAGGGCGACTGTTGTGAGGGAGAAAGAGTATTTAATCTCTTTATGGCAGTAGATGAATCAGTAAATGAAAATGAGGAAGATGAGGACATTGAGGCTAAGGTGGATCTAGAAGGCGAACTCATAAGTGCCCTTGAAGAGATAAGAAAAACAAGAAAAGAGCTGAAAAGAGTTAAGCATTCTACTACAAAAGATCAAAAACAGTTGGAACAAACTCTAGGTGAGTTAAAGAAACTAATTTATGATTTGAAGCACCAAGTGGAAGAGGCCAAGAGGATATGCGAAGTTACTTCTTCTGATTTTATTAAAATAGAGAAGGAGCATCATGGCCTAGAAGAAGAGATTGTAAGGCTCAGAAAAGAGATGAAAAGGAGAAATGAAGAACTGAAAATGAGAAGCAAGTATGAGGGTAGCACTGAAGCCTTGGACAAGATGTTGAGTAAACAGAATCATTCAAAAGATGTCGATGGTTTAGGATTTGAAGAAGGGAAAATTTCAAACAACAAAGACACATCATGTAAGGAGATATAATTCACTTCTTCAAGTGAAGATGAAGTGAAGAAAACATTCAATGTCGGTAAAGATACCAGTAAGAAGACTTATTCGAAAGTTGCTAGAAGCTGCCCTACAAACTGGTATGCTCAATCTGTGAATTGGAGACCACACTCAATGTACCAGAATATAGATCCTAGGAGCAAAGCAAAGATTGATCACAAAGGGTTCACTAAAATCAGCAACATGAAAAGAAGCTACCCCGAAAGACAAAGGTTTGCAAGACCAAGGCAATCATATCAGTATGTACCAAAATTTCATGGTTATTGTTATCGGTATAACAAGTTTGGTCATAGAATAGCTGATTATATATTGATGAATAAGCCCACTGCAAGTTATGAAAGTAGAAATTCATTTGTTGCACTCCGAGAGATGAATGCCATCTACTGTCAATGTAATGGTTTAGGTCATAGGAGTTATGAATGCAGGAGAAGTTAACCAGTTTCCTATAATAAGTTTTCAAGTTCATCTTTTAATATGAATGGGAACTGTTATGACTGTCATGAGTTTGGACATATTGCAAAGAATTGTAAGAATGGGAAAATAAAGAAGAAGAGGACAACTCCTGATCAGGAACCGGTTGCCAAACCAAAGTATAAAATTGCAGCCGACAAGAAGAAGGAAACTCAACCAGTGTGGGTTGAGAAAGACAAGATTAAAGAAGAGTCAAGCTTGATTGTGCAGAATGCCCTACATGCAAAAAGAAGGAATTTATGGGTAGTTGACAACGGGTGCTCCAACCACATGACTAGAGACAAGAAGAAATTCATCAAGTTTGAAGATTGGAATGGTTGCTTGGTGAGGTTTGGAGACAATTCTCTAACAAGATAAAGGGAAAAGGTAATCTGAACATTGATGGAAAATTGAAATCTCATGATGTATATTATGTAGAATGCCTAAAGCACAATTTTCTATGTGCCAAATATGTGAGAAAGGATACAAATTCACCTTTGACTCTACTGGTTGTCAAATAAGGAAGGAGAGTACCAGTCAGATTGAAGCAAAAGGTGAGAGGATGAATGGGAATGTATACAATCTAAAAGAATGTTTTGAATCCCAATGCATATTGGTACAAGTGGATGAGAGCTGGTTGTGGCACAAAAGACTAGGCCACATAAATTTTGATAACCTAGTCAAAATAAGCAAGAAGGGTTTTGTGAGAGACATATTGGAGATCACCAAATCGGTAAGCATTTTTTGTGATGAATGTGTAAAAGGAAAGAAAACAAAGGTCACCTTTTAGACTAAAGAATATAATACTTCAAGGCCACTCAAACTTGTGCACACTGATCTATGTGGCCCAACAAGAGCTCTTGTTGGTGAGAGATATTTCATGCTCTTTATTGATGATTACTTAAGAATGACATGGACCACCTTCCTCCATGACAAATCATAGGCATATAAGAGATTCAAGATCTTCCGGAAGATGGTGGAAAAGGAAAGTGGTTGCAAGCTAAAATGCCTAAGATCAAATCAGGGTGGAGAGTTTACATCCAATGAGTTTGAGGACTATTGTGAGAGACATGGAATCAGAAGGCAATACTCAACTCCAAGGACACTACAGAAAAATGGAGTGGTAGAAATGAAAAACAGGACAGTCAAGGAGATGGCTAGGACCATGTTGAATGAGGCAAACATACCGGATATCTATTGGAAGGAAGCAATTCATACTATAGTGTACATTCTAAACCGGGTGCAGATGAGAACAAATAGCAATATGACACCCTATGAATTTTGGTATGACTGGAAACCATCAATTAAATACTTCAAGGTCTTTGGAAGTAAATTATTTATCAAAAGAGACATGGATGGCTTAGGTAGTTTTGATTCCAAGAGTGATGAAGGGATCGTTCTTGGTTACTCAACTCACAGTAAGGCCAACAAATGATACAATAAGAGACTGAGAAGAGTCATTGAAAGTGTGAATGTTAGAGTTGATGAAGATCTGCACAAAGGAAGACAACCACAAGACTACTGGTATGATGATACCGGTCATGAAGACAGTGACGTTTAGACTGACAATGAACCGGAAGATGAAACCAATAAGTCGACCAACTGGTATGTGCAGAAGAATCACCCGAAAGAGTAGATCTTAGGAAATAAATATGATGTTGTGCAAACAAGAATGAGATTAGCCCAGAACAATGAGCAGGTAAACTCCTGCCACATGACAGAAATGAAACCCAAAACCTTCAATGAGGCTAGCGGGGATAAGAAGTGGATGGCTTCCATGGATGATGAGTTGCACTAGATTGAGAAGAACAAGACTTGGGAGTTAGTTCCTAGACCGACAAACAAAAACATCATTGACACCAAATGGGTCTACCGGAACAAGATGATATAAAGTGTATCAAATGGATGTAAAATCTTCCTTCCTAAATGGAAACTTGGAAGAAGAAGTGTACATGGAGCAACCAGAAGGGTTTATGTTACATGATGATGAAACCTTTGTATGCCAGTTGAAGAAATCCCTATATGGTTTAAAGAAGGCACCTAGAGCATGGTATTCAAGGCTAGATAAGTACCTGAAGGAGAAAGGATTCAAAAAGGGGAGTACTGACAACAACCTATACATCAAAGTAGATGGAAATCATATGATCATTGTGTTGGGATCCAAGAACATTGAGAGGGAGGGGTGAATCAGTGTTCTGTCAGTAGGATAAGATTTTATGCTTTTATAACACACACATAAATTGGTAAATGAATAAACATATAACTTGAAGCAAATAAACCATCCACATGAATGAACACCATAAAACACATAATTTATACATGGAAAACCTCAAAAAGGAAAAACCATGGTGGGATTTGTGACCCACAATATCAATTCATTGGCCATATGAAAAATATTACATAAAGAGGGGGCCTTCACATGCAGGAAGGCATACTACCTAGAGCAAACTGCTCATCACTAAAGAGTCTCACTGACTACAAGCTTATGGTGAAGTAAAACAATGATAATGAACTCACAAAATGCATCTCTTATGCCAAAAAGAGTTTCGGTTATAGCTCTGCTCTGTACCGGTTCATAAACTCTGAACACATCTATCGGTATCTCCTTCCCTCCAAGAATGTCTTACAAAATATTTATAGATCGTTGCATGATACAAAATTCACATACAAATGATCTTCGCATAACACAGTTCTATATCCACAATCCTATTATGTTCACAATCTCATCCACATATTCCATCTACTCATAATGATATAACAAACAGACCTATATACCATTTTCAAATAATATGCCTTATGTTGGCTTACAATACAAAAGATATACAATGTTGACATTATACAACAATTACAAAATAATTTTTCACAAATAAAAATTCCTTGATGTCGGCTTCCCTAAAGTGTTGGATGCCAGTGCTGGTGCCGGTGTCGATGCCGATGCCAGTTGTAACCCTAGATACTCAATGTCGGTGTCTGTCGCTGAATGCCTCCTAATGCCACTATATGACTTTCATCTAATATTGTTTCCATCAATGACAACAAAATGAATCCAATGTGTCAATTGCCAACAATCCCCCCCTTTCGCATTGATGGCAACACTGATGTGAAAAATGGATTCCCTGTCGGTCCAACTAAAAAATGACATATGCTCCCCCTAAGCAATACACTCCTTCTGATATCCTTCCCATATGTTTCTGTCTAATATTTTATGATATTTTTCACATATATACACTCCCCCTTTGGCATCAATGCCAAAGACTGGTGAAAGAATTGAAAGAATTTGGTTCAGAATAAAAGAATGAATAAATACTGATTATTCTACTGGAGCTTGAATAATTTCAAAATTTCTAGGTAAGCCTTGTCTAGCAACTGTAGGTATGTATCCCAACCAGTTTTGAATGTTTTGGATATGGATACCAGTCCACTTAGTAAGTGTGCAAGTGTTTCCTTCTCCGAGACTTCTATCGGTATTAGTTTTGCAATCATGTCCATACATTCTCTCTTATGCACACCCAGTGAAAACAGTCTTGGACTCACCAATCCTCTAAGACTCCTTGCTCTTTGAATGATCTTTTCTCTCTCCTTCTCAAAACCAAAATTTGATTCTCCAGAGACAAAATTTGACCATCAACAAATGTTGTTAGAGATGTCAATCCATCAAAAGAATTTACAATGTTAGCTACCTTATCATGTAATTCCTTTAATCTGCTATCTACATTTGTTGTAAGAATTTCTATGTTACAACAAACCATGTAGATATTTGTGCACTGTTTCAAATAATTCTCAATAAGAATCAGTTTATCTTCAATTTTCTTCTTCTTTGTTTCGATGATTTGGTCAAAGGAGGCTCTTTTAGCCACAGTAAATCTCTCTAATGCCTACCAGTCTGAAATCAGCTGCAGTGATTGAAAATTATTAGATATGTGCTCACTTAGTGTCTTAAACTTTCCAGAAGGGCTTGCTTCATTCTCAATCATACAATCAGGGATTAATCTATGCAAAACTATAACTGACTGTTCTATAATTCTATTATCTGCAGATCCTTCCTTTAGTAACTTTTGAGTAGTTACCATCATTAATTCAGTGGGACTCATCTCAGTTATTGTTTTCTTCTCAATTTGAGAAGTTTCAATTGCCAAAATCTTTGTCGGGGAATCAATATCTATTGTCCGTATAGTCTCAGTTCCCTTTACCTTAACCTCCTTTGCACTGGTGGCTTTGCTACTTGGTGCAATAACAATTACTGTCGGTGGAGTATTATCCACAATATTATCAATATCCTATACATTGCCTTGCTAAAAAATGGTTTCTATCGGTATAAACTGTACACTCTCCTTAGTTGTTGGTGGTGTCTATACACCCTTATTCTCTACCGGTATATCCAAAATTGGTTCAGAACTTCCCGAAATACCTTTCCCTTTTGATTTATCTAGAATGGTTTAAGTTGTTTCCTTAACAAATTCTTCTTGAGAGGTAAGAAAGTCTAGGTTCTTTTGGAAGAATTTGGCCCAACCCTCACTGGTCTCATTTATAACCTCATTAACCCTATCCATCATTAGGCTTATTTGTCAGGGTTTGCTACTAAAAATTGTCCTATTAGCAACATCTATACATCTCTTCATTTATTCATTACTTATTGCATCACACAAATTCAAAAGTTCTACCTCTTTGATCTCTTTATCCCTCTTGACTGTGTCAAGTCTTCTAGCATCTAGTTTATTGTACTATGATAGAGGAATTTCCTTCAAAATTTCTACTAAGTCTTTCTTATAAATATCTATGTGTGGCAAAATTGCCTCTTCTATCTCATTCTGCTCATTATCCTCTAAATCCTCATAGTAAATAGATACATTTTAAAAAATTACATCCTTTGTTATTTCATCAAATAATTCAACACAGGTCATTTTAGCCTTACCAGACTTAGTAGCATCATCACTCTTCTTATTTTTGTTGGGGGTTTTCGGAGTGGATGCAACTAGTTTTCTCTTTTGAGTAGGCTTCCTTGCCGGAGGTGGGGGTACAGTAGGTTTTGTTACCTTTCTTACAAGTTTCCTCCTTGGCTTCACCTTCTTCTCCTCTACCGGTGGTTGATCTACTTTCTTCCTTTCTACCCTTCTGAATGCTAGAGGTTCATTGTCCTTAGAATCAAAATTAGAAGTGACGGTAGAAATGTATGTTTCAGGATTCTTCACTTCTAGAGTACTAGCCACTGCCGGTTCTCCTATCGGTTTGGATCCAGAACCCATTTCAGTACCTATCTTATGAATGACA
Source organism: Cryptomeria japonica (assembly GCF_030272615.1). NCBI lineage: Eukaryota > Viridiplantae > Streptophyta > Pinopsida > Cupressales > Cupressaceae > Cryptomeria > Cryptomeria japonica. The sequence goes on along the minus strand of NC_081408.1, from coordinate 688,441,819 downwards.
TTCTGCACAAATGCGGACATCTTATCTATTTTCTTCTCCCTTCTCTTTCTGTTGAAGCTAGTTTTGACTACAAGAGCCTTTTGTTCTGCAGTGCCAAAATGTTTGGTTTTGTCATTCAATGGAGCATCTAGTAGCATCTTTGCATAGAGATCTAGAATGTTATCATCCACCTCATATCCAAGCTCTATGACCCATATGGTCCTTGGTTCTACTGCCTCCATGAGGGTTTCATCGGTCTTCACCATGAAATGGATATCATTAGAGTACTTCTCCACAACGTGCTTTGATATTCTCTCCCTCTGCCTCATATTTTCTTGAAATGTTTTGAAATATCCCCAAAGTTTTTCATCTATACTGGTACCAATACTGGTGATTTATTCCTTGATTTGTATACCTACCGGTATGTCATGAGCCCAATGCTTCTTTACTAGACCAGGTAGCTCATTTATGAAGTAAAGCATTAAACAAACAATGAGATTTCCAAATCTAAAGGTTCCTTTACCCTTGATCTTTCCAAGATTCAACATCTATTCACTCCTCAACCATTCAGACAAGTCATATTTACCATTGTTCCTCAGCATCTAATATGCAACATGGATGCAAGAACTAGCAACATAATTCAATAAGCTAGATTGATTTACCTTAAAATCGATTATCATTATTGCAAACTTCATATCTGTGTCATTGATTGTGCTGATCGTCATTGATCTTCCATCATGGGTTGCGTTAGTGAGCTTCTGAACCTCAGTGTTGGATATCTTCTTGCCAGGTTTTGTCTGACTTTGGGTAAGCCGGTGACTGCTTAAATAGCCTCCTTCGTTACTGTAAAGCGGAAAATCGCAATCGAACCCTAAGTGTTCCCCCCACCACTCCAAGGAGAGGGAAAGGAGGTCACTAGGGTTGACGATTTTCACTTAGGGGAGACTTTACATTCAAAAGAGGGGTTGAAACCCACAAGATCCAATCCCACACAATGCAAGATTGGATTCTAAATGAGTTTCAAGGGTTAAGACAGCAAGGCTACCCTCTTTTGTAAAGAATGTAGATAGAAGGATTGAGCTAGAAATGCATGTAAAGTGAGAAAGATTCACTTATAAACAGAGATAGGAATATAGGATGAAGCTGCGGATCTGGAATTAGCAGTAAAATGTCGAGACGGTGCTGTCCTGCAAATTTGAGCGAAAGTTGACGGGACGATGGCGCCCGGCGTGCACACGGTCCTTCGAAAAATCCGCGAAACGAAGGGGGATTTGTTCGTCTCTGCACAAGGATTCCAGATCTTCAATTACAGCCGCGTACCTGCAACCTACACACAGAAAAGCGAGGATGATTGGGGGGTTAGGGATTAGGGGTTTGCCCTTAGGTCAAACCTCGGTTTTGGAATTAACCAAGAAATGAGAATGCTGTAAATGTAAATGATTGTAATGTAAACAAGTACTGATACCTTGTTGTAAGAATGTTTTTATTCTTACATGCGAATGTGTAAATGTTGTTGTATGTTGTATGTTGTATGTGGTATGTGATATGTGATATGTGATCTCCTCTTCAATGGTTGAATCCTTCTCTTGAATGCAACACTTAGCCTTGAATGGAGACTTAGAATGCTCAATTGCTTGAAGGAATGCTTGAATGTTTGAATGTTTGAATGTCTGAATATTGCTTCTACCTTTTTTCCATCTACCAAAATGGGAGAGGAAATGTAGTTTATATACTTGTCAATTAGGGCTGATAGACTGATTTTCCCAACCTTAGGCCGACCTAGAAACAATATTTTCCAATTTGCAAACTTAAAGACCCGATGCCCAAAAGAGACCGGGCCCAAAATAGGGCTAGGGACTAGGGCACTAGGCGCCATGGTCCTGGGGGACTAGGGTGCTGGGCGCCATGGTCCCACCTCTAGGGACAGCAGGGTGCAAGGAGGATCAGGCCAGGGTGCTGAAAAATGTAGTTTTTGATGTCATGAACAAGTTTCGGGGTCTCCATTCAGGTTCAGTGTTGTGTCGCCATCGTGAAGACCCAAATGCAGTCGAAATTGCAAGTGTCGCAATTTTAGGATGCTACATTTAGCCCCCACTTTAGCGGGAGTATAAGCGTACGCCAATACTTCCGGTAAAGTACAAGGAAACAACATTGAAAGACTTTCACCACATCAAGGAGGCAAGACACACCAAGCCCCCAATGGACTAAGGATCTTACGACTTCGATTGACAAAGTAAAAGGGAAGATCACGAGGGAGAACCATGACTGTCAGTAGTAAGGTTCCCTCACTATGAGTCATGCAAGAGAAATACCAAAAATTTTCAAGGCAAAGCTAAGTTCGCCAAGAAATTTTCGAGTATCCTGAAGGGATAGACGGGGTGTATGCCCCCCTACGTTAAAGAGATCGCACACGCCTCAACAGGGGTGATTGCTTTAAGGTAGTGATACACATAAGAAATGAGAAGGGAAAGGAGCACGTTATCACAAAGATTTAGCCCCCAAGTGTGAGATAAACCCAAGGATAATAGACACAAAACACAAAGCATGAGGTGACTTCGCTTTCCTTGAGGTCAGTATGCTGTATGATAATTCATATATATCATATGTATGTATGCATAATTGTTCTTCATTCCCCAATCAAGGAAGGTCACCTAGAAGAAGGGAACACATGTGTCTTTTGAGTCAACATGAGAGAGACCAAAAGAGATCTCAATGCTTTGCATCGTCCTCAAGTAGACAACACTAAGGACAACAAATAGGAGAATGAGAATAACACACAGAAGAAGTAACACAAGAGAGGAGGAAAGAGTCTTCTATGCTAATGTAACTAGTCTAGCACGTCATCCACCCCCCGATCTTGCTGATCAATATTTCGGGAAGGCAGGAAACATGCTAGAGGAGGAACATTCAACACAGCAGATGGAGCTATCACAAGATCCAAACAAGGGCTATGTTCATGTTCCAAGCCATGTTGTTCTTGTCTAGGAGCTAGGATAAGTGCTTTAGAAAATTCATTAGATAAATGGTTATCAACATCAACATATTCATATTCACTATCATAATGAAGAGAAGAAACATTTTCATCATGAATAATATTTTCATCTATATCATCATCAAGATTTATAAAAATAGGATCTTTAACTCGCACAGGATCAAAACCATCATGCATCTTATGTTTAGGAGATTTTGGAGAAAATGGAATAATGCTTGTTGAAGGTGTTTTTGGGGATTGCAAAGTTTGAGAAGCAGCTGCCTGAGCTCTAAGATGATGCTTTCGTCAGCGTTCACGCGCAGAATGATTTCGTCTAGTCTTAGTAGGAAGTTGAGAAGATTGAGGAGGAGGAATGTTCTCATCCTTATCACTTGGGTGTTTAGGTTGTGGTCTCTTAGGTTGAATAATAGGAGAAGAGGAAGGTCTCTTCTCTCCATAAGAGGAAGGAGGAGGAACTGCTCCGTATAAAGGAGGAATATTTGGTTTAGGAAGGAGACCAAGTCCATCATGACGAGGAGGTATAGATCTGCTTTTAGACATAGACATAGTCACATCCATAGGAATAGGTTGGGAATCTTCTTGAGGAAAGACATTAGTTTTATCTTTCAAAGGAAGAACTTCCTTCTCAAGAACGATAGGAATATGAAGTTTGGGTGTTCTAGGTTCACTTAGAGATAGGATCATATCTGTTTTCCACTTTTGATAAGATTTGAAAAAATGATCACTTCGCGGAGGAAGAGATTGGAATTGTTTAGGCCAAAAATAATCAATAGGAACGCTAGAAGTTCTTTCAGTTGGTTTAAAGAGACTATGATTGACAGTAACAACTTCACCATTATGGGGAAATTTCAAACATTTATGAATAGGAGAAGCAATAGCTTTCATGGAAGATAGCCAAGGATAGCCTAGCTTCACACGACATTGTTCGGATGAAGGAATAATAGCAAAGTTCACATCAAGGGATTTGTTATGGACCTCAATAGGTAATGTAATAGAACCAATTGCAGGAGAAGAAAATGCATCAAATAATTTCACAATCACATCTGTTTTGTCATAGATCACTTGATTCAATTGCAAAGTAAAAAGAGATTCTTCAGTAATGATATTAACCATGCAAGAATGATCAATAAGCATTCCACGGCAAGGTGTATTCTTGACTTTTGCAACTATATATAAAGGACCATCAGGTGCCCTGATAGTTTCACTAGAATCAAATGTGATGGAAGGTTCTTTAGGGTTTTCTTGCTGCTCTACAAAGTTAATCACATTCGGAGTCATAGGCACAAGACCATCAGATGAGAAACAGGAATCATTAGCCTCAATCGCATTAGAGGTATGAGAAGGTAATGGATCAGTAAAAATCTTAAGATTTTGTTTAGGAGGAGCTACAGACGTATTGCCTTTATCATTCACTCTAGAAACAGAGATAGTATTATTATCAATCAAATCTTGAATTTTACCCTTTAAAGCAAAACATTTTTCAGTATCATGCCCAGGTTGACGATGAAATTGACAAAAAGATTTGTTATCAAAATAGGGTGAATTAATCTTTGTAGGATTGATTTGCCTTATAGGAGGAAGAGTAAGCACATTTTGTTCCAATAACTTATTCATAATACTATGCAATGATTCATTCAAAGGAGTAAACTTTCTTTCTTTCTTGAAAAAATTAGAAATAGGAGGCACACCTGATGCAGCATTCACATTGTTGTTGATGATGTTTTCATTGAATTTAATGGACTCTCTGTTCGGTTTAAACTTTCCAAATGGTTGTTGACTACTATCACCCTTATCACTCGGAGCCATAGGATTTGCTTGTTCCATTTGACTCACAGTCAGTTGATAATTGTGAAGAGTTGCACACAACTGTTGGAAAGAAGTAAACTCAGAAAATAGAAGTTTTTCTCTAATATCTTTTTGTAAATTAGAAATAAAGATTCTTTGAATATCATTGTCAGGCACTGGAAAAGAAATTTGAGCATACAAATGCTTATATCTACCAATGAAATCAGTCACTTTTTCTTTAACACCTTGTTTACAATGCATTAAATCAATCAAAGTAACTTTAGAACTTATATTGTTTTGAAACTGTTGAATGAAAGCATTTGCAAGTTGTTCGAAAGAAGTAATAGAATAAGAAGGCAATGAGCAATACCATTGTAAAGCCTTATCTCTTAATGTTCTAGTAAATAGTTTTGCAAGCAACCTTTGGTCATAAGCAAAATCGGTACATATTGTTTGAAAAGTCTTAACATGTGTTAGAGGATCACCTTTACCATTATAAAGCCCCAAATGCGGGATTTCAACATTTTAGGAGGAATAGCTCGAACAATGTCAAGAGAAAGTGGGCTCGCAACATCAAATGTGGGCACACTAAACTTAGATTGATTCATAGAGGCAATTTGTTGTTGTAAAGAAGAGACATTTTGTGCAAGATTGTTAATGGTTGCTTCAGTTGAAGAATTCATATTAGACGTGTTAGATTGAGATGGAGGTATTATGTTATTGAAAGAAGGTATTGATTGAGAGTAAGGTGGCAGGACACTATGATAGTTAGTCATAGGAGATGATTGGAAAAGAGGAACACTACAAGGAGGAATGGAATGATTAAACGAATTGCCCCCTTGCGCTAGGTTCATTTGCGGAGATGTAATAGGGACACTCATTGCAGGAATGAATGAAGAAGTCGGATTGAATGAAGGAAGAGGGTTGATTGAAGAGGAAGGATTGCCCCCATGACTGGTGATCATAGGCGGAATGTCTTGTATTGAAGTAGTCATTATGTTTGATGTAAAAGTAGGTACACTAGCAATAGAAGTTGTCAAAGGAATAGAATGATTAACTTGAGCAGGAGGTTGTGTATAACCCAAAGTTTCAGCACAACTCTTCATAGGCATCACATTCGAATCCACAATGTGTGCAATACTACGCAAAATATCAATTCCATTCTTATCATTTTGAACCATACATTTTAGACCCTCAATTAAGGGAAGAGCTTGACTATCGGGGTATTCTTGAGACATCCATTGTCGAAAATCATCAAATTGGTTATCCAATTTCGAAAGTTGTTCTACAGAAACCTCATGGAGAGCTTCTTCATCATTAGGAGGATTAGAGGAATTACCCGTGTCCTCGTTAAAGAGGCCATTCAAATTAGGTTCCATCTCCTCGGTAATTAAACCTTGAAAAGACTTAATTCTACGGCTTCGTCTAACGGGAATAGTGTAAGTAGGGCTTATTGTTGTAAAAATCATGCACTAGAGAGAGAGAAGATTTTGAATTTAGAGGTAGCAAATTTCAATAAAATCAGCCAATCTCCTAGATTTAAGCTGTTAAATACAATCACGACAATCTCTCGAAATTTCGAAAAAAATGTCAGGGACCGTAGCGAACGGAGTGCACACGGTCCTCGCAACTTTTTTCGAAATTTTCAGAGATGAAAGTTATGATGATTTTAAAGCTAATCTGAAAAAAATTGAGTGATTTTACGATCTGTAGATAAGCCAAATTAAAGTTGCAATCTCAAAATTGAACCCTACCAAGATTGTTGAAAAATGCAAAATTTGAATTTTGAAAAAGAGAGGGAAACTGAAATTTTGAATTTTATGATTTTAGAGGGAATACCAAAAGCAATGCAAGTTTTGAATTTTAAAAGTTGACTCAATTTCACGCAAAATTCAATTTTGAAAGCGGAAATCAAAGTTGTTGCAATTAAACACTTAATTTCAAAAGTCACAAATTGCAAGAATTTGAATAAAGCACTGAAATTTCGAATGAACGCCAACACACTTTTCAGATTTAGGACAGTAAGAACACAATTTCGACACAAAATTTCAATTTCAACAATTTTTGAATGATTAGAAGCCTTAATCCAAGCAATCACTAGACTAACTTTGACTTTAATTTTGAAAGTGTTAGAATTGATGAAATCAGCCAACATTCTGGATTTTAGCAGAAAAATACAGTAAGATCTAGCTCTCGAAATTTCAGAAAAAATGTTGGGGACGATGGCGCTCGGGGTGCACACGGTCCTTGCAATTTTTTCCAAATTTTCAGGGATGAAAGATATTATGATTTTGTTGCAGAATCCAAAGTTACAGCTGATTTGGAGATGTTTTGATCAGTGAAATTATCAGTCAAAGGTTGAATCAAGAGGGTTTCAAAAATTAGGGTTTTGACACTTAACCACTTAATTTTCAGAATTAAAGCACAAATATGGATTGATAATTTCCAATAGAAGGGTAGATCTGAAACAAGCATTAATATTTAGACATTTCACAAGCTCAATTACTAAAAAGAAAATTTAGGGTTTTTATGCAATTAACCTCTAAACTTTGCAAAAGATCAAACATGGAAATGTAATCAAGACATCCAATTTTCAGATCTAACCATGAATAATCAGAAAGGATGTTCATGTCGGGTTCACCAAAATGTAAAGCGGAAAATCGCAATCGAACCCTAAGTGTTCCCCCCACCACTCCAAGGAGAGGGAAAGGAGGTCACTAGGGTTGACGGTTTTCACTTAGGGGAGACTTTACATTCAAAAGAGGGGTTGAAACCCACAAGATCCAATCCCACACAATGCAAGATTGGATTCTAAATGAGTTTCAAGGGTTAAGACAGCAAGGCTACCCTCTTTTGTAAAGAATGTAGATAGAAGGATTGAGCTAGAAATGCATGTAAAGTGAGAAAGATTCACTTATAAACAGAGATAGGAATATAGGATGAAGCTGCGGACCTGGAATTAGCAGTAAAATGTCGAGACGGTGCTGTCCTACAAATTTGAACGAAAGTTGACGGGACGATGGCGCCCGGCGTGCACACAGTCCTCCGAAAAATCCACGAAACGAAGGGGGATCTGTTCGTCTCTGCACAAGGATTCCAGATCTTCAATTACAGCCATGTACCTGCAACCTACACACAGAAAAGCGAGGACGATTGGGGGGTTAGGGATTAGGGGTTTGCCCTTAGGTCAAACCTCGGTTTTGGAATTAACCAAGAAATGAGAATGCTATAAATGTAAATGATTGTAATGTAAACAAGTACTGATACCTTGTTGTAAGAATGTTTGTATTCTTACATGCGAAGGTGTAAATGTTGTTGTATGTTGTATGTTGTATGTGGTATGTGATATGTGATATGTGATTTCCTCTTCAATGGTTGAATCCTTGTCTTGAATGCAACACTTAGCCTTGAATGGAGACTTAGAATGCTCAATTGCTTGAAGGAATGCTTGAATGCTTGAATGTTTGAATGTTTGAATATCGCTTCTGCCTTTTTTCCATCTACCAAAATGGGAGAGGAAATGTAGTTTATATAGTTGTCAATTAGGGCTGATAGACTGATTTTCCCGACCTTAGGCCGACCTAGAAACAATATTTTCCAATTTGCAAACTTAAAGACCCGATGCCCAAAAGAGACCGGGCCCAAAATAAGGCCAGGGACCAGGGCGCTGGGCGCCATGGTCCCACCTCCAGGGATAGCAGGGTGCAAGGAGGATCAGGCCAGGGTGCTGAAAAATGTAGTTTTTGATGTCATGAACAAGTTTCGGGGTCTCCATTTAGGTTCAGTGTTGCGTCGCCATTGTGAAGACCCAAATGCAGTCGAAATTGCAAGTGTCGCAATTTTAGGATGCTACAGTTACCATGTAAGGTCGATCGAGCCGGATGAACTAGTTGTGAACCCTTCTTAGAATGCATGATCTAATGACCTCATCTTTGAATTCCGTTATGTATAAGATACTGGTTAACCCTAGATCCTCAATGGCTTTGTATTTTGGCTTGATGGTTCTAGAGATACCCAGTATCACATATTGATACATGCCTTTGATCTCCTCTGTGCCTAGATTCTCCAAGGTGCAGTGAATGTATGCCCTTATATCTTCAACATACATCAAGTCGTCGAGAACCCTAGAGAATGCTTCCGCATAGTCTTCCTTCTTAGCTATCAGGAGAACCTCCTTGAAGACGAGTCTCAACCTATCCTTGAATTTGACAACGGTGGGATTTGGAATGAAAGTAGGAGTTGAAGATCTGGATGCCATTTCGAAGAAATACCTGAAAGTGAACACCAGTTGGAAGATTGAGTGCTTCTCAGATAACTGTTAGAAATCATTTCAGAATGCCTTTGCTCGCTCTGAATGTTTGAATGTTAGGTGAGTGAAAATGAATCTGATGCCCTCCTAAATGGCACAATGTTAGTCTAAGATCAAAGAACACAAAAACACACAAGACGTTAGAGTTAGTCAATCGAAAACTAAAACATATGAAGGCATTCCAAAGGAGACACTAAAAACATGCTAATGAATCTAACTAATGAAGTAAAGACAATGAGATATTTCCAACTATCTCTTAGCATGATATTAGCTCCTTCTCCCTTGTTCCTCTCCTCTCCAAGTTCCAAAATAGTGTAGCTCTCAGCAGCTTTTTGCACTATGGATGCTTATGGAAGATTGAGATTGTAGTATAGCTCCAAACATGAAATGAAAAGCTAATTCTTATGCTAAAATGATGTATTTTAACCAAAAAGACAAGATTTAGTTATGCTATGCTAAATGCTCTCTAAAATGGCTATAGTCTAAATGCATACAAGTTTTCAGGATCTGGATTATGAAGGAATGGGCTCTATTTATAGGAAAAATGGAGCAATGGATGGCCAGGATTGAATGATTTAATCAAGGGTCAAGCTTGAAAGTTGGGAATCCATGTGCACAATTGACACCAATGAAATGGTGACAAATGTCAACATAGGGTTGGGTTGAAAGAAGAGGTTGGAGGCATTAAAGGCCTGAGAAGACCTCATGGTTATCTAAAGGCTAAGAGTCAAACCTAAATTAGGATTACCCATTGAATTAGGAATTAATCCAAGGATAAACCTTTGTGCAAATGATTAAGAGATAATCATGGTCAAAGCATTAATGACCTAATGAGACCCTTGGGTTGGGTAGAGGTTGAGTCAAAACAAATGTTTTAACCATGTGGGAGGGTTGAATTAACCATTAATGGTTATTAGAGACTTTTGGGGATTAAGTGGTTGAAAGTTGGAAGCCTTCAATGGTTTTCAAAGACTTTGATGATTTTGGTGGTTGAAGGTTGAAAGCCTTTAATGGTTATCAAAGACTTTGGGGTCTTTGAGAAGTGACTCCATTTTGCTTAGGAATGTGACAATATTTAGGAAATGGATTAGGCTAATTAGGAAGGGATTAGAAGAATCTAGAAGGGGATTTAGATTTTTGCAAATGGATTTGGTGGGTGAGGGAAAATAGGATTTTATTTAAAATAAAAATTCATTTATTTCAATAAATGTGTGCAAGTTGCATTTGTAGGAAAATGCAAGTGGGGTGGGGATAATGATTTAAATAAATGTTAATTTATTTAAAAGAGGAATAGGGGATTTAATTAAATAAATTGATTTTATTTATTTAATTGATTGGAATTGGATTTTAATGAATTAATTAAAATAAATTGGATAATTTATTTAATTAATAGAAGAATGTTTGGGGATGAATTAATTAAATATTAATTTAATTAACTGGTGGCTAGTGGATTTTTAATCAAATAAATACGAAATATTTATTTAATTAAAATGGACAGATTTATGTGACTACATTTGCCCCTCTTTGAGACGGTGCAGTTTATCGCATCGTTTCAAAGAAAGAAAAACTGGTGTGAAGAAATGCCCCATAAAATGTAAATTTAATGGGTGGTATGCCCCCTCGAGAGATGGGTCGAAAATTTTTGAAAAATCGGGCGATATCTCGAAAAAGAATGAAAATTGGCAGGGTGGTAGAAGAGAAGAAGTTAGGTGTACTGGTGAAAAATAGAAGAAATCGGGAGAAATATGGAGAAATGGGGGGCTCGGGAAGTTCACGGGGACCACGGCGATGAGCGGGGCGAAGTTACAGTGACGACGGGGGGTATAAATGGGGTGAAAGGGGTGAAAATAGGATCATTTGTGACCACGACTAGTTGAAAACTTGAGCTCTGACATTGACATTTGGAGGAGCAAAGAGGAGCGAAGATGCCGATTCCGATCACCGAGCACCAATTTGAGCGAGTCCGCCGGTTCCAGCGCCCAGCCGACTATGGACCAGCAGTACGCAAATTTGAAAACTGACTTTTTATGCATTTTTGATAGGTTTTTAGCTGAGTCAAAGTCAAGTCGGAGCAAGAACGCTGGAACTGTGTTTTTAGCGCTTTTGCTCCATTAATTAGCGCTATTGTGCCGCAATAGCGCTTTTGTAAGCTAGTTTGAGCGCTTTGGTATGCATTAGCGCTAGTGTATGCAAGTTTGAGCGCTTGTAACAAATTAGCGCTATTGAAGAGTTAATTGAGCGCTATTGACGCGAAATAGCGCTATTGTATAGCGGATTTAGCGCTCTTGGTTTTGTAGCGCTATTGTAGTCTGGTTTGAGCGCTATTGATGTGGTTGTAGCACTATTATGTAGAATGAGCGCTATTGTAGATAAAATAGCGCTTTTGCCTTAGGATAACGAGATGCCCCAGTTTTGGACAAAATAAATCTCCTGATGCCTAACGATTGATGGATGGCGAGGTGAAGTGGGAGTTGTTTTGAACCATAGCAGCCCGATGAGACTTAGGTCATTTGTTAGGATAAATGCCTGTTGAAGTCTAGGCGGCCATGATTGCTTACCTGTTGAGACCCGAAGATACTTGATCAAAGTATCTGATGATAGTCTAGGTTTAAACTTAAGAAAGTTTGATAACAAAACAACTGATGGTGGTTGGATGAATGTCTATGTGCAGGAGGATCTGCGCGTGTTGCAGTTACGCGAGCACCACCCCGCGACACAGGGATTGCGAGATTGGTTGACACAGATAGAGATAGACTGTATTGCAGCTACTGGCCTCTACGAGGTGATGCATATGCCCGTGATTCGAATGAATCACAGCCTGATCACAGCATTGGCAGAGCGATGGCATAATGAGACGTGCACGTTCCATTTAGCTCAGGGAGAGATGACGGTGACATTGGAGGATGTGTGGCGTATCCTTTGGATTCCGATTCGGGGTGAGCTGGTGACATATGATAGATTGTGGGGGACATTGTCTTGTCAGAGGATATTTGATGAGGATGTATACATCGATGATGGCTCGATCGCATGGGAGGATATAGCGGCACTATATGAGCCCCTTCCAGCAGTGTTGTCAGGGATCGTGGGAGGACTTCTGTGTCCAGACAGGCGGTCACATGGATTGGCGGTGGGATGGGGACAGGTCATAGAGATGATGATGACTGAGGGGACCCAATATGCCTGGGGGCCGTGCATGTTAGCGCACATGTATCAGGAGTTACATGAGGTACTGTACAGAGGGCGGGGGTCTCTAGCAGTGGGCATGACGCTGCTGCATGTGTGGGCATGGGAGCACTTACCAGTGACTCGACCAGTGAGTCTGAGATTCCGAGCCGTGGACCAGCCCTATATGTTTATGTATAGTGGTATGATGAGTCAGCCCCACTTGGGGAAGGTAGAGTGGTGGCGGCGGGCATTGGATGACTTGGATGCAGTGATCTGGTGGCCATACTTGGAGTGTGAGCCATGGGAGGATGATGCGGAGGCACTACCTTATTGCTTCATGACCCGATTCCTCATTGGGAGGACCTCTTATCATGTGGAGAGACAGGTGCCAGGATGGGTGATGAGGCAGTTTGGACGACAGCAGGGACTGCCTAGCGGATCAGGGGAGTATGCACGAGTGATCCGAGAGCGGTATGCATGGGGTCCAGTGCTACCGTATGATCAGGCACTGGCAGAGTTTCAGACACTGCAGGCGAGGCCATGGGACTTACGACCGAGGGTCGTAGATGCAGGGGTTACAGCAGAGTATACATAGTATCGGGCGGTGCACCCGATCCTACGGATATCAGATCCAGCTGAGCCGATCCCAGCGTTTGAGGATGAGAGGGGACGAGGATGGAGAGCAGGAGGCCGAGGAGGTGGAGTTGGAGGAGGAGGAGATGGAGGAGGAGGTGGAGGAGGAGGAGATGGAGGAGGAGGTGGAGTAGGTGGAGGAGGTGGTGGAGGAGGTTTGGGGATGCCGAGACAGCGGAGAGGGAGAGGTGGATTACCGCTGCAGATATCACAGGGTCCTTTGATGCAGGGAGGAGTGCAGCTGAGTGGGAGGGGGATGGAGAGAGAGATCCCGATGGATACAGGTGCAGGAGAGGGTCGTGCAAGGGAGGGACCTAGTGGAGGGGGTGATACAGGTGCAGCAGCCATGGACATGGGGGAGGGAGCTACTGGGGATCTGAGGGATCATATGATAGGTTATTTACAGACCCGGGTGGAGAGATTAGAGGCGGAGGTAGCAGCTAGGGATGTGCAGCTATTTGCACGTGAGTCAGAGCTGATAGTGGTGTTGCGGGAGAGAGATACGGCGGTGGAGAGATTGGCGGAGCTGCAGGAGAGAGTGCGAACTGGTGCACAAGGGCCTTCAGGGGAGATTATGAGGGAGATGCGGCGAGCACAGGCTGAGATAGAGTACTGGCGGGGGTTATATGAGTAGGTGGTACCGATTAGCCAGCGAGCTCTCAGTTACTCACAGATGTGGCAGGCCAGATCCGAGCGATCACAGAGGATGCAGAGTAGTAGGGGTGTGATGGGTCCTCTTCGGCAGGAGAGATCAGGGGATGCAGGAGGGAGTGGGGGTTCGATGAGGCCTCCACGGAGAGATGGATCAGGTGGTGCCGGTACTAGTGGTGGAGTAGGTAGGGGTGGTGCACGTACAGCATCTGGCCAGAGCGGCATTTGAGAGAGCATCTTTGCATCTATGTATTGTATCTTTGTCTATTCATGGACTGTATCTTGGATGGCTCTTGGTAGCCGATTTTGTAGACTTCATTGTACTCTGATATGTGAGATGATATATATGAGGAGATCCCATATTGTGATGAGTATGCATGTGATTATGTATGGATGTTTATGCATGATGATGATTTATTGCTTAGATGTATATGTGTTCATGTATGCATTTGATGAGATGTTTCTTTTATGCATGTTTTTATGATGATTTATGATGTGGGATACTGACATATGAATGCATGTTGATATGTATATGATGTTTTTGATTTGTGATGTAATGCTTTATGTATGGAATGCCATGATGATATATGCTTATGCTTTGATGTATGAACAGGATTTATGGTGTTGCCTATTTTGATATAATGATAAGTTAATTGATGTGATGATTGTTAATGCAGTGGTTAGATGAATGATTTTATGTATGGATATGCATCTAGATGTGTTTAGATGAATGTAATATGGATAAACAAAATGTAAAGTACAAATGTTTATATGAGAATGTGTTTTAAATGAATGTGTATGGATAAACAAAATGTAAAGGACAAATGTTTATATGATAATGTGTAGAATGAATGTATACGGATAAATGTTTATATGATGATGTGTTTAAATGATTGTATACGTAAAATGGATATGTGAGATGGTATGAAACAATGTTGTGTAAACAATTTTGTTTTATGATTCTAAATGCTTTTAAATATGTTTGTAAGTACAAATGATAATGGGATGATATGATAACTAATGGGTATAATAACGACACCTTAATGTAATGATAATGAATGCAATGTGAATGAATCTTACAATGAGCATAATAAGATACTTAGTAATGAATGAATGCATCTTTTAACTATAAAGAAAGGAATGCAACTGATAAATGATGAAAAGTTTAATAAAATGATAATGGAATTTTGACACTATATGAATGCTCAGTAAAGGACTAAATATAATCAAAGACCATTTTAATCCTATGAATAAAGCGACCTATTTATGATGATGCAAAATGATTAACGAAAACTTAATGTTCAAAATGAACGATAGTTTAAAAATGTCATGAATGTTTTAATGTAAGATGCAACTTAAATGTTTACTGCAAAATGTAACTAAAAATTTTAATGCAAGATGCAACTAAATGTGAGGATGATATGATCATGAAGAATGCAAGGTTTTTAAGACTTTGCATGATGCATTGATGATGTATCAGAGTACTCGGTCGTGATTTGTATCCAAGACCAGCTTTATTGGTCATTACACATGAATGAATGAATGGATGGGTGATATGCAACGGAAATGCAATATATAAACAGATGAGATGAAATGACGATCCATAGTGCTCTATTTTCATCATTGAGCTTTAAAATGTTGGAAGAGAATACAAGCATCTTGACACAATGATTCAAGATGACCTGAGTATTTCTTTCATGGATTTTAATATAGCAAGTTAATACAAACGACTTGATATAAGGGTCAAGTCGACCAGAGTATTGCTTGCGGAACAGATAAGGATTATCTCCTTTCGTGCATGACTTGGATCGTCCTCCTTGATCTTAGGCTGATCAGATCCTGAGACAAGTACATACCGTACTAAGAAAATAAAACCTTTATCCAATTTGGAGGAAGAGGAACCAAAGGATGAGCATTGTACCTGCAATCAAACAGCATATATACATAAAGAATAAAGAATAAGAATCCTTGGTAATGGTTCGTGTCCAGATGGTCAAGGTATACGCTGTAGTCAGCAAGCCGTAGTGATCTATGACTGCATTTTTGCATAAGATCACGTAGCTTAGTGAACTTCCCACGTAGACACCATTAGTACATGCCCCAGTACTTCATCGGAAATAATGCGCAAACAATACAAAACAATGCTGAAAGATTCCGATACAGATAAACAAACAATTGTACTCACAAATCAACCAAGTATTTGATAGCCTAACAGAATTTTCTTTGTCAAAGAAAACGTCACTTTGTCTTTGTTTTTGATAAGGAAGGATGCATCCTTGTTTTAAAGACACTTTTGAGTGTTGATTTTGATTGTGTGGTTTGATTGATAAATGGTCATCGTGTGAGTATTTTGTCAATGTTTTGTGTTGTATATGATCGGATAAATATGTACAAGGTTTTGCCATGTTTTTGTTTTGATTTTCAATGGTTTTTTGATGTTTTTGGATTTTGTGAATCATTTTTGAATGTTTTTGGTATTTTGTGAGTCATTTTTGAATGTTTTTGGTATTTTGTGAGTCATTTTTGAATGTTTTTGGTGTTTTTTGATGATTGCCTGAATGAAGAGCGTAATGATATATAAGATAATGTAGAATCCACTTCCATTACTAGGATAAGGGCATTGCCCCCAGTTCTAAACCTGACTATGAAAAAGGTGGGATGCTAGACGCAGGGAGTACTTTCTTAATTGCAGATCAAATAACAAGCCATGGTTGGGATGGATGGATGTGTGTGTGTATGAATGTTATTGCAACAAGCTTGAAAGATACGGGAGTCATTGCCTTTACGAGTGGCGCCTGTTTGCCAGGTTTTCACCATCGCACTTACCCAAGGTGCCATCGGAGTGTTTGTTCACCGTTTGGATGCATGATTTTTTTACTCTCTTTTTTTTTTTTTTTTGGAATGTTTTTGTATTTTGTTCAGGACATTTTCTGAATGTTTTTGGTATTTTTCTGATATGCAAGGGAGCCTGATGCCTTGTACACCTTAGGTGTAAAACCTTTTAAGGTGCATGCTATTGATGGGATCTGCAAGCGGTTCTCCTTCTGAAGTAGCCAACTGATATGCCCCAGACCTGAATACAGCAGTGACAACATATGGGCCCAGCCAGTTTGATTCAAACTTGCCCTGATGTTCTCGGTTTGGTTGGTTGCGAGGATTTTCTCAAAGAACAAGATCACCTACCTCAAATGTATGAGATCTAACTCGGTGATTGTAGCTTTTGCTCATGCGCTGCTGATAGGCTTTGAGATGGTTGTATGCAGCTTGTCGCTTCTCATCAAGTAACTCCAAGTCCTGAAGGCGTGAGACTCTGTAGGCTTCATCATCGATGAGATTGTGCAAGGAAACTCGTAATGATGGTATCTCGACCTCAACAGGTAAGATAGCTTCAGCACCATAGACTAATGAATAAGGAGTTGCACCTGTAGGGGTTCGAATGCTAGTTCGATATGCCCATAAAGCCGGATTCAATTGAACATGCCAATCATGACCAGCATCATTGACTGTCTTCTTTAGGATCCGTAATATGTTTTTATTGGATGCTTCGGCCTGACCATTGCCTTGTGGGTAATAGGGAGTGGAAAAGCGGTGTTGGATATGAAATTTCTCACAAAGCTCACGGACATCCTGATTTTTGAAAGGAAGACCGTTATCTGTGACAAGGGACATGGGCACACCATACCGGCACATGATGTAATTGAGGATGAATGAGGTGATCTGCTTGCCGGTGACTTGGGTAAATGGAACAGCTTCGATCCACTTTGTGAAATATTCGGTAGCGGTAATGATAAATTTATGGCCGTTGGATGAAGATGGATGAATCTTACCCACAAGGTCAAGGCCCCATTGACAAAAAGGCCATGGTGTTGTGATTGGTTGCAGTTCTTGGGCTGGTGCATGTATCAGGTCGCCATGAACTTGACATTTCTTGCATTTCCTGACAAAGTAGTAGGAATCCTTTTCCATAGATGGCCAATAGTATCCAGCTCGCATGATCTTCTTGGCTAGTGATGGACCACTTGAGTGAGTCCCGCAAATTCCTTCATGTACCTCTTCCAAAGCCTTTGTTATCTCACCTTGTTCCAGACATCGAAGGAGAGTACCATCAAGACCGCGTCGGTATAGGGTTTTGGCAATAATGGTATATCGAGCAGTTTGGCGAATGAAGGTTTTACGTTGGTTATTTGATTGGTTGGGAGGAAGGGTGTGATCGCGGAGATAGGTGTAGAACTCACCATACTATGGGGATTCAGAACCGACAAGGCGACATATCATTTCAGATTTGGGGATATCATAAGCGGGGATCCAAAGCTGTTCTACCAAGAACTCGTAGCGTGTTGAATTCTGTGGAAGATCTAGTAGAGATGCGATGGTAGCCATGGCATCAGCAGCTCGATTCTGATCTCTTGATATCTGCTCAAAAGTGATAGTTGTAAATGATGTCTTTAGATTGTCCACCATTTGCTTGTATGGCATGAGTTTATCATCCTTGGTCTGATACTCATCTGTTGCTTGTCGAATAACTAGTTGTGAGTCGCCATGTACTTGTAGTTCTTGTAATTTCCATTGTATGGCTAACCTGAGTCCTGCGATCAAGGCCTCATACTCTGCTATGTTGTTTGTGCATGGAAATGTGAGCCTATAAGACTTCGGGATGCTATCACCTTGAGGTGTGATAAACAGAATGCCTGCCCCCGAGCCGTGCCTAGTGTATGAACCATCAAAATATAGTTTCCATGGTTGTGCTGTTGTGATCATGAATATCTCTTCATCTAGAAAATTGGAAATGAGAGGATGATCACCTATGAGAGGTGCATCAGCCAACTGATCTGCAATAACCTGACCTTTGATAGCTTTACGGTCTACATACTCGATGTAAAATTCACTTAGAATCATTACCCATTTGGCCAAGTGGCCTGTCAACACTGCTTTGTTGAGTAAGTACTTGAGTGGATCAATCTTTGCAATGAGTTGCACCTTGTGTGTTAACAGGTAGTGCCTTAGTTTAGTGGCTGCCAAGATTACTGCTAGGCAAGCTCGCTCAATAGGTGTGTAATTGAGTTCATAGCCCACCAGTGTGCGAGAGATGTAGTATACAGCACACTCTTTGCCTTCTACATTATGTTGTGCCAGTAGTACACCCAGTGTTGTACTTGTTGCTGAGATATAAAGTAACAACGGTCTACTTGGATCTGGTGGCATCAACAATGGTGGATTCATGAGATAGTTTTTGAGTGCCTGAAATGCTTGTTGGCATTTGTCATCCCACTGAAAGCAGATGTTCTTGTGTAGCAGGTGTGTGAATGGGTGACACTTATCAGCGAATTGTGCAATGAATCTTCGGATGGATTGAAGCCGCCCTTGTAATGTCCTTAGCTGACTGATATTCCTTGGAGGTGGCATGTCCATGATTGCCTTAACCTTTGCTGGATCGACCTCAATGCCTTTGCTTGAGACAATGTATCCTAGAAGCTTCCCGGAGGTCACTCCAAAGACACATTTCTTTGGGTTGAGTCGAACATGGTATTGTTCCAGTCTATCAAAGATTTTATCTAAGATGTAGAGATGTCCTTCTCTAGTGAGTGATTTTGCTAGTAAATCATCCACATAATCTTCCATCATAGTATGCATCATGTCATGGAAGATGGTAGTCATTGCTCTTTGATAGGTCGCTCCTGCATTCTTTAGACCAAAAGGCATTACATTCCAGCAATATGTGCCCCATGGACATGTGAGGGCTGTCTTATGTTGGTCCTCTGGTGCGATCTTTATTTGATTGTATCCTGAAAAGCCATCCATGAGTGAAAGCATGGCATGTCCTGCTGTCAAATCTACTATGATGTCGATATTTGGTAAGGGGAAGTCATCCTTAGGACATGCTTTATTCAGATCTCTGAAGTCTGTACAAATGCGGATGCCCCCTTTCGGTTTGCCAACTGGCACAATGTTGGAGATCCATTCCGCATAATCAATTGGTCTAATAAAACCAACATCCAGGAGTTTCTTGAGTTCTGCTTTGACTAGCACGACAATCTGAGGATGCATCTTACGAAGCTTCTGCTTGACAGGTTTGGCTCCTTTTGCTACTGTGAGATGATGCATGACTAAATCAGGATCCAGCCCCGGCATGTCTGCATAGGACCATGCAAAGTTGATCTGGCGCTGCTGGAAGAACTCGATAAATTGAGGCTGTTCCTCTGGAGTGAGAAGAGATGCCAGATGTATGATATGAGGGTTTTCAGGAGTCCCCACATTGTATTCTTTAGTCTCCTCAATAAGAATCGTCGATCGTTCCTGTTGTGTACTAGCAGGGAGAATGTCAAACCCTTCATCCTCAGGCGCCTCAGAGAGGTTTTCACCGTTGGATACGCTCTTTCTTTTTACTATTGTCAGATCAAACAATGCCACAGTGTGGTTTTCACTGGAAGATCCATGTTTTAATGTTATATTTTTGCAGCTGAAGGGTTTGGCATCTGCCCCGAAGTATGCTGCGCTATTAAGTTGAATGGCGAATCCAGCTTTGTGATCCCCGCTTGGTAGATTATCCCTTAATTCTAAAAAGTCAATGATAGCCTCATCATTTTGGAAGAGGTCAAGACATGGGGGATTTGGTTGGTTCCATTCAATGAGTTCAGGGTGGATAATGTGCATTACTTCATCGATTAAGTTAAGTGCAGGAGATGTATCAGTGAGGGTTAAGACAGTGTGGTGAATGTCGTTGATGGTACTCTCCCTGTCAGAATCCGGTGTAGGATGAGACGTAGGGTCTGTGGAAGATATGTCCAGCTCAGGTACCCAAGTGGTCTTTATCTATGCTTCTCCGTAAACAGGAATGTCTTTGCGGGGTGGAGGTGGTGATGTGTCTTCCTCATCTGAAGTGTTAAGTTGTACAGAATCAAACTCCCACTCATGTGAGTCGGTCTTTGAATCGCTTTCCAGCATCCGATTGCTATACCATACTGGGATGTCGCTGGGGTTGAATACTGCAGGTGTGATTGGTTTATGTACCTTTGTAGTGATCGGTGCTGCAGGAATTTTGATGGGGATTAAAGGATTTGTTACTGGAAGTATCGACAGTGTTGATTTAGTGGCTTCTATTGGAACAGCTGGTGCCATAGATGCTGGTGTGGGTTCCAATATAGTTGCTGCTATGAATGGTTTTATCGATGTGATGGCTGCCGCGGATGGGATTACTGGTTCGATTGGTGGGATGTTTGGCATTGGTGATGGTTGTGGTGGAGTTGTGAGCCTTGATGCGGTAGTGGCAATATTGCTTGATGGTGCTTTGATTATGAAAGGTGTCCGCTTTACAGTAGGTGGGCAAAATGGTTTGCTAGGTTTTCCTTTGAATTTGAGTTTAGGAAGGACTTCTTTTTCAAAGCCTAGACCTGTATTACCTTTGGGCTTGAATTCTGGTAGTAGAGGTTCATGTCGTCCTTGTTTGCAGGATCCCAAAGCACTCTGACCATCATACCCCATTCTTTGCATAATGAGGAGGCCTTTGCCATACTGTTCCGTAGGAAGTGTAACTTGCGGTTGTTCAGTGGTGATGGGATCTTTATAGATCCATTCCGCTAGGTCCTCATCTTGTGTTTCTTCCTCTTGACTCTTTCCAAGGACGAAAGGCGTCAAAGCACATGTGGGCATGACTATGGTTTTTTGGAGTAACTGCTGTGGTTTACCATGCGTTCTAGGAGAAGTGGGCATTTGTCCCACACAAAAGAGCTGACTCAAGTTGTATTCTCCAGGACCTTCCTCTGCGACTTTCATCTTAAGTTTTTCTTGCTTGGGTATAGGGGTGTTTGAACTGGCAAGAGAAGCAGGATTTACATATGATGTGGAGGAAATGGCTTCCCTATTATTAGGAACAGTGATCTCTGGTTGATGGTTGATATTATGGCAATACGCAAAAGGATTTGCATCGCCCAGGATTGTGATCTCTGTACCGTTATGTGGGAACTTGATACATTGATGGTAGGTAGATGGAACAACTTGCATGGCATGTATCCAAGGTCTCCCTAATAATAGATTATATGGCAGAGGAAGGTCCAGAACCTGACAGATGATGTGCTTTACCACAGGGCCCACTCGGATTGGTAGTACCACAGCTCCTTTGGATGAATGCTCTACATCATCATAGGCCTTGATGGTGATCTTCTTGCGAGGATCCACTGATTCGATTGCATATCCCAATGCTGTGACCAACTGTAATGTACAAATGTTGAGGCCGGCTCCATTATCTATCAAGACTCGCTTGATCCGATGCTGGTTGATGAATCCTTCGATGTGGAGTGAGGCGTTATGCGGTTGTTGGAAAGAAGAGTTGTCACTTTCAGAAAAAGTGAGACAAGGTGATGACTTTAGATTTCCAACCATGGCTTGAAACTGGTCCGTATTCAGGTTTGCAAGGACTGACGCCTCTTGGAGTGCTTGATCCATGATTGTTTTATGAGATGGCGATAGGCGCAATAGTTCTAAAATGGATATAAGCGCAGGGGTTTTATCTAATTGTTCCACAAGATTGTATTGCTTTGGGATGGAGGTGGTGCCCTGTGGAGCTACCTTGATGGTGACTTTGCCGCGACACGTAACAACATTGCAATTTGAGGTGGGATTTTTGAAGGTTATAGTTGCAACTTGTTCACTGGCATCGTACAGGTGATTTACAGTGTAGTTATATGCAGCCTGTGTGTAATCAGTGGTATCAGTGCCTCGCCGGGAAGTGGAAGGACCCCTTTGATCTTGTGATGGAAGTGGATTTTTGAACATCAGATGATCATTATTTGTCATTTTTGGGTCATGTCCTTCAATCTCAATTTCTCCTCGATCAATGAGATCCTGAATGAGATCTTTCAATCGGTGACAATTACTTGTCTTGTGTCCTCTTCCTTGATGGAACTCACAATGTTCAGTATCTCTCCACCATGCTGGTTTGACCTGAGGCTCATAGTTCGATAGCTTAGGTAGAGTGACCAAATTCTGAGAAATGAGTTGTCGCAACACTGTTTCAATGGGTTCCCCTAAGGGAGTGTATGTGCGTTTTTGTTTTTGTGGACGAGGTCTTGGTTCATCATGAGATGTGATGCGACCTTGATTAGGAGGAACATTTGTGTTATTCTGAGGTGGAGGATTTTGTCCTACAAACCGAACCACAGGTTGTGCATTTTGGATAGTCCAAGCATCCACAACTCCATCATTGACGATATTCTTGTTTTTGTTCCAGAAGTTTGGTTTATCACTATTGAAGCGCGGGCGAGGACCATCTTTGGGTTCATTAAAGATTTTGATGAGTCCTTTTTTGATGAGTGCCCTTTCACATTTTATACCCTTGGTGATCATATCGTTAAAAGAGTCTGTGTCTTTGACATCCAGGTGAAATTCCATTTCTTCGTTTAAGTTGGAACTGAAAATTTCCACTAGTTCCCATTCAGGTAACTGAAGAGAACGTCTGCTAGACATTTGGCACCATCATTGCAGGAATACTGAGAATAATTCACCTGGTTTTTGTTTGGTGTTGCATAGATCAGCCATGGTGATGTCGCGTTCAATATTAAAAGAGTAATGAGATAGGAACTTCTGGATGAGTTCCTCAAATGTTCTAATGCCACCTGGTAGTCGGGAAAACCATGATGTGGTTGTTCCTCCCAAGCTTTGGGGAAAAAGGCGCATTAGGTATGTGTCCTCATAAGCCACTTCAAGACAAGCGGAATGAAATTCTCGGACATGATCACGAGGATCTCCCTTTCCTCTATATTTTTCAAATTTGGGTGTTTCGAACCCACGTGGAAAGGGTGGCATATAACGATTCCTATCAAAAGGATAGGGACAGATGTCATTAAGTGAAAATTGATTGGTCTTAACACCACTATGAAGTTGTTGGGCGAGATTCTTGACTTTTTGTCGCAACATCTCCATTTCATTTGGAGGAGGAGGTGCTGGGTTACCTCGAGGAATGTTATATCTGATTTGATTTCTACCCCTTTCCTCCTCATGGCGACTTTGTCTTTCTGATGCTTGTCTTAATTGGGCAAGATCAAAGTCAGAGGGGAGTTTGGCTCCTTCTTGATTTAGTTTTAAGAAGTGAGCATTTGCATTGCTCCTGAGAATTTCATCAAAAAGTCTATTAAAGTGAGGGTTATGCTGAACCCTTTCTATTGTTGAAGGAGTGGGACTACATGGGTTTTCATCATTTACATTTCCTCCAAGTGCTTCTTGAAATTCATTGAGGTTGTCCTCTTCTTCCTCAATTTCTATTTCTCGTTGCCTTGATCGTGATCGGGTTTGAGCCATTTTGTTTGCAAGTTTGTTTGAAGTTGGTTGAAGATGATGATGAGTTGTTTAATGAAAGATTGATTATTAGTGGATTGTATGGTATGTAGATCTCTAGCACTTTAAGGTAAATGTAACCAGAATTCCTTCTTTGAATTTGCTTGCTTGTTTTGATGATTTTTGGGTGTGATAAGGTGTAGAGAAATCTGAGATGTGTTACAGATTTTGACTACCTAGCAATGAGAGGATTCACTCATGAACTAGTTTTAACCTGCGTAGATGTGTCTCTTAGGATGAGCTTATCCTAGATGCAGAAACAATCTAAAAGTGATGTGATGTGTTTGATTTCAAGCAATATCTAAAAGAGAACTTGGGACAAGAACCTCTTAATGTTTTGAGAGTTTTGGGATGGATTGATGATGGAATAATGATGTATGAATGAGATGATGGATGTTTTTGTTTTCAACTTCAATAAAAACTTTGTGTTATGAATGGAACAAACTCTACCTCTTCCCTTTCAGGCGTTGGTGGCACTTCTCGAGCTGTGTTGTAGGTGATGCAAATGTTTGGGAAGAATTTGGGATCTATCTTTCCTCCTTGATTTTTGTGATAACTCAGAGCTCTATATTGCATAAAAGCTTTGTGGTTCAATGATTCTGAATCAAACTCGTTTGTTTTACCTTGAAGGTATAGACGCATGCGATGTAGAAAGACTCTATGTGAGACAAAGATTTGTCTATTGAGATAGAAGAATTTCCTCCTTTTGATTAAAACCTTTGAGCTTAGTGGTCTCCTTTTCAAGGTGATATTCTGATGACGCTTCTTCTTTCGCAAGATGTGAAGAATGGTCATAAAATGTGATTCTTTGTTGTTTGCACTTTGTTTTTGGTATTTTTGTTTGTTTTTGAGAAATGTTGGATGAATACTTTGTTTTTGATTTTCTGATTTTTCCTTGACAAGAAAACAAAGCAAGCACACAAACACAAGAATGTTGCCTTAAAGGCACAAATGAGTATTGGTCTAGATCAACCCAATTCTTGGACTTGTTTTTTTTTTTTTTTTTTTGACCCTTCCTTTAGATTTATTTTAAGGTGTAGTTCCAAAGCCTGAAGTCGGCTCAATTTGCACTAGGTCTATAAAACGAACACACTTCAAACACTTTTTATCCCTATGGTCAAATGGCCAGTTGTGATAAATTTAGCCCACATCTTGATATTTCTTCGACTTTGGTACTACATACCTTATGAATCCCGCCGTGGCAGGTAAGGATGTGATATACTAAGTCTTGCGCGAGCATAACAAATAGATGATCCCTATGATGGGGGAGTCACCACTTTTATCAAGCCACAAGTGACTTTTCAAAAAGCTATGTTTCTACTCAAGGAAATATGTATGGTGAGTATCTTGGGAGCAAAACCTTCTATGCTCTTGCACTAAATTATACCTCAAATATCCTCAATCAATAGAAGAGGTGGGCTACTACTTAAAGGTGTTTAGTCATGTTCGATGGCTTTGGACATAAGTTCATTCTGCAGTGACTCACTTAAGAGCCTTGTAACTGGTGGTGGGGCCCATTTGTCCTTTTGGCCAATTACACTGTAGGAACAGCTATACCCAAGGCTACAGCTTTCGCTCTCACCTGATTTCTATAGCGGCTCGAAGGATTTACCGCTCGAGGTTGTTCCCAAGAGTATTGATCCCTTGGCAGGCCTCTCTTAAAAAGATAAAATTTTGAGTGTTACTAACACTTTTCTCTTGCACCTAGGACCACGAGAGCCAAGGGAGAGGATAGTGTGTGTTAGAGGTAGGACCACTCGACTGACTTTTGTGCACAAGCGTGCCAAACACAAAATTCACTTGTTCTTTTTAATCCAACATTTGCAAAGATGATCTAACTATTTGGAGATGTTGCTCCAACAGCCATGGTGTTCTTTTTAACTTCAAAGGCAATGTGTTTTTGTAATCTAGAATTTGGAAATCCTGGTCAACTTAATGAAAAACACGTTTTACTTGAAGGAAAATTTGTTTTTGCCAAAAATCAAGACAAGTGGATTGTTCTTTTTACTGCACCAAACATTGAAGTGTGGATTGTGATTTTTAAGTTCGATGCAAGAAAGAAAATTTGTTTTGTTGATTTTAAGCACCAAAACAAGACATATCCCTAACTTGCAATGAAAACAAAATTTGAAGTTGTTGTTCTTTTTACTTTGCAATAAAAGAAAGATGAATGTTCTTTTTAAGCCCCAAAAACAAGTTTTAGGTTCATTTTATGCACTCCAAAGTAAAATGTGAGGTTGATTTTAACTTGTGCAAGAAGGGAAAATGAATTCTTTTTAACCAACTTTTTAAAGAAAGTAAAAAGAAAGATTTTATGGTATTTAAACTAACTCCTTCCCCTGCACACACAAAAAAAAGATTAGAACCTGCACACAATCAACGGTAAAATGTTAGTGTGGGCTTACACAAGCCTAAATTCTAATTTTCGGTTACAAAGTGAATTGGACAACACTCTGTTACAATAGCTCTTTTCTGCTTTTTTAGATAAAAGCACTAATTGATACAATAGCGCTAGTCTACGGACGCAGAAGTGCTAATTTGAATAGTAGCGCTAAAAGAAGAGACAACCCAAAAAGACAAAAGCGTTGGAAGTGTGTCAATAGCGCCAAAACTGTGACAAAAGCGCTGGTATGTTGTCAATAGCGCTAAAAAAATTTCAATAGCGCTAAATGAAAATGTTGCAACAGCGCTAAAACGTGTTCAATAGCGCCGAAGCGCGACCTGTGTGGCAATTTCAACAAGCAAAATGTTAATTTCAAAAAAAATGATCAGAAGGTTGCGTGTTCGATTCACGTCGGGTTCACCAAATGATGCCCTCCTAAATGGCACAATGTTAGTCTAAGATCAAAGAATACAAAAACACACAAGACGTTAGAGTTAGTCAATCGAAAACTAAAACATATGAAGGCATTCCAAAGGAGACACTAAAAACATGCTAATGAATCTAACTAAAGAAGTAAAGACAATGAGATATCTCCAACTATCTCTTAGCATGATATTAGCTCCTTCTCCCTTGTTCCTCTCCTCTCCAAGTTCCAAAATAGTGTAGCTCTCAGCAGCTTTTTGCACTATGGATGCTTATGGAGGATTGAGATTGTAGTATAGCTCCAAACATGAAATGAAAAGCTAATTCTTATGCTAAAATGATGTATTTTAACCAAAAAGACAAGATTTAGTTATGCTATGCTAAATGCTCTCTAAAATGGCTATAGTCTAAATGCATACAAGTTTTCAGGATCTGGATTATGAAGGAATGGGCTCTATTTATAGGAAAAATGGAGCAATGGATGGCCAGGATTGAATGATTTAATCAAGGGTCAAGCTTGAAAGTTGGGAATCCATGTGCACAATTGACACCAATGAAATGGTGACAAATGCCAACATAGGGTTGGGTTGAAAGAAGAGGTTGGAGGCATTAAAGGCCTGAGAAGACCTCATGGTTATCTAAAGGCTAAGAGTCAAGCCTAAATTAGGATTACCCACTGAATTAGGAATTAATCCAAGGATAAACCTTTGTGCAAATGATTAAGAGATAATCATGGTCAAAGCATTAATGACCTGATGAGACCCTTGGGTTGGGTAGAGGTTGAGTCAAAACAAATGTTTTAACCATGTGGGAGGGTTGAATTAACCATAATGGTTATTGGAGACTTTTGGGGATTAAGTGGTTGAAAGTTGGAAGCCTTCAATGGTTTTCAAAGACTTTGAGGATTTTGGTGGTTGAAGGTTGAAAGCCTTTAATGGTTATCAAAGACTTTGGGGTCTTTGAGAAGTGACTCCATTTTGCTTAGGAATGTGACAATATTTAGGAGATGGATTAGGCTAATTAGGAAGGGATTAGAAGAATCTAGAAGGGGATTTAGATTTTGCAAGTGGATTTGGTGGGTGAGGGAAAATAGGATTTTATTTAAAATAAAAATTCATTTATTTCAATAAATGTGTGCAAGTTGCATTTGTAGGAAAATGCAAGTGGGGTGGGGATAATGATTTAAATAAATGTTAATTTATTAAAAAGAGGAATAGGGGATTTAATTAAATAAATTGATTTTATTTATTTAATTGATTGGAATTGGATTTTAATGAATTAATTAAAATAAATTGGATAATTTATTTAATTAATAGAAGAATGTTTGGGGATGAATTAATTAAATATTAATTTAATTAACTGGTGGCTAGTGGATTTTTAATCAAATAAATACGAAATATTTATTTAATTAAAATGGACATATTTATGTGACTACAGAATCCACTTTCCCTTTTTATAAGTGAATAAACCCTAATCCTTCATTGTCATAAATGCTTCACAATCTACTCTACCAGATGCCGGTTTTATAGTCTTATGCTAGGTGAAACTTCATCAATGATGAACACAACTCTCTAGATCTCTGCATATCTCTTCCAGGGAATTTATGAGATTTGCAATGAGTTTGCGAACCCCTAAGGCTTATGCCTCAGTTACCAGTGGAGTTTCCTACCAATGAAGGAATGCTTTGTTCTATTGTGGAGTTACCAGTGTTGTTGTATCTCCACTTGGTCCTTTAGATTTTCTAATCCATCTCTTGGTGTGATCCTATTATATTTCATCCACCTTCTTCTTTCCTTTCTCATTTGCTTTATCATTGTTGATCGATTGAGTCTTGCTTCTACAGTACTTAGCAATATGACCTATTTTGTTGCATGCATAATATGTAACTTTGTTCTTTTGAATTGGTTTGACATATCCGGTGTCATTCCTTGACCTACAATGATTTGCCAAATGTCCAAACTTTCCACATGCATGAAATTTATTATTCATCCTACAATCTTCTGACTTATGACCATATTTCTTATAGTTTGTGCATTGACCGGGAATAAAATTGTAGTTTTGATTTGCTCTATTTCTACATTGTTTAGCCATATGCCCAAATTTATTACAAACAAAGCATCTACCATTGAATTTATAAGCATTAGATTGCCTTATCGGTTTCCTCTGTTATGATGAGTTCTGCACACCGGTTGTTTGATCTGCAATACTGAAGCTTTCACCTTGTACAAATCCAAGTCCTCTAGAATCATCACTTTGCCATTGTCTTTTCAATAAGTCATCCAATTGTGCAGCACTGATCCTAAACTTTTCTTTCTACTCGCTTTCAGTAGCCAGATCATCTCTTAGAGTTATTACTTTTCTTTCAAGTTCTTGTTCATTATTTCGAGATTGCACCAAACTAGTTTTCAGCATATCATTCTCTTGAGCCAATCTGTCACATTCCTTAGATTTGTTCTTCAAAGATGTAGCAATATTTTCTTCTTTCTTATTTATATCCTCAATATCCTTTGACATCCTCATAGTCGGGTCTTGTCTTTCATTTTGCATGAGCATGTTTGTTTGACTCAGTTTCTGACAATGTTCCTTGAGTGCATTATCATCATCCTTTTTTTGCAAAAGTTCCTTCCTCCTAGCTTGAGTTGATGATAACCTTTCTTATAGGACAAGAATGAATTTATTTGCAGAATTCAATTCATCTTGCAGTTTCAAGTTCTTCATCCTTTCAGCATCATAATCCTCAAGAGCCATCTCAAGTTGCTTTTCCATAGCCATGCATAAAGAATCCGGTTTTAGGATCTTCCTCAAGTTTTTAAACTTCTTTTGAGGTCCCAGGCTCTGATACCAATTATTGGGATTGCAGACCACTAAGGGGGGGTTGGGGTGAATCAGTGTTCTGCTGGTAGGATAAGATTTTATGCTTTTATAACATACACACATAAACTGGTAAATGAATAAACATATAACTTGAAGCAAATAAACCATCTACATGAATGAACACCATAACACACAAAATTTATATGTGGAAAACCTCAAAGAAGAAAAACCAGAGTGGGATTTGTGACCCACAATATCAATTCACTTTCCATATGAAAGATATTACATAAAGAGGGGGTTTGCACATGCAGGAAGGCACACTGCCTAGAGCACACTACTCATCACTAAAGAGTCTCACTGACTACAAGCTTCTGTTGAAGTCAAACAATGATAATGGACTCAAAAAATGCATCTCTTATGCCAAAAAGAGTTTTGGTTATAGCTCTTCTATGTACCAGTTCATAAACCTTGAACACATCTACCTGTATCTCCTTCCCTCCAAGAATGTCTTACAAATATTTATAGATCATTGCATCATACAACACTCACATACAAATGATCTTCGCATAACACAAATCTATATTTACAATCCTATTTTGTTCACAATCTCATCCACATATTTCATTTACTCATAATGATCTAACAAACACACCTATATACCCTTTTCAAACAATATGCGTTATGTCAGCTTACAATACAAAAGATATACAATATTTGCCTTATACAACAATTAGAAAATGTTTTTTCACAAATAAAACTTCCTTGATGTCGGCTTCCCTAAAGTGTTGGATGTTGGTGTTGGTTATAACCCTGGATACTCAATGTCAGTGTCTATCGATGAATGCCTCCTAATGCTGTTATATGACTTCCATCTAATCTTGTTGCCATCAATGACAACAAAATGAATCCAATGAGTGTCAATTGCCAACACATTGTGGTGGTGTATGTGGATGACATGATTTTTGGAGGCAACAAGGACACTCTTTGTAGAGATTTTCCTGATCAGATGCAGTAAGAGTGTGAAATTTCAATGCTTAGAGAGTTGAAATACTTTATTGGTTTGCAGATTTCATAGCTAGATATGGGAATCTTCATCTCACAAACCACGTATGCAAAGGACATGCTAAATAAGTTTCAAATGGAGGACTGGAAACAACTGAGTACCCCCATGGTGATCGGATGCAAATTGAGTAAGAATGATGAGTCGCCGGTAGTGGATCAGACCTTGTATAGATCCATTATTGGCAGTTTAATGTATTTAATTGCCTCTAGACTGGATGTAGTGCAAGCAATGTGTATGGTAGTAAGATTTCAAGATGCACCTAGGTAGTCTCATATGAATGTAGTCAGAAGGATCTTCAGGTACCTACAAGGGACATTCAACTATGGACTATGGTACCCTGAGACGAGATTTTACCTTGGAGGCATACATTGATGTTGATTGGGTAGGTTGTATTGATGATTGGAAGAGAACAAGTGGTGATGCATTCTTCCTAGGTGACTGGTTGGTTTCATGGCACAACAAGAAGCAAGAGTCAGTTTCCCTTTCAACTGCTGAAGTAGAATATATTGTTGCTGCTACATGCTTCTCTCAAGTGTTATGGATGAAGAATACCCTCAAGGACATATAGGTGGACATCTCTGATCTTATTCTCATCTAGTGTGACAATTCCAGTGTCATCAACATGTCAAAGAACCCTGTGACACTCTCAAGGAAAAAACACATAGCCATCAAGTATCACTTTCTTAGGGAGAAGGTTGAAGGCCAAAAAGTAATGATGGAATATGTCCCTACCAGTGAACAAGTGGCATACATCTTCACCAAACCATTACCGATAAGCACTTTTGAGTATTTGAGACACAAGTTGGGAGTTGTGTCACCTTCCTCATGCACTTAAGTTAGTAAGGATACCTATGGTTCAGGGGGAGTTTAGGAATGTATGCCTTTGACTTGGTTGTAATCACACAAAGGAGATTTGACAAAGGGGGAGTCTACACAGTCTAAACAATGGAGTATGAATCAAAGGAGGAGAATAAACTAGTTAATTAAATACCCTAACCCTTTGTCATTGTTGTCAAGGGGGGATAATTCTGCTAGTATGGAGACTTGCAGGTGTATTGACATCAATGCAAAACTGGGAGATTGTTGGCATTATGTTGTCATTGATGTCAACCAGTAAGAAAGGAGTCTTGACCGATATGCAAGATAGGTGTGTAGAGAGGTGTGTTGAGTTGCCATATTGAGGAGTTGTCATACTGATGTCAACTAATATTTAGGAAGCAGTGTGCAAGTAGACAAGTCAGGTATATTACCGGTACTCATGAAATATAACATCCACGAGTAAACAATTTCACCTGTAAGCAGGCAAAGGATAACTTGGATGTGATGACCAGTATACAAAGAGAAGCGTAATGCACGTGGTAAATGGACTTAGTGGATGGACTAGTGTGTTTGATGGCAGATCAACTTTATCCACTGACAAAGAAGGGGTTAGCAAGTATAGAGGTCAACTAGTGAGGTTAGGGTATACCAGCAAGGTGAGTTGAACCACTAGTGTGTCTTGGTCGGTAAATGATGCCAAATAGACATAGAAATCTGAGGATGATGCCAAACCGACATAGTAGTTTGAAGATGATGCCAAACCGATATAGAAGACCGAATAGAGGTGGATGTTGACAAGGATGATAGATGGACATTAGGCAGCTAGCGCAAAGTGGTAGTCGAAGTGTGCACCAACGTGTAAGTTGCTGAGCAAGTTGACATTAAAACTTAAAACATTGAAATGGTGGTAGGGGTATATGGACCAAGTTGTGGTACCAAAAGGGGGTCTTAAGATGCCACTTTTTTCTGAACTTCAATGACAAATTGAACCTAATTACACTCCAAATTTGAAGATGCAATAAGAACAAGAGTCGAAGTGCTTCGAGTCTACTTCTAAAATACTAATTTATTTTGAAAATGGTGGAGATTAAGGGCTTCAAAAAGGGGGGCCACAAAAAGTGGTCCTATTTTTATGCAAAAAAAATAACATAGCATCTATTGTGGCCCCCCTAAAATGTTAACTTTTTTTTGAATTTTTAAAACTGCTTTGGTGAGAAATTAGCTAACACCTTGTAGTTTATGCCAGATTTTTCAGCTAATTTTTTAATGAGTATATGATTTTTTACTAATTTTCGAAGTGGACACATCCTGAAAAATAGAAATTTGAGCGTGCTCCCCCCTAAAATAATTGAAGACTAATTAAAAATCAAAATGTTTTTTTTTAATATTATGTAGAATGGAGTATAGTTTCTAAAAATGTAAGTTTTTTCAAAATCTGTTGAACGTGTAAAAATCTATACCCAAAATAGTGCATGTTGGTTTTTGACAAAAAACGGACACACTGACAAAAGAGATTATAGATGAAAGACTTAATGAAATCAAAATTTGAAATAAATTACATTTTTGGATAGCTAAGAGGGAGCTCAAGTTTACCACGGTATTTTTTTTTTAACTTCATTGAAACACGTGCAAACCTAACGGAGAGCACGACCAAAAATATGTCAAAATTTTCAATGTTCTGATAAAAACACGTCTCTAGCCTGAAATGGTCATCCAAACCTTTGGGTTGGATGCCCAAGCCAAATCCAACCCATAGGCTTGGTGTTTCCCAAAGCGGGCCATTTGGCGCATGCCAAATATGGTGCTTGCCCTATTTGGCGTGTGCCAAATGTGATAATGGATTTTCCCATTTGGCACATGCCAAATGTGGTCCATATTCCACATTTGGCGTGCGCAAAATAGGGAGAGTGCCAAATGTGTACATAGAAACCCCCATCTCACCTCTCCCTTCTTTATTTCCCTCCCCTCGTAGTTCCATCTCTCTCTATGAACTAGATCTCATACTCTCTCTCTCCCCTTACCTCTTCTCAGGCTCTTCATTCTTATAGATACATACTCTTCTTTGTCCCTCCCCTCTGTATCTCTCACAATTCCCTTA
Source organism: Cryptomeria japonica (assembly GCF_030272615.1). NCBI lineage: Eukaryota > Viridiplantae > Streptophyta > Pinopsida > Cupressales > Cupressaceae > Cryptomeria > Cryptomeria japonica. The sequence continues at coordinate 688,408,379 of NC_081408.1, read as the reverse complement.
TTCTCCTATCCCTCAAGCTATCTCCCTCTCCATCCTCACACCCATCTAATTTCCTCTCTCACCTCTTTCTCTCAGTTTCTTCCTCACTCCCTCCTCTCTCAAGGTCCTAAGGGGTCATAGGACACCATATGACCCTTTAGGACACAATATGAACCCTAACAACACCTAAGGGATCATATGGTGTCCTAAGGGGTCATAGGACACCATATGACCTCTTAGGTTACCATAGGACCCATAACGACACCATATGTTGTCTTAAGTGGTCATAGGACACCATATGACCCCTTAGGACACCATATAGCCCATAACGACACCATATGGTGTCTGAATGGGTCATAGGACACCATATGACCCCTTAATACACCATATGGTGTCAGTATGGTTTCTATGGTTTCCTATGACCCCTTAGAACACCATATGACCCCCTAGAACACCATATGGGGTCAGTATGTGTGCGATGATTCCTTATGACACCATATGACCCCTTACGACACCATACAACCCATAATGACAACATAAGGTGTCCTAAGGGGTCATATGGTGTCTTAAGGGGTCTAACACACCATATTACCTGTTAAGACACAATATGATCCCTAACAACACCTAAGAGGTCATATGGTGTCCTATGACCCCATAAGACACCATATGACCCCATAGGACACCATACGACCCATAACAACACCATATTGTGTCCTAAGGGGTCATATGGTCTCCTAAGCGGTCATGGGACACCATATGACCCCTTATAACACCATAAAACCCATAATGACACCATATTGTGTCTTAAGGGGTCATATGGTGTCCTAAGGGGTCATAGCACACTAGATGACCCCTTAGGACATCTGTGAGCCCTCCGAACACCATATAGTGTTGTTATGGGTCATATGGTGTCCTAAGGGGTCATATGGTGTCCTAATGTGTCATATAGTATCCTATGACCGCTTAGGATACCATATAACTCCTTACATTTTGTTAGGCTTCACATTGTGTCCTAAGGGGTCATATGGTGTCCTATGACCCCTTAGGACACTATATGACCCCTTAGAACACCATATGGTGTCATTATGGGTTGTATGGTGTCCTAAGTGGTTATTAGGTGTCTTATGATCCCATAGGACACCATATGACCCCTTAGGACACCATATGACCCATTAGGACAACATAAGGTGTCCTTAAGGGTCATATTGTGTCTTAAGAGGTCATAACACACCATATAATCCATTAAGACACAATATGATCCCTAACGATACCTAAGGGGTCATATGGTGTCCTAAGGGTTCATAGGATACCATATGACCCCTTAGGACACCATACAACCCATAACAAAACCATATTGTGTTCTAAGGGGTCATATGGGGTCCTAAGGGGTCATAGGACACAATATGACCCTTGACAACACTATGACCCTTAACAACCCCATATTGTGTCCTAAGGGGTCATATGGTGTTGAAAGGGGTCATAGGACACCAGATGACTCCTTAGGACACCATGTGACCCCTTAGAACACCATATAGTGTCGTTATGGGTCATATGGTGTCCTAATAGGTCATATAGTGTCATATGACCCCTTAGGACACCATATAACCCCTACATGTTGTTAGGGTTCAGATTGTATCCTAAGGAGTCATATAGTGTCCTATGACCCCTTAGGACACTATATGACACCTTAGGACACCATATGGTGTTATTATGGGTCGTATGGTGTCCTAAGGGGTCATATGGTGTCTTGAGGGGCCATAACACACCATATGACCCGTTAAGACACAATATGATCCCTAATGACACCCAAGGGGTCATATGGTGTCCTATGACCTTTTAGGACACCATACAACCCATAACGACACCATATTGTCTCCTACGGGGTCATATGGTATCCTAAGGGGTCACAGGACACCATATGACCCCTTACGACACCATACAACCCATAACGACACCATATTGTGTCCTAAGGAGTCATATTGTGTCCTAAGGGGTCATATGGTGTCTTAAGGGGTCTTAGGACACAATATGACCCCTTAGGACACCATATGACTCCTTAGAACACCATATATTATCGTTATGGGTCATATGGTATCCTAACGGGTCATATAATATCATATGACCCCGTAGGACACCATATAAAACCTTTCATGTCGTTAGGGTTCACATTGTATCCTAAGGGATCATATAGTGTCCTATGACCCCTTAGAATACTATATGACCCCTTAGGACACCATATGGTGTTATTATGGGTGGTATGGTGTCCTAAGGGGTCATATAGTGTCTTAAGGAGTCATAACACACCATATGACCCGTTAAGACACAATATGATCCCTAACAACACCTAAGGGGTCATATGGTATCCTATGACCCCATTGGACATCATATGACCCATTAGGAAACCATACAACCCATAACGACACCATATTATGTCCTAAGGGGTCATAGGACACCATATGACCCCTTATGACACCATACAACCCATAACGACACCATACTATGTCCTAAGGAGTCATATGGTGTCCTAAGGGGTCATAGGACACAATATGACCCCTTAGGACACCAGGTGACCCCTTAGAACAACATATAGTGTCTTTATGGGTCATATGGTGTCCTAAGGGGTCATATGGTGTCCTAACATGTCATATATTGTCCTATGACCCCTTAGGATACCATATAACCCCTTATGTGTCGTTAGGTTTCACATTGTGTCCTAAGGAGTCAAATGGTATCCTATGACCCCTTAGGACACCATATGGTGTCATTATGGGTCGTATGGTGTCCTAAGCAGTCATTAGGTGTCTTATGATCCCATAGGACACCATATCACCCCTTAGGACACCATATGACCCATAATGACAATATAAGGTGTCCTAAGGGGTCATATTGTATCTTAAGGGGTCATAGCACACCATATGACCCGTTAAGACAACATATGATCCCGAATGACACCTAAGGGGTCATATGGTTTCCTAAGGGTTCATAGGACACCATATGACCCCTTAGGACACCATACAACCCATAAAAAAACCATATTGTGTTCTAAGGGGTCATATGGTGTCCTATGGGGTCATAGGACACAATATGACCCCTGACAACACTATGACCCTTAACAACCCCATATTGTGTCCTAAGGGGTCATAGGACACCATATGACCCCTTAAGACACTATGTGACCCCTTAGAACATCATATAGTGTCGTTATGGGTCATATGGTGTCCTAAGGGGTCATATAGTGGCATCTAACCCCTTAGGACACCATATAACCCCTTTCATGTTGTTAGGGTTCACATTGTGTCCTAAGGGATCGTATAGTGTCCTATGACCCCTTAGGACACTATATGACCCCTTACGACACCATATGGGGTCATTATGGGTCGTATGGTGTCCTAAGGGGTTATATGGTGTCTTAAGAGGTCATAACACACCATATGACCCGTTAAGACACAATATAATCCCTAACAACACCTAAGGGGTCATATGGTGTCCTATGACCCCATAGGACACCATATGACCCCTTAGGACACCATACCACCCATAACAACACCATATTGTGTCCTAAGGGGTCATAGGACACTATATGACCTGTTACAACACCATACAACCCATAACGACACCATATTGTGTCCTAAGGGGTCATATGGTGTCCTAAAGGGTCATAGGACACAATATGACCCCTTAGGACACCATGTAACCCCTTAGAACACCATATAGTGTTGTTATGGGTCATATGGTGTCCCGAGGGGTCATATGGTGTCCTAACGGGTCATATAGTGTCCTATGACCCCTTAGGATACCATATAACCCCTTACATGTTGTTAGGGTTCACATTGTGTCCTAAGGGGTCATATGGTGTCCTATGACCCCTTAGGACACTATATGACCCCTTAGGGCCACATATGTTCGCATTATGAGTTGTATGGTGTCCGAAGCAGTCATTAGGTGTCTTATGATCCCATAGGACGCCATATGACCCCTTAGGACACCATATGACCCATACTGACAACATAAAGTGTACTAATGGGTCATATTGTGTTTTAAGGGGTCATAGCACACCATATGACTTGTTAAGACACAATATGATCCCAAACAACACCTAAGGGGCCATATGGTATTTTAAGGGTTCATAGGACACCATATGAACCCTTACAACACCATACAACCCATAACAAAGCCATATTGTGTTCTAAGGGGTCATATGGTGTCCTAAGGGGTTATAAGACACAATATGACCCCTGACGACACTATGACCCTTAACAACCCCATATTGTGTCCTAAGGGGTCATATGGTGTTCTAAGGGGTCATAGGACACCACATAACCCCTTAGGATACCATGTGACCCCTTAGAACACCATATAGTGTCGTTATGGGTCATATGGTGTCCTAAGGGGTCATATGGTGTCCTAATGGATCATATAGTGTCATATGACCCCTTAGGACACCATATAACCCCTTACATGTCATTAGGATTCACATTGTGTCCTAAGGGATCATATAGTGTCCTATGACCCCTTAGGACACTATATGACTCCCTTAGGACACCATATGGTGACATTATGGGTCGTATGGTGTCCTATGGGGTCATATCATGTCTTAAGGGGTCATAACACACCATATGACCCTTTAAGACACAATATGATCCCTAACGACACCTAAGGGGTCATATGGTGTCCTATGACCCCATAGGACACCATATAACCGCTTAGGACACCATACTACCCATAATGACACCATATTGTGTCTAAAGGGGTCATATGGTGTCCTAAGGGGTCATAGGACACCATATGACCCCTTACGACACCATACAACCCATAACAACACCATATTGTGTTCTAAGGGGTCATATGGTGTCCTAAGGGGTCATAGGACACAATATGACTCCTTAGGACACCATGTGACCCCTTATAACACCATATAGTGTCGTTATGGGTCATATTTGTGTCCTAAGGGATCATATGGTGTCCTAATGGGTCATATAGTGTCATATGACCCCTTAGGACACCATATAACCCCTTTCATGTCGTTAGGGTTCACATTGTGTCCTAACGGATCATATAGTGTCTTATGACCCCTTAGGACACTATATGACCCCTTAGGACACCATATGGCATCGTTATGGGTCCTATGGTGTCCTAAGGGGTCATATGGTGTCCTAACGGGTCATAACACACTATATGACTCGTTAAGACACAATATGATCCCTAAAGACATCTAAGGGGTCATATGAAGTCCTATGACCCCATAGGACATCATATGACCCCTTAGGACACCATACAACCCATAACGACACCATATTGTGTCCTAAGGGGTCATATGGTGTCCTAGGGGGTCATAGGACACCATATGACCCCTTATGACACCATATAATCCATAACGACACCATAGTGTGTCCTAAGGGGTCATATGGTGTCCTAAGGGGTCATAGGACACAATATGACCCCTTAGGACACCATGTGATTAGGACACCATGTGACCCATAATGACACCATATTGTGTCCTAAGGGGTCATATGGTGTCCTAGGGGGTCATAGGACACCATATGACCCCTTATGACACCATACAATCCATAATGACACCATAGTGTGTCCTAAGGGGTCATACGGTGTCCTAAGGGGTCATAGGACACAATATGACCCCTTAGGACACCATGTGATCCCATAGAACACCATATAGTGTTTTTATGAGTCATATGGTGTCTTAAGGGGTCATATGGTTTCCTAACGGGTCATATGACCCCTTAGGACACCATATAACCCCTTTCATGTTGTTAGGGTTCACATTGCATCCTAAGGGATCATATAGTGTCCTATGACCCTTTAGGACACTATAGGACCCCTTAGGATACCATATGTTGTCATTATGGGTTGTGTGGTGTCCTAAGGGGTCATATGGTGTCTTAAGGGGTCATAACACACCATATGAACTGTTAAGACACAATATGATCCCTAACGACACCTAAGGGATCATATGGTTTCCTATGACCCCATAGGACACCATATGACCCCTTAGGACACCATACGACCTATAATGACACCATATTGTGTCCTAAGGGGTCATATGGTGTCCTAAGGGGTCATAGAACACCATATGATCTGTTACGACACCATACAACCCATAACAACACCATATTGTGTCCTAGGGGGTCATATGGTGTCATAAGGGATCATATGGTGTCCTCAGGGGTCATAGGAGACAATATGACCCCTTACGACACCATACAACCCATAACGACACCATATTGGGTCCTAAGGGGTCATATGGTGTCCTAAGGGGTCATATGGTGTCCTAAGGGGTCATAGGACACAATATGACCTCTTAGGACACCATGTGACCCCTTAGAACACCATATGGTGTCGTTATGGGTCATATGGTGTCCTAACGGGTCATATGGTGTCCTATGACCCCTTAGGATACCATATATCCCCTTACGTGTTGTTAGGGTTCACATTGTGTCCTAAGGGGTCATAACACACCATATGACCCGTTAAGACACAATACGATCCCTAACGACACCTAAGGGGTCATATGGTGTCCTATGACCCCATAGGATGCCATATGACCCCTTAGGACACCATACGATTCATAAAGACCTCATATGGTTTAGTATATTGGGTTATAGGGTCTATGGTTATTGTATAGGGTCGAAGATTTAGCATATTTGGTCATACACTCTAGGGTATTCATTATAGATTTGAAATGGTTTAATTTTTATGGTTGTGGCTATAAAACTATAGGGTATAGAGTATAGATTATAGGGTATAGAGTAGAAATTTATCAAAGGTTAAAAAATTTCAATGGAAGTCATTTGGCTAGCGCCATATTTGGTGCTTGCCAAATGAGCTGCACTAAAAAATGGTTATATGGGACCCTTGACTCGTGATCCAAGCCCACATTCTCTCATTTTGTCTTCTTTTTGCACATGATCTGACAAAAAAATGCTTTTTGCATGGTGTTGACATTTTATGCAAGGTTATTTTATACATTCCATCATCCCTCCACCACCTTTTTTTTCATTTGGCAATGTCAAAGAGGAAGAACATAGTTTTTTTTATCAAATTTGAATAATTGAGGTAATATTTTCTTGTTTTTAGAATTCAAATACTTATTAAGTGTTATTTTGTTTAAATATTAGAATAAAAGTGTGAGTAAAAATTGATTATAATTTTCTTAGATTGACATTAGATTTAACAATGCATTTGAAGGAAGTTACATAAGAAAATTATTTGTTTAGTGGTTTCAAACAAAATCTGCAATTTCATACGTCCTTTTTAAGATCTTATGAAATAATTTAAAAAAGGAATACATGAAATAATTTTAATTTCATATATCCATTTTAACATATGCATAATTAGGACAGTCATAGATGCATTAGGACTGTCCTAACATAATTAGGAGAGTCATAGATCCATTAGGACTGCCCCTTACACCTCTTGAAATCTCTTTATGAATTAACTTTATTCTCTTTTATGTGCATGCACATGTAGAAATCATCATCATGTTGAGGAAATGACCAAAAAATGTAACACCGGAAGAGCATGAAGCTAAGAATGCAAAAAAAAGAGAAGGAATGAAGCAACTTCGTGAAAAAAGGAAATTGAATACCATAGAAGAAGAGGTTCCAATTGAAGAGGAAAATGAAATATCCATCCAATCTAAGAGAGACAAAATTGGCCACACAAAGGCAACATATGCAAAACCTTCGTGCAATGAGATAATTGAATCCCGAGGTTGAGAGCATGTCTACCACAATTCAAGTTGAAGGCACCCCATCTCTTACATCTCAAGTTGAAGGCACACCATGTCTTATTGGCACACCGTTGGTATCTACAACATCTCATATTGAATGCACACCCTCTATGACATTTGATGTTGCAAGTACTTCATCACTGACATCAAGTATTGGAGATACACCATCTTGTACACCTCAATTTCAAGGTATGTCATCATTTTTATCTCTGGTTGAAGGTATGCCACCTATCCCTAATGTTGTTGACATTCCTAATCTTGAGGTAACTCAAAGTTTGAGAAAACCTCCTAGATTTTTTCATAGAAAGCCTAAGTATTTGATTGATATTGATGCTAATGTTTTGAAACTAATGGTTGACAAGATTCCGAAGCGTACTTGTCGAAGACATGCTAACTGAATATGGAAAATATTTTTTGAGCCTTTAAATGAGATAGGAAGATGTCAACTATTTGTTGAAATGATGAGAAATCTGAAATTTAGGCCCATAATGAAGATTCTTGGGCTAATAACATCGATTAAATCAAGCAACAAATCTATTGTGAAGAATATGACGAATGCATATTGATGCCCTACAAAATGGGCAAGGTTAGTCAATGATAAATAACACACAAGACAAGAAATCGTTAGTGTTAGTCAATCAAAAACTAATCTAAACAGGCATATCAAGAGAGATACTAAAAACATGAAAGCATATTTAATTAAAGAAGAAAATATGATGAGGCATCTCCAAATACCTCCTAACATGCTCTTAGATTCTTCTCCCTTGTTCCTCTCCTCTCCAAGTTCCAAAATAGTGTAGCTCTCAGCAGCTTTTTGCATTATGGATGCTTATGGAGGATTGAGATTGTAGTATTGTGCTCCAAATGTAAAATGAAAAACTAATTTTAAGCTATTGATGCTAAAATAATTTATTTTAACCAAAATGACTATATATTAGTTGATTATGCTAAAATGCTCTCTTAAAATGCCTATAACTTAAATGCATACAAGTTTTCAGGATCTGGATTATGAAGAAATGAGCTCTATTTATAGGAAAAATGGAGCAATGGATGGTTGAGATTGAGTAATCTCAACAAGGGTCAGGATCGAATGATTTCAAATCCATGTGAGGGCTTTCAACCCAATCCCAGGATGACAAGTGTCAATGTGAGATAGGGTGAGAGGAGAGGGAATAAGCATTAAATGCTTGATATGACTTTGGGAGTTAAAGTCAAGGTTAATTGAATGAATAAACTCTTTATTCAAAGAATAAAGCTTTTATCCAATGGATAAACTCTTGTGCAAATGTAAAAAGGATGAATGGGGTCAAAACAATAAATGTTTGGGGAGACAAGTTTAAAATAACCATAAATGGTTATGTAAGAGCCATAAATGGTCATGTAAGAGCCATTAGTGGTCTTGGAAGACTTTGGGGGTTAATTTGTTGAACACACAAAGCATTAAATGTTTTTCAAAGACTTTGGAGTCTTTGAGAAGTGACTCCATTTTGCTTAGGAATGTGACAATAATTAGGGGATGGATTAGGCTAATTAGGAAGGGGTTAGAAGAATCTAGAAGGGGATTAAATTTTGCAAGTGGATTTGGTGGGTGAGGGAAAATAGGATTTTATTAAAAATAAAAATTCATTTATTTCAATAAATGTGTGCAAGTTGCATTTGTAAGAAAATGCAAGTGGGGGGGGACTAATGATTTAAATAAATGTTTTATTTAATTTATTTAAAAGAGAAATAGGGAGATTTAATTAAATAAATAGATTTTATTTATTTAATTGATTGGAATTTGATTTAATGAATTAATTAAAATAAATTGAATAATTTATTTAATTAATAGGAGAATGTTTGGAGATGAATTAATTAAATATTAATTTAATTAATTGATGGCTAGTAGATTTTTAATCAAATAAATAGCTAATATTTATTTGATTAAGCTGGATAGATTTGTGTGACTATATTTGCCCCTCTTTGAGACGGTGCGGTTTATCACCTCGTTTCAAAGAAAAAAAAATTGGTGTGAATAAAAGCTCCATAAAATGTAAATTTAATGGGTGGTATGCCCCCTCGAGAGATGGGCCAAAAAATTTCAAAAAATCAGGCGATCTCTTGAAAAAGAATAAAAATTGGCAGGGTGTTAGAAGAGAAGAAGTTAGGCATACGGGTGAAAAATAGAAGAAAACGGGGGAAAAATGGAGAAATGGGGGGGCTCAGGAAGTTCACGGGGACCATGGCAGTGAGCAGGGGGAAGTTACGGTGACGACGAAGGGTATAAATGGGGTGAAAGGGATGAAAACATGATCATTTGTGACCGCGACTAGTGTGAAACCAGAGCTCTAATAGTGACCTTTTGGAGGAGCGAGTAGCAGTCAGGATGTTGATACCGATTGCAGAGCACAGATTTGAGTGAGTACGATGGTTCCAGCGCCCAGATGACTACAGACTAGTGGTACACAAATTTGAATTTTTAATTTTTATATATTTTTGATACGTTTTTAGCTGAGTCCAAGTCGGGTCAGAGAAAGAGCGCTGGAACTTTGTTTTTAGCACTTTTGCTCCATGAACTAGCACTTCTGTGCCGAAATGACACTATTGCCCCATTGTTTGAGCGCTTTTGTTTGGTTGTAGCGCTATTGTATGCAAGTTTAGGCGCTATTGATTAATAAGCGCTATTAAGGTCTGGTTTGAGCGCTATTGATCTTTATTAGCGCTACTGTGTAGTGGTTTTAGCACACTTGTAGTTTGAGCACTATGGGATAGCTGATTGAGCACTTTTGTTAGGGTTGTAGCGCTATTGTGGAGAAACTAGCACTTTTTGTTGGTAAAATAGCGCGTTTGCTTTAGGATAAAGAGATGCCTCATTTGGATGAAGAAAATCTTCCGATGCCAATGATGGATGGATGGCAATGTGAAGTGGGAGTTGTTTTGAACCATAGCAACCTGATGAGACTTAGGTCATTTATAAGATAAATGCCTGTTGAAGTCTAGGTGGCCATGACTGCTTACCTGTTGAGACCCGAAGATACTTGATCAAAGTATCTGTTGATAGTCTAGGTTTAAACTTAAGAAAGTTTGAAAACAAAACAACCAATGGTAATTGATGAATGTCCATGTGTAGGAGGAGCTAGGTGTGTTGCAGTTACGCAAGCGACATCCTGCGACACAGGGGTTGCGAGATCGATTGTCAGAGGTGGAGATTGATTGCATTGCCACGACTGGACTATATGAGGTGATGCACATGCTCGTGATTCGTATGAATCACAGATTGATCACAACATTAGCAAAGCAGTGGCACAGTGAGACGTGCACCTTCCATCTGGCACAAGGGGAGATGACAGTGACTCTAGAGGATGTGTGGCGCATCCTGCAGATTCCGATTCGGGGAGAGCTTATCACATACGACAAATCCTGGGGGACTCTTGCAGTGCAAAGAATTTTTGATGAGGACATGTTTATTGATGATGGCTCCATTGTTTGGGAGGAGATCACTGCTTTATATGAGCTGCTACCAGTAGTCTTATTAGGTATCATGGGAGGACTTCTTTGTTCAGATAGGTGATCACATGGTTTGGCCGTGGGGTGGGGGTAGGTGATTGAGATGATGGTTATTGAGGGGACCCGATTTGCGTGGGGGCCGTGCATGCTGGCGCACCTGTACCAGGAGCTCCATGAGGTGGTTTACCGAGAGAGAGGTTCTTTAGCAGTGGGCATGATGTTGCTGCATATTTGGGCCTGGGAGCACCTACCAGTGACTCGATCAGTGAGTCTAAGATTCCACACAGTAGACCAGCTGTATATGTTCATGTATAGTGGCATGATGAGTCAGCCCCACCTGGGGAAGTTAGAGTGGTGGCGGCGGGCATTGGATGATCTGGATGCAGTGATATGGCGGCCATACGTGGAGTGTGAGCCATGGGATGATGCGCAAAGGCACTCCCTTATGTTTTTATGACTCGATTCCTCATTGGGAGGACCTCATACCATGTGGAGAGACAGGTGCCTGAGAGGGTGCTAAGACAGTTTGGACAACAGCAGGGACTGCCCAGTGGATCAGGAGAGTATGCTCGGGTTATTCGAGAGAGGTACGCATGGGGGCCAGTGCTACCATATGATCAGACATTGGTTGAGTTCCAGACACTGCAGGCGAGACCGTGGGATATATGACCGAGGATCATGGATGTAGGAGTTACAGATGAGTACACGTAGTATCGGGCAACGCACCCGATCCAACGGATATTGGATCCAACAGAGCCGATCCCAGATTTTGAGGATGAAAGGGGATGGAGATAGAGGAGAGTAGGAGGTTGAGGACCCAGGGAAGGTGGAGGAGATGGAGGAGGGGGTGGAGGAGGTGGTGGAGGTGGTGGTGGAGGAGGAGGAGGTGGAGGAGGTGGTGGGTTGGGGATGTAGAGTCAGTGGAGAGGGAGAGGTGGACTGCCTCTACAGATATCACAAGGACCATTGATACCGGGAGGAGTTCAGCTGAGTGGGAGGGGGATGGAGAGGGAGATCCCGATGGATAGAGGGGAGGGGACTACTAGAGAGGGGGGTATAGGTGAGGCGGCTATGGACACCAGGGAGGGAGCCACTGGAGATCTGCAGGATCATATGATAGTACGCTTGTAGACTTAGATAGAGGATTTGGAGGTGGAGGTGGCAGCTAGGGATTTGCAGCTATTTGCACGGGAGTCAGAGCTGGCAGTGGTGCTATGGGAGAGGGATAGTGTAGTGGAGAGATTGGCCGAGCTGCAGGAGAGAGTCCAGGTTGGAGTAGGAGCACAGGGTCCTACAGGGGAGGTGATGAGGGAGATGCAATGAGCATAGGCAGAGATAGACTACTGGCGGGGTTTATGTGAGCAGGTTGTGCTAGTTAGTCAGTGAGCTCTTAGCTATTCTTAGATGCGGCAGGCTAGATCAAAGCGATCACAGAGGACGCAGAGCAGTGGGGGTGTGATGGGTCCTCTGAGGAGGGAGAGATCAGGAGATGCAGGAGCGAGTGGGGGTTCGATGAGGCCTCCACGGAGAGATGGATCAGCTGGTGCTGGCACTAGTGGGAGAGCAGGTGGTGATGGTGGTGGTGGTACAACATCTGGCCAGAGTGGCATTTGAGAGAGCATTTTTGCATATATGTATTGTATCATTGTTTATTTGTTGGACTGTATCTTGGATGGCTCTTGGTAGCCGATTTTGTAGACTTCATTGTACTCTGATATATGAGATGATATATATATATATATATATATATGAGGAGATCCCATATTGTGATGATATGCAGTGGATTATGTATGGATGTTTATGCAGGATGACGAGTTATTGCTTAGATGGATTTGTGTATATGTATGCATTTGATGAGATGTTTCTTATATGCATGTTTTTATGATGATGTATGATGTGGGATACTGACATATGAATACAAGTTTATATATGTATGATTTGATTTGATTTTTGATGTAATGCTTTATGTATGTTATGCCATGATGATGATGTATGCTTATGATGATTTATTTATAGGATTTTGGTGTTTCCTATTGCAATATAATGATAAGATGATGTTAATGCAATGGTTGAATGATTGATTTTATGTATGGATATGCATCTAGATGTTTTTAGATGAATGTAATATGGATAAACAAAATGTAAAGTACAAATGTTTATATGATACTGCCTAAACGAATGCATATGTAAAATGGATATATATAAAATGGTATGAACCAATGTTTGGAAACAAATGGATTTATGATTCTAAACATTTAAATATGATTTAAGTAAGAATGATAATGTGATGATACTATAACTTATGTTTTTAATAACTGCACCTTAATGCAATTTAAAAAGGAGGATAATGAATGCAATGTGAAATGAATCCTAGAATGAGCATAATAAGATACTTAATAATGGATGAATGAATGCATCTTTTTACTATAAATGAATGTATGTAATGATAAATGATAAAGGATAATTGAAATGATGATGGATAATTGACCCTAAATGAATGCATATTAAATGATTCAAAACAATCAAAGACAATTTTGATCCCATGAATGAATCTAATTATTTAGGATCGATGCAATGATGCAAATGATTAATGAAAACTAATGTCAAAAATGAACTATATGCAATGTTTAAGTTAAAAATGACATGAATGGACTTAATGCAAGATGCACCTAAATGTGATGATGATATGACTATGAGGAATGCAAGGTTTTTAAGATTTTGCATGATGCATTGATGATGTATCAGAGTACTCGATCGTGATTGTATCCAAGACCAACCTTTAATGGTCACGTTTGCATATAAAGCCTATATATGAATGAATGAATGGATGGGTGATATGCAACGGAATGCAATATATAAACAGATGAGATGAAATGACAATCCATAGTGCTCTATTTTCATCATTGAGCTTTTTAAAATGTTGGAAGAGAATACAAGCATCTTGACATAATGATTCAAGATGACCTGAGTATTCCTTACATGGATTTTATATAGCAAGTTAATACAAATGACTTGATATAAGGGTCAAGTCAACCAGAGTATTGCTTGCGAAACAGACAAAGATTATCTCCTTTCATGCACGACTTGGATCATCCTCCTTGATCTTAGGCTGATCATATCCCGAGACAAGTGCATACCGTACTAAGAAATAAAATCTTTATCCAATTTGGATGAGGAGGAACCAAAGAATGAGCATTGTACCTACAAACAAACAGTATATACATAAAGAATAAAGAATAAGGATCCTTGGTAATTGTTCATGCTTATATGGTCGAGGTATACGCTGTAGTCAGCAAGCTGTAATGATCTATGACTGCATTTGGCATAAGATCACATAGCTTGGTGAACTTCCCACGTAGACACCATTAGTACATGCCCCAGAACTTCATCAGAATTAATGTGCCGAAGATACACAAACAATATTGCAAGATCCTGATACAGATAAACAAATGATTGTACTCATAAATCAACCAAGTATTTGATAGCTTAACATAATTTTCTTGTCAAAGACAATTTGATTGTTGATGTCGATTGTTTTGGTCGATTGATAAGTAGTCATTTTGTGGAGTATATCACAAATGTTTGTTTTGTATCTTCATGGATGAGTATGTACAAGGTGTTTGCCATGTTTTTGTTTGATTTTTGATGGTTTTTCGATGTTTTTGGATTTTGTGAGACATTCTTGAATGTTTTTGGATTTTTGTGAGACATTTTTGAATGTTTTTGGATTTTTGTGAGACATTTTTGAATGTTTTTGCCAATGAATCACTAGTAATGTAGAATCCACTTCCATCAACTAGATTGAGAGGGTATTACCCCCAAGTGTAGACATGACTATGAAAAAGTGGGATGCAAGACGCATGAAGTACTATCTTTGATTACAGATCAAATAACAAGCCATGGTTTGGGATGGATGTGTGTATGTATGAATGTGATTGCAACAAGCCTGAAAGATATTGGAGCCATTGTCTTTACGAGTGGCGCCTGTTTTCCAAGTTTTCACTATCGCACTTACCCAAGGTGCCACTGGAGTGGTTGTTCACTGTTTGGATGGATGATTTTTCTTTACTATTTTGAATGTTTTTGTATTTCTTCAGGACATTTTTTGAATGTTTTTGGTATTTTCTTATATGCAAGGGAGCCTAATGCTCTGGACAGCTTAGGTATAAAACCGTTTGAGGTGCATGCTGTTAATTGGATCTACGAGTGGTTCTCCTTCTGATGTAGCCAACTGATATGCCCCAGACCCGAATATAGTAGTAACAACATATGGGCCCAGCCAGTTTGATTCAAACTTTCCCTGATGTTCTCTGTGTGGTTGGTTGTGAGGATTCTCTCATAGAACAAGATCACCTACCTCAAATGTACGAGATCTAACTTGGTGATTGTAGTTTCTACTCATGCGCTGCTGATAGGCTTTGAGGTGATTGTATGCAGCTTGTCGTTTCTCATCAAGTAACTCTAAGTCCTGAAGACGGGATACTTTGTAGGCTTCATCATCAATTAGATTATGCAAGGAAACCTGTAATGATGGTATCTCCACCTCAATAGGTAAGATAGCTTCGGCACCATAGACCAATGCATAAGGAGTTGCACCTGTAGGGGTTCGAATGCTAGTTCAATATGCCCATAGCACTGGATTTAGTTGAACATGCCAATCACGATCGACACCATTGACTGTCTTCTTGAGGATTCTTAATATGTTTTTATTGGATGCTTCGGCCTGACCATTGCCTTGTGGGTAATAGGGAGTGGGAAAGTGGTGTTGGATATGAAATTTCTCACAAAGTTCATGGACATCCTGATTTTTGAAAGGAAGACCGTTATCTATGATGATGGACATGGGCACACCATACCGGCAGATGATGTAGTTGAGGATGAATGAGGCGATCTGCTTGCTGGTGACTTGGGTAAGTGGAACAACCTCGATCCACTTTGTGAAATATTCGGTGGCGGTAATAATGAATTTATGGCTGTTGGATGAAGATGGATGAATTTTACCCATAAGGTCAGGGCCCCATTGACAAAAAGGCCATGGTGTTGTGATTGGTTGGAGTTCCTGGGCTGGCGCATGTATCAGGTCACCATGAACTTGACACTTCTTGCATTTTCTGACAAAGTAGTAGGAATCTTTTTCCATAGATGGCCAATAGTATCCATTGCGCAAGAGTTTCTTGGCTAGTAATGGACCAGTTGAGTGAGTCCCGCAAATTACTTCATGTACCTCTTCCAAAGCCTTTGTTATCTCACCTTGTTCCAAACATCGAAGGAGAGTACCATCAAGACTGCGTCGGTATAGGGTTTCGACAATAATGGTATATCAAGCAGTTTGGCGAATGAAGGTTTTATGTTGGTTATTCGATTGGTTGGGAGGAAGGGTGTGATCATGGAGAGAGGTGTAGAACTCACCATACCATGGGGATTCAGAACCGACAAGGCGACATATCATTTCAGATTTGGGGATATCATAAGCGGGAATCCAAAGCTGTTCTACCAAGAACTCATAGCGTGTTGAATTCTATGGAAGATCTAGGAGAGATGCAATGGTAGCCATAGAGTCAGCAGCTCGATTCTAATCTCTTGGTATCTGCTCAAAAGTGATAGTAGTAAATGATGTCTTTAGATTGTCCACCATTTGCTTATATGGCATGAGTTTATCATCCTTGGTCTGATATTCATCGGTTGCTTGTTGAATGACTAGTTGTGAGTTGCCATATACTTGCAGTTCTTGTAATTTCCATTGTATGGCTAACCTGAGTTCTGTGATCAAGGCCTCATACTCTGCTATGTTGTTGGTGCATGGAAATGTGAGTCTGTAAGACTTTAGGATGCTGTCACCTTGAGGTGTGATAAATAGAATGCCTGCCCCCGAGCCATGCCTAGTGTATGAACCATCAAAGTATAATTTCCATGGTTGTGTTGTGGTAATCATGAATAGCTCTTCATCTGGAAAATTGGAAATGAGAGGATGATCGCCTATGAGTGGTGCATCAACCAACTGATCTGCAATAACTTGACCTTTGATAGCTTTACGATCCACATACTCGATGTCAAATTCACTTATAATCATCACCCATTTGGTCAAGCGACTTGTCAATGCTGCTTTGCTGAGTAAATACTTGAGTGGATCAATCTTTGCAATGAGTCGTACTTTATGTGTTAACAAATAGTGCCTTAGTTTAGTAGCTGCCAGGATTACTGCTAGGCAAGCTCGCTCAATAGGTGTGTAATTGAGTTCATAGCCCACCAGTGTGCAAGAGATGTAGTAAACAACACACTCTTTTCCTTCTGCATTATGTTGTGCCAATAGTACACCCAATGCTGTACTTGTTGCTGAGATATAGAGTAACAACGATCTACTTAGATCTAGTGGCATCAACAATGGTGGATTCATGAGATAGTCTTTAAGCGTCTGAAATGCTTGCTGGCATCTGGCATCCCACTGAAAGCGGATGTTCTTGTGTAGTAGGTGTGTGAATGGGTGATATTTATCGGTCAGTTGTGCAATGAATCTTTGGATAGATTAGAGTCATCCTTGTAGGGTCCTTAACTGACTGATATTCTTTGGAGGTGGCATGTCCATGATTGCCTTAACCTTTGCTGGATCGACCTCAATACCTTTGCTTGAGACAATGTATCCTAGAAGCTTCCCGGAGGTCACTCCAAAGACACATTTCTTTGGGTTGAGTCGAACATTGTATTGTTCCAGTCTATCAAAGATTTTACCTAAGATGTGGAGATGTCCTTCTCTGGTAAGTGATTTTGCTAGTAAGTCATCCACATAATCTTCCATCATAGTATGCATCATGTCATGGAAGATGGTGGTCATTGCTCTTTGATAGGTCACTCCTGCATTCTTTAGACCAAAAGGAATTACATTCCAGCAATATGTGCCCCATGGACATGTGAAGGTTGTCTTATGTTGATCTTCTGGTGCGATCTTTATCTAATTGTATCCTAAAAAGCCATGCATGAGTGAAAGCATGGCATGTCCTACTGTCAGATCCACTATGATGTCAATATTTGGAAGGGGGAAGTCATCCTTAGGACAGGCTTTATTCAGATCTTTGAAGTCAGTACAAATGTGGATGCCCCCTTTTGGTTTGCCGACATGCACAATGTTGGAGATCCATTCTGCATAATCAATTGGCCTAATGAAACCAACATCAAGGAGTTTCTTGAGTTCTATTTTGACTAGTACTGCAATCTGAGGATGCATCTTGTGAAGCTTTTGCTTGATAGGTTTGGCTCCTTCTGCTATGGTGAGGTGATGCATGACTAAATCAGGATCAAGCCCAGGCATGTCAGCATATGACCAGGCAAAGTTGATATGACGCTTCTGGAAGAACTCTATAAATTTAGGTTGTTCCTCTAGAGTGAGAAGAGATGCCAGATGTATGATATGAGGATTTTCAGGAGTACCCACATTGTATTCTTTGGTTTCCTCGATGAGAATCGTTGATCGTTCCTGTTGTGTACTAGCAGGGAGAATGTCAAACCCTTCATCCTCAGGCACCTCAGAGAGGTTTTCACCATTGGATACACTCTTTCTTTTTACTTTTGTGGGATCAAACAGTGCCACAGTGTGGTTTTCACTAGAAGATCCATGTTTCATTGTTATATTTTTGCAGCTAAAAGGTTTGGCATCCACTCTGAAGTATGCTACGCTATTAAGTTCAATGGCGAATCTAACTTTGTGATCCCCACTTGGTAGGTTATCCCTTAATTCCAAAAAGTCAATGATAGCCTCATCATTTTGGAAGAAGTCAAGACATGGGGGATTTGGTTGGTTCCATTCGATGAGTTCAGGGTGAATAATGGGCATTACTTCATCGATTAGGTTAAGTGCGTTAGATGTATCAGTGAGGGTTAAGACATTATGGTGAAGGTCATTGATGGTACTCTCCTTATCAGAATCAGGCGTAGGATGAGACATAGGGTTTGTGGAAGATGTTTCCAGTTCAGGAACCCAAGTGGTCTTTATCTGTACTTCTCCATAAATAGGGATGTCTTTGCGTGGTGGAAGTAGTGATGTGTCTTCCTCATCTGAAGTATTAAGCTGTACAGAATCAAATTCCCATTCATGTGAGTCGGTCTCTGAGTCACTTTCCAGCATCTGATTACTATACCATACTGGGATTTCCTTTGAGTTAAACACTGCAGGTGTGATTGGTTGATGTACCTTTGTAGTGATCGGTGTTGTAGGAAGTTTGATGGGGATAAAAGAATCTGGTACAAGAAGTATCGACAGTGTTGACTCATTGGCTTCTGCTGAACTGCTGGTGCCATAGATACTGTTGCGGGTTCTGATACAATTGCTGCTGTTAATGGTGCTACTGATGGGATTACGGGTTCATTTGGTGGAATGAATCGCATTGGTGATGGTTGCATTGAGTTTGTGAGCCTCGATGGGGCAGTTGGCATGGTGCTTGAGGCTGCTTTAATGATGAAAGGTGTCCTTTTTGCAGTAGGTTGACATAATGGTTTGCTGGGTTTCCCTTTGAATCTAAGTTTAGGAAAGATTTCTTTCTCAAATCCTAGGCCTGTATTACCTTTGGGCTTTAATTATGGCAGCAGAGGTTCATGTCGTCCTTGTTTGCAATATCCCAAAGCACTCTGACCATCATACCCCATTCTTTTCATAATGAGGAGACCTTTGCCATACTGATCCATAGGAAGTTTAACTTGTGGTATATTAGTGGTGATGGGATCTTTGTAGATCCATTCCGCTAGGTCCTCATCTTGGGTTTCTTCCTTTTGACTCTTTCCAAGGATGAACGGTGTCAAAGCACATGCTGGTGTGATCAGTGGTTGCTGGAGTAACTGCTGTGGTTTACCATGTGTTCTAGGAGAAGTGGGCATTTGTCCCACACAAAAGAGTTGACTCAAGTTGTATTCCCTGGGACCTTCCTCTGCTATTTTCATCTTAATCTTTTCTTGCTTGGGTATAGTGGTGTTTGAACTGGCAAGAGAGGCTGGACTTATATATGATGTGGAGGAAATGGCTTCTCTATTATTAGGAATGGTAATCTCTGGTTGATGGTTGATATTATGGCAAAACGTAAAGGGATTTGCATCACCCAGGATTGTGATCTCTACACCGTTATGTGGGAACTTGATACATTGATGGTAGGTAGATGGAACAGCTTGCATGGCATGTATCCAAGGTCTTCCTAATAATAGATTGTATGACAAAGGAAGGTCCAGAACCTGATAGATGATGTGCTTTACCACGGGGCCTACTCGGATTGGTAGTACCACAGCTCCTTTGGATGAACGCTCTGCATCGTCATAGGCTTTGATTGTGATCTTCTTATGAGGATCCACTGATTCTACCACATATCCCAATGCTATGACCAACTGTAGTGTACAAATGTTTAGGCCTGCTCCATTATCTATCAAGACTCGCTTGATCCTATGCTGATTAATAAATCCTTCAATGTGGAGTGAGGCATTATGAGGTTGCTGGAAGGAAGAGTTGTCACTTTCAGAAAAAGTGAGACAAGGTGATGACTTTAGACTTCCAACCATGGCTTGAAATTGGTTTGTATTCAGATTTGCAGGGACTGACGCCTCTTGGAGTGCTTGATCCAAGATAGTTTTATGAGATGGCGATAGGCGAAAAAGCTCTAAAATGGATATAAGTGCAGGCATTTTGTCTAATTGTTCCACAAGATTGTACTGCTTTGGGATGGAGGTGGTACCTTGTGGAGCTACTTTTATGGTGACCTTGCCATGACGTGTAACAACAGAGCAATTTGAGTTGGGATTTTTGAAGGTTATAGTTGCAACTTGTTCACTGGCATCATACAAATGATTTACAGTGTAATTATATGCAGCCTGTGTATAATCAGTGGTATCAATGCCTCACCTGGAAGTGGAAGGACCCCTTTGATCTTGTGATGGAAGTGGATTTTTGAACATCAGATGATCATTATTGGTTGTTTTTGGGTCATGTCCTTCTATTTCAATTTCTCCTCAATCAATAAGATCCTGAATGAGATCTTTCAATCAATGATAATTACTTGTCTTGTGTCCTCTTCCTTGATGGAATTCACAGTGTTCAGTATCTCTCCACCATGCCGGTTTGACTTGAGGTTCATAGTTTGATAGTTTAGGTAGAGTGACCAGATTTTGAGAAATGAGTTGTTGAAATACTGTTTCAATGGGTTCCCCTAAGGGAGTGTATGTACATTTCTATTTTTACTGATGAGGTCTTGGTTCATCGTGAGATGTGATGTGACCTTGATTGGAAGGAATATTTGTGTTATTCTGAGGTGGAGGATTTTGTCCTGCAAACCGAACCACAGGTTGTGCATTTTGGATAGTCTGAGCATCCACAACCCCATCGTTGACGATATTCTTGTTTTTGTTCCAGAAGCTTGGTTTATCACTATTGAAGCACGGGTGAGGACCATCTTTTGGTTCATTAAATATTTTGATGAGTCCCTTCTTAATGAGTGCCCGTTCACATTTCAAACCTTTGGTGATCATATCATTAAAAGAGTCAGTGTCTTTGACATCCAGGTGAAATTCCATTTCTTCGTTTAAGTTGGAAATGAATATTTCCACTAGTTCTTGTTCAGGTAACTGAAGAGAACGTCTACTAGACATTTGGCGCCATCGTTGCAGGAATACTGAGAATAGTTCACTTGGTTTTTATTTGGTGTTGCACAGATCAGCCATGGTGATGGCGCGTTCAATGTTATGAGAGTAATGAGCTAGGAACTTCAGGATGAGTTCCTCAAATGTTCTAATGCCACCTGGTAGTCGGGAAAACCATGATGTAGTTGTTCCTCCCAAGCTTTGGGGAAAAAGGCACATTAGGTATGTGTCTTCATATGCCACTTCGAGACAAGTGGAATGAAATTCTCTGACATGATCACGGGGATCCCCCTTTCCTCTATATTTTTCAAATTTGGGTGTTTCGAATCCTCGTGGAAAGGGTGGCATATTGTAGTGTCCTAAAATTGTGACACTTGCAATTTTGACTGCATTTGGGTCTTCACGATGGTGATGCAACACGGAACCTGAATGGAGACCCTGAAACCTATTTATGGCATCAAAAATTGCATTTTTCAGTACCTTGGCCTGATCCTCCTTGCACCCTACTGTCCTGGGAGGTGGGACCATGGTGCCAAGCGCCCTGGTCCTTCAGGACTAGGGCGCCCAGTGCCCTAGTCCCCCAGGACCATGGCGCCCAGCGCCCTGGTCCCTAGCCCTATTTTGGGCCCAGTCTCTTATGGGGCTTCGGGTCTTTAAGTTTGCAAATTGGAAAATAAGGTTGCTAAGTTGGCCCAAGGTCGAAAAAATCAGTCTTTCAACCCTAATTAGCAAGTATATAAACTACATCTCCTCTCCCATTTTGAGGAAGAAGGACATATGTGTACAAGACGCGGAAGCGATATTAAAACATTCAAGCATTCAAGCATTCAAGCATTCCTTCAAGCAATTGAGCATTCTAAGTCTCCATTCAAGGCTAAGTGTTGCATTCAAGACAAGGATTCAACCATTGAAGAGGAGATCACATACAACATACAACATACAACAACAATTACACCTTCGCATGTAAGAATACAAACATTCTTACAACAAGGTATTGGTACTTTATTACATTACATTTACAGCATTTCTCATTTCTTGGTTAATTCCAAAATCGGGGTTTGACCTAAGGGCAAACCCCTAATCCCTAACCCCCCAATCATCCTCTCTTTTCTGTGTGTAGGTTGCAGGTACGCGGCTGTAATTGAAGATTTGGAATCCTTGTGTAGAGACGAACAGATCCCCCTTCGTTTCGCGGATTTTTCGGAGGACCGTGTGCACGCCGGGCGCCATCGTCCTGTCAACTTTTGCTCAAATTTGCAGGACAGCACCGTCTCGACATTTTACTTCTAATTCCAGGTCTGCAGCTTCATCCCGTATTCCTATCTCTATTTATAAGCGAATCTTTCTCACTTTACATGCATTCCTAGCTCAATCCTTCTATCTACATTCTTTACAAAAGAGGGTAGCCCTACTGTCACAACCCTTGAAACTCATTTAGAATCCAATCTTGCATTGTGTGGGATTGGATCTTGTGGGTTTCAACCCCTCTTTTGAATGTAAAGTCTCCCCTAAGTGAAAACCGTCAACCCTAGTGACCTCCTTTCTCTCTCCTTGGAGTGGTGGGGGGAACACTTAGGGTTCGATTGCGATTTTCCACTTTACATTTTGGTGAACCCAACGTGAACATCCTTTCTGATTATTCATGGTTAGATCTGAAAATTGGATGCCTTGATTACATTTCCATGTTTGATCTTTTGCAAATTTTAGAGGTTAATTGCATAAAAACCCTAAATTTTCTTTTTAGTAATTAAGCTTGTGAAATGTCTAATTATTAATGCTTGTTTCAGATCTACCCTTCTATTGCAAATTATCAATTCATATTTGTGCTTTAATTCTAAAAATTAAGTGGTTAAGTGTCAAAACCCTAATTTTTAAAACCCTCTTGATTCAACCTTTGACCGACAATCTCACTGATCAAAACATCTCCAAATCAGCTATAACTTTGGATTCCGCAAAAAAATCATATCTTTCATCCCTGAAAATTTGGAAAAAAGTTGCGAGGACTGTGTGCACCCCGAGCGCCATCGTCCCCGACATTTTTTCTGAAATTTCGAGAGCTAGATCTTACTGTATTTTTCTGCTAAAATCCAGAATCTTGGCTAATTTCATCAATTCTAAAACTTTCAAAATTAAAGTCAAAGTTGGTCTAGTGATTGCTTGGATTAAGGCTTCTAATCATTCAAAAAATTGTTGAAATTGAAATTTTGTGTCAAAATTGTGTTTCTTACTGTCCTAAATTTGAAAAGTGTGTCGGCATTCATTCGAAATCTCAGTGCTTTATTCAAATTCTTGCAATTTGTGACTTTTGAAATTAAGTGTTTAATTACACCAACTTTGATTTCCACTTTCAAAATTGAATTTTGCGTGAAATTGAGTCAACTTTTAAAATTCAAAACTTGCATTGCTTTTGGTATTCCCTCTAAAATCATAAAATTCAAAATTTCAGTTTCCATCTGTTTTTCAAAATTCAAATTTTGCATTTTTCAACAATCTTGGTAGGGTTCAATTTTGAGATTGCAACTTTAATTTGGCCTATCTACAGATCATAAAATCACTCAATTTTTTCAGATTAGCTTTAAAATCATCATAACTTTCATCAATAAAAATTTCAAAAAAAGTTGCGAGGACCATGTGCACTCCGTTCGCCACGGTCCCTGACATTTTTTCTGAAATTTTGGGAGATTGTCGTGATTGCATTTAACAGCCTAAATCTAGGAGATTGGCTGATTTTATTGAAATTTGCTACCTCTAAAGTCAAAATCTTCTCTCCCTCTCTAGTGCATGAGTTTTACAACAATAAGCCCTACTTACGCTATTCCCGTTAGACGAAGCCTTAGAATTAAGTCTTTCCAAGGTTTAATTACTGAGGAGATGGAACCTAATTTGAATAGCCTTTTTAACGAGGACACGGGTAATTCCTCTAATCCTCTTAATGATGAAGAAGCTCTCCATGAGGTTTCTGTAGAACAACTTTCAAAATTGGATAACCAATTTGATGATTTTCAGCAATGGATGTCTCAAGAGTATCCCGATAGTCAAGCTCTTTCATTAATTGAGGGTCTAAAATGTATGGTTCAAAGTGATAAGAATGGAATTGATATTTTGCGTGGTATTGCACACATTGTGGATTCAAATGTGATGCCTATGAAGAGTTGTGCTGAAACTTTAGGTTATACACAACCTCCCACTCAAGTTAATCATTCTAGTCCTTTGACAACTTCTATTGCTAGCATACCTACCTTTACATCAAACATAATGACTACTTCTATACAAGACATTCCACCTATGATCACCAGTCATGGGGGCAATCTTTCCTCTTCAATTAACCCTCTTCCTTCATTCAATCCGACTTCTTCATTCATTCCTTCAATGAGTGTCCCTATTACATCTCCACAAATGAACATGACGCAAGGGGGCAATTCATTTAACCATTCCATTCCTCCTTGTAGTGTTCCTCCTTTCCAATCATCTCCTATGACTAACTATCATAGTGTCCTACCACCTTACTCTCAATCAATACCTTCTTTCAATAACATAATACCTCCATCACAATCTAACACGTCTAATATGAACTCTTCGACTGAAGCGACCATTAACAATCTTGCACAAACTGTCTCTTCTTTACAACAACAAATTGCCTCTATGAATCAATCTAAGTTTAGTGTGCCCACATTTGATGTTGCGAGCCCACTTTCTCTTGACATTGTTCGAGCTATTCCCCCTAAGCATGTTGAAATCTCGCATTTGGAGCTTTATAATGGTAAAGGTGATCCTCTAACACATGTTAAGACTTTTCAAACAATATGTACCGATTTTGCTTATGACCAAAGGTTGCTTGCAAAACTGTTTACTAGGACATTAAGAGATAAAGCCCTACAATGGTATTGCTCGTTGCCGTCCTATTCTATTACTTCTTTCCAACAACTTGCAAATGCTTTTATCCAACAATTTCAAAACAATATAAGTCCTAAAGTTACTTTGATTGATTTAATGCATTGTAAACAAGGTGTTAAAGAAAAAGTGACTGATTTCATTGGTAGATATAAGCATTTGTGTGCTCAAATTTCTTTTCCAGTACCTAACAATGATATTCAAAGAATCTTTATTTCTAATTTACAAAAAGATATTAGAGAAAAACTTCTGTTTTCTGAGTTTACTTCTTTCCAACAGTTGTGTGCAACTCTTCACAATTATCAATTGACTGTGAGTCAAATGGAACAAGAAAATCCTATGGCTCCGAGTGATAAGGGTGATAGTAGTCAGCAACCATTTGGGAAGTTTAAACCGAACATAGAGTCCGTTAAGTTCAATGAAAACATCATCGACAACAATGTGAATGCAGCATCAGGTGTGCCTCCTATTTCTAAGTTTTTTAAGAAAGAAAGAAAGTTTACTCCTTTGAATGAATCATTGCATAGTATTATGAATAAGTTATTGGAATAGAATGTGCTTACTCTCCCTCCTATAAAGCAAATAGATCCTGCAAAGATTAATTCACCCTATTTTGATAACAAATCTTTTTGTCAATTTCATCGTCAACCTAGGCATGATACTGAAAAATGTTTTGCTTTGAAGGGTAAAATTCAAGATTTGATTGATAATAATACTATCTCTGTTTCTGGTATGAATGATAAAGGCAACACATCTGTAGCTCCTCCTAACCAAAATCTTAAGATTTTTACTGATCCATTACCTTCTCATACCTCTAATGTGATTGAGACTAATGATTTCTCTTTCTCATCTGATGGTCTTGTGTCTATGACTCCAAATGTGATTAACTTTGTAGAGCAGCAAGAAAACCCTAAAGAACCTTCCATCACATTTTATTCTAGTGAAACTATTAGGGCACCTGATGGTCCTTTATACATAGTTGCAAAAGTCAAGAATACACCTTGCCGTGGAGTGCTTATTGATTCTTCTTGCATGGTTAATGTTATTACTGAAGAATTTCTCTTTACTTTACAATTGAATCAAGTGATCTATGAAAAAACAGATGTGATTGTGAAATTATTTGATGCATTTTCTTCTCCTGCAATTGGTTCTATTACATTAGCTATTGAAGTCCATAACAAATCCCTTGATGTGAACTTTGCTATTATTCCTTCATCCGAACAAAATCGTGTGAAGCTTGGCTATCCTTGGCTATCTTTCATGAAAGCTATTGCTTCTCCTATTCACAAGTGTTTGAAATTTCCCCATAATGGTGAAGTTGTTACTGTCAATCATAGTCTCTTTAAACCAGCTGAAAGAACTTCTAGCGTTCCTATTGATTATTTTTGGCCTAAACAATTCCAATCTCTTCCTCCGTGAAGTGATCATCTTTTCAAATCTTATCAAAAGTGGGAAACATATATGATCCTATCTCTAAGTGAACCTAGAACACCCAAACTTGATATTCCTATCGTTCTTGAGAAGGAAGTTCTTCCTTTGAAAGATAAAACTAATGTCTTTCCTCAAGAAGATTCCCAACCCATTCCTATGGATGTGACTATGTCTATGTCTAATAAACTTTCTAAAAGTAGGCCTATACCTCCTCGTCATGATGGACTTGGTCTCCTTCCTAAACCAAATATTCCTCCTTTATATGGAGCAGTTCCTCCTCCTTCCTCTTATAAAGAGAAGAGACCTTCCTCTTCTCCTATTATCCAACCTAAGAGACCACAACCTAAACACCCAAGTGATAAGGATGAGAACATTCCTCCTCCTTAATCTTCTCCACTTCCTACTAAGACTAGACGAAATCATTCTGCACATGAACGCCGACGAAAGCGTCATCTTAGAGCTCAGGCAGCTGCTTTTCAAATTTTGCAATCCCCCAAAACACCTTCAACAAGTATTATTCCATTGTCTCCAAAATCTCCTAAACATAAGATGCATGATGATTTTGATCCTGTGCGAGTTAAAGATCCTATTTTTATAAATCTCGATGATGATATAGATGAAAATGTTATTCATGATGAAAATGTTACTTCTCTTGCTTCTGATAGTGAATATGAATATGTTGATGTTGATAACCATTTATCTAACGAATTTTCTAAAGCACTTATCCTAGCTCCTAGACAAGAACAACGTGGCTTGGAACATGAACATAGCCCTTGTTTGGATCTTGTGATAGCTCCATCTGCTATGTTGGATGTTCGTCCTCTAGCATGTTTCCTGCCTTCCCGAAATATTGATCAGCAAGATTGGGGGGTGGATGACGTGCTAGACTAGTTTCATTAGCATAGCAGACTCTCTCCTCCTCTCTTGTGTTACTTCTTCTATGTGTTATTCTCATTCTTCTATTTGTTGTCCTTAGTGTTGTCTACTTGAGGACGATGCAAAGCATTGAGATCACTTTTGGTCTCTCTCATGTTGACTCAAAAGACACATGTGTTCCCTTCTTCTAGGTGACCTTCATTGATTGGGGAATGAAGAACAATTATGCATACATACATATGATATACATGAATTATCATACAACATACTAACCCTGAGGAAAGCGAAGTCACCTCGTGCTTTGTGTTTTGTGTCTATTATCCTTGGGTTTATCTCACACTTGGGGGCTAAATCTTTGTGATAACATGCTCCTTTCCCTTCTCATTTCTTATGTGTATCACTACCTTAAAGCAATCACCCCCGTTGAGGTGTGTGCGATCGCTTTAACATAGGGGGGCATAAACCCCGTTTATCCCTTCAGGATACTTGAAAATTTCTTGGCGAACTTAGCTTTGCCTTGAAAATTTTTGGTATTTTTCTTGCATGACTCATAGTGAGGGAACCTTACTACTAACAGTCATGGTTCTCCCTCGTGATCTTCCCTTTTACTTTTTCAATCGAAGTCGTAAGATCCTTAGTCCACTAGGGGCTTGGTGTATCTTGCCTCCTTGACGTGGTGAAAGTCTTTCAATGTTGTTTGCTTGTAGTTTACCGGAAGTATGAGCGTACGCTTATACTCCCACTAAAGTGGGGGCTAAATGTAGCATCCTAAAATTGTGACACTTGCAATTTCGACTACATTTGGGTCTTCACGATGGCGATGCAACACGGAACCTAAATGGAGACCCCAAAACCTATTTATGGCATCAAAAACTGCATTTTTCAGTACCTTGGCCTGATCCTCCTTGCACCCTGCTGTCCCGGGAGGTTGGACTATGGCGCCCAGCGCCCTGGTCCTTCAGGACTAGGGTGCCCAGCGCCCTGGTCCCTGGCCCTATTTTGGGCCCAGTCTCTTATGGGGCTTTGGGTGTTTAAGTTTGCAAATTGGAAAATAAGGTTGCTAAGTCGGCCCAAGGTCAGAAAAATCAATCTTTCAACCCTAATTGGCAAGTATATAAACTACATTTCCTCTCCCATTTTGAGGAAGAAGGACATATGTGTACAAGACATGGAAGCGATATTAAAACATTCAAGCATTCAAGCATTCAAGCATTCCTTCAAGCAATTGAGCATTCTAAGTCTCCATTCAAGGCTAAGTGTTGCATTCAAGACAAGGATTCAACCATTGAAGAGGAGATCACATACAACATACAACATACAACAACAAGTACACCTTCGCATGTAAGAATACAAACATTCTTACAACAAGGTATTGGTACTTTATTACATTACATTTACAACATTTCTCATTTCTTGGTTAATTCCAAAACCGGGGTTTAACCTAAGGGCAAACCCCTAATCCCTAACCCCCCAATCATCCTCTCTTTTCTATGTGTAGGTTGCAGGTATGCAGCTATAATTGAAGATCTGGAATCCTTGTGTAGAGACGAACAGATCCCCCTTTGTTTCGCAAATTTTCCGGAGGATCGTGTGCACACCGGGCGCCATCGTCCCGTCAACTTTCACTCAAATTTGTAGGACAACACCGTCTCAACATTTTACTGCTAATTCCAGGTCCGCAGCTTCATCCCGTATTCCTATCTCTTTTTATAAGCGAATCTTTCTCACTTTACATGCATTCCTAGCTCAATCCTTCTATCTACATTCTTTACAAAAGAGGGTAGCCTTGCTGTCACAACCCTTGAAACTCATTTAGAATCCAATCTTGCATTGTGTGGGATTGGATCTTGTGGGTTTCAACCCCTCTTTTGAATGTAAAGTCTCCCCTAAGTGAAAACCGTGAACCCTAGTGACCTCCTTTCTCTCTCCTTGGAGTGGTGGGGGGAACACTTAGGGTTCGATCACGATTTTCCACTTTACACATATAAAGATTCCTATCAAAAGGATAGGGATAGATGTCATTTAGTGAGAATTGATTGGTCTTGACACCACTATGAAGTTGTTGGGTGAGATTCTTGACTTGTTGCCGCAACATCTCCATTTCATTTGGAGGAGGAGGTGGTGGGTTACCTCAAGGAATGTTATATCTAATGGGATCTCTACCTCTTTCCTCTTCATGGTGACTTTTTCTTTCTGATGCTTGTCTTAATTGGGCAAGATCAAAGTCAGAGGGGAGTTTTACTCCTTCTTGAGTGAGCTTTAAAAAGTGAGCATCCGCATTGTTCCTGAGTATTTCGTCAAAAAGTCTGTTAAAGAGAGGGTTATTGTGGGCCCTTTCTATTGTTGCAGGAGTGGGAGTACTTGGGTTTTCATCATTCGCATTTCCTCCAAGTGCTTCTTGAAATTCATTGAGATTTTCCTCTTCTTCTTCTTCCATTTCTATTTCTCGTTGCCGTGACTGTGATCGAGTTTGGGCCATTTTGTTTACAAGCTTTTGTTGAAGTTGCGTGAAAATGATGATGAGTTTTTGATGAAATGAGAGATTGATAATTGGTGAATTGTGTTGTATGTGGACCTCTAGCACCTTTAAGGTGGACGTAACCAAAATTCTTTCTTTGAATTGCTTGCTTTTTTGATAAGTTTTGATGTGATAAGGTGTAGAAAAATCTGAGATGTGTTACAGATTTAACTACCTAGCAATGAGAGGATTCACTCATGAACTAATTTTAACCTGCGTAGATGTGTCTCTTAGGATGAGCTTATCCTAGATGTAGAAACAATCTAAAAGTGATGTGATGTGATTGATTCAAGCAAGATCTAAAAGAGAATTTGGGACAAGTACCTCTTAATTTTTTGAGAGTTGGAACGGATTGATGATGGATGGAATTTTTTAACTTCAATAAAAGCTTTGTGTTATAAATTGGACAAACTCTACCTCTTCCCTTTCGGGTGTTGGTGGTATTTCTTGAGCTGTGTTGTATGTGATATAGATGTTTGGGAAGAAGTTGGGATTAATCTTACCTCCTTGGTTTTTGTGATAACTCAGAGCTCTATATTGCATAAAAGCTCTGTGGTTCAATGATTCGGAATCAAATTCATTTGTTTTGCCTTGAAGGTAGAGATGCATGTGACGTAAAAAGACTCTATCTGAGACAAAGATTTGTCTATTTATATAGAAGAATTTCCTCCTTTTGATCAAAGCCTTTGAGCTTAATGGTCTTCTTTTCAAGTTGATATTCTGATGACGTTTCTTCTTTCACAAGATGTGAAGAATGGTCATAAAATTTGACTCTTTGTTGTTTGCACTTTGTTTTTGGTATTTTTGGTTGTTTTGAAAGATGTGTGGTTGGACGAATACTTTGTTTTTTGGAAGTGATTTTTTGATTTTTCCTTGACAAGAAAACAAAGCAAGCACACAAACACAAGAATGTTGCCTAAAAGGCACAAATGAGTATGGGTCTAGATCAACCCAATCCTTGGACTTGTATATGACCTTTCCTTTAGATGTATTTTAAGGTTTATTTCCAAAGCCTGAAGTGGGCTCAATTTGCACTTGGTCTTTAAAACGAACACACTTCAAACACTTTTTATCCCTAAGGTCAAATGGCCAGTTGTGATAAATTTAGCCCACATCTTGATATTTCTTCGACTTTGGTACTACATACCTTATGAATCCCGCCTTGGCAGGTAAGGATGTGATATACTAAGTCTTGCACGAGCATAAAAAATAGATGATCCCTATGATGGGGGAGTCACCACTTTTATCAAGCCACAAGTGACTTTTCAAAAAGCTATGTTTCTACTCAAGGAAATATGTATGGTGAGTATCTTGGGAGAAAAACCATCTATGCTCTTGCACTAAATTATATCACAAATATCCTCAATCAATAGAATGGGTGGGCTACTACTTAAAGGTGTTTAGTCATGTTTGATGTTTTTGGACATAAGTTCATTCTACAGTGACTCACTTAAGAGCCTTGTAACTGGTGGTGGGGCCCATTTGTCCTTTCAGCCAGTTACACTATAGGAACAGCTATACCCAAGGCTACAGCTTTCGCTCTCACCTAATTTCTATAGCGGCTCGAAGGATTTACCGTGCGAGGTCGTTCCCAAGAGTGATGTGTCTCTTGGCAGGCCTCTCTTAAAAAGATAAAATTTTGAGTGTTACTAACACTTTTCTCTTGCACCTAGGACCACAAAAGCCAAGGGAGAGGATAGTGTGTGTTAGAGGTGGGACCACTCGACCGACTTTTGTGCACAAGTGTGCCAAGCACGAAAAACACTTGTTCTTTTTAATCCACCATTGCAATGTGATCTAACTATTTGGAGATGTTGCTCCAACAATCATGGTGTTCTTTTTAACTTCAAAGGCAAAATGTGTTGTAATCTAGAAATTGAAAATCTTGGTCAACTTAAATGAAAAATACGTCTTTTCTTGAAGTAAAATTGTTTTTGAGCTTGAAGGAAAAATGGCTTGTTCTTTTTAGATTGCCTAAAACAAAGTGTTGATTGTAAATTTCTTTAAGTTGATGCAAGAAAATAAATTTTGTTTTGTTGATTTTCAGCACCAAAATGAAGTTTGTTTCCTAACTTGCAAAAAAATAAAGTTGTTTTGTTCAGTTTTAATGCACCAAAAGACGAGTGACTAGAAAGAAATGAAAATTTGTTTTTGTTCAAGTTTTAAGGCACCAAAAAGAAAGTTTGTGGTTTTTAATGGTGAGTTTTAAACCTGTACAAACAATAAATGGTTAGTAAAATCTATGTCTAAGGGGGGGCTTCCACAAGCCTAAAATTTTCACTTTTTTGGTTACAAGGTGTTTTGTACAACGTTCTGTTACAATAACGCTAGTCTGCATTTGAATAGAGGAGCTATTTAACACAAACACACTGAAAGAAGGGGAAAGAAAGAGAGGCAAAAGTGCTGAAAGAGGGTTAATAGCACCAAAACAACATTAAAAGCACCAAAATAGTTCCAAAAGTGCTGAACTTGAGACAATAGCGCTATTGTAAGAACAATAGCGCTATTGTAAGAACAATAGCGCTAAAAACATAAGTATCGATAGTGCTAGAACGAGTTCAATAGCGCCAAAGTGCAACTTGTGTGACACTTTCAACATTCAAAAATGTCAGTTTGTTAAAAAAAAGGTGATATTTTTGGTGTTTCGATTCACGTCGGGTTCACCAAATGATGCCCTGCAAAATGGACAAGGTTAGTCAATGATAAATAACACACAAGACAAGAAACCGTTAGTGCTAGTCAATCAAAAACTAATCTAAACAGGCATATCAAGAGAGATACTAAAAACATGAAAGCATATTTAACTGAAGAAGCAAATATGATGAGGCATCTCCAAATACCTCCTAACATGCTCTTAGATTCTTCTGCCTTGTTCCTCTCCTCTCCAAGTTCCAAAATAGTGTAGCTCTTAGCATCTTTTTGCACTATGGATGCTTATGGAGGATTGAGATTGTAGTATTGTTCTCCAAATGTAAAATGAAAAGCTAATTTTAAGCTATTGATGCTAAAATGATTTATTTTAACCAAAATGACTATATATTAGTTGATTGTGCTAAAATGCTCTCTTAAAATGCCTATAGCTTAAATGCATACAAGTTTTCAGGATCTGGATTATGAAGAAATGGGCTCTATTTATAGGAAAAATGGAGCAATGGATGGTTGAGATTGAGTAATCTCAACAAGGGTCAGGATTGAATGATTTCAAATCCATGTGAGGGCTTTCAACCCAATCCAAGGATGACAAGTGTCAATGTGAGATAGGTTGAGAGGAGAGGGAATAAGCATTAAATGCTTGATATGACTTTGGGAGTTAAAGTCAAGGTTAATTGAATGAATAAACTCTTTATTCAAAGAATAAAGCTTTTATCCAATGGATAAACTCTTGTGCAAATGTGAAAAGGATGAATGGGGTCAAAACAATAAATGTTTGGGGAGACAAGTTTAAAATAACCATAAATGGTTATGTAAGAGCCATAAATGGTCATGTAAGAGCCATTAGTGGTCTTGGAAGACTTTGGGGGTTAATTTGTTGAACACACAAAGCATTAAATGCTTTTCAAAGACTTTGGAGTCTTTGAGAAGTGACTCCATTTTGCTTAGGAATGTGACAATAATTAGGGGATGGATTAGGCTAATTAGGAAGGGGTTAGAAGAATCTAGAAGGGGATTAGATTTTGCAAGTGGATTTGGTGGGTGAGGGAAAATAGGATTTTATTAAAAATAAAAATTCATTTATTTCAATAAATGTGTGCAAGTTGCATTTGTAGGAAAATGCAAGTGGGGGGGGGGGCTAATGATTTAAATAAATGTTTTATTTAATTTATTTAAAAGAGGAATAGGGGGATTTAATTCAATAAATAGATTTTATTTATTTAATTGATTGGAATTTGATTTAATGAATTAATTAAAATAAATTGAATAATTTATTTTATTAATAGGAGAATGTTTGGAGATGAATTAATTAAATATTAATTTAATTAACTGATGGCTAGTGGATTTTTAATCAAATAAATAGCTAATATTTATTTAATTAAGCTGGACAGATTTGTGTGACTACACATATGATACTGTTGGTTCTAACTCACACACAAAAGATAGTAATGTCACACGACGTGTCATTACATTAACAATTGTAAGAACTCAAACTAAGAAAGCTCACCTCCTTAAAAAGACAAGTAAACAATTGAAGATAAGTAGACAAACTCTAATGAGAGCTATGGGAAGACGACAAAGAGTGGAGGATCCATATAACAATGAGTTATGGGCATTTTCCAGTAGATTACCATGGAAAGATATAGCAATTCTTCAAGCCTTGAGATCCCTAATTGAATATTTTTGGATGAATAACACAAGGGTCTCTCCAAATCAAAGAGATGTTGTAAGAAGGAGGATTGGTAGTAAAATCCGTGATCCACATCTGAAACATTTTTTGGATATGACTCAAACACAATTTTTTGCCAAGTTTCAACATATGTATCCTCAATTTAAAATTAGTCAAAGATTCTTTGAAATGGTAAAGCCTTTTTATGTCAAAATAAATCACACATGCGCAACTTCTTGTTGTAGAGTACATATTGAATTTTCTAACCATTATGATGTTTATCAACACATATGTATAGATTTGCATGCTAACAATGTTTTGCAGGAATGCAACATAAATGGTCTAGCGATATCTTCAAGGGAATTCATATCTAGCATCTTATGTGAAAGAGTAGATGGTCAAGTATATTACAATACGTGTTACTTGGATGGCACATGTGTTGATTGTGGTTGATTGCAACATTTACAAATTTATCAACATATGGATATTGGACAAGAAATAGGTAATGAATTAGTAGAATTTGGAAAATATAAGACACTGGCCTACATGCTAAAAGATGGAAAAGAAGAAAAAAGGTGTGAATTGGTTAGTGAGAATATTCCAGTGTATCAGTTTATGGGCATCTTTCATGAGAATATAGTGTATGAGTATGCAAGGCATAACCATCGCGCTTGGTGGTTGGACTCACAATTTAAGTTATGCAAGGACACATTTCCACTTCATACAATCATTTCAATTGTTGACTTTGTAGAGAACTACACACTACAACCACAGAACGAGGTGCAATCACAATAATAAAATTCCACACAATTTGCTATATTTGTGCATATAGAATTCATTCATGCAGATGATAGTATGGAAGAGGATAGGAAGATATTGAGGGAGTATGATTTTTACATCAGTGATGATCACTCACACTCTACAGAGTTTGTGCAAGGTTGTTTTCAGATATTCTATGAAGATTTGGCTAGCCGAGGTGTATCATTCCATCAACATATCATATGGTTAGATAATTGTGCATCACAATTAAAGAACTCTCAGATATTTTATTGGTTGAATAGGATGCATAAGTTGACTTCTATTCAACATATGTGGAATTTCTCTAAGGTTGGGCATGGAAAAGGGGAGCATGATGGTGCGGGAGCATGTATTAAAAGAGCTTTAGCACGAGAAGAGTTAAAGTACAAAGGGAATGCAATCTTGAAAGATGCAAAATCAATTGTTTAGTGGTGCAATGGTACAATTGGTCTAGGTAATCAAGGTAAGTCTTCAGTTCATAGATTTTTTTGGTTGGTAGATGATACTAACATTGCAAAATTAGAAGATTGTTGT
This sequence comes from Cryptomeria japonica, assembly GCF_030272615.1. Lineage (NCBI taxonomy): Eukaryota > Viridiplantae > Streptophyta > Pinopsida > Cupressales > Cupressaceae > Cryptomeria > Cryptomeria japonica. Next base: position 688,372,193 of record NC_081408.1, on the reverse strand, counting down.
ACATTCACAGGATCGAGTGAGCTACACTCTTTCAAAAGCTCTAATGTAGGTTCATGGACTATCCATACATGACAGATGGCATGTTATTGATCTTCATGTAGATATGGTGCCTATAATGAGTGTGAGTCAAAGGAGTGGGTGGACGAATGGTGTATGAGGCCTCTAATCCCACTTGAGACATATCGACCTCCGAGTGCACTACAACTAACACAGATGGAAGCATCAGTTGACTTTGACCATATGTCATATTTAGTCCAGCAAGGTAAATTATCCACATGCAATTTTTTGTACTTTAATATTTTACCTTAGTTGTTTGCTAACTTCTTCTCACTTTATCATTGAAGGGCATTTTTATGTAGTTATTGCAGTTGAAGACAATGAAGAAGGAACATATTATTACCTGTGTCATTATGTGGACACAAAAAAGAAATTGGATGGCCCTATGGTAGATGGAGAAAATATTGAGTACTCCACATGATCAGTAGTTGTTACTAGTACATGGCTTAGAAGTTACCTAGTGAAGAAGTCTAACTTGTGGTTGTTCGAGGACTTTGAGACACATAGGAAGATTCTTCATTATTGTAACCTTGTTGTAGCTTCAAATGTTCATTTGATCAGATATGGGGGTAGACCACTAAAAGAGAACCTATGGAAGGTTCATGATTCTGACCATGAGGCCATAATAGACACGATAAAGAGTAGAGAAGATCCAGATGGTTCATTGGATTAAATGTAAATGTAAAATTTTTTAATATCAATCTTATATGGATATATGTACATGACTTGTATTTTTGACTACTCGAGGCATTGTAATATAAAAAATTGTGTTTTTATCTTGTTTTGTGTTATTTTATGTAAATAATGTCATTTTGGACCATTCAAGATCACATGGGATCATTTCCTGAAGTTTTAGGCTAATATGGTAAAAGATGTAAAAATTGCTCATTTGTTGTCAATCACTTAAAGTGTGAAAAATTGTCAAAATTCAGCATCATTTTTCTCAATGTTAGTGACATGTAAGAATGATTCATCTGATCCTATGGGATCATGTTATGTCACTCTAAAAATCCTCTCTCAGTTTAGGTAGAGTCGGATCCAATTGCTCGTGGTGACACATTCTCGGTGGCCAATGAAAAGTTGCACAATGCCCCATCTTTCAATCCACACATCACGGCACCAAATCATCAGCTCATACGCATTGGGGTGGTTAGTTTTATGCTAGGAATTCCTTCTTTTTTCTCTCCAATTTGTCCGATCGTTGCGGGCCAGACCCTAGCACCAAAATCGCCTAAGTGCTCAAGTTGCTCAAAGTTGTCAATATTCGGTATCCCGTTTCTTAGTGCTTGTTAATCATAAGAACAAGCTATCTGATCCTATCAGGTCATGTTATGGCACTCAATAAAATCCTCTCTCGGTTTTGGTAGACTTGGATCTAGTTGTTCATGGCGACACTTTCTCGATTGCGATAAAAAGCGTCAGATGAGTTCAAAGAAAAGTTGCACAATACTCCATCTTTTAATCCACTCATCGCGGCATTGAACTATTTGCTGGTACGCATTGAGGTATCTAGGTTTATGCTAGGAATGCCTTATTTTTTCTTTCCAACTCACCCCATCATTGTGGGCCACACCCTAGCAGTGAAATCGCCTAAGTGCTCAAGCTACTCAAAGTTGTCAATATTCGGCATCACGTTTCTCGGCACCTGTTAATCATAAGAAAAATTTGTATGATTGTAATAGATTTTGTTATGGCACTATAAAAAAACCTCTCTCGGTTTCGGTAGACTTGGATCCAGTTGCTCATGGCAACACTTTCTCGGTTGCAACAAAAAACATCAGATGAGTTTAATGAAAAGTTGCACAATGCTCCATCTTTCAATCCGCTCCTCGTGGCACCAAATCGTCACCTCGTACATGTCTAGATGGTCAGTTGTATGCTAGGAATGCCTTCATTTTTCTTTCCAACTCATCCGATCGTTGCGGGTCACACCCTAGCAGCGAAATTGCCTAAGTGGTCAAGCTGGTCAAAGTTGTCAATATTCGGCATCACATTTCTCAGTGCTTGTTAATCATAAGAATGAGCCATCTAATCCTACGGGGTCATGTTATGGCACTCTAAAAAAGTCTCTCTCAGTTTTGGTAGACTTGGATCCTGTTTCTCGTGGTGACACTTTCTTAGTTACGACAAAAAGCATTAGATGAGTTCAATGAAAAGTTGCACAATGCCCCATCTTTCAATCCGCTCATGATGACATCGAACCGTCAGTTGGTGCATGTCAGGGTTGCCAGTTTTACAGTAGGAATGCCTTTTTTTTCTCTCCAACTTGCCCGATCATTGCGGGCCACACCTTAGCAATGAAATCGCCTAAGTGCTCAAGTTGCTCAAAGTTGTCAATATTAGGCATCGTGTTTCTCGTCACTCGTTAATCATAAGAACAAACTGTCTGATCCTACAGGGTCATGTTATGGCACTCTAAAAAATATTCTCTTAGTTTCGGTAGACTCGGATCTAGTTGGTTGTGGTGACACTTTCTTGGTTGCGACAAAAAGCATCAGATGAGTTCAATGAAAAGTTGCACAATGCCCCATCTTTCAATCAGCTCATCGCAGTACCAAACCGTCAGCTGGTATGCATCGGGGTGGCCAGGTTTATGCTAGGAATTCCTTCTTTTTGTTCTCCAACTCGCCCGATCGTTGCAGGCCACACCCTAGCAGCGAAATTGCCTAAGTGCTCAAGTTGCTCAAAGTTGTCAATATTCGGTATCACATTTCTCGGCGCCCATTAATCATAAGAATGAGCCATTTGATCATACAGGGCTGTGTTATGGTAATGTAAAAATGAATCTCTCAGTTTTGGTAGACTTGGATCTCATTGCTTATGGCGACACTTTCTCAGTTGTGACAAAAAGCATCAGATGAGTTTAATGAAATGTTGCACAATGTCCCATCTTTCAATCTGCTCATTGCGGAATCGAACCACCATCTCGTACATGTTGGGGTGGCTGGGTTTAAACTAGGAATGCCTTCTTTTTTCTCTCTAACTCGCCCGATCATTGCGGGCCACACCCTAGCAGTGAAATTGCCTAAGTTCTCAAGTTGCTCAAAGTTTTCAATATTCAACATTGCGTTTCTTGGTGCCTGTTAATCATACAAACGAGCCATCTGATCCTACAGGGTTTTGTTATGGCACTCTAAAAAACTCTCTCTCAGTTATGGTAGACTCAGATCCAGTTGCTCGTGGAGATGCTTTCTTAGTTGTGACAAAAAGCATCAGATGAGTTCAATGAAAAGTTGCACAATGCCCCATCTTTCAATCCACTCTTCGTGGAACCAAACTGTTAGCTGGTACACATCGAGGTGGCTGGGTTTATGCTAGGAATGTATTCTTTTTTCTCTCCAACTTGCCTGATCATTGCAGGCCACACCCTAGTAGCGAAATTGCCTAAGTGCTCAAGTTGCTCAAAGTTGTCAATATTCAACATCGTGTTTCTTAGCGCCCGTTAATCATAAGAATGAGTTGCCTGATCCTATGGGGTTGTGTTATGGCACTCTAAAAAACCTCTCTCATTTTTGGTAGACTCGGATCCAGTTGCTCATGGTGATGCTTTCTCGGCTGCGACAAAAAGAGTCAGATGAGTTCAATGAAAAGTTGCACAATGCCCCATCTTTCAATCAGCTCATCATGATAATGAACCGTTAGCTCATACGCGTTGGGGTAGCAAGGTTTATGCTAGGAATGCCTTCATTTTTCTCTCCAACTTGCCCAATCATTGTGGGCTACACCCTAGCAGAAAAATCACCTAAGTGCTCAAGTTGCTCAAAGTTGTCAATATTCGGCATCGCGTTTCTCGGTGCTCGTTAATCATAAGAACAAGCTGTTTGATCCTACGGGGTCGTGTTATGGTACTCTAACAAATTCTCTCTTGGTTTTGGTAGACTTGGATCCCGTTGCTCGTGGCGACACTTTCTTGGTTGCGAGAAAAAGCATCAGATGAGTTGAATGAAAAGTTGCACAATGCCCCATCTTTCAATCCACTCGTCATGCCACCAAATCGTCAGCTGGTATGCGTCAAGGTGGCCAGGTTTATGCTAAGAATGCCTTCATTTTTCTCTCCAACTCGCTCGATCATTACGGGCCACACCCTAGTAGCGAAATTTCTTAAGTGCTCATGTTGCTCAAAGTTGTCAATATTAGGCATCGCGTTTCTCGACGCCTGTTAATCATAAGAGGGAGTCATCTAATCCTACGGGGTTGTGTTATGGCACTCTAAAAAAGCTATTGTAATGTCCTTAACCAGACAAGGCTCCTAAGAGAGTGGACTTCTAAAGAGTTCAAAAAGTAGCTTGTGGGTATTTATCCCCACCGTGGTTTTTCCCATTTGGGTTTCCATGTGAAAAATATGTGTGTCATGTGTAATGCTTTTGTCTTGTAATGCTCTATTTTATCTGTTATGCACATGAAGGTTCTATGTTTTATGCCTGTCTATAAAACATATTGAACTCACCATTGTGAAGATTTGATGGTTAAGTTTACTAGTTTATGGATGAGAATATAATGATAATGTGGTATTGAGCTAAGAGAAAAGCTTATTGAGTGACCAGTTCATGACTGATTGAGCTATACTAGATGTTATTAGTTGCACTCTGTTTTACCGGTATCTCTATTTATCAGTCATTTAGAGTATTTGCTATCAAACCGGTTTTGAATTGTATTTGTGTTTGTACTGATTCACCCCCCCTCTCAGTACCAGTTCGGTACTAGTGGCTCATCATTGAGTTATCATTTGGTATCAGAGCACTCTAGGTCCTCTGTGTTGTAAGCTTAACCACTTGAGGAAAAGATCCTAGCCAATTGATGAAGAGGGAAGGTCCAAAGTTCAATAGGGAAAAATTTGGTATATGGAAATACAGGATGAAGATATTCATCAAAAGCATGGGTGTTCAACACTGGAGTTATGTTGAAAATGTATATGTTGTTCCTACCGGTACTCTCACCAATGACCAAAAAAGAGAGATACAAGAAAATGGGCAAGTCATGGAAGCCCTCATCAGTAGTCTATCTGACATTGAGTTTATTGATGTTCAGGACAAGACAAATCCTAAAGAGGTATGGGATGCTCTTGAAAATATCTATGGTGGTGATGAGCATGTTAAACAGGCTAAGGAAGAGAGCTTGAGAGGAAAGTTTGAAGACATGTGGATGATTGAAGGAGAGACCATTCAGTAGTATGTTATAAGAATCAAAATAGTTGTTGGAGAAATAAAGAGTGCAGGTGGCAAAATAGAAGATTCCATTGTGGTAAGTAAAGTCCTGAGATCCCTGTTGCTGGTCTATGCAATAAGGGTTGCTACTATTCAGGAGCTGAGATCAATAGACAAGTCTAAGGCATCCTTGGAATCCATCATAGCCAAGTTGACAGCCTATGAGCTGAATAGCTTTGATGGTAGTGTTCAAAAGTCAGAATCAGCTTTTAAAGCTTCTGCTATACCATCCAGAAAAGGAAAAGAGGCTAGCACTAGTGGGGAACCTAGTCAGAATAGAGAAATGAAGGATGAAGAGTTTCTGATGGAATTTGAAGCTCTTCTAGCTAGGAGATTTCCAAAAGGGACTGGTAAATACAAAGGTAAGATTCCTTTGAAATGTTTCTCTTGTAATCGGATAGGACATATTGCTATGAACTGTCCTATTAGTGACAACAAGGACAAACCCGAAAAGGTTCAAGAAATTCAAAGGAGGAAACCAGAGAAATTGTTTTGTGGTAGTTGATGAAAGTGTCATAGATGAGGAATCAGAAGATGAAGAGAATGAAGACATTGTGTTCATTGCTATAAAGGAAGATGTGGTAGACAAGAAGGCTCTTGTGTCCTAGTTTGATGATTCCAATGAGTGGATCATTGATAGTGGCTGTTCTCACCATATGACTGGTGACCGGAGCAAGTTTCTATCCTTAGAAGAGTATGATGGTGGTGTGGTTCACTTTGGCAATGATGCACCATGCATGGTCAAAGGCAGAGGGTCCATCTCTTTGAATGGAAAGAGTAGTGCTGACAATGTGTACTGGGTTGATGGTCTTAGACACAAACTTCTATGTGTTGCCCAGCTAAATGATAGTGGTCTCACTCTGCAATTCAAGAATGGAGTTTGCAGAATTAAAGGTAAAGATGGTAAATTGGTAGCCACCGGCATGCAGACTAAAGGCAACCTATTTCATCTGAATGCAAATATAAGTACATGTCTTATGGCTAAGCTTGATGATAGTTGGATATGACATAGGAGGTTCTGACATGTGAACTTTGATAACATTGTGAAGGCTAGTAAGATCAAGGCAGTTAGAGGGTTGCCAGTGCTGAACAAACTAGATAATACCTTGTGTAGAGAATGTCAATTGGGGAAAATGTCTTCCTCAACCTTTAAAGGTAAATCTTTTACTACTAACAACTTGCTTGATCTTGTGCATACTAATTTATGTGGTCTTATGAAAACTAGAAGTGTGCAGGGTGATAGGTACTTCATGATTCTCACTGATGACTGCTCAAGAATGATGTGGGTCACATTCTTGAAAGACAAGTTTGAAGCTTTTGGGAAATTCAAAGCTTTCAGAGCATTAGTGGAGAAGGAAAGCAGTAAAAGGATCAAATGTCTCAGAACTGATCAAGGAGGAGAATTCACTTCTAGTGAATTCAACAAGTATTGTGAAGAATTTGGCATCAAGAGACAACTGTCTGCCCCCCCGGACTCCACAGCAGAATGGCCTAGTAGAGAGGAATAACCGGACTATGGTTGAAGCAGCTAGAACTATGTTGATCCAAGGAAAGGTTGCTCACACCTTTTGGAGAGAAGCGATGAGCACTGCAGTTTACACTATGAACTGGGTACTCATCAAAAAGGGTAAGGACAAAACTCCTTATGAGTATTGGACTGGTAAGACACCTGTGGTAAACTACTTTAAAGTATTTGGTAGCAAATGTTACATCAAGAGGAGTGAGCATCAGGGCAAATTTGAAGCTAAATGTGATGAAGGAATATTTCTAGGATATTCCACTAAGAGTAAAGCTTTCAAGTGCTACAACAATAGGACTCAGAGAATTATGGAAAGCATCAATGTAAGAGTTGATGAATCCTCTGAGAAGACTAAGAAAACCAGTAGTGAGCAAGTTGTAAATGAACCGGTTGCAACTTTCTGGGAACCGATTGTCAGTCAACCTAGTACTAGTAACAGTGTTCCTGAACTGGTGAATGCTGATACTGATGAAGATGAGGATGAAGAAGAAAAACAAGAAGAACCAGTTAAGACCATTCCTCGATATCTCAAGTTGAATCATGATCCTAAGCAGATCATAGGTGATAAGGATGTAGGAATCCTTACCAGAAGAAAGATCAGAGAAAACTCATGTATGATCTCTAAATTTGAACCTAAGTCATTCAAAGAGGCTCATAAAGATGAAGACTGGATCAAGGCAATGGAAGAAGAACTTGACCAGATAGAGAAAAATGGTACATGGTCCTTGGTACCCAGACCAGAGCATAAAAATATCATTGGCACCAAATGGGTGTTCAGAAATAAGTTGAATGAGGATGGCATAGTGATTAGGAATAAAGCTAGTCTGGTATGCAAAGGATATGCTCAAGAAGAAGGTGAAGACTATGGGGAAACCTTTGGTCTTGTAGCTAGATTGGAAGGAGTTCGTATGCTTCTTGCATATGCATCTTTTAAGAGATTCAAGGTATATCAAATGGATATAAAATCTGCATTCCTAAATGGTGTACTTGAAGAGGAAGTGTATATTGAGCAACCAGATGGGTTTACCCTATCTAAAGACAGTGACATGGTATGTAGGCTACATAAAGCATTATATGGTCTAAAGCAAGCACCTAGGGAATGGTATGAGTGCCTACATTCCCATCTTGTGAAGATTGGATTTGAGAGAACAAGTGAAGATAGCAATATCTACTTGAAGTCTGAAGAAGATTAGATCCTAATCTGTGAAGTTTTTGTTGATGACATTATCTTTGGAGGAGATGACAAGATGAGTCATGAGTTTGCTGATGAAATGAAGAAAGAGTTTGAGATGTCACTCATAGGGGAGATTAAGTTCTTCATTGGACTGCAGATCCAACAGATGAATGATGGAATCTTCATCACTTAGTCCAAATATGTCAAAGAGGTATTGAATACTTTTGGCATGGAAGATAGCAAATTGGTTGGTACACCAATGGTGACTGGTTGCAAATTGACAAAGGAGGATGATTCCGCACTGGTTGATGAGAAGGAATACCGGTCAATGACTGGTAAGTTGCATTATGTAGTGCATAGCAGACTGGATATTGCACATGCAGTTGGCATCATTGCAAGGTTCCAGAAGAGTCCAAGAGAATCTCACTTGAGTGCAGTCAAGCGGATTCTTAGGTATCTGAAGGGAACAATTGACTATGGATTGTGGTACCCATATAGCAATAATTTCAATCTGAAAGTATTCACAGATGCTAATTGGGCGGTAATGTGGATGAATGGAAGAGCACAACTGGTGGTGCATTGTTTCTCGGTGGTAGACTGGTCTCATGGATGAGTAAAAAGCAGAGTTGCATCTCTCAGTCTACAGTAGAAGCAGAGTATGTTGCAACTTTCATGAACTGCACTCAGACAATCTGGATGAAGCATGTACTGAAAGGCTTCAAGATCCCTGTATCTAAACCGGTAAGTATATTCTATGATAACACAAGTGCTATCAATATATCAAAGAATCCAGTTTTACATTCTAGAACCAAGCATTTTAAGCTTAAGTATCATTTCTTGAGGGAAAAGGTTCAGAATAAAGAGATTGCACTGAAGCATGTGTCCAGTAAGGAGCAGTTAGAAGACATATTCACCAAACCTCTCCCAAAGACAACATTTGTACATTTGAGAGGTGAATTAGGGGTATTGCCCCTTCAGGAGGTGAGCTAAAAATGATTGTTCCACATCAGTCAGGTACTGAAAAGACAAATCTTTTGTTGATTGGTGTATTTATGGATGCTACTCCTCAGGGGGAGTAGCATGATGAAACAATGATGATTGTACCTCCACTTTGGCATTGTTGTCAAAGGGGGAGAAGGAGTGAGAGTGAAGCGAAAAGATATCTGCAGCAAATGGGGAGAAGATGTGAAGCAGAGAAGATATCTTTTGTATATTGCCATCAATGCGAAGGGGGAGATTGTTGGTAGAGAAGATATCTTTTGTATATTGCTATCAATTCCAAAGGGTGAGATTGTTGGGATTATGTGAACCGGCATGAGCCTTATGTGAACTGGCATGAAGACATAATGATATTGTATGTTGTCATTGATGTCAATATGAGACATAGTGTGAACTGGCACATGTGATAAGTGAAGAGAGAGGAACTGGCATATGTGTGAACTGGTTTATATGCCAAAGTGAAGCGACATATTTGTTCAAAGTGAACCGGCATGTAGTTATGGGGACCAACACATGGAAGCACTATATGACTACCAGTTGGTAGGCAGCTTCCAATTCGGGGTTTCTGGTTGGAGTACCTCAAGTCTGTGTGTTTCAATTGGTGATCTTTGTATGGTGAGTTAGCAGTATGATGGAGGACAGATTGTGTTGCCACGTAAGCTCTTTGTGTGTGAAGGATCTTGCATGAAGATGACTATTCCTATCTACCTCAGGAATGTGCGAAGTCTGTCAAATGGTGATAACGCATGAAGGGTTGTCAGCCACCATGAAAATGGTGGATAATGGATGATGGAGAATGTCTTGAGATCAATTCAAGATTGTTGCATTTAATGCAGTATGATTCAACGGTCAAGATTGAACCGTTTGAATTGCTTAACCTAACTGGTTTAGGGTTTAGGGTTTTTGCTACCGACCTATATGTTTCCTATAAGGTTGATGTTGAGTTTCTGTCTGAGGTTGTTGGCAAAAGTTGTGAGTGTGTATCCAAGGAAAGTGATATGTGATTCTTGCCAGACCAAAGGAGAGAAGAGATACCTACAAAGTGAATGTGCAGAAGGAAAAAAGGAGCCTAAACGGATCTGCATTAGCATTAAGTGCTATTAACAAATCATTGTAATACCTGTTGATCTCTAACCACTTCAACAGTTGTAAAATCTCCTAACAGGGTAGCCTTAACTCGCTTGATTCAAAATCCCTTAAATCGGGTGGTCTTAACCGGCTTGTTTCAAATCCCTTAACTGGGTAACTCGAGGCTAATGAGTTCTGAGAAGCTAGAGAATCTTAGGAGATCCTTTCAGCTATTGAGTTCTTAAAATCCTCTAACAAGGTGACCTTATCGGGTTTAACCCTTAACCAGGTATCCCTTAACCGGGTGATCCTTAACAGGATCGGTTCCTACCAGAACCTATTGTAATGTCCTTAACCGGACAAGGCTCCTAATAGAGCAGACTTCTAAAGAGTTCAAAAAGCAACTTGTGGGTATTCATCCCCACCTTGGTTTTTTCCAGTTGGGTTTCCATGTGAAAAATATGTGTGTCACGTGTAATGCTTTTGTCTTGTGATGCTCTGTTTTATCTGTTATGCACATGAAGGCTCTATGTTTTATGCCTGTCTATAAAACATATTGAACTCACTATTGTGAAGATTTGATGGTTAAGTTTACTAGTTTATGGATGAGAATATAATGATAATGTGGTATTGAGCTAAGAGAAAATCTTATTGAGTGACCGGTTCATGACTGATTGAGCTATACTAGATGTTACCAGTTGCACTCTATTTTGCCGGTATCTCTGTTTATCAGTCATTTAGAGTATTTGCTGTCAAACCTATTTTGGATTGTATTTGTGTTTGTACTGATTCACCCCCCCTCTCAGTACTGGTTCAGTACTAGTGGTTCATCATTGAGTTATCACAGTTTACACCCTAAACCGAGTACAACTGAAGAAAGGAACCTTGAAGACACCATATGAGATCTGGTATGACAAGAAACCTAATATAAGTTATTTTAAAATCTTTGGAAGTAGATGCTATGTACACAAAGATGATAGAAATGGAAAGTTTGATCAGAAAAGTGAAGAAGGAACATTTCTAGGTTATTCTTCTAGAAGCAAAGCATTTAAATGTCTGATCAAATCATCTAACAAAATAGTAGAAAGTGCAAATGTGAAAATTGATGAATTTGCAGAAAGAAATGATGAAGGAAATTCCAAGGAACAGAAGATTATGAAGAATTGTCTATGTTCAATCGACAAGTCCTACCGAGAGAATTATTGAAGAAAATAAAGAGGATATCCAATTACCGAGTGATGAAGAAGATCATACAGAACCTACCGAGCTTGTATTAGCCAAGTATGTCAGAAGGAATCATGCATCAAGTCAAATTATAGGAGATAAGGATGATCCAGTGATGACAAGGAACAAACTGAGATAGAACACATGTTTGATATCTGAATTTGAACCAAGAATAGTAAAAGAGGCATTTAACAGTGAAGATTGGGTAAATTCTATGATAGAAGAGATTGATCAAATCAAGAAGAATGACACATGGACACTGGTCCCAAGACCAAAGGACAAAAATGTAACTGATACAAAATGGATTTTCAGAAACAAGCTAAATGAAAAAGGTGAGGTCATTCGAAATAAAGCAAGACTAGTTTGCAAAGGATATGCTCAAGAAGAAGGAATAGATTATGGCGAGAACTTTGCACCTGTGGCAAGACTTGAAAGAGTAAGAACTTTGTTGGCATATGCTACTTTCAAAAATTTCAAGGTATATCAAATGGATGTCAAATCTACATTTTTGAATGGTATATTAGAAGAAGAAGTTTATATTGAACAACCTGAAGGATTTGTTGAAAACAAGAATAAAGATCAGGTATGTAAATTGAACAAAGCTTTATATGGTTTGAAACAAGCACCTAGAGCATGGTATGAGAGATTGCACTCTTATTTGGTCAAGATTGGTTTTATAAGAACAAGTGAAAACAACAATATGTACATGAAGAATGATGAAGACAATGGAATACTAATCTCAACCATATTTGTTGATGACATTATATTTTGTGGAAATGATTATCTATGCAAGAACTTTGGAAATGAAATGAGAAAAGAATTTGAGATGTCACTAATCGGTGAGATAAAGTATTTTATAGGTTTATAGATACTGCAAATGAAAGATGAGATTTTCATTACTCAATCCAAATACATAAAGGAAATCTTGAAGAAATTTGGAATGGAGGACTCAAAACCAGTAAGTACTCCTATGACTACCAACTGTAAACTATCAAAGAATGATGAATCTGCATCTGTTGATGAGACACTTTACCAATCTATGATTGGAAAGTTGCAATATGTCATTCACAACAGACTGGATATAGCACATGCAGTAGGTATAGTTGCAAGATTTTCTGCAGATCCCAAAGAAACACATATGACAACAATCAAAACAATTTTTAGATACCTAAGAGGCACTGAGGATTATGGCTTAGTATATGACAAGAGAAATGATTTTGATTTAAACGTTTTTACTGAAGCTGATTGGGCAAGCAACATTGATGATAGGAAAAACACAATTGGAGGAGCTTTTTTTTTGGAGAAAGACTAGTAAGTTGGCTTAGCAGGAAACAAGGATGTGTTTCACAGTCAACAACAGAAGCTGAATATGTTTCTGCAACATTGAATTGCACTAATATAGTATGGATCAAACAATTGTTGGAAGGCATAAATGAGAAAGTTATCGAGCCAGTAGCTATATTCTGTGATAATACTAGTGCCATTAACATTTCAAAGAATCCTATAATGCACTCTAAGACAAAGCACATCTCTATTAAATATCATTATCTTAGAGAAGAAGTTCAAGAGAAGAAAGTGGTGTTGGAGTATGTTAACACAAAGGAACAAATAGCAGATATCTTCACCAAGCCACTGCCAAGGGACACTTTTAAGTATCTCAAAATCAAGTTAGGGGTCCTACCCCTATCTTCTACTCACTGACCGAGTTCGGTGAAAGCATCAATTTGATGACTCTACAAAATACTTTTTATGAGTTGATGCTAATTTATTCTTTAGAAGGTTTTCTAAAGGTGTGCAGAAAACAATACAAGGAACAGGAATTGAAGACACAAATGCTTTGACCGAGACTAAGTTGATACATATCAGTAAAGAAATCACTTCTCAGAGGAAGAAGTTATGTTTTAGTTCTTTACTTTTTGGCATTGTTGTCAAAGGGGGAGATGATTGAAGAAAGGAGAAGAAGACTAATGTATGGGGGATAAATCTGATGACAGAGGGAAAGCATTTCAAAATTTCATAGCAATTCGAATCTGAATCAATTAGGTCAAATAAATTGGTTTTGCCATCAATGCCAAAGGGGGAGATTGTTGGCATTCCAATTACAATGAGAGATTGTTGGCATTTCAATGAGGATATTGAGAAGGTTGTTGATGATTATGGATATAACTGTTTAAGGATATTTACTGTCTTAATAACATTATTTTTTCATTTATCTCAAGAAATTGATTTTCTGATTCAGTATGATGTTGCCATATCTTGAGAAGATTGATTTGAAGAGAATTAAGATGTTGGTAAAAGACACAGAAAAAATATGATGAATAAAGGGAGGAATAAGTTATTGAATGGGCAACTATTATCGAGTTAGACAATGATGAGATCATGATGTTTAGATTGTTTTGATATCCTACATATGTTGTTAATTGTAAGGCTAATACTATACTATGTCACCAAGCAAAGAACCTAGTCGGTAAACCCTAAGGATATCGCTATCGGTTAATGAAGGAAGAATGTCTATCGAGTAAAGTTTAGTATTTACCGAGTTGCAACCGAGCAGTAATAGAATGCATTGAATGAATAAAAGCGTTATTTAATGAAGGAAGCTGATGAGCTAGAGTTGATTAAATGATTGGTATGTCGTGCATGAAGTCTGTTAAGAATCTATGACATTGAAAGATTGACAGGAAGATCTACAGCTCAGATTGAACCACAATACCCTAGCACAAGTTCCAAGGCGAGGTAAAATGTTTTCAGATCAAAGGATACATTGAACCTAGTCAAGTTTGAAGATATGATGGCTAAGATTGATCATGGGAAATGTGATCAAGGAGATTCAGCGGTTAGCAAATTGTTTATAAATAAGGAATTGTTGATAAACAATGTATGCGGGCAAATATAAGCACAGGGATGCTACATAGTGATTACCGAGCATAGAAGCTTGAAGAACTATTTGATTAACAGAGTATAGAGCCTAGTGGAAGGACAAGATAAGTCCTATGACTAAGAAGTATTGAGCAAATAAGAATCTACTTTAGCATTTTTAGATGTGAAGTTGCAGATATAGTTTATTACTGATATTTTGTGAAGTGACAGAAAATCTCTTAACCGAGTGGACTTAACAGTCTTATTTGTAAAACCTCTAGCAAGGTAACATTCTGAATGAGTGTTTGAAATCCTTTGACAAGGTCACTTCTAACAAAGTGAAGATCCTAATAGATCTGATGGAAATCCCTTAACCGGGTCACATCTAGCAATGTGTTTGTAATCTTTAACAGGATTTTCTTTTAACTGAACATACTCTAGAAGAGTATATTTCTTAGTGGGTTTGAAATCCCATAGTGGTTTTTCCCTATTTGGGTTTCCATGTTAAATCTGGTGTTGAATGTGTTGTGATGATTATATGTTTATGAGTTTGCATGTTTAGCAGTTTTTGGTTACATTGTTGAAGAATAAGTTACCGAGGTTGAATCTATTGATTTTATGGAAGATTAAGGTTGTATGATTCACCCCCCCCCCCTCTCATCTTGTTTGCTTGGATCTATAATTTATAATTAGTATTAGAACTTATCATCTAGAAATAGTAGTTATAAAACTTTTCTCCAAATTATAGAAAGATCTAACGGTTAAATCCAACGTTATGATGATTTGTCCAAAACTAGTCACCATGAATCAGGGTTTTGGGTAGTTCCAAACAGTTTTCACCAAAACTCTCAAACTTTCTAAAACATCCATGAAATCAACTCAAACCAAAAGCAATGGAGAGATTATTCAATATACTACAGTATCATGATTTTTTTTTTGTTTGCAATGCTTTTCAATTCCTTCTCCAATTTTTACATACTCTTATGAATGACCATTATAGAGGTTTTATATCCTTTTCATCTTCACATGGAAGTTATAACTACCCAACTTCCTCTTATGACCATACAACTTCTCAAATTGGTCTTTTTACAACTTTTAAAAAGTTGCATTTTACAACTTTTACAACTTTTGACTCAAATGACTTTAAACCTTCAAAACATATTAGGATGGAATAACAATGTATTTTTGTCACCATTTTACCCCTCCAAGAATATTTTATACAAATTTTACCAAATGACTAAATCAAGACCTTATTGGGACAATTTGGACAACTCATTACAATGGGCTCTTTTAGCCTTACATATTGATTCATATTGACTCAAAATGACATTAAAAATGAAAATGTAATTGAATATACTTATAAATTGATTTTTATCCTCTTATAGACTCCTTTTGTGCCTTTGTGTTAGGTGCTCCTGCACCACAGAGGAAGTTGTATATGTGGCTATCAAAGATGGATCAGATGAAGAAAGGTATGAAGAAAAATCCTTAATATCACACATAAATAATAATGATTCTTGGATCATAGATAGTGGATGCTCACATCACATGACAGTCGATAAACACAAGTTTTTTAAATTAGAAGATTATGATGGAGGTTATGTAAGATTTGGTAATGATGCACCATGTCCTGTGAAAGGTAAAGGATCTATCACACTTCTTGACAATGCTAAATGTGATGATGTATATTGGGTTGAAGGTCTGAAATACAATTTGTTGAGTGTAGCACTGCTAAACAATACAAGATACCAAATAGAATTTCAGAAATGAATTGTCAAAGTTCATGACAAACATGGAAAGTTGGCTGCTACTGGGACTCAAACAAGAGGTAATACATTTCACCTTGACTCAACTCAGAACAATTGTCTGTATGCAAAAATAGAAGATACCTTGTTATGGCATAAAAGGTTTTGTCATGTAAATTTTGATAACTTGATCAAAATAAGTAAGAAGCACCGAGTAAGAGGTCTACCGAGCTTGGAAAAACCTGAGAATGCAATATGCTGAGGATACCAGATGGGTAAGATGACAAAATCAATCTTTACAAGTAAGTCTTACACTTCTAAAGGAATTTTAGATCTTGTGCATACTGATCTTTGTGGTCCTATGAAAGTTCAAAGTTATTATGGTGACAAATACTTCATATTATTTGTGGATGATTACTCAAGGATGATGTCAGTTATGTTTCTAAAAGAGAAATCAGAAGCTTTTCAAATGTTTAAATGGTATAAGGCAAGAGTTGAAAAAGAAACAGGAAGATAGTTGAAATGTCTTAGATCTGATAGAGGAGGAGAGTTCATTTATGATGAATTTAACTTATTTTGCAATGATCATGGTATACAGAGACAAGTGTTTGCACCAAGGACACCACAACAAAATGGAATTGCTGAGAGAAGGAACAGATCAATTGTAGATTGTGCCAGAACTTTGATGATAGAAAAGAGAGTACCTCAAACATTTTGGAGAGAAGCAATAATTACTGCAGTTTACACCCTGGATCAAGTACAACTGAAGAAAGGAACTATGAAGACACCGTATGAAATCTGAAAGGAATGATGAAGGAAACTCCAAATAACTAGAAGATTATGAAGAGTTTGTATATGTACAACCGAGAAGTCTTACAGAGCAAGCTGATAAAGAAATTACTCAGTTACCGAGTGATGAAGAAGATCATACAGAGCCTACCGATCCTATATTAGTAAAATATGTCAGAAGAAATCATGTATCAAGTCAGATTATAGGAGACAAGGATGATCCAATGATGACAAGGAACAAACTGAGACATAACACATGTCTGATATCTGAATTTGAACCTAGGATAGTAAAAGAGGCATTAATCAATGAAGATTGGGTGAATGCTATGATAGAAGAGATTGAACAAATCAAGAAAATGAAACATGGACATTGGTTCCAAGAACAAAAGAGAAAAATGTAATCGGTACAAAGTGGATTTTCGGAAACAAGCTAAATGAAAAAGGTGAGGTCATTCGAAATAAAGCAAGGTTAGTTTGAAAAGGTTATTCTCAAGAAGAAGGAATAGACTATGGGGAGACTTTTGTACTTGTGGCAAGACTTGAAGGAGTGAGAACATTGTTGGCATATGCTACTTACAAAAATTTCAAGGTATATCAAATGGATGTTAAATCTACATTTTTGAATGGTATACTAGAAGAAGAAGTTTATATTGAACACCTTGAAGGATTTATTGAAGAGAATAATAAAGACCAGGTATGTAAGTTGAACAAAGCTTTATATAGTCTAAAGCAAGCACCTAGAGCATGGTATGAAAGGTTGCACTCCTACTTAATTAGGATTGGATTTATGAGGACTAGTGAAAACAACAACATGTATCTGAAGAATGACGAGGACAATGGAATACTGATTTTAGCCATATTTGTTGATGATATTATTTTTTGTGGCAATGACTCTTTATGTAATAAATTTGGAAATGAAATGTGCAAAGAATTTGAGATGTCATTAATCAGTGAAATAAAGTATTTTATAGGTTTACAGATACTACAAATGAAAAATGGGATTTTCATTACTCAATCCAAGTATATAAAGGAAATCTTGAAGAAATTTGGAATGGAGGATTCTAAACCTGTAAGTACTCCTATGACTACTAATTGTAAACTATCAAAGAATGATGAATCTGCATCTGTTGATGAGACACATTACTGATCTATGATTGGAAAGTTGCAATATGTAGTTCACAGCATGCCTGATATAACACATGCAGTAGGTATAGCTATAAGATTTTCAGCAAATCCCAAAGAAACCCATATGACAACAATCAAGAGAATTTTCAGATACTTGAGAGGCACTGAAGATTATGGTTTACTATATGAAAAAAGGAATTATTTTGACTTAAAAGTCTATACTGATGTTGATTGGGCAGGAAATATTGATGATAGGAAAAGCACAAGCGGTGGAGCTTTCTTTTTCAGAGAAAGAATAGTAAGTTGGCTTAGCAAGAAACAAGGATGCATTTCACAGTCAATAGCTGAAGCTGAATATGTCGCAACAACATTGAATTCTACCAATATAACATGGATCAAACAACTGTTGGAAGGTATGAATGAGATAGTTACCGAGCCAGTAACTATATTTTGTGATAATACAAGTGCTATTAACATTTCAAAGAATCCAGTAATGCACTCTAAGACAAAGCATATATCTATAAAGTATCATTATCTTAGAGAAGAAGTTCAAGAAAAGAATGTTGTGCTGGAATATGTTAGCACAAAGGAACAAATCACAGACATCTTCACAAAGCCACTATGAAAGGACACTTTTGAGTATCTCTGAAGTAAGTTAGGGGTCATACCCCTATCTAGTACTCACTGACAGAGTTCAATGAAAGCATCAATTCTATGACTCTACAGAATACTATTTGTGAGTTGATGTCGATTACACACTTTAGGATGTTGTCTAAAGTTGTGCAGGAAATAGTGAATGAAGACAAGATGCTCTGACCGAGACTAAGATGATATACTTGTATATGTTTTAACAACAAGGGAATTACTTCACAATGGAAGTAATCATGGTTTAGTCTTACTTTTGGCATTGTTGTCAAAGGGGGAGAAGACTAATGACAGGGGGAGAAGATTACAAGACAAGTTTTACAGCTCAAGGATAACAAGAGAAGATTAACAGCAGTTCGAATCAATTAGAATAAATCAAGTTGGTATTGCCATCAATGCCAAAGGGGGAGATTGTTGGCATTAAGGGAAGATTGTTGGCATTACAGTAAGTTTGTTGGTTGAGGATATTGAGAAGGTTGTTGGAGATTATTGATAAAGGATGATTACTGTCTTAATAATATTATTTTGTCATTGATGTCAAACAATTGATTTTTTGATTCAGTATGATGTTGCCATATATTAAAGAGTGTTTTGATGAGTATAAAGATGTCGGTAAGTGACATAGAAAGAATGTGAAAATGAAGGGGAGTAATAAGTTATTCAATGGGCAACTATTACCGAGTTAGACAGTGATGAGATTATGTTATTTTGATTATTTTGATATCCTATATATGTGTATTTGATGACTGAATAAGAGGAGAAAATATTTCATGCAATAGAATGAGTAAAGGTTTGATACTATTCTATTTTACCGAGCAAGGAGCCAGTTGGTAAACACCAAGTTTATCAGTCATTGAGTAAAGTTCAGTATTAATCGAGTATCAACCGAGCAGTAAAAGAATGCATTAAACGAGTGAATACATTATTAAATGAAGGATGCCAATGAGTTGGAGATTTATAGAAGATTGGAATGTCGTGCAAGAAGTTTGTTAAGGATCTACGACAATGAAAATTCAAGAGTCAGATCTACAACACAGATTGAATGGTTATAATAGAGCACAAGTACCAAGGAAGGAATACAAGTTTCAAGACAAGATAAAACATTTTTCAGTTCGAATGATACAATGAACCTAGTCAAGTTTGAAGAATTGATGGCAAACATTAATCATGGGAAATGTGATTAAGGAGATTAAGCGGTTAGGAAGTGCTTATAAATAAGGAAAAGTTGAACAAAGGATGAAGGCAAATGGAAGCACAATGATGCTACAGAGGTGATAATCGAGTATAGAAGATTGAAGATCTGTTTGAAGAACAAAGTGAGAAGCCCAACAAGGAGAGAGATAAGTCTTATGACAAGATTATCTTGAGCACATAGAATTTGCTTTAGCATTTCAGATGTGAAGTTGCAGATATATTTTATTACTGTTATTTATTTTGTAAGTGATAGGAAATCTCTTAACCAAGTGGACCTAATAGTCTTATTTGTAGATCCTCTAGCAAGGTGACATTCTGAATGAGTATTTGAAATCCTTTGACAAGGTCACTTCTAACAAAGTGCAAGATCCTAATAGATCTGAGGGAAATCCCTTAACTGGGTCACATCTAGCAATGTGTATGTAATCTTTAACAGGATTTGCTTTTAACCGAGCATACTCTAGAAGAGTATATTTTCTTGTGGGTCCGAAATCCCATAGTGGTTTTTCCCTATTAGGGTTTCCACGTTAAATCTGGTGTTAAATGTGTTTTGATGTTTCAAGTTTATCTGTTTATGAGTTTGAATGATTTACAGTCTTAGTTGCATATCAAGCAAGTTCTACCGAGGTTGAATCTGATCAAAATATTGAATTGTGAGGTTATCTGATTCAGCCCCTCTCTCATCTAACTAACAGTAAATAGCTATGCTTGCCACACATTTCATGAATAGTGAAGGGACCTATCCATAAGGAGTCAAACTTTCCATGTAAACCCTTCGGTTTCCTCCTCTTGTCCCTTAACAAGACTTGATCATCAATTGAGAACTCACGGGAAGTTGTTTTCTTATCAAACAACACCTTCACTTGGCTTTGGTGTACATCAATCCTATGTACCACTTTTGGTCTTGTTTCTTCCAGATGGGAAAGAAACATAATCCTCTTATCTAGTGAATCTTGATAGGTTTCGTCTTCAATGGCTTTGGCAAGCTTTAATGTTGGAAGTTCCACAGTGACTAGAATCTTGACATTCAGCCCATATAAAAGTTGAAAAGGTGACATATTGATTTCTCTTTTTGGAGTTATACGATCCATCCATAGCACATCATAAAGAGCTTTATGCCAAGTCTGTTGTCTGTCATCAACAAGCTTCCTCATTAAAGTAACCAAATTCTTGTTGCTTGACTCGTCCTGACCATTCCCTTGCAGATAATAGTCAGATGAGTGTGAAAGAGTAATATCATGGTCAAAGAAAAATTCAATTATTTCATAAGATGGAAAACATGAAGCATTATCATCTACTATCTTATGAGGAACACCAAACCTTGAAATGATGTTTTCCTTCAAAAATTGACAAACCACTGCTGAGGTAGATTGCTTGGTTGGGATTGCCTCCATCCACTTGGTGAAGTAATCCGTAGCTGTGAGAATGTTTATGTGACCTACACTAGATGTTGGATTGACAAGTTCAATGAAATCCAATGCCCACTATTGAAAGGGCTCTTCAATTACTACTAGTTTAAGAGGGAACACAGCCAACTTGGGCTTGCCCACAAATTGTTGACATTGTTCAGACTTGCGAACCCAACTGTAAGTATCCTTAAACAAGGTTGGCCAACAGTATCTAGCACGCAAGATTTTGTGTGCAGTGACAGGAGCTGAAAAATGTCCACCACAAGCAAGATCATGGAAATCTTGAAGTAATCTTACTTGTTGTTGTTTGTCTACGCAGCACAGAAAATTGCCATCTAGGCTTTTCTTGTACAAACCATTGTCCCATAGGACAAAATTTACCACTTTAAGCTTCAGGGTTCACCTTTCATTATGTGACAGGTGTGCAGGACAATCTCTATATGTTAAGAGATATGCCAAGTCGGAATACCACTCATTAGTGATGCTAACAAATAGAACCTTGGGAAGATCTTGATTCATACCTTCATTTTCAAGCACCACTTCTTCAATTGGTTTGTTGTCAGCTATCAACTGACATAGACCTTTTCCATGAACCAACTTAGTAGGTTTGATCTCCATATCATATTCCTGAATCTTGGCAACCTAGTTGCCCCTTTTAGTTCCAAACTCTTGTTGCATCAAAATTGACTTGACAACAACATCAGGAGCAAGAGAGATGACATGCGAATTCAAAATATAAAACCAAAATTGCTTCACCGCTTTCACCACAAAAAAAGCATGCTTCTCCATTTCTGAGTATTTTAACTCACGAGCCTTTCATGGATAACTCATGAATACAATAGGTGATTCTATGCCTTCATGATTTTTCTACATTAGAATGGCCAAACAGGTATGATCTGACACACAACTATACATGATAAACTCTTTTATATAATCATGGCATACCAAGACTAGGGCGTTTGCCATGGCCTCCTTGATTTTATGGAAAGCCTTCTTTCCTTCGGGAGTCCACTTGAAAAGAGAATTACCTTTCATCATATTAACTATATGACGAGTCTATTCAACAAAGTCTGGAATAAATCTCTACAAGAAATTTACTTTGCCGAAGAAAGAATGAATAGCAGTTTTACTTGTGGGTAAGGAGGGGTCATGAAAAGATTTTACTCTTTTAGTATCAATTTTTATACCTTCTTTCGAAACAATATGCCCAAGCAAATTACCTTCACTAACCCCAAAAATAGATTTCTTGGGATTGAGGGAAATTCCATGTTGATGACACTTACTCAAAACTTGTTGCAAATGATAGAAATGATCTTGACATTTCTTAGAATAAATAGTCAAGTCATCCAAATAGAATACAATGAAATTATCGAGAAAAATTCGAAAGGCCAAGTCCATTGCACGCTAGAAAGTTGCTCACGTATTTATTAATCTGAAAGGCATCCTGCGATATGCAAGGGTACTCCAAGGTGTGGTAAACACAGTCTTATGTTGATAGAACTTCTACTTGGTTATAACCCAAAAATCCGTCCAACATGGACATCATCTCTACTCCAGTAACAACTTGTAGGACATGATCCATGACAGGCAAAGGGTAATTATCTTTCAAGGATGCCTGATTCAAATTTTAGAAATCAAAACATATCCAGATCTCACCATTCTTCTTACGTACAAGTACAATATTGGCTATCCAAGAAGAATGATGAATGGGAAAGATTATCCTTGCTTTCAACATCTTTTGAACTTTAGCAAAGATATTATCGGAGATCTTTGGGTTGTATTGCCTTTGCTTCTAACAAAAATGCGTAATACTTGGTTTCAATGGAATGTCATGGTGGAGCTCTTCGGGATGAAAAGACTTTAGATCTTCATACGAGTAGGCCAAGACATCAACATATTGTTGCAGCAATGCAACAAATTTCTCCCTTTCTTCCTGCAAGCAACACTTTCCAATGTTGATCATTTTTGCATTGCCTTCAGTCCAGATATTTACTTGTTCATATTACATTGATCCTGCAGCCGATCTTTGTTGCTTTTTAACATAACGATCATGTTTGTCAAAAATATTTTCTAGAGAACTAGACCCTTGGGGATCTTGTTCCCTTTTAATTGTAGAATTTTTTCTCCATTTTCTGCATCAATACTTTCAATTCCATCCTTTGAAGGGAAGTGACTACCTTCAAAGTACAGATCATCAAAATTGTCAGCCATCTGCAAAAAAATAATTACATGATGTTCGTCATTAAACACTTGCCAATGATCAGAGTTGTCAGGAGCACTTGGTCAAAAAACCAATTCAACAATGTGTGTTGATCCCGAAAAATCTCTGTGAGGAACCAATGAGGTCGCTGATACTGCTAATGAGTCTGCCTTGTCATTAAATTCATGGGAAACCACAGATATATCAAAAGCACCAAATGCCTCTATTAGATCCCATAAAAGGTTGCGATAGTGCCGTAGCCTTTCACTCCTTGTTTGATATATGTTCCCGACCTAAAAAACTATTAACTCGATATCTCCTTGAGCATGTAAATTTTTAATCCATTTCCTTTGGGCAACATTCATCCCCAAAAGGAGAGATTCATACTCGGTAGTGTTATTTTTTTTACCGAACTACAATTTGAAGGAGAAAGGGAAAAAATTTCCATTAGGAGAAACTAACACAACACCGTCTCTTGACCCAATAGAAGAACAACTACCATCAAATTCTAGCATCCAAACATCATCTAGACTACCAACACTGACAGTATCAAAATCAAGAATTTCTTGTTGTAAATTTGAAGACCTTTCTGATTCCATAACTCTACTTTCACAATCAATTGTGACATCATTGAGTGGAATGGCACCTTCACTCTCACGAGCTACTTCTAAACCATCATCAACATGCATGGAATAATTACCCATACCTGACAATTCAAAGAGAATCTATGCCCGCTGATCATCAGACTTGACAATGGTATATTTCGATTCTTTTTCTGGAAGCAACTTTTGGATAACCCCTTTAACAGGGATACAAGACTCATTCATATCCATGTTTAACTTGCCCCCAACATCTCTACAAAAATTTCTTCCCAACAATAGACCATAGGAAGCTGACACATCGACTACCAGTACTGTCATCTTAATCTTCTTTTCTAGGAATGAAGCAAAAGCAAACTGCATGTCCTTGATTTGACCTATCAAAGGAACTTGCTTGTTATCCATAGAGAAACATCTTCCAAATGTTTTGGTCAAAGTTAAACCAAGGGAATTGGCAAATTTTGATGGCATAACATTATCAGATGCTCTAGAATCAATTACACAGTTACTAAGCTTATAACCATTTATCAACAAAGAGATATAGAATGGTTCTATCTTCTCTATAGGAGAAGGGGAAGTTACTAAGTTGTTTTTAAGTAAGTTAGACTTAGGAAGATTACTAGGGGTAGTATCCTTTTCTTTAACAAACTTGACCAAATGGTCAAATTGATCTTGATTAGATCTCAAAAATTCAACCTTTGACATTTGTATTTTGGTTTTCTTAGCATGGTCTAAAATATCAAATGATTGAAAGGAATCCATCAAAGATTGATTTGGGTTCTCATTTGGAGAGCTTAAAATATTAGGTACACTAGTCTTTGATGCAAGTGTAGAAGAATTGACAAGTGCAGAAAAATTGACAGCAATCGAAGAATCATTTACACTTTTATCCTTCGCGGCATCCATTGAGATAGCATTGTCTTTTATAGGATTTGGTATGAGAGTTCCACGCTTCGCAATAGAAATTGTCAAATGTTGAGAATCCTCATTTTGAATAGGATCATCACTCTTTGCAATGACAGGTGGCTGAGCTGCCTGTGCTTGCGAATGGGTGAATACTGCAAAGACATCCCCATCACATGTGTCTGGCGTATCATCTTCTTGATATTACATAAACCTGATATTAGAGTCGCCAGCTAACTCTGCATCATCTTCTTGGTGCGAATTGGCATCATCTTCACCAAAAGGGGGAAGATCATTCTGTTCAACTTCATAATATCATGTAGCTGAATTTTGGGGTGGTGCTTCTAATGCCAACCTCTCTAGAGTGGGAGGCAATTTATTCTGATTATGCATGGAGTAATTGGAAGCATTGTTTGGATAAAGCCTTCTTGGAACATCATGATAAGAAGAATTTCCTTGTGAGGAAATTTTCTTCTTAAGCACCAACAACTCATTTGCTAACTTTTGTATCTTGGGATCAACATAATTCATTGAAGAAATAGGTAAATCGGCAATTTGATTATTTCTAACCTTGTTAGGATCTCTCCTTATCTTAGTGGCAAGGATAAGATACTCTTTGATCGATATAGCCAACTATTGCGTAGTGTCCAAATCTATAGGATTATTCCTGCACAAAAGGAAGCTCACCTTTGGCAATTGAGCGTTAATGAAGAAACATTTCAAGTTTCCAATGGTTGGTCGTGAAGCAACTGGAATGCAATTATGCAACCTGTTGAACTTTGCTACAAATTCACGCATAGCTTCTTGAGGTTCTTTTTTCATTTGAATTAACTGAGCCAGTAGTGCGTGATCATCTTCGACAGACTTGAACCTTGCTTCAAACAGTGTTCTGAGAGTTGCCCAATTTGTGATACAAGCATTCAAAAGATGATAGAACCAATTAGGAACAACTCCATGCAATGTCTCAATGAATAATCGCACTGAAACATCTTCATGCTCAACACTTAGGACTCCACATGCGATGTAGAAGGAAGAAATGTGTTTGTCCAGGTGCTGAGAACCATCCCCCAAAAATTTGGGTAAATTTTTTCATGTACCCTTAGGAAGTTCATGCAAGGGTGCGGTCAAGTTCAAGGGACCAAAAGAAGTACCCCAAGGTCCAACAACAACCATCCTTAATGGATTATAGGGTGGTATTACAAAATGACTTGCAAGTGGAACAAATAAAACTTGCAAACTTGACGCCTCACTTGGTACGGGAGATCGTTGTGCAGAAGGAGGAAAACTTCATGTCCGCTGCAAAGGAGAATGCATTTGTGGAGGTGTCACAAAAGGCAATTATGTTTCTACAAAAACTCAAAAGTAGGATCAACAACTCCCACTAATCGTTGCCCATGAGTGTAACTTCGATCAGCCAGATTATGATTTCTGAGAAAATCAGCAAAAGAGATATTATAATGAAAAGAGCACTCCAACCCAAAGGGAAAATACCGGTTGCACGTCGCTCCCTAGCAGAGTCGCCAAAAAAATGTTGGGTGAATATTTTCTCCCCAGCGTACCAATGACAAAATATATGTTTCACACACAACTATGTTGAGAAGTTAATATCTCCTCTCATCAAGGGGAGGTTCCCTTTGAAATTTGCTCTCTAATTAATAAGAAATTACTATTTGTGGGTTGGTGTTGGGCGTATAAATTTATTTTTCAGAGTTTACGTATTCTCCCTCTACCTTGTTACAATTTCTTTATCTCTTTATATACTTGAAGAAAAGAACAATGAATCTAACAAATTATACTAAAACTTACTATCAAGTAGCACAAATTCTCCCTTGAAAGTAATGCTACCTCAAACTGATTATTACAAATAATTAGAAACTTAACTTGTAGCTCAAAGTCTTCAAATATAGATTCCTAATCCTTTAAACTACAAGTAATTGTAGTAATACAAAGCCTACCACTAACCAGTCAATTACCAAAAGATTTCACAAATATGCTAGAAGCACACAATTGACAAATTTATGGTGATCTCTTCGTGACCACACCACAATTAGGACAATGATCTCAAACACACTTTTTACCGTTCTCTTGGTGATTGTGCCCAATTGTGTATGTCTTGCTTATGTATGAAAATGGCATTTTGCAGCTTTCCACCAACAATGTATTTGAGATGTCTTTGATTTAGAGATGGCATGAGCTTCGTCGTAGAGTGAGACTAGGGAGTTGGACCATCTCAACCATTGTGCGCCTGATCATATTAGCTTGAAACTATATGCCTCATATTAGCCTCAAACCTATGACCCTACTGGTAGGTGGTGGGGATAGAATATCATTCGCTGTACATATCAATGACTGGACGATAATAATGTTTTTTTGATAAAAATTATCATCATTGGAATTATGACGAAGACCAAGTTTTTGGTCGATGATGTAATTGATGTAATCGACGGACATACAACATTCTCGTCGGTGAAATGTTCTGGAGTCATCTCACTTCAGACTCAAACCACACAAACATTCGACAAGGATGCTGTACGTGCGACGACACTTCATAGTTGGATGGTCGTCAATGTCTCCGAATGGACCGACGACACAAGCGTCAGACAAACACCATCACCATCGATGCGAAGTTCCAAATCACCATCGGCTTTGCGATGAAATCTACTGATTCTGATGCATTCGTGCTCACCGTTGGCAAAGTCCATGGGATTGTTGTATTTCCGATGGGCAGGGCATCATCGACCAATCCAACGAAGAGTTTTCGACGGCTACTTTTATTGGCACTTTGATGAAAATTAGTCACAATTTTGACAATCGACCATCAGAAATCAGCTCCGAATGTACTAGTGTTCCTAGTGTGTTAGTGCCTAAAAAAGGAAGAAAATGGAGGATGTGCAATGAATCAAGAGAAATCAATAAGATCACTATAAGATATCGGTTTCCCATGCCAAGGATTGAGGACCTATTGGACAATCTAGGAGGTGCAAGCTACTTCATAAAGGTGGACCTAATATATGGTTATCATCAGATAAGAATCAGACCTGGAGATGAATGAAAGACAACCTTTAGAACTAATGTAGGCCTATATGAGTGGTTGGTGATGCCTTTTGCTCTCACCAATGCACCTAGTACCTTCCAAAGGCTCATGAATGAAGTTTTAGTTGAGTTTATTAGAATTTTTTTTATAGTATATCTTGATGACATTTTGATCTTTAGCAAGTCCAAGGAGGAATACCTCAAGCATGTGGAGATGGTCTTGAAGAATTTGAAGGAGGCTCAACTCAAAATCAACCTTGAAAAATGTGAGTTTTTGAAAACAAAGTTACTTTGCCTTGGTTTTGTTATTTCACAAGGTTGTTTAAAGATGGATCCAAGTAAAGTAGAAGCAATACTTAATTGGCCTACACCTAGGGGCATAAGTAATGTCAGAAGTTTTCATGGAATGGTATCTTTTTATAGGAAGTTTGTGAGAAACTTAATCCATGTTTGTGTTCCTATTCTCAACACCATTAAAGGAGGGATTAAATGTCACTTTAAGTGGATAGAGGAAGACAATAAGGGGTTTGAAATTTTGAAAGATAAGATAGAAGAGCTACCAACCCTTAGGTTGCCTGATTTTAGTCAATTGTTTACAGTAGAATGTTATGCTAGCCAAACGGTAATAGGGGTAGTTTTAAGCCAAGAAGGTCATCCTATAGCCTTCTTATCAGAGAAGTTAAAAGAATCCAAACAAATATACTATACATATGACTTATAATTGTATTCCATGGTGCAAGCATTAAAGAAGTGGCATCATTAATTGCTGCCTAAAGAGTTTGTAGTCTTCACGGACAACCATGCCCTTAGTTTTCTCAATGGGCAAGAGAAGTTGAACCAGAGACACCTAAAGTGGGTTGAATACTTACAATCCTACACCTTCACTATTAAGCACAAAAAAGGCACAACAAACAAGGTAGATGATGCATTAAGTAGGAGAGTCATGACTATGTAGGATATACAATTACAAAGTGTGGGATTTAATGAGCTAAAAGACCTCTACAAGGATGATAAGGATTTTGCATAAATATATAGTGTTTGTTCTAATTTTTCTACCACCTCACATGTCTCTTATTCAAAATATATGATAAAAGAGTGTTTTTTGTTCAAATGACATCTTCTTTGTATACCCCAATGTTCTATGAGACATAACATTATCCAAGAAAATCATCAAGGAGGTCTAGTAGGTCATTTTGGCATAGATAAGACTTTGGAGTAGGTTGGTAGGTATTACTATTGGCCCAAGTTGCAATCAGAAGTGAGAAGGTTTCTTGAACAATTTAAAATCTATCAAAGAGTAAAGGGTTCATCAGGTAATGCAGTCTATATCAACCTTTGGTCATACCTCAGAGACCTTGGGAATGTTTGAGCATGGATTTTGTGTTAGGATTACCAAGAACTCCAAGGGGATTTGATAGTGTGTATGTGGTGGTAGATAGGTGTAGAAAAATAACACACTTTATACCTTGCAAGAGCACCAATGATGCCACCTATATAGCATGACTTTTCTTCAAAGAGATAGTAAGAATTCATGGCCTTCCAATCAGCATTGTTAGTGATAGGGATGTGAAGTTCATAAGCTACTTTTGGAGGACACTTTGGAGGAAGTTAGGTACCAAGTTATCCTTTTCATCTACCTATCATCCTCAATCAGATGGTTAGATAGAGGTAGTCAACAAATCATTGGGTAATTTTCTAAGATGTCTTACAAAACAACATGGGAAAACTTGGGACTTAGTACTTGGTCAGGCAGAATATGCATACAATGACTCAGTGAAGTGAAGCACAGGGAAAAGTCCCTTTGAGATAGTTTATGGATTCCATCCTAGGGGCATAGGAGAGCTCATAGATCTTAGTTCAATGGAACCTAAGAGTGCATAAGGGGAGAATTTTGTAGAAGGTATCAAATAAGTTCATAATAAGGTAAGGTGGACCCTACGACAAAAGTCTGAGCAGTATAAGATCAATGCTAATAAAGAAATAAGGAATGTGCAATTCAAAGTTGGAGACTTAGTACTAGCATACCTAAGGAAGGAGAGACTTCCAAAAGGGCAACCTACCAAGCTAATGATGAAGAAGATTCAACCTCTCAGGGTGGTGCACAAATATGAACACAATGCATATGAAGTTAAACTCCCTCCCACCTTGGGTATTTATCCTATCTTTAATGTATGTGATCTATATCCATACAAGGGAGAATCACAAACAAATCAATTGGATACCTCATCATAGGGTAATGAGTATTGGGTGAGAGATTTGCCACCAAGCCAACCAGTCAAGTTGGAAAGTATCTCGGACACCAAGGTAGTCAAGAAGACAAGGAAAGGAGTCTACAAGAATTATCTTGTCAAGTGGGAAGGGTTACCTGATTCAGATGCTATGTGGATGTCAGAAGCTAATATACTTCATCATGGTGTGGAAATTGTCGTCCTCTTAACTCAAGGGACTTGAGTTCTTTGTCCAAGGGGAGTATAGTGCAGGGCACCTAGTACTCACTCCATGAAATTTTGTTTTCTTCTTCAAGTTTTGTGTTGTCTTTCATGATGTAATAATGGACCAACAATTTGGGACTCAGTAGAGCCATGGTTGAGTTGTCCAATTTTTGGTTGTGTCAATTGTGTTCAAGATGCTATCAACCTAGCAAGTTGTAATGATAACGATGATCACAAAAGTAGTACTCTAGATCATTGTCATCATGTAATAGGGGTCTGTTGTATTGATTTTAGGTCTTCTAGGATGTTTTAGGGCCTTTAGGAGCCTTGGAATGCACTTGAATGCAAAGTTGCATCTCAAGTGACAAAAATGTAAAAGTTGCTAAGCAACATTTTGCAAAAAATTGCATTTTTGACGATTGGAATTGCAAAGTTGGTTCAACCAAGTAAATCATATGTATAAAAGCTAAAATAAACTTCATTGTACAGGTTGGAGAACTGGGAATGCAAAAGAAAATTTTGGTATTGTAAGAAGTCTTGTTTTGTTCACCGTTTTGACAGTTTTCTTGATTTTTGTTCCTTTGGTACGGTCCAGAACGATCTTGACAGAAGGATCACATTGTAGGGAATGAGAGTTTATTGAATCTCCTTTCCAACAAGTTTATTTAGTAGGTCTGATTGTCTTTAGTTGTAGAGATATCATCCAATCTCTATGACTAGGTGTAAAACCCTTGCATAGTAGGGTTTACGGAGAAAATGACTCTAACCTGAGCATCCTTTGATCGCACCTATTGAAATCAAGTGGAATGATAGGTTAGGGTCTATCAATAAATTTAGAATAGGTTTTTTGTTTTGCAGGTCCTTGGGAGGCTTCTACAATGATGTCCTAGGCTCACTGCTAGGAGTTAGTGAGTTAGGACAAAATAAGATGTGCAAATTCTGAGCACGTGTGGATTGGTTGTATGGAATTGGACCCATGCTTTGAAATCCCTATGAATTCCCTTGAATAATCCTAAATTTTTTTGTGCATATGTTTTGACTGGTGAAGTTTTGAAGAACAACTTCCCAAGTCACCTGGGTAGGCCAAAACCCTTGAAATTAGGACAAATTTGGTTCCCAAATGTGTATGGAGAAACCAGATGTAAATTTGAAATATTGTTTGTAACCCTAAAAAGGGCATCCAAAACTATAATTTTTTTGTGGCCTTGTTTGGGAATTTTTCAAACTAAGTCCTAAAAACTGCTAATGGAGGGCTAATTGAATTAGGCCTATTTGAGCCCGGTAGAGACAAAGAAAGGCTAGGAAACCATGGTGATGGATTTGAAGGTGCTAAAACCCACAAAAGACTTTAAAGACACTATGTAGATACATTTTGAGTCCATTGAATGAGCTGGTGTATTGTGATCCTTGCAGGAGTTGTTGGAGCCTTAGGAGTGGTTTGTAGAGGTTGAGGTGGAAACCTCAATAGGAGGAGTTGATTTTCTAAGATCAGTGGCTTTACCTTGGAGGCAAGACAAAGTGGATCAGACCTTGGAGGTCTAAATATAAAAACCCCTACTAAGTACCATTGGGTGGGCTTGAGTAGCTGAAGGGTTGAGTAAGACAAGTAAATCAAGAAGGTGAATAGGAATAGCTCCAAGACTCTCTGCATCATTAACAAGTGAAGCACCTGCAGGACAAAGCCTAGCCTACTGGTTAAATAAATTTTTTTGAAATAGAACAGTGTTTCTTCTGACGGTTAATTTTCCAAGTCTTTTTTGTCTTAACCATTGTTCACTCCTACATATGAATGGGAAGGCTGTGACCCTTATTTCATCTTGCTCATATTGACTTCAGTAGATTTATGGAATCAAAGTCCCCTGTACAACCTATGTATAATGAGGGTCTACCAAGTCTTCCCCTGTATCTTCAACTTCAGAGATGTTAATCTACAACCCAAAAGAATTTATCTAATGTGCAATGAACTAAGAAAAAATTCTCCTACGTACTTCAAATTCATCAAGAAAGTCCACCCAAAAATCCTCTAGTTCAAGTACATGACTGAAACCATCTATGAGAACTAAATACTCCCATGCATATCCCTTACTATCAAATTTTTGCTAGGGAACATAGTATTTGAGATTTAACTTCTGAAAATCAACTTCTAAATTCAATGCATCTGACACTGTATTGCAAATATAATGGCCCAGCTCCACTGGAAAAGCAACTCCATAACCCTTCTTTCCTATAGTCTTTTTGTCAATATGAGCTAACTGTTGGCAGATTCCTATCAACACAAATCAATCCAACGCATACCTAGAGGGTTTCATGGGTTCTCCCTCAAAGCCACCAACCCTAACCTATGTGAATTGAGGAAATTGAATGAAATAACTCCCATATGAGCTAACCAATTGCTTTGATTCCTTATACATACACTGGTCCACATTACCCTACAACTTAACAATCAACCTACCAACAAACACATCATGAAGTTTCCTATAATTTTCATGACACCTCTTTGCTTGTAAGTGCTAGTAATAATCATAAATTATCATATTATCAATAAAAGGTTTATGGTAGAGTCCAAGTTATGGACTAACATATGCTAAGCAGTAAAATAGTTACGAAATCATGTAGAAATTCTTGCTTCCTAGAATATTACTCAAACCCTCATGAAGTACATACACAATCATGCTTGCCCAGTCAATGTACCTATTTTGGTCTAAAATCACTGGGATAAAGAAATACATCCAATTCTCCCAAAAGAAGGCATGTTGACTACTTTTAACCTTATGAAACAAAATCACAATTTCCCTAACATCCCTTATCATATGTTCTTAGGTTAAAGGTTTCGGAAGCCTGGGACCACCCTTTTGAAATTTAAACAACCAATTCCCAGCTATGACACTTCTGTATTGGAGTTTGTTTTCACTAAAGTAGCCATAGGAAGTGGTGATGGTCCAGTTTTCATAGGCTTCTCGGGTAGGAATTTAAACACGAACAGAATGGTTTCTCTATTTACATTCAACAATAATCCACCATTGGCATCCCTAATGCACCTGCTGGCTGCATCATACCAGTTCATATATTCCAAAACTAGTTCCGGACATTGTAGAGCAGGCGGGAAAATGACAGCTTCTATAAGACCACTATCTACAATCCTCTGCATGATGGGAGAATTGACAGGGTTTCTAACTCTTTCCA
The DNA here is from genome assembly GCF_030272615.1 of Cryptomeria japonica. NCBI lineage: Eukaryota > Viridiplantae > Streptophyta > Pinopsida > Cupressales > Cupressaceae > Cryptomeria > Cryptomeria japonica. The sequence goes on along the minus strand of NC_081408.1, from coordinate 688,338,832 downwards.
TAAACTCCTCAAGGTCAGGATGAGCTAGAGATGTATGACCAAACTTAGGGAGAGAAATAATGAGACTAGCTTCAACAACCATTTTGGGAGGTACCGGCCTCACACTAGTACATTTGGAGCTAATTTCCGACGACCGATTGTCAAAATTGTGACTAATTTTTGTCAGAGTGCTGACAAAAGTAGTCATCAAAAACTCATCATAGGACTTGTCAATGATGCCCCTGACCATCAAAATTATGACAATCCCATGGACTATGCCAATGGTGGGCATGATCGCTCTTCTGATCAAAAAAGTCATCAGACATGCAACATCCCCGTCGAATGCTTCTGTAGCATTCGTCGAAAAGTCAACGGAAATTTGGAACTTTGCACCAATGGTGATGCTATTTGTCTGATGCTTGTGTCGTCGGTCCATTAATATGCATTGACGACCATTCGACTACGAAGTACCGTCACATGTACAACATCCCCATTGGATGTTTGTGTAGTTTGAGTCGAAAGTGCGACAACTCCAGAACCTTTTCACCGACGAGAATGTTGTATGTCCAACGCGTTCATCATCGGTGGAAAGTGTGGTATTCATCGTAATACTGATGATAATAATATTTTTATCAAAAAAAATAATTATTATCTAGTCATTGATATGTATAGTGAATGATATTCTATCCCCACCACCTACCAGTAGGGGACACAGGTTTGAGGCTAATATGAGGTGCATTGGTTTCAAGCTAATATGATCAGGTGCACCATGGTTGAGATGGTCCAACTCCCTAGTCTCACTCTAGGAGTAAGCTCATGCCATATCTAAATGAAAGATATCTCAAATACATCATCGGTGGAAAGTTGCAAAATGCCATTTTCATACATAAGCAAGACATACATAATTGGGCACAATCGCCAAGAGAACGGTAAAAAGTGTGTTTGAGATCATTGTCCTAATTGTGGTGTGGTCACGAAGTGATCACTGTAAATTTGTCAAACTTTCCTTCATTTAAACCAAGAAAACCTTTATGTATATGCATATGGATATGCATACATATGTATATGCATATGTATATGCGTATGTATATGTATATGTATATGCACATGTATATAGTTTTGTGTATTCATTAAATATTTTCACTTAATTTTGAGCATTTTGTGGATGGCATAATCAAGAAACATATCATCACCCTCACCAATTATGCTCAACTAATTTAAGTACAACCATTTGATTATTAATAATTTTTAAATTAAGGGAGAACTTTTCTAAATAGAATTGTTGAATTATTGATTTTTTATATATATAATAGTATAAGCCTTTTATGGATGGTATAATTAAGAAACATGCCATCACCTACACCAATTATGCTCGATTAATTGAACTACAACCCTTTGGTTGTTAATAATATTTAAAGGAATGAATTACTTCTCAAAATAAAATTGTTGGATTATTGAATTAGTATATGTAATAGTAAGCTTTCTATATTCATAAAAGATCACATACATATACATATACATATACATATGCATATGCATATACATATCCATATGCATATATACATATGCATATGCATATACATATGCATATGCATATACATATACATAAAGGTTTACTTGGTTTAAATGAAGGAAAGGTTGACAAATTTATGGTGATCTCTTGGTGACCACACCACAATTAGGACAATGATCTCAAACACATTTTTTACTGTTCTCTTGGTGATTGTGCCCAATTGATTATGTCTTGCTTATGTATGAAAATGGCATTTTGCAGCTTTCCACCGATGATGTATTTGAGTAAAAGATATTCATTTAATTTTGAGCATTTTGTGGATGGTATAATCAAGAAACATATCATCACCCTCACCAATTATGCTCAACTGATTTAAGTACAACCATTTGGTTGTTAATAATTTTTAAATTAAGGGAGTACTTTTCAAAATAGAATTGTTGAATTATTGATTTTTTATATCTATAATAGTATAAGCCTTTTATGGATGGTATAATTAAGAAACACGCCATCACCTACACCAATTATGCTCAATTGTTTGAACTACAACCCTTTGGTTGTTAATAATATTTAAAGGAATGAATTACTTCTCAAAATAAAATTGTTGGATTATGGAATTAGTATATATAATAGTAAGCTTTCTATATTCATGAAATATCATATACATATACATATGCATATGCATATACATATACATAAAGGTTTACTTGGTTTAAATGAAGGAAAGGTTGACAAATTTAAGGTGATCTCTTGGTGACCATACCACAATTAGGACAATGATCTCAAACACATTTTTTACCGTTCTCTTGGTGATTTTGCCCAATTGAGTATGTCTTGCTTATGTATGAAAATGGCATTTTGCAGCTTTCCACCGACGATGTATTTGAGTAAAAGATTTTTATTTAATTTTGAGCATTTGTGGATGGTATAATCAAGAAATATATCATCACCCTCACTAATTATGCTCAACTGATTTAAGTACAACCATTTGATTGTTAATAATTTTTAAATTAAGGGAGTACTTTTCAAAATAGAATTGTTGAATTATTGATTTTTTATATATATAATAGTATAAGCCTTTTATGGATGGTATAATTAAGAAACACGCCATCACCTACACCAATTATGCTCGATTGATTGAAAAAAAACCCTTTGGTTGTTAATAATATTTAAAGGAATGAATTACTTGTCAAAATAAAATTGTTGGATTATTGAATGCCTTGTGTACGGACATCATCTGGAAAAGTAATGAAACTTAGATTTTGAAGCCATTTCTTGATTTTCATGAACTTGTGAGGGTTTTACTTGGTATAATTCATATGATAGCATTTTTAGGGCATTGATTTCAATGTTTAATACCTCTGTGAATGCTTTGAAGTCACTACTAGATTATAAAATTGATTTATTGCTAACTGTCCCAGAATTTTGTTACTTTTTCCTTTAACAGTTTTGACAAATTCTAATACTATGGTTATTCCATGAATGATATGACTCTAATTCTCTTGGAATGACTATAAAATGACATGTACCATATTTCCTAACAACTAAATGTGCAGATAACAGGGTTTAAGAGAGGTGATGACCATTGTTTGTAGGGAAAGCCTAGTGAAGAGGCTAGGTAGGGTGAAGGTTGGAGAGATCTACCCATTGGAGGGGTATATATTATGATTTGTAATGTTGTATGTTGGATATATAAAGGTGAGAAAACAACCAATTGATTCCAGAAGTCTGTGGAAGTGTGAGATTGGAGAAACCCTTGTTTTTAGGGGTTTGAGTGAAGAATTAAGGGCTTTTGGGGTTGGGAACCTCATACCTTGAAATTGATTGTAGATTCCTTCATCATTTTTCATGTGCTAATACTGTTTTGAAGTTAGAAGTACCAGGGACTAATATTTCTTGTAGTTGCTTTGTTAATCCACCATTTTAGTTAATTGAAAACAAAGGACAGTCTAAAAATAATAGATACTTTCCAAAACAACTTGCTAAATGCTCTGAGTATGTTATAGAAAAGCCAAAAGGGTATCTAAAAGTGCATTTTGTTTATCTGGTGTCTTGGAATTTTGTATAGAAAGAGAAATTTAATGTCATTTTATAGTCATTCCATGAGAATCAGTCATATCATTCATGGAATGACCATAGTATTAGAAATTGTCAAACTGTTAAAGGAAAAAGAAACAAAATTCTGGGATAGTCAGCAATAAATCAATTTTATAATCTAGTAGTGACTTCAAAGCATTCATAGAGGTTTTCAATATTGAAATCAATGCCCTAAAAATGCTATCGTATGAATTATACCAAGTAAAACCCTCACAAGTTCATGAAAATCAGGAAATGGCTTCAAAATCTGAGTTTCATTACTTTTCCAGATGATGTTCATACACTAGGAATTCACCATGCCATACATTGCATTAAAATAAATTTATAAACCTTCCTCTATGATTGTTCAACCAACTTATGGTTGGTTACACTGTTTATTTAACACAAAAACACTTAAAACTAGTTTCCCACCTAATTCTTCCTAACCATTGGAATTCAAATGTTTGAATTTGGCAACATATTAAAATTGCATTACCATCTTGAAATAAACATTGGAATTTATGAATTTTCATCCCTATTGCCTATCTAGATGCATCTAAACCCTCCTAGATCCCTTTTTGGGTGTTTTGACCCAATATCCAATATTTTACAACTTTCAGGATAGATTGACAACTTTTTTACATTTTTGTGCCTCAAAGGCCATTATTGGTTTTAAGACCTCATAGTTGATCTTGTAGACATTTATTGATGTTTTAAATTCCTCCTTGGCTTTTGATGGCTTCATGGTTGCATTGGATTTGTTGGGTGCCCCTGCACCATACGCCCTACCTTGAAAAAGACTCTTGTCCCAAGAAGTCATCCATGTCCTTCCTTTGGTTTTGCTTGCTGTTATCTGACATTTAGGAACTAGATAGTCCCCCAAAGTGACCTTCTTATGATCACCTGCATTCACACACAAATCATTAGAAATAAAAACTATATGATTTGGTTGCCCCAAACCATTGGTGTTCTTGTTTGAAGTTGTTGTTATGATTGCCTTCTTCCCTCTGTCTTGAGGCATCTGCAACTTATCAAACCTGCTCCCGCTTTGTTGTCCAATGATAAGACATTGTACTAAACCCACTTGTACATGTTTGAGATCCCAACCTTCTCTATGAACTAGACTATCATACCGCTACAAATCAGTCCTCTTTGTACCTTGCCTTTGAAGAGAAAACTTATCACCAAAACTCATAGCAATATTGTCTTTTCTTCCTTAAATCAATGGGCTTAATTTATATGTCATCTTACTCTTATGAACCAAATAGGATTTTGTGTAACCATCATGTATAATTCTTCTGGAATATTGCCAAGGTCTACCCAAAATTAAATGATGACAACTCATATCCATGACATCACATAAAATGCTATCAACATACTTACCAATGGAGAAATTTATGACTACTTGATCCTTTACCAACATATTCTAACCTTCACTAACCCATGTAGAAAAATATGGCTTAGGATGTGCAAGGGTTTGTAAATTTAACTTTTTGACTGCTTCATAAGAAACCTAATTGTGACAAGCCCCCGAATCAACAATCAAATTGCATACCTTGCCAAGGATTAGATAATTTGTCTTGAAGATCCTCTCTTGCTGTGATGGTTGTACTTTCCCCATGAGTAATAACTCTCCTTCCTCTGGAAATGCCAAGATAGATTCTTGTTCTTCTCTTTTTGTGTCTTCTTGTATCAAGTTTACCCTCCTATCTTTCTTATCTTCACTCCATTTAGGACATTTGAATGATGGGTGCCTTGGTTCATTACAATTATAACACCTAAATGTGCCTCTTCCTTGACCAAATCCTCTTCCTGCTCACTGATTGTATCCACCCCTTGATTCTGAAAATGATTCCTTTCCCTTGTCCTCATTGCTTGGTCCTTGACCTCTTCCACCTCTTCCTCTATTTGAGTTACCTCCTCTTCCTGACCTTTCTTGTCTCCTCTTCACCTTTTCTTTTTCTCTAATAGCCAATTGAAAACATTCACCAATGGTCCTTGGCACTTGTAGACCAATCTCATCTTGTAAATGATACTTCAAGCCATTGACATACCTGGCTACCTTCTCATCTTCTTCCTCATATCCTCCTCTAATACTCAATGCTCCCAAATTACAATTTTCTGTTCCTGTTAATCTCTCTTGAAGAAAGAATCTACTCAGTTCATTAACATCCCCTTGCTAGTAATGTTAGTTCTCCAATCACTAAATTTTCAGTAGGAAAGCTTAGGGAGAAGGCTGTTGAAGCCATACATTAATGAATTGAACTCTCAAGGAGGGGGGTGAAACAAAATGTAGCACCACCATGAGTGCCAGTGGTTTTGTGATGTACATACTCCATTCCCAATAGTATGGTTAATAACTTTTTCTACCTTCATGCTTGAGTAATATTTCATTCATAAAATCATTCTTGTTGATACTTTTTGATGTGGGTATGTAGGTAGATGGAAGACAATCAATAATAACAGGTATCAAAGTTGAATTAAATCCCGCCCTACTGACATAAAAAAAGTTTAAAGTTGTGAGAGGGGAATTTAAACTAGTAGAAATGGCTCTATAGTCATGATATGCAAAATATTTCTGCTCTCTCATTCTTGCATGCTGATATCTATTTCTAGCAAACCCCTTGGCACAAGGCGTAGTTTAATACACAATTTTTATACTCCAAAGCTACAGTCAAGTGGAAATTCCTTTTCAACCCCCATAAAACTTGTTTAAAAGCATCTAAGAATGAAATGATTTCTAACTCTTAACACACTATCTATATAGTATATACTCACCCAAAATCTGAATATTACAAAAAGACCAAAGCAAATCTAATCTAGTTCCAAATGAACCTATACAATGAGGACCCCTCCAAAGCAATAGTAGCATACAAACATTAGTAAAAATATTTCTTAGGAATACAGTAAAGAAAATAATAGATGCCCTCTCATACAGTTCATATTCATTTCCTTAAGATTAAACAAACTTTTGTTCAAATAAGGAAGCAGATGTGGTATCATAGTAAAAGCATATAATAAAGAATACATGTGTAGTATCTGAAAGTAACTTCAACATGCTTCCCCGAGCTTGAAATACAAATTTATAGAAATGCACAACTATTACATAAGTTTTCACTTTCTGGCTTTTCAAATTTCAAATATTTGAACGTAATAACTTATGCTTTTGAGGTTTTGCAGGAAACATACAGGTTGTGATTTTCACATTGCCATACTAGACAACAATGAAACTATACTACTTTGAAAGGTTACTTCTATGGATTTACTACTAAGGCCAATTTTTGTACATTGTTATTACCAACAATTCATATTCTCCAAAGAAAAATAACATGTATATTGGTATTATCTTTCATGTTTTCATGCTTTTTAGGTCTCCAAGATTCATTGGCACATGCAAATGGTGACTATTGGTATGATATTGGTCATGTATTAGACCTAGTGCAACATCGAGGGAAGATTTGAAGTTGTAAGTGCAAGATAGACCCCCTTGGTGTTTGGAGGAAGGTAGTGAGGGGTGCAGACCCTTTACAAGCTATTGTGGCCCTTGGGTATGGAAAATCATCAAGAACTTTATGACTATCCCTAGATAGTGTGTGGCTGTCCTAGTGAACAAATGAAGATTGAGTCTTTGGGAGTATGATGAAATGAATAATCTTATTATGTTGTGAACATCTGAGATAGGGTTGTAGTGATCCTTGGAAACTTTTAAAGGGGTTTGAAGGCCCTAATAAGTGGAAACAAATCATATATTTCTGATTGTCCTAAGTGACTTGGCTATCACAGTCATTGTTGTCAATTATTTGTCAATTCTCCCAACACTATTATACAACCTTCATGCACTGCCATACATTCTCAAAATAATGTTACACAACCTTGACTAGAATTTTTCATTTGAGAAGGTCTCTCACCAATGACTTTAGGGATTCTTGGAATATTAAGGTTTAACAATTTTTTGATAGTTTTTGAAAGCAATTCCTACAATCGTTTGTGTAGAAACAACAACATTCTATATGTCCATGCATCAATGAGAGAGGTTTGGGATTTTCATTTAGCAACATGATTGATAGAGATACCAAGAATGAAATTGCAAGGAAGATCTAATATTTATGAATGAAATTGCAAATCAATCTAAGTTACATGTTTTATATCTTACTTATATCATGGCAACATAAAATGTATATATGCACTCAACATACCTCTTTTCTTGTTTATCCCTTGGTCAAGGCCGCATACCCCCTTACACTTGAATATTGTTTCCACCCTCATGATTACTTGAAGTCCATTCTCAAATAACACTAAATGACAATAGTTAGTACAAAATAGTGACCATAGCCAAGGAAGCCCAAATTTACTCATACTCAACATAATAAGAAATATCTAAATCATCTAGACCATTATTCATAACATAACCTCTTTTTCACATCATGGAAGGCCAAAATTAAAAGGATCATGCTTCTTCAAAGGAGCCATTGTTCAGAGCCACCAAACTATCAACAAGAGTAGAAGCTATAAGGCTCATACAATTTTAGGACATATAAAGAGTTGAATCAGAAGGAAGATCATGAAGTATACAATAGAGAGGTATTCATGTAGTAGACATCTGAAAATATCTCATTCATGAAGTAATAAAATGTTAAAGAAAATGACAAGTAATAAAAAAATTTACAAGGATGAGGCATATTCATAACTTTTGCAGTCCCACCTTGGATATCAACACTAGAAGCAACTCATATTGTTCGTGTACACACTAATACATTTGGCCTAAAATTACGATGGAGGTTTACGATGGAGAAGGTATATTATGATCAAATCTGATTTTTTTTTGAAAAAATTCCTGATTTCATGGAAATTCCGATGATAATGCAACATTTGGTTTCGACGGAGAAGGAATTGGCAATGACATTTGGGTTTTATTAGAAAAAGTGTCTGCGTTTGTCTAAATTCCGACGATTGCGTGCATTACTTAAAAAAAGAAGAAAAGACCAAGTAATTTCATAAATCCCGCCTCTTTACAAAATCCTGCCTCTCATTCATCTTGCCTCTGTAGCAAACCTGTGGGTTTAATCTTGGCAGGGAAGATCATCGGTGTGAAACCAGCCGGTTCTGCAGCTCAGGATGGAAGTGGAGGGAGTATCGGTTCTGCAACTCAGGTTAGAAGTGGTGAGGGAGTACGATTTGGTGGAAGTGGAGGCACACACTCACTATCAAATCTCCATTCATCTTCACTAGCTTCAACCACAACTATTCACGTAAGCGTCCCTTCCCGGTCGAGCGAACGAGTGCCTATCTAAAGGCCCTCCCAAGGTATCTTAGTTCGCGCTGTCTCGAGGCATATTAGGGGATCACAATGGGGATCACAATAGGGAACATGCAGGTAGGGGCCATCCCTCGATGAACACGAAGGAGGGAGGTAGACATAGTTCCCTATGGGTTTAATCACTACAGGATATAGGAATGGTTTAATCGCTACAGGAAAAAGGTAGGGTATAATCAGCAAATTCATTGTTATACATATTCAAATATTTAGATTCAAAGTTTATTATATATTTATCAAATTAATTGCCAATAGCAGATATGGTGAGAGGTTTTTGTAATATGATATGATCGATTTAAAAGAAGAATTTCTTACAAGACCTAAACCGTTGAACAATCCTACAATCATGTATTATTTAAATACTGCATTTTAAATAATGAACATTATAGTTAGCCTGAAACATATTAACACTACTTTCCATATTTAAAATATATCCTAATTAAGGGGAGGGATGACCTAAACCTGCGTGATCGAGTGCCATTATGTAAAATATATCCTAATTATAGATGCTGGTATATATGGTAGTGACAGAAAATCCTTGCTGCAGAACCGTGAGAGCAATGTGTAGTGATCGAGTGCTATTTTTTGTTGGTGTTTTGGAGGGTAGCATAAGTGTACCGTTAGGAAGGTGGTATAAAATGGAAGCTAAGAGGTATAAGGTTATGAGGTGTGGGTTAGGATAAGATAGGGAGGTAAGTGATGAAGGATGTAATGGTGAAAGAGTAAGTTAGGATATGTTAGGGGTTTGGAAGGTAGGAAAGTGAATGGGGGGAGATAAAAGGATGTGAAGGATGGAATGGGGTTAGGTAGGTGAAGTAAAAGTAAGTGTGTATGAGGTTAAGGTGTAGGATAGGATGTAGGAAAGTGGAGGAGGTTAAGATAGGGGATATGAAAGGTAGATGGAAGGTAATAATTATAGGAAGAGAGGTAAAGGTTATGAGGTGTAGGTTAGAAAATAGGGTGTAGGAAATGGAAGGAAGGGTCATATCACTTTGAGAGTTTTCACCAAGATGAGTAGCTCGAGTATGGACCTCAAATCTTACAAGCCATGAGGATCCAATTGTAGTAGAGGAGCATAAACTTGCATCTTGGGAGCTTATTAGGAGTTCGCCTTGAATTTGGGAAATACATATAGAGGAGATAGAATATTGATCAATACACATTACCTAGCCTCATCATGCATAAATAAAAGAGGTATATACTATAGGAAGCACATATCATGAGCCAAAGGATCATATTCGAGAGTTGCTTCATCTCCAATCCTCTACATTTTTAAGATCCACAAATGGGGTTGAGGATAAGTCTTGTTTACTAATTAGCTTGGACTTATGCTTTGGGTTGCATCTATATGTGAGCAACCTAAAGGCATAATTTTCAATGCAATTTTTGAGAGAACTTGCTTCCACCTTGTGGTACTGAGAGGATAAAATGCACCAACTCACATTGGAAACCCTCTCCAGATACCATTTTGGAGTGCTTCAAAGTGTGTTCTATTTCAAAATATTTTTGATAGAGATGCATATATGAGTTTCACAATTTACATAATAAGGTTTCATAGTGGCTCAACATGAGAGTTAGTTTTTGGAGTTCTTTTAGTTTGTAGATTACATTCAAGACAAGTTACTTATCAATTATTTCATTAGGGGTGGAAAGCCCAAAATTTTAGTTTTCCTACACATGGCCAATCCAAATGACTTTAGGGTTGCTATGGAAAAGTCTCTTATGGAAAAGGAGGTACATGGGAGGACACAAGAGGCATGAGAGAAGTTTGTAACCTTGATGAAGGGACTAAAGTGTCCATAGGCCTCCCCATCCTTCAAAGGATAATTTAGACTTACTATATGATTTACAAAGAAAAACCCAATAGTATCAATATTAGGGACAAAGGTCTACTAGAGCATAGTAGGGGCCATAGGGTAGTCACATTTGACCATCATCGACACAAGGATATTTTAGGTATGAGAGACTTTAGGGCTATGAAGCTAGGCCTTCTATGACTCAACAACCTTTTAGGGGAGAATCTAGTGTTTTTAGTAATTAGGATCTTCTAATTATGGTGGGGCCTAGCCAACATAGGGTTATATGAGAGGCACATGTTATGTATATGTTAGTATCAGGCAGAGAGTTCCCACAAGGTTTTAGAGTAGGTGGAAACCATCCTAGGATGTCAAAGTAGATAGTTGATATGTGGGTCTTTACCCTCCCAACCACTCAACATATACCACCATGGGTCTTTACCCTCCCAAACACACAAAGTTCAAAGGAAGATTCATTGCTGCAACACTTAGGACACTCACTCCTTTCATGGCCATTCTTCTTCACACAACACTCTCTAACATTAATTATGATGATAGTCTACCTCCTTAAACCTTCCACCAAAACCTAACTCAATACCAATCTCTTTCCCAATCTTTCCAATGGACTAATTAACTCAACTCACTGTGAAATTGTGATAGTCAATGCAAGGTTTAGGACAGTAGTAATTAGGATCTTCTAATTATTGTGGGGCCTAGCCAACATAGGGTTATATGAGACAGGGGTAAGTTCAATAGTAATTTCTCCTCTACAACCTTTGCCAGTCTGTGCGAAAATGAGAGTTTGATCACATTCTTTCACTTTTAGCTAGCTAAAATTTTCAAGAATTTTATCTCTAGATTTAATATTTGTTTTCTTGCATGAATCTATTAATTTTGAGATAACAAATCTTGCCTTCATGAATTGATCCTATTTTATCCCTTTAACCCTAATTAATTTATTTAGAGTGTTTAGTTCCATTTTAATCCTTTCTTTTAAAATTAAGTATTATTAAAAAATTGTATTATTGTTCCAAATTTTGTGGATATTTAGGAGACACAAATAAAATATAAATGTAATCATTCCATATTTTTGTAGGAGATATTGGAATGAGACTAATAGGAAGAGTAGTAAACATGAGTCACAATGAGCACTTTAGAGTAAATCTAAACATTATAAGGAAGAGTAGCTTGGAAAAGATTATTACTTGGGAAAGAATCTTGAAAGAGGATTGAAAAGATTCCTTGAGCTAACATTGTCTCACTTGTCCAAAATTATGGGGAATGATTCATTAATGAAATGGTCATTAACAAGATGGAGAGAATAATAATTAGGAAGAGATAGATTTCACATGCTACTAGTTGACTAGATTGGAGAGAAACTAGAGTCAAATCATTTAGCTTGGCCATGACATAGAGTCTTAGAATAGATGCCAACCTTGGTGAATGGAATGAAAATCCCAAACAATTAATGAATGGTGAGACAAGTAGAGGCATCTATAAATTTTGTTTTGAATAAAATAAAGAAAAAATGGGACTAAAACCAAGGGAAATGCACATGGAAAGGATATGATGAAAATCAAAATAAATAGTTTGAAGATAATATTAGTTACCTAAAGGATATTCCACTTGATTATTTGGTATATCATAACTATTTTGACAAATTTGGAAACCATTAGAGGTACTGATGCAGAGCATCATGAAAAACCAACTAAGAACCCCAAATAAACCATGGAATTCAACTTCAACACAATGTCTTAAATATCAGAGGCATAGACATATTAAAATTCCTCATATTATCATATTACTTTCACCCAAATCCATTTCAAGTTCATCCAACACTCTTTATCAAGGTACTAAACCATCAAACTTATATACCATACTGATTTAAAGGTAATATATCACATCTCAATAGTCATACTTTCATGCATGATATAGGGGTTCATTAATGCTGTCTCAAACATATACAATCATTTATACCTTTGTAAACCATTAAAATTCATTGTTCATTGAAAGAATCCAATTCACTATCATCAAAGTGATTGTCATTCACATGACAATTTTCTATACCTGCACATAGACATTAATAACTTTCAAACCCGAGCATAATTGGAAGATCACTTTAGTGAGACTGTAGAAAAATAGGTTTCTAAAGCCATATAAAAAATTGCAAACAATCCAATGGTTCATTTTTTAGTTATGCCCCCCGTACTAAGACCTATTTTTACTGTCATAAACAACTTAGAAAAATTCACCATTTAGCCTGCTAGGGCATCAAATATCTCAATAAGTACTTACCAAAATGAAAAAAAGACCATACTCAAATGAAAACCCTCTGAGTCTACTTTCAGAATATGCAAGCCATTAATTTTTCAATGGTGAAATCACAAGATAATTACAAACCCTTTCCTACAACTCCATTTAAGACAACTTAAAACCCGTTTCCACCAAAACCTTCATAACTTTCACAAATCTGCATAGAAATGACGCAAACCAAAATAAAATAAAATTTTATTGACATATCTTTCCAATCAATCCACTTATAGGTCTCAACTCTTCCATATGCATTCATACCAAATGCTGCAACATGACTGTTCTTAGGAAATCTGGAAGTTGCAATCCATAAAACATCCATAACTTCTTTGTTTCTCAATGAAATCACTCCAAACCAAAACAAGAAGGAAGATAATTCAAAATAATATCTAACCATGATAATTATACTTGGTTTCTAGGCTGTACAGGTCCGTACAAGGCCTGGAACCAACAAAGTAACAACAAAAACTATCAAAATGGCAAGCTTATGAATACACAAATTGTTCAAAATTGTTATCCTCCTTCTCATTCCTCTTTGGTTCGACCAAATACAAAATTTTATAGCCTCTTGGTCAGTTTTTACCTTATAACTACCTCCAAGACCTTTCAACACACATTTACAACTTTTCCAAATGTTGCATTTTGACAACTTTTAATAGATTTTACATTTTTTGTCAAAATGGACTCAAACTTTTTTTAAACACTCTTGACACCTTAAAATGGACCTTAAATGACCTTTTGTAGCTTGTATACCCTTCCATGGGTTTTTTAACTCATTTTGACCATCTTGACCTATAAGGGCCTATATGGACAACTAGGACATAATCATGATTTGCTTACATTTTTAGGCTTCCAAGCCTTACAAATCATTCCAAATGTATTCAAATAAATTATAAATGACCTTCAAATATCAATTATATTTCAAATGATGACTTTGACCATATATTTTCCTTACCCCATGGGTGCTCTTGCACCAAGTACCTTTTGCTTCTGTAGATGAGGCATTCATTCATGTTGAAGTTGTGATAGCTTATTTGCCTCTTTATAGACAAAAAGTTATCCATACGAATTATCATATATACTTGTAACCTCCATCCCAAACCACCTATTTCACTCTTCTTCCTTTGTGTACCTCTTTTATTCTTCCATTACCTCTTTTCTTACCTAAATTCAATCCAAAACATAGAGTATATAGCATAAAGAAAATTCCATATTTGATTAATATTATCCACAACATATCGAAAAGACAAATACCACACTTACTGTGTCATCAACCAAAAATAATTTACGTACATATTCAAAGAGTTCAATAATGGAGAAACATCCATGCGGTGCTCTACACATGTCCTCGAAGGTTCAAGAAATACTTATCCTCTATAGGTCCAAACTTTAAATCACTTTCCATGCATGAAAATAATTGCAACCATACACAATTTCCCACCTAATAGATTCTCTCAAACTAGTTTACTATCTTAACATAGGGTCAAGGAAAAGTGGGCCAAAATAGGAATCCAAGTGTCTTAAAAGCCTTCAAGACCATAGTGGTGAGGATTGAGTTTCTTTCTTTAGTGGTATCTTTCTCTAAATTAATTAATTGGGGATTCTATTAGGACCTTTTCCTAATTAAAAAAAAAATATAAAGATTACATCCCTAAATATTGCATTCATAATACAATAAATTTCTGCAATATTGAGACTAAATTCATAATAGATTTATAGTGATGAATAAAGAAATATTTAAGATTCTCAAAAATTTGATGTTTTCTTTCTCCCAACCGTCATTGGATATGGGGTGATCTTTGAGGCATTATAAGCTTACACATTTTGCATGCATGTGTACCTGGGCAGTTGCACTACAACATCTATACTCACTAATCAAATTTGGTTGGAAGTTTCTAAATCCATTTCAAACACATTTTGTGCATATCCTACAATCATAGCATTCCATTAGATCGTGTTTCTTTGATGCATCTCACCAAACAGTTCATGCGCTTTCATGTCTATACTTGCATATTTTCCAAACATGTCAAACAGAGCATTTCCAACCGTAAGCATCTGATAGTAATTGCCCTTACCTTCTATTTTGATGGAAGTCCATACTCTGTTCCAAAGCTCCCATTTTGGCATAGGTAGAGAGTACATTGGCAAATAAAACTAATCAAAATGGAAATCTATTTTTTGCATTGATTGCATTGTGAGGACGCTTATGTATTTCATCGACAACGTAAAGCAGGAAAGGACATGAGAATATCTCCTCGGGGAGGTATTCTATGACAGCTGTGAGGTAGATGAGAGTTTCTTATGCCATTTGCTTTGTTCTATGTAGTCAAATGTGGGAACACTGTTTGAATTCAAATGCTAACAGTGATT
Organism: Cryptomeria japonica; assembly: GCF_030272615.1. NCBI lineage: Eukaryota > Viridiplantae > Streptophyta > Pinopsida > Cupressales > Cupressaceae > Cryptomeria > Cryptomeria japonica. The sequence continues at coordinate 688,323,477 of NC_081408.1, read as the reverse complement.
GTCTTTTTAATGGAAACGGATAGGAAGGGACGTGAAGGGAAGGAATGGGCCCACAACACACCTAAGAAGTCAAAGCTTAGTGTGTGTTGTTTAAGGCTGCCACCTTAAGACATCATAATTGATTGGCTCTTCACTCCTAAGACCTTCAAAAGTCTTTAATGGCTTCATTGAGTCCTTTGGTCTTCCAAATGCACCGACACCAACTTGAATTCTCCTTCAATGCTTGATTGCCTATTCACTTGGAATTGAATTGATTTTATAATTAAGAGATTACTTGAATTGTAGGTAGACCCCTTCAAATGACAGGGTAGGCTTCCTTTTATACCTAATATATGTCTTGAAAGCATTTTATCCTAATGGCTTTCAATTAAAGTACTTTCTCTTCTATCTGGTATTGGTGGAGCAGAGGTTGCATTGCATCATCCTAGGATACATATTTCCACAGATACAACACAAGTTAAATGTATCCCAAGTCGATGCAAAGCAACCTCTTCTCCAGAGATCACCAAAAAATAGAGAAAGAACTTTAATTTAATTCCATCAGGATAAAAGTCTTTAATCAAGACAGATAAATGGTATGCAATTGGATCTATTTGGAATGCATTACCCAAACACCGCAATCGATCAGTCACCTTTGAAAAGAAAGTGGTATGATGAAATATTTAGGCATAAAATAGATGAAATGCACTCCATACTACTACTGCACAATATTTTGGTCGATGATATTTTTAAAATAGTAAAGGAAGGTGTATGGAACAACAAAATTCTTATCATTATAAACAATGAATATTTTAAGATCCTTTTATGATATGTAAGTTGAGAACATTTTATGAAAGGTCCCTAAATGAATACACTTTAAACTGATTTTAATATACCTTGAAGTGTGCAATATGGAAGGTTTGTATTCTTAATCTCTTGCCCATTTCTTAATTTAAAAGATGATATCTTTATTAAATATCTCTATTAACTTGATTTCTCCTTCAATTCTTGATGAATGCTTGATTGCCTTTCACTTGGAATTGAATTGATTTTATAATTAAGAGATCACTTGAATTGTAGGTAAACCCCTTCAAATGATAGGGTAGGCTTCCTTTTATACCTAATATATGTCTTGAAATCATTTTATCCTGATGACTTTAAATTAAAGTACTTTCTCTTCTATCTAGTATTGGTGGAGTAGAGGTTGCATTGCATCATCCTAGGATACATATTTCTGTAGATACAACACAAGTTAAATGTATCCAAGGTCGATGCAAAGCAACCTCTGCTCCAGAGATCACTAGAAAATAGATAAGAACTTTAATTTAATGCCATTAGGATAAAAGTCTTTAATCAAGATAGATAAAATTTGAGTTTGACTATCATCATTTACTTTGCCAAATTCTTCACATGTATCTCCTGAATCAATTTCTTACTCATAAGAATTTTATTATGTCTCAAATATAGGGAAACAAAAGGCTTCAAATAAAAAACTTGTACATGCAACTAAATCCATTGACTAATCAGAAGAACAAAATTAAGAAACGGTTTGATCATCTGAGAGATGTTGTAGACTTGCAACTCACTAGCTACTTAGTTTTTGCAGGTAAGAATTTTTTTTGTTTTGGTTATGGTTGTGGTTTTTATAGGGAGACATTTACAAATTTATATCTATCTTCACTATTTAATGGTTTATGGGTTTGTAATGGTAATTTAATGTTCTTTCATATTTTTGTATATATTCTTTAAAATAGCCTATTATATTGATTTGTTCTATTATGCATAATGGTGTGGGTTAGACGGCTTTGCCGTTGGTGCATGAAAGCATTCAACGAGTTCTACTTTTAAAAATTACATGAAACATTTTTTAATTTATTTGATTCAGTGTTATTTGCAAAAAATGATTATCAATGATGTTTCCTTTCTCCAAGAATTGTCTAGGATCTTTCCATCACATAATATGTAACATCGAATGACTAAATCTTTTCATTACAAATGCTTATTTTATTTAAATATTATTTGAGGATGAATTAAAATTTATATCTGTACAGAAGCAGAACATACAAGATGAAGAGTCATGTGCATGAAAATTTCCTAAAAGAAAGCAAGCAGGCATTATCTTGAATGACATGGAAACAAGCTCATCAGCTGCCTAGAAGAGAGCAATTGGAGAATGGCAGAGAACAATGTTTAAGGGTGATAAATAGATAGAGAGTATGCAATACAAACAAACAATATCTGGAGTGTCTGATGTGACGTCTCTAATTTATATCCGAAGGGACTAACTAGTTTTGGAGTTCCTGTGAAACCTATTGGGCCACGCTTTGGAGGAAATCAATGTGTTCATGCAAGGAGCACCTTTTTTTTATTATGAGAATGATGCTTTTGCACTGAAGGATATTTGGAAGTCAATATCCAAAAATTTCTATAGTGTTGAACTAGAGTTGGCGGACTCGAAGTATAATTTTCAACTTTCAGAAGATCAAGAGGTTATGTACACAATCTCCCAATAGAAGGGCAATTTCAATCATTACCTCTTCCCCCATGACTATTCAGGAAGCACTTCCTCAAACAAAGGTTGACTATTAGCCTCCATGGGATCAAAGAAAAAAATTGAAGCATAGACTCTAGACGATGTGGTGGTGTCCTTCATGAAGAACTCTACACTATAATTGAAAATTCATGAGGGAAACTGCAAGATAGTGAAGAGAGATACAATCTTGAAAAGTGGGAAGAATGGATCTTGGTTTGGGTGGGGCCAAGTCAGGTGGCTCCTCTAGAGGTTGACGAGATAGAAATCATATTAGGATTTGAAAAAGATCACACTCGTGGAACTTCGTGTGCGAGTGATCGATTGCGGTGTTTGGGTAATGCATTCAAAATAGATACAGTTGCATTCCAAATGGGTAATTTATTGATTAAAGACTTTTATCCTAATGGCATGCAACTATATCTATTTGGAATGCATTACCCAAACACCACAATCGATCACTCACACACGAAGTTCCACGAGTGTGATCTTTTTCAAATCCTAATATGATTTCTATCTCGTCAACCTCTAGAGGAGCCACCTGACTTGGCCCCACCCAAACCAAGATCCATTCTTCCCACTTTTCAAGATTGTATCTCTCTTCACTATCTTGCAGTTTCCCTCATGAATTTTCAATTATAGTGTAGAGTTCTTCATGAAGGACACCACCACATCGTCTAGAGTCTATGCTTCAATTTTTTTCTTTGATCCCATGGAGGCTAATAGTCAACCTTTGTTTGAGGAAGTGCTTCCTGAATAGTCATGGGGGAAGAGGTAATGATTGAAATTGCCCTTCTATTGGGAGATTGTGTACATAACCTCTTGATCTTCTGAAAGTTGAAAATTATACTTCGAGTCCGCCAACTCTGGTTCAACACTATAGAAATTTTTGGATATTGACTTCCAAATATCCTTCAGTGCAAAAGCATCATTCTCATAATAAAAAAAAGGTGCTCCTTACATGAACACATTGATTTCCTCCAAAGCGTGGCCCAATAGGTTTCACAGGAACTCCAAAACTAGTTAGTCCCTTCGGATATAAATTAGAGACGTCACATCAGACACTCCAGACATTGTTTGTTTGTATTGTATACTCTCTATCTATTTATCACTCTTTAACACTTTCCTCTGCTTTTCTCCAATTGCTCTCTTCTAGGTAGCTGATGAGCTTGTTTCCATGTCATTCAAGATAATGCCTACTTGCTTTCTTTTAGGAAAATTTCTTGCACATGACTCTAAAGATTGTATGTTCTGCTTCCGTACAGATATAAATTTTAATTCACGCTTAGATAATAATTAAATAAAATAAGCATTTGTAAAGAAAAAATTTAGTCATTCGATGTTACATATTATCTGACGGAAAGATCCTAAACAATTCTTGGAGAAAGGAAACATCATTGATAATCATTTTTTGCAAATAACACTGAATCAAATAAATAAAAAATGTTTAATGCAATTTTTAAAAATAGAACTCGTTCAATGCTTTCATTCATTGACGACAAAGCCGTTTGACCCACATCATCTCTTGCCGTCAGAATTCCAATGACAACTAATGGAACGTCTGACAAGTATGCTGTATATCTGACGTTACTGCCATGTCGGACAATCGTCGAGGAGCAATCATAACATCTGACGGAAATCTGACGATATAGCCGTCGTCGGGGGAGTTCATAACAACGTCGGATGACCAACGTAAATGGCATCGTTGGAAATCCCGATGATGAGTTTTCAACAGTATAGTTTGTCGGAAGCCCGATGTTTGGTTGTCGCAAATCCGACAATTAGCCATCAAAAATTAGGCCCAAATGTACTAGTGACAAACAAGACAATATGGGAGTTCATTATACCTAGCAACTTGTGGTGCTATTGTTCGTGTTGGCTCTGTTGGACCCTGCAATTAAGATTCAATATACATTATTCAATAAGATTATCTGTGCAACATAATGAAATATTGAAAAGTGTGTTATCTTGTTGAGATTCACTTGGTTTTGAGAATATTTTAATATTCTCTACTTAACAGGGCCAACCATGTGAAGGTGGAAGCTCATTTATCCCCTCCCCCCCCTAACATCACTCTAAATTCCCTGTTAACATCTTATAACATTCATTCATTCATTCTTTCTACCATTAATAAAATATAGAATTCATTCATTAATATCACATAATGTTCATTAACACATAACATTGATTAACATTAATTAACATGCAACATTCATCAATATTAATTAACACATATCATGCATAACCATTAATTAGCACATAATTACATTCACTAGCACATAACAATCTGTCATTATCAAATAAGTTAGATTACAATCAATTCTTTTTTTCTTTTTTCTTTGAAGCTATGAAAAGACTAAGTGGAACATTGGTTTCTTCATCATTTCCCCCCTCTGCAGATGTTCCGCCAACTGCTCGTCATCTCGATGTATGCCTAGTCCTATACTAAGGACGAGGACACTGAAGCGAAGGGGGGTCCTCTTCAATAACAAACAAATAGGTTAAATTCAAAAAAAAAATTATTACTGTTACAAGTATTTCATTAATTTAGAGAACATAATTGTTGCGCTCTTTACTTGATGGGGCCACATCATTTTGTGTAGCCTCAACCTCAACATGCTGAACACCCTCTAGATCATCTGGATTTGAAATACTAAAGGTTACATTAATGTTGAACACCAATTGCAATTATATTTTTTTAAAGGAATAACAGTGGTCCTCTTTACCTGAGTGGGGAACATCACGTTCCTGATGTTGTGTACCCAGATCATGCTCCGCTTGGTCACCACCGACTAGATGCTCTAAAATATTAACAAAAAAGGTTACATTAATTACTACTCTAATTACAAATTAAGATGTTTAATTGTATTAATAGCTAAATAAATAAATTTGAATAGCAAATGAATACCTCCACTACTAGGATGCACATCTGGACCTTCATGTGTAGGTGGTGTTTCACGATTAGTAGGCTGCATTCCAATGTCATGCACATTGTTATCATTTGTTGCTTATTTAAAACAAATATAGTCACTTTATGTTGGAACTCAACATCAATTAGATTATTGGTAAAGTATTCAATTTGAAACAATTTCCATTTAGCATATTTACCTATGTGACAGATGCACTCGAATGTTGTGTATGCCCACTCAATTCTCGTAGTCGATCAGCCACAACTGAATAGCCTTGCTGGTAGGAAATTCTCTTGTCATCTTTTGTGGGCGCTCTATTGAATTCAGAGCCCTGCATTTTTGCTTGGTACCGTGAATTTTGCTTGCATTGTTTGATTGAAAAAAAACGTTTGCAATTTATTAATATTTTGATGCAATATTTCATTTACATGAGATACTTACAATTCGTGCATCAAATTTCATATAACCACCAGAGCCGAGTTTGTGTTGCCTGTTCTTTTCTTGTCTTGCCTTAGTTTCCTTTGATGTGTCACTCAGTCTATAAATTTTTTGAAATATGTTAGATTATATAAATATAAAGAGTAATTAATTAGTACATAATTAAAGTCTTAATAGTATCTCATACCTTCTTCTGGCGTCTGGTGTTGTATTTCCTTTTTTCCTTTCAATTCTCTCCTTGGCATCCAAAATCAGGTCCTTCCACTCTCTCTTTGGAATCATGGGGGGACACTCGTACTTTAGGTTCGTCTCTAAATGGGTCCTGTATTGGTCCCTCACATACTTTAGATATGTGCCATCTTTTTCAAGGAGCTTGGTTTTGTCAAAGGTGTCATTTCCAAAGCACTCAACCATTTGGTTTTTGAATTCATCTTTTAACCTTTTTTCTTGGTCATTCCACCTTTTAAAGAAAAAACAAACCTGTTAGATTTAGAAATGAACTGAAGCTACATTTATTACAATTCAAGAAATGGATCAAAGGAAAACTATTCTAGCATTGATATGAAATCAAAATAGTGGATTAGGGTTAGTTCACATATGATGTACCACCTTTTATGTATGGTGGGTCGAAATATCTGCAATGCAATGTCACTAAGATATTTATAGAAAATATCATTGCCTATAAAAAATTCATGGGATCATTAGTACAAAATGAGTGATCATAAAGTAAATTACAATTAGAGTATATATAATAATAATTTTAAAGTACCTGGAACCTTTTGTATCTTTAAGGGAATCATTTCTTCGTCGCTCACCACCAATGTGGCCTGCAACATTCCCGTACTAGCAATATGAGAAGATCCAGGAAATGATGGTATGTTATCAGTAGTAGTCACCTCTAGCACATCCTCATGTGGATCTCTTCATGCAAAAAATGAATCCACTATGAAATGGCATTAGAATTCAAGAAAGAATGCTTGAAGGGAAATAAACACATAATAGAAGATAGAGAAAAAGAGGGATCTACCAACAGTGGGTGGGCCAATATGACATGCAGTAGAGGATGTCTTCATGCTACGTGTTGCCGACATTGTAATCAGCAATATAGGTGAGGCCAACCTCTGATGAGGTGGCAACAACATTTGCATAGGAACATTGACAACACCTAAAGAATAATACATTAAATATATCAAACATTAAATATATGAAAAGTGCAAGAATTGTAAACAAGGATGAACCTTTATTTTGAAGATTAACAGTATCAAGTATGATGTGTTTTGGGTACTCAGAGTGATAAGCCAAGCAAGCAATAATACAAGAAAATCATCATCACCTGAAGAACCTGCAACAACCTGATCATGCCTACGACTTTCACGAGGGCGGATAAATTGCTGTAAAAACAATACATACATATTTTTGTTAATGACATAAAAGAGAATAAAATATTAACCATTATTTAAATTTTGTTATAATTAAATCTTTCATTACTGCTTACTTGCAAGTTTTCTGCTGTCCAAATCAATAATTCCACTCTCTCTCATATCTCATTAGTAATAGGATGCACTTGTGCCAAAGCAACAATCTCTTTAGTAGTTTTTCTAAGAGGCTTTTTTATGAATTCCATAGGGTGTGTGGAATCTTCAGGGTCATCATCACTTAACGCTATTGATTCCACATCCCTAGAGAGGTGCTCAGGTACTACAACTCCCTTTCCCTTTCCCCGAACATCCGTTTGTGTCAAGAATTTATCGTTAACAATTACAAAATTAGTCTAAATCGCTAAAAAAAAGAACATAAGAATGTAACAGTTTTCTTCTATCTAATTTGTACAATTACAATGAGGTTTACCTGCTCAGTAGAAGTGTCGCAACCTACATCCCTGTTTGCGATATGTGATGGATCCATGTCGCCTTGTGACAAAGAAAAAATATAAAAAATGTTAGTGAAATTAAACCAATAGACTTAGCAAAAAAAACTTCATAATAAAATGGTATATTGGATTCATTAATTGGAGGTTGGTTGATTTAAATGGTATATAGTACGTACCACCCCCATGATATTAACTTTGCTTGTATCTAATTCAAACTGTAATCGATTAGAAGCTCTTCGCCTGCACTTATTGATTTTATCGCACATACAAATACATGATTTCCCTTGTGCACCTCAAATATGCAATTGGTTTGTTTATTAGTTGACCTAGGTCACATACTCTTTATAAAACCTACAATATTCCTTGTTGCTTTTGGCCGACCATCAATGTATACAGCCACTCATTTACTTTTATCATTATCTTTCTATTGTATATAATTTTCTGATAGTGCATACCTACGCATACTTTTTTTATATTTAACAATCTGCATCCAATTATTGTAATTGTAACAAGGTCCAACAAACTCCATCAATTCAACAACTTTATTGTAACAGACCTTTATGCTGTCCATGGAAAATAAGCCTAAACCATGTAACGACGAAGGTGATATGCGATATATCCTATCGTTAACACAAAAATTGGTGTTTATTGGAGGAAGTTCCTTAGGTACCCATTGTTTCTGTAGATGTTTGTACCTCAGTGGCACCTCAATGTCGCCTTTGGTCTCATCATCATAAGAACATGACCCCCCTTGAGCAAGGAAAAATTTCATGCGTTTATTGAGTTTTCTTCTAATCTTTCGACCTCTTGTTGATCTCCCTATTGTAGACCTACTACATGTGTCACTTTCATTTTCTATTCTTGCATTTTCCTCACTCGACGAAGACAGGTCTGACAAATACCTATTTGGGGGTACCTGCACTCCATGAAATGAGAGAGTTAATTGGTAATGAGAGAGAAATTTTGCAAATGAGGGTAATGTTGATGAAGAAGTTGGCCCTAAAATTGATTTTGGGATTAAAATTGGAATAAGTCCAACTGGGGCCTCAAGTGTTGATAACTGTATTAGATTTGCTGCTAATGTCGAGGTTTGAAAAACTGAGGAAGTTTGTTTTCCAAGTAATTTTAAAATAATAAACTGTTTCTATAGGGTGTATTGACTATTTATACCTTTCCATCCATGAGACGGTGCAGGATCCTCGTCAAAGGGGTTCAAGGTCCTGTACAATGTAATTCAATTATCTTATGTTAGCTAAAAATTACATAGTACACAACATGAACAACATGAACTTTGTAGACAAAAAGAGTATTAAATAATAAAAAGATGTTGTCATCAAAATCATTGTAAATTTTTTAATTCCTTACCTTTACTTTATGTATACTAAGCAAGATCCTCAACTAAATGGTTGATGATGTCTGTAGTCAATGACCTGTTCCCACAAAGGGTGACAACATCATAGAGGGACTATACCTAAAATCAACACCATCAATTGAACATCATAAGCATTACATGATGTGTCATCATATATGTAATTGAGCATCACAATTAGCATCACATATGTGTCATCATAAACATGTAATCCATCACATATGTATCATAAATCACCATCCATCACATAGGTAATAAACAATCCACATTATATAAATAAACACAAAGTTCAAAAAATGTCACATGCATCATCATAAACATGTGATCCATCACATATATATTTTAAATTAAAATCCATCACATAGCTAATAAACAATCCAATTTCCATAAATAAACATAGTTTAAAAACTGTCACATAAATAGTCACTCTCCCTATCTCCATCTCCATATTAAAAAGTGTATCATGAATTAATTATGTAATGGCATTAGAATTCAAAACATAATGAATTAATTATGTACAAAAAATTCTATCAGGAAGTTAATATTAAATAGATAATATACTAATCTCATACCTCATACATTTCATTCATCATCATGAACATCATCATCATCATCATCACCATCATCATCATCGTCGTCATCATCATCATCATCACTATCAACATCTTCGCCATCATCATCATCACCATCACCATCACCATCACCATCACCATCACCATCACCTTCACCTTCTTCTTCTTCTTCTTCTTCTTCTTCTTCTTCTTCTTCTTCTTCTTCACCATCACCATCACCATCACCATCACCATCACCATCTTCTTCTTCTTCTTCTTCTTCTTCTTCTTCTATATACTAATCTCATACCTCATACATTTCATTCATCATCATGAACATCATCATCATCATCATAACCATCATCATCATCATCCTCACTATCAACATCTTCGCCATCATCATCATCACCATCATCACCATCACCATCACCATCACCATCACCATCACCATCACCATCACCACCTTCTTCTTCTTCTTCTTCTTCTTGAAACTGTTGATCATGATCATCATCCACTTCATCTTCTACTTCTTCGGTATCTTCTTATTCCATCACATTATACTTTATCGGCCTTCCTCTTGGATCATGTCTAACAACAAACGACCAACCCGGTTTATGTGGAACCTCTGAGTAAAATACTTGCTCACATTGGCTTGGAAGAACATAGGGCTCATTCCCAATTGGTTCAAATGACCTTGTATTTAGCATTGTAAAACCATTACCATGTTCAATAACAGTTTTATCAGGATCATTTTTATTCAATCGTGGTCTGTACCATTTGACGACGAACAAAACTAATTTGAAGGAATTAAAGTCACACTCAAGTATATAATCCAAAATGCCATAGTATCAATTTTGAGACTGTTGAGGATGTGTGTCATTTCTTGATGAAATATTTGTCACCTCAAAGACTGCGGTGATGCCAGAATCATAGGTTTTCTTCGTGTCATCCAACTTTTTTATGCAAAATTTATGACCATTGCAGCACATAACGTTGTGGTGTTTGACCTGCGATATGTCAAACATGTAAAATTTATTGCATTGTGAGTTGATAAATATATGGGTGATTAATAAATTTATACGTACCTGTTTATCTCTTAAACCATATGCTAAATCAATTTCCGTTTGTGTAACATTGGAATCTCCATTACAATGAGCTTCTTTAACCAATGAAGCCACACCTTCCCATGTTAATGTGTGTCCAGAATGTTGACAACGTTCAATCCATACCATCATCGAATCAAGATTGTTTGCAATATACAAATGCAGTGCATCCCACTCTCGACCAACTGTACAAAAAATAAATAGACATCTTACAACCGATTTATTTTGAAGATTAAGAATTAATTAACTACAATAACATCTTATAATTACCTCTCACTTTCCTCAATCTACCTTTCCCCATCAAGTACTCCCCTTCAAAATTGTTAATGGGGTTGGGATCCCAAATGCAATCCACATGGATCTTTGCTGCAAACTTAGGAAGATATTCAAAAATGTACACCATAGTTTGGTATACCATATATCCCTCCACCATAGAACCCTCAGGATGTGCTCTTTGTCGAACCAAAGCCTTCAAAAATTTCAAGTGCCTCTCAACCATCCACATTGACCTAGTGTGTATAGGTCCACACAATTCAATCTCCTCAACTTGTTGTATGAGGTAGTGTTCTTGTGCATTGAAAAAAGCTGGAGGTAGACACTTTTGCATTTCACACATTAAATGAGGAATTTTTCTCTTCCAATATTTTATATTGTCTTTATGGATTTATTTACATGACAACCATGTACAAGATATTCAAGATGCAAAAAAATATGTTACATAAGAAGTAAAACAAATAGAAAATATAATATCTATACAACAAACTGATCAAATATCACAACTTACCTCATGTATTTTCCAAGATCATATATGACTTGCTTGACATTATTGTCAAAGTCGTCTGGGAGAGATAGAGGTAGAACGTACTACAACAATTATAAAATTATCTTTTCATTTTTTTGTAACATAATACAATGAAAAGTACACATATGCACAGTACTTAAATACATACTAAAAACACAAGAACATGAATTACCTTAATGAAGGTATGCCTATCATGCATTTTCATCCCTGGCCCAAATTCACTTTTCTTTGATATGAGATTGTTTATGTTCGCAACAAATCTTGTGGGAAATCGAATTTTTCTTATGACTACTTTTATAGCATTGCTTTGCTGGTCCGTTAATAACCAAGGAAACTCACTTATATTAATCTGGTCTCCATGGCTATTTGATTGAATGACATTTATCATTGCATGATTGGAATCCTGAATGTCACTACATATTTTGACAATTTTTCTTTGTCATGCCTTCCATCCAATAGTTTCCATAATGTCTATGTTATATTCTTTCCAATATGCATATTATCAAACAAATGAACAATTTGTAACTGCTCGTAGTAGGGCAACCTCTAAATTGTTGGGGATAACTTTTTAGTCCCTTAGGAAGGTAGTCATTTATGCCTCCACGACCTTCATGATCATCAATCACATCATCAGTAAACAAAACAAAATAGAAAAGATTTTTTATGACAAACAAATAGATGGAATGGCATTACCTTGACGATTAATTCTATTATATTCCATCTTCCACAGGTGAGGTGTCATTCTTCGTGGCTTTGATGTATTCTCTTCTTTCCCATTGAAAAGATGTTTTTTAGTATTTTGATACTTATGATTTTTGTGGAGAAGATGCCTATACTCATCAAACACCTGCTTTCCTAAACTTTTTGAATGACGAGATTTCATCTTTGGACCACAAACAAGACATGCAAATTTTCCCTTTGTTTGAAGACCTACAAGATAATGTATAATTGGATTAAATATGATAATTTTTTGAATTATAATGTTCATGCACAACTTAAACACTATAACATACCACAAAAATGTGTTAGCCCTGGGGCATCGTGTATTGTCCATAGAAGCATCGCATGGAATTGAAATTATCTTTGTCCTATTGGTCTAGAGATGTCATACATAGTAACACCATTCCATAACTCCAGAAACTCATCGATAAGAGTCTCGATATATACATTCATATCTTTAACTTGGTACTTACCTAATTGAATGAACAAAAACATTACATAATTATTATGACCATTTTACTGCAATATTTATAATTAAATTTAGATAACTATATTTAAATGATAAAATACCTGGAACAATCATTGCCAACATTATGTGCTCCCTCTTTATTGACATCCATGGAGGAATGTTATTGTTGATAACAAAAATAGGCCACACTGAGTAAATAGATCTCATCTCTCCAAATGGATTGACACTATCCACTGCCAATGAAAGCCTGAGATTATGAGGTTCTTCTTTAAAGTGTGGCCACTTTTCCTTTATGTCCATAAATGCTGAACCATCAGCAGGCATTTGAATAATGTCATCTCGACTTCTATTGCGTGCATGATAATCCATAAATTGTGCCAAGCTAGTGCACTTGAATAATCATTGCATACGTGGAATAATGGGAATATAGTGAAGAACCTTGCGAGGAACCATTTTTGTTATTTGATCTATTCGATATCTATTGATATGACATTTAGGGCATTCAGTTCGAAATTCATGTTGTTTGTGATATATAATATGATCATTGGGACAAGCATCTATTGCTTGATACTCCATTCCAATATCTTTCATAACGGTAGATAATTCTCAGTATGAGCGAGGTAGAATATTTGATGGTGGTAATAAAAACTCACCTATCAATCTACAACAAAAAAATATAATTTATTAATGTAAAGAATATTAATGGTACAACATGATTCACAATTTATTTTGACATATATGACATACCTTAACATACGTGACATTGTTATGTTGGATAAACCATTCATAACCTTCAAGTTCACCAACAACAATACAACAGAGAGAAGAGTTATTTGCGAGCCTTCATAAAGGGCCTCAGATGCCTTCTCAAGTAGAGGGACATCATGAACAACATCAAGGTCATCTTCATTATCATGATCAGCTATAGGAGTACTAAATGTGTCCTGGATCAATGTATTTGTACCATCATCTTCAATTGTGTTTTCTGGCTCATGATCGTCATCTTCCATGGGATCATTATCTTTAGCTTTGATATTCACACCTCCATCTTCATCCACTTCGAAAACCATATTATCCGGGTTGTGTTGATCCATACCATGTTCTTTGGGGTGCTTGACCTATATAAAATTGATAAACATAAATAAACCATGATCATGATCTCATCATCACGTGATTTATTATGTATATAAATTAGTAAAATGATATAATGAAAAACTTACCAATGGATGATAATCATGTCCACCTTCAATGTGACCATGTAGCCTACAATGTTTCTTCATTGTTTTGATTAGAAGTCTTCTAGTCTTTAACCCCTTACAAATTTTGTAGGGACGATAACATTTTCCATCACCTTTTCTATTCAAGTTAGACCACAATCAAGAAATTGTCTCCTTATTTTGTTGTTTGCTAATATTGTCTGACGTGGTCTTTCTTCATAGGCAAGAAAATTGGGATATAGAACTAGTTATATATAAGTTGAAATGTTAGTTATGAAATCACGTTTCACTATAATATACCAAATTTAATTACTTGAAAATAGAAATTATCATCATTGAACCAAAACCATTTAACTCTTCTTTTTCATCTCAAAACATATCTAATGGCTTTGTGGTATGCAATCCTTGTATAATATATTAAGTTGACTAATGTCTAATTGGGGTGATCCATGAGTGTCTAATGTGAATTCAGTATCCTAAACATTGGAGAGACCTTATCTGACTTGCCTAATCAATGTGGTTGCTGTCCTAATATGAAATACTGAGTTCTACCCTTGCCTCTGCATCAAACTTCTCACATCATGTTTCTTCAATAAAACACACTAATATTAATTGAGCCAACAACATGAGGATAGGGTCAAGTATCATGGCAAGTAATCATAATACGTGAAGACGGGGCTCACACATAAGTGTTGGCTCTCAACAATGGCACACTTGCAAAATTATCAGTCTCAAGACTTGTCCTATTGGGTGAGCACTCATTGCTGGCCACAAGGCCAAATCAATGTATGTAGGCTTCGAACTGCTAACTCTAGGCTAGGAGGACCCTACACAAGGTCTATGAACACTCACTTGGTATTACAATAGAAAAAGCCTTCCTCTAGAACTTTGTTTGCAACACACACATCAATATTGGTAATAATTGTTATGATGGATGGTCTATTAGGATGGTAAATAAAATGCTTATTCTTTTTCCACCCTTTGAAACTACAACAAGGCATTTGACTTGGTAGGGTCCCCACACATCACTTCAACAACAAACATTAAGCAATTCAACCTTTTGCATTCTCAATTCATTTTTTTTCATCTTTCACTGGTTTTCTCGGTCTGATACATAGGGATATCAAACCTTTCATGGCATCATCACATGCGCCTTCTAATATGTAGTTCTTTTATGTGTCTATGACATGACTCCTAGTAACTATATAAGGATCTTACTAGTCCTAGATCTATGCCTTGTCTTTTTTATATGGTTCCTAGTGAGAATATATGAATCTTACTAGTTCTAAATGTCATAACTTTGTTTTTTTCATGCTCCATGTGTGTTACCAATGTTACTCATATTACTCACTTTGTACTTCCCTTTTATCTCAATATTGTAGATTGACAATATCATAAGTCTTGGGAGCTATCACCTTTCCAAACTTGTAGTCATCTTGACTCTTCAATATCTTGGTGAAAGAATATTTGGTTTCTCCATATTTTCCCAAGAGTACATGAGCATAATTTCATACTCTTTCTAAGAGGGGGCTAAATATTGCATCATAAGTTGTATCTCTTTAAAAATATACACTAGGTTTGGACTCAATTTAAGTGGTTGTGCCTTATTTATGCCTAACTGTACTTAGGTTTGACAATGTTTCCATAAATTTGGTTCATTCCCTTATTCATGATGTTCCTCATGGCTCATTTTTATAGGACAAGGGTCTTGGGAACCCTTATTCATGGAAATTGGACCTAGAATTTGAAAGATGAATGTTGGATTCACAAATAGTAGGAATTTCCTCTCCAAATTTGGACTTTTGCAAAAGTTCAATTTGAAAAGGTGCAAGGACCATCCATATAAGGTCCATCTTGAAAATTAAATGATAATACCATCCATGCATATTAAATTATATTGTCAAGTAATAAAGAAGGAAAACCATTTCCTGAAGTTGTCAAATGATTTTAAAGATGAACAATAGTCCACTAAATGCAATTCACTAAAAAATAAAACAAAGTATGCTACAAGATAGTGGGTAAGATGCAAGGAATGAAGTTAAATAGACAAAGAAAAACCATGAATATTACCAAGTCAAAAGGAGTAGCTATGACCTCTTAGGCGTTTTTTCACTTGCATAAATTAGACTTCTTAAGGATAGAAATACATATAGATAGTAGTATGAAGTCTTTTTGATGATTTTTGAAGTAGTTGAAGGAATGGCTTATTTTAGTTATATCTAACCCAGGACAATTTCAACTCAAAGTAAGGAATAGAACCATATGTCCTATAAGTTTGGGAAGCTAATTGAGTAGTTGAATAAGGTAGAGCATGACTATAGGGTAGTCTTGAGACTCTTTTAACTCAATTAGAACATGTACCAAGTATATAGGAGCTTACAAAGCCAATTCAATCATATTTCAAGTGAAAATGCAATAAAAGGAGTAAAAGCTTTGAATACACCTCAAAAACCACTCCTAGGTGGCCAAGTAGTTGGAAATAGTCTTTTCCAACATTTGTTTTCTTCATAGATGTAGCCCTATATTCTCTTTATTATTTGAGATGAGATATAGGACTCCTAGGGCTTAGTTCATCTTAGTTCTTTAAATTCTATGCCAAGTGTTGTAACTAAAGAAAATCTTACAAGAAGAGATATTATTTAATATCATTTAAGGTTGCAGTAGTGCAAGGAACATCAATATGAAAAGAGAAGGGGTGAAGAAGTCAGGGACCTTGAAATTATACATCAGAACTATGATACAACAAGCTGGGATAGAATTTCCCCCTCATTGGGGTAGCCATTTGACTCCTATCAGGATAGTTGAACAAAGCCAAAGAAGGTGGATAGAGACAAGGGTGATAAGAAGGTTATTGAAGAGGGAGATGTTGAAGAGGAAGAAAAGAACCATAAAGATCAACAAAAAGAAAATGAAGAAGATTAAGATGTGTAACCTAGTTTGATGTTTTATCTAGTTGTGGACTTGAAAATTATTTATGCCTTGATAATATTTTATGTTTTATGGCTCATGGAAACTCCCAACAATTAGAAGATCATCAAACCAAACACTAAATACTTGATAAGGCACTGAATATAAAACAGATTGATTAATTAATACTATTTGGTATGAATTCCTTTGTATATAATAGAATGGATGTTGGATTAATGAATATACTTCTACACACTAATCATTAAGAAATACATTGTTGGCAGTTCCATTATTACCTAGTCCAGTATCGATCTGATCTTGATACTGTGATAAAAGGAGTGACTATCCTAAGTGCTTAATACTGTCACAAAAACTAAGTGTTGCAACAGTGAATCTTCCTTTGACCTTTGGGTGGTTGGGAGGGTAAAGACCCATGGTGGTATATGTTGAGTTGATCTTGTAAGAGTATCCGAAAGTACATTGGTTTTTGGATATCTAGTACATTTTGTGAGTTGAGTACTAGGGGGTATTAGAAGACCCAGTTGAAGGAGGATTTGTGTGAATAAGGGTTGAGGGTGTTGGTTGTGATTTAATGTTGGAGAATTGGACTGTTACTTAGACATGTTTATTTTTCCTATTTGAGTGTGATTAAATGGTTGGGTGAGGGTTGGTGAGTATGGGTGTGTTTTGGGGTATTGAATCCTTTTGAGTAACTTGTGGCCTTGTGAGGGGTCTTGTGAGTAAGCGAAGGGTTGACACCTAATATCATAGGTGAGTCGGGAGAAATATCTCCCTTGTTGGTTGAGTTTATTGGATTCTCTGCATCATCATGCCTTTTCGCTACCAATCTATTCAAACTTCCACCCAAAGATTCAATCTTGTCAAAGTTCAAAATAAATTTCCTTGTTGTCCTTACTATCTTGTATCAACTTTCATATCACTAGGTAGTCTTTTTCTTAGAAATATCATCTTTCATGGTAGGATACCATCTCAGTCCCTTGAATTAAGTTAGCTTACCTTTAGAATTTATCATTTCCTAATCAAGTTGTTCAAGGGGAAAATGTCACTAATCAAGTTGAAATGTCAATTTCTCAATCTGCCTAAGATAAAAGGTTAAAATAAAGTGTAAAATATAGAACAAGGCTACAAGAAAATGAATCATCAGTATTACCTAAACCCACATTATCAACAAAATCTAGAAATAACCTTTATGTAAATAATTTATCATGCCAAAATTGCCAATTCTAACATGAAAATGAGACCATGGAAAGCTCTAGAACAACTACTACTATTCATTCACATGTTCCTTATTAACCTCAATCACCACAAAAGATGCACAAATTGATTATAACAAAGAAGATGTTTCATAAATGTAAATATTAATTTAGGACTAAGGAAAATGAAAGAAATAAAAGAATACCAAGGAATCAAAAAAGACTACCAATACCGTTGCAAACTATGAACTTCATTTCCATTAATTCTTCAAAATATACTAGAAAAGAACAAGTATTCAATCTACAGCCTATTGCTAAATGTCTTTTGAAATAAAATACACTAAGTAGTGTTACTAAACTTGAACCTTAAATAATCAATTCTTAGACCCTCAAAATAAATTTTGAAATTACATTTATAGGAAAATTTTTCCTCAAAATTAGAGATTAAATTCCACCCAAAACCTTATCAAACTAAGAGGTACAATCAACACACAAGACACTAAATAACTGAATTAAGAACTATAAATTGACTCATGAAAATGAAATATAAGTCAGAAGGAACTTAGAATATGGAGTCAAAGAAGCATGGGGAACAAGAAAAAGAGGATCTATCTAGGCCCCCACCCCCAAGATGAATCCTCCAAAATTTTAAACTTAGGTGCACAAGCAATAAGATGAAGAACAAAGGCCAAAGTAGGTTGTAATTACCATGAACCCGTCCATCCAAAGTGATGAGACTCTAGATGTTCTTAAGTGGCTACAATTCAACTTTGAAAGGATAAAGAAGAGAGCATTGAAGAAAGTAAGTTTGCAAAAGATGATTGTTGAGGTTGAGGCCGCAAGGAAGCCAAAGAAGGAAATGACTTTGTATGCCACCTAAAACTATGCAAAAGGAGAGATAGTTGCCAATACCTTAAAATAGAGAAGATTTAGTAAAATCTGCCAATACCCTAAACTAGGGTAACTCGAGACAGTAAGAAAATGGTTTGGGGGTCATATAGACTAGCTTTATACTGTATTTTAATTACAAAGTGATAAGTTGTGTGGTTGGAAATTTTTAGTCCACCCCTTCTAGGTTGGGATTGTGCTGAACCGAACACAATTGTATCTCCCTAGGGCTTCTGGGTCGGGTGTGTTAGGCTAGCTGGCAAGAGAAAGAAAGGCTTGCCTGAACAACACTGAATGAAGATTGCAAATAACTTGAATAATATTCATTCCCATTGTTTGCTTGTGCGTTGGTTTGATCTCCATCGATTCAACTAGCAGCCAGAAGCAGACACTACCCTATATATTAGCTCGTACAATAATGATAATCAACACGTACATGGGAGGAAGGGATTTCTCTGACAAAATTGAATGCTCACTCCTCAATCATGGTTCTATGGTTTTATGAGGAGTGGATTCCTATAGGGATTGTGCATTCAGGGAACCACAACTTTGACTAGGAGCCATCCAGCCTGAGATTGGATAATCAATATGAATACAAGATTGACCAATTTGCATCTAAAACTTGGGCAATTAACCACCACATGTCTCATTTCCTAACATCTTTTGCATAAAAAAGGAATCTCTCCTACTCCAAGATTTGCTTCCACAATCGGTCAATATCCCACAAGAATGTAGGCATAGCTAGCATGTATAAAAGCAAAAGTTGTAGAATCTCTTGAATGGTGTAATTTTTTGCAACATGAAATTAAGGTGAAGAATCTACCTCCTACGTGGGATTGCAATGCACAAATGCCTTCGACGCGGGTCTGATCTTGTTGGGGTTTGAAGTCACCATGGACGCCTACGCGAGATTGCAATGCACAAATGACTTGCCCTCCTTTTTTTATTAAGTAATGCCCATTGTCGTCATAATTACGACGAATGCGGGCACTTTTTTGAAAAAAAAAAAATTTCATTACTAAATCCTTCTTCATCGAAACCAAATGGAAAATTACCATTGGAATTCCGACGCATTCAGGCATTTAAAAAAAAAAAATCAAATTTGCTCACAATATACCTTCTTCATCATAAACCTCCATCAGAAATCTATTCCAAATGTATTAGTGTCATTTTGACAATTTGGCTACTTCAACAATAAACTATGGCAAGCAAATAACCTAGACACACCACAACAAGAAACTGAAGAAATCTTCTTTTCTATATGTGAAATGAAATAAATGGCCAAGACTGACCTCGCCTGTGATATACTGCACCGTTTCTGAGATTGAGAAGCAAAGAATTACCTTTCCTTCGCTGAATTGTTTGTTTACCAATTTGGCTTCTCAAACCATATTTAAAGTACTTTGATATGATTAGCATGAAATTTGGTGACACAATTTTCATACTACTCATGCATGCGAGATAACTTCGAAAAGATAATCCATGACGCATTCATTAATTACACATCACTTCATGAAATTACCTATAAAAATAATAATTACTTTCCATTTTGAAAAGTTACGACCTGCTCAGAATATTGTTTCAATTTCTTTGAATATTCCTTCGCGAAATAATGATGCTCTTCTTCTTTCATCACGCCTTGCTTGATTTTTGAGCCTACCAGATGAAAATATCGAGCTATGGAATCACTAAACTATTGAACCGTAAAGGTTCACTAGTTCGAGGTTCAATTGTGTAGCACAAAGGACTAAGACATTTCGACCCAAGACCAACTTGACCGACAAATGAACCGCATCGAATCAATGTACCTATGAACCTCTAAACTCAAAAACATTGGTTCAACGAAGAAAAGATTTGACTCTCAATTATATGATTTACAAAATGGGGCCAAAAGACAAACGATTTTGACTACAACCGCGGGAAACTTTCAAAAAATAAAAAGGTCTGCAAGGGAAAAAAAATTACAACGAACAACAAATGTGGAATATGGGAGTAACATCTTTGCAGCATAAAAATAGTAAGATAGCTAGGAGGTATTTTTCCACAACAAGTCAAACTATGATATTGCTATCAGGGTTCAACTATGTAGTTTTTGAGTCAAACTCATTGACTTGTGTGTTCATGAGTAGTGGTTCACAAGAACCCATCTCTAATAAGAATGAATGGTCCACTTATCACTTGTTGCATTTAGGCGATGCTCACAAGGGTGAAGCACTAGGACTTCTTGGGAGGTCGCCCATCCAAGTACTACTCCAACTCAAGTGGTCTTAACCATGGAGTTCCCTCCAAGGTTAAAACCACTTAGCTTTCAACCCCATTTGCATAACCATCAACAAGTCTTGTGCCTTATGAACCATTCATTATAGAGCCCTTTTAGTTCATACATTGATAAGTAGGAGGTATTTTTCCACAACAAGTCAAACTAAGATATTGCTATCAAGGTTCAACTGTGTAGTTTCTGAGTCAAACTAATTGACCCATGTGTTCATGAGTAGTGGTTCACAAGAACCCATCTCTCATAAGAATGAATGGTCTAGTTAGCACTCATTCCATCTAGGTGATGCTCACAAGGGTGAAGCACTGGGACTTCCTAGGAGGTCACCCATCCCAATACTACTCCAGCTCAAGTGCGCTTAACCATGGAGTTCCCTCCAAGGTTAAACCCACTTAGCTTTCAACCCCTTTTATGAAACCTTCAACAAGTGTTGAGCCTTATGAATCATTCATTATAGAGGACCTTTAGCCCATCAATTGATAAGTTGGAGGTATTTTTTCACAGCAAGTCAAACTATGATATCGTTATCATGGTTCAACTGTGTAGTTTTTTAGTCAAACTCATTGACCTATGTGTTAATGAGTAGTGGTTCACAAGAACTCATATCTCATGAGAATGAATGGTCCACTTAGCATTGATTGCATCTAGGTGATTCTCATAGGGGTGAAGCACTAGGACTTCCTAGGAGGTCACCCATCTTCGTTCTACTCCATCTCAAGCGCACTTAACCATGGAGTTCCCTCCAAGGTTAAACCTACTTATCTTTCAATCCAATTTAAAAAACCTTCAGAAAGTGTTGTTCCTTATGAACCATTCATTATAGAGCCCCTTTAGCTCATCAATTGATAAGTAGGATGTATTTTTCCACAAGTAGTAAAACTATGATATTGCTATTAGGGTTCAACTGTGTAGTTTTTGAGTCAAACTCATTGACCCATGTTCACGAGTAGTGGTTCACAAGAACCCATCTTTCATGATAATGAATGGTCTACTTAGCACTCATTACATCTAGGTGATACTCCCTTGGGTGAAGCACTGCGACTTCTGGGGAGCTCACCCATCCCAATGTTACTCCAGATCAAGAACGATTAACCATGGAGTTCCGTCCAAGGTTAAACCCACTTACCTTTCAACCCCATTTGTAGAACCTTCAACAACTTTTGTGTCTTATTAACCATTCATTATAGAGCCCCTTTAGCTCACGAATTGATAAGTAGGAGGTATTTTTCTAGAGTAACTCAAACTATGATATTGCTATGAGGGTTCAAATGTGTAGTTTTTGAGTCAAACTTATTGACCCATGTTCTTAGGAGTAGTGGTTCACAAGAACCCATCTCTCATGAGAATGAATGGTCCACTTAGCACTCATTGCATCTAGGTGATGCTCATGGGGGTGAAGCACTAGGACTTCCCGGGAGGTTGCCAATCCCAGTACTACTCCAGCTCAAGCGCGCTTAACCATGAAGTTCCCTCCAAGGTTAAACCCACTTATCTTTCAACCCCATTTAAAAAACCTTCATAAAGTGTTGTGCCTTATGAAACATTCATTATAGAGCCCCTTTAGCTCATCAATTGATAAGTAGGAGTCATTTTTGCATAGCAAGTCAAACTATGATATTGCTATCAGGGTTCAATTGTGTAGTTTTTGAGTCAAGATCATTGACCCATGTGTTCACGAGTAGTGGTTCACAAGAACCCATCTCTCATGAGAATGAACGGTCCACTTAGCACTCATTGCATCTAGGTGATGCTCATAGGGGTGAAGAATTGGGAATTCTCAGGAGGTCACCAATCCCAGTACTACTCCAATTCAAGTGCGCTTAACCATGGAGTTCCCTCCAAGGTTAAACCCACTTAGCTTTCAACCCCATATGTAAAACCCTCATAAGGAAAAATACTTGTTGAAGGTTTTGCAAATGGGGTTGAATGCTAAGTGGGTTTAACCTTGGAGGGAATTACATGGTTAAGCGTGCTTGAGCTCAAGTAGTACTGGGATGGGTGACCTACTGGGAAGTCCCAGCGCTTCACCGGGCTATGAGAATCAACTAGATACAATGAGTGGTAAGTTGTCCAATCATTATCATGAGAGATGGGTTCTTGTGAACCACTACTCATGAACATTTGGGTCAATGAGTTGATTCAAAAACTACATAGTTGACCCCTGATAGAAATATCATAGTTTGACTTGCTATGGTAAAATACCTCCTACTTATCAATTGATGAGCTAAAGGGACACTATAATGAATGGTTCATAAGGCACAACACTATCTGAAGGTTTTCGAAATAGGGTTGAAATCTAAGTGGGTTTAACCTTGGAGGGAACTCCATGGTTAAGCACGCTTGAGCTGGAGTATTGTTGGGATGGGTGACCTCCCGAGAAGTCTCAGTGCTTCACCCCTATGAGCATCACCTAGATGGAATGAGTGCTAAGTGGACCATTCATTCTCATGAGAGATGGGTTCTTGTGAACCACTGCTTGTGAAAACATGGGTCAATGTGTTTGACTCAAAAACTGCAAAGTTGGACCCTGATTGCAATATCATAGTTTGACTTGCTATGGAAAAATACCTCCTGCATATCAATTGATGAGCTAAAGGGGCTCTATAATGAATGGTTCATAAGGCACAAAAATTGCTGGAGGTTTTGCAAATGGGGTTGAAAGATAAGTGGGTTTAACCTTGGAGGGAACTCCATGGTTAAGCGTGCTTGAACTGGAGTAGTATTGGGATGGGTGACCTCTCGAGAAGTCCCAGTGGAGATGGGTTCTTGTGAACGACTACTCGTGAACACATGAGTCAATGAGTTTGACTAAAAAACTACACAATTGAACCCTGATAGCAATATCATAGTAAAATAGTCGTTAGAAGTTTAAATAAAGGCATATTATAAAGAGAAATTAAATTCTCGTGAATTAAACATTTTATTTCTCTTGTGATGAGTAAGTAAACCCGATGTATAATTTTAGGTAAAATGAAAAAAAAAAAACATATAAGGCTGAAATCAGAGTTGCTGAAGATAGACTAATACATCACCATGATTGCTCATCGAACAAATTTCTTATGGATATATCTGCCATGTTTACATTAGCATTTTGAGTAAATGTAATTTAAAGAGGAAAACAAAAATATTATGGATATCTTACCTCTAGATTTTTGGAAATTTGTCATACTTACTCACCATGATTCGCACCATGGACTATTAGAAGGCACAGACAAACATGCAGACAAGGCAATATAGATAGACACAAGCAACAATTGTGCGAAGAAGCATAGAAGCATTTGACTGTGAATCTCTTGAGTTTTTTTGTAGCTAAGAAAATTCTTGTGCAGTTTTGTTTAGCTAAGGAAATCCTTGAGCAATTTTGTGTAGTTAACATTTGTATTGACGGTCGGTTGGTGTTTAGAATTTTCTTTTTTTTTTTCTTTTTTTTTTCAAGCTTGAGTAAAATGGTTGGAATCCATATTTATATGGGTGCACTCAAAATGGAAGTGAACAATGAAAATGGTTCTTTCAGACATATGTAATGGAAATCTCTAAAGGTAAAGGGTAAAACACATAAATTTCTAATGGAAATCTCTAAAGGTAAAGGGTAAAACACATAAATTTCTAAAAGGAAGCCCTTTTTAAATGGATCAAAGTTCACAACTTTTTGTGCCCTAACAATATATATCAAATTACAAACATTAATTTGATTTCTCCCATTTGCTAGTGTTGTTTTGGAAAATTTTTCCTGCTAATAAACTATTTCAGAAACTGTAGAAAAATAACTTGCAATTTGGGAACCAAATCATACCTACCTAAATGCAGTTTCAGAACCTGCCAAAAAAATCCAGAAATTTGGGAAGCAAATAATACCTACATGTTTCCCCCCTAAAAATACTCCAATCTCTATTACTGATTAATGCTTCCAATCAAGATGAAATTCCTCTTTTCTATGCAACACGAAAATAGTAAAATAGAAGAGTTTATTTTAAAACCTAAAAATTTATGAAATCTTTGTAGGATTCTGTACTGAGTATTATTAAATCTGCATCAATTCATTTATTTCAAATCTCCTGCCTTGCAATCACCATGAGTCAGTGACGCCAAATGCAAACACTTCATAATTTATTACATGATTGAACTATCTTAAATTCCTAATTAATTAAATGATCATTCTATTTGATTTATGAATTAGTTAACAGTTAATAAATTTTAAGCTGTAAAGTTTATGGGTTAAATTTTGTATAATTTTTTACATCAACTTCTACACAATCTAACCAAAAAACTTCACAACTCAAAATCATATATTGTAAAAATTTAACGCCATTAATATTATTATTTTTTTATCAGTAATACGTGGGATGTGAGGCTAGTACCATATAAGATAATCAACCAAAAATAAGAAAGCTCCATACCGAAAATCAGGGAGCGGAAATGATGGAAAGAAATAGAGAGAAATAATCAAAGAGACTCTTCTAAGGACTAACAAAACTGCTTAGGAAATCTGCTCTTAAAATCAGTCTTTGTTTTGTTTCGGTTTGCTCCTAGTGAGGAGCACTTACATATCCCACTAGGTACCACCATTCATAACATCCAAAGCCTCCATGCTTTCTTTTTTTCATCCAATTTCCTTCCCCTCCATTTGTCGGTCTGGCCAAAATTTGTCTTTGAGAGATTACTTGTTGTCTAAAAAATGATATTTAATTATATTTTTGAATAATTTTTTGAAATAAAACTTTTAATAAAATATGATCTTAATTTGATGTTTCTATTTTAATTTTCTTTGTAGGATTGAAATTTGATTCAATGAAAAAATGTTCAAGTTCTTTTGCTAATTAATTTCAAAAATCTCTCCTCTTAGATTAAATAGACTTTTTAATTTTTTATTTAAATAAATAAATGTTTTAATAAAGTTTTTTTTCATGGACATTTAATAAATTGTTTTTATTAAGATTTTTAAAATCTTTTAACAATAAAATTGTTAATAATTAAGCAAAATTCAGAACAATTTTTTTTGTCCACTTCACACCTATCTTGTTGCACTTCCAATTGGCAGCCATGTGGGGGCCTATTTCTCTTATTATTTTTCTTGGCGACATCCCAATCGGAGGCATGTTCATTTGTAGGGCTTCTTTGGTGGCATCATCTTCATGTTTCCATATTTGCATGCTCTTGCATGAGTAATGTTGTACTCGCACTATCATAAAGTGCCACACCTCTTTGTATCTTATCTTTGATGACATATTTGATGTAATCCTCTTGTACACGTAGATTAGGAATATCTTGTGAGACTTGGTGCATGGACCCAGTTGAGACTTAGATTGTACACATTTGTGCATGGCTCCCGTGAGACTTTGATTGTACTAGTATTTCTTCCACTTATGAGCATTTAGTTGATGCTCAAAGGAGGTTGTCTCCATGCCTAATCTTCATCTTGTTGCAGCGAGTGACCCATCATCATCGACTTAGTTCCTGATTTTGTCGCACTTTGACATTATTGGTGTAGCATTGACTCTTTTTCTTCCTAATGGGAAGGTATTTTGGTCAACATCATTGAACCATCTTTGTAGGAGATTTTACATTAAGAGCATTGTGAGCTTTCATCATCTCTCTTTTGGGGGGGATTTTTTGTCCATGTGTTTTTTCTCTCTTTCTCCATTTGTGAGAGATTGCATTGGTTTGCTTTGCATTTTCATTTGTACATGGGTACCTAACATGGCCATACAGTTAGGACCCATCTTGTATTGCTTAGTTGAATTGTAGACTTAAGTGCATTCCCCTAAGATACACTTAAGGGGGGGTGTTGGTGTAATTATTTATTCATCTTGGATATATTTACACTTTACTTAAGTTTACTTAGGTACATGCACAACATTGTAGTTTGCATATGAGATACTTAGGGTGTGCTACATTGGGAGTGTGTGTGTAGGAGAATTTCCACCTTTTATGGTGTGATCTTGTTACTACTCTATCATATCCACTTATTGTGGAGTGATAATTCCACCTTCAGTGGGTGATTCACCTCATGTCGAATATTTTGCTATTTCTCCTACCTACCCCTACCTACCCTTGTATCTCATTGAGCCACATGTCATCATTGTGTGCTCTCTTGTCTCTTAGCCTTTCCTTTAGAAGCAGGCTCATCATATATTATATGTAATGATTAATGATCTAGTTGATTAGTATTTTTCATCATTGATAGGAATGTAGTTTATTCTTGTCACATTTTGTTCTCTCTTATTTGTGCTTTCCATTACCTCTATATCTTTGCAAATTCTCTCTCTCTATCTCTTTCTCTCTCTCTCTCTCTCTCACACACACACACACACAATCCCTCCATCCACCTCTTAGGTCTCTCTATATCTTCCCCATTCCCCATCTCTCTCTCTCCCCCTCTCTTAGGTGTCTCTATCACATTCTTTTCCTCTCTCCCTCCCCATCCCTTTATCTTTCTCTCTCAAGTCTCTCTCTCTTTCCCTCCATGTTTCTCTCTCCTTCTCTATCCCTCTTTCCCTCTCTCCCTCTCTCTTTCCCTCTTTCCCTCTCAACTCTCTCTATCTCTCTCTTTCTCTCTTTTTCTTTCTCCCTTCCCCTTAGCCTCCCTTTGCTTCTCTCTCTCCGATTCTTCCCTCTTTCCCTCTCAAGTCTCTCTATCTTACCCTGAAATGATTATGTTATTACTTCAAGACTTTCGATAGTTTTTCCATCTTCCTTTAAGCACTTAATCCCTCTGCAGTTGAGGTCATTATGCATTGAGGTGATTAGTTTAGTGAGGTGATTCATCAACTTAGCCAACTCACCATATTCCTGTTGTATTATGGAGCTTCTCCAGTCTATGTTCTTTCTCTCTCTCTCTCTCTCAAGCATGCCAATAAAATAATTTTGCCTTCGATGCTCCTATCATCAAAAATAGGCAAATTATATATCAAAATTTGTTAAATCAACCTTTTGAAATCCAACCGTGAGGTCCTTTTAGGCCCAAAAAACTTTGAATTTTTTAGGTACCCTCTAGAACACATAAAAAACCTTGAACTTTGAATCCTTTCAAAATGGACACCATGTATCCAATTTCAGTAAAACAAAAGGAAAACCTTACTTTATTGAGCTTCTCGAACTAATGGTGAGCTCCAAATTAACCCAAGCTGAACACTTTGTTGTGTAAATGCAAATTATCTCCAAAAAAGTGAACAAAAATCTTTAGATCTGTAGCTCTGATACCATGTTAGAATTTATGAAATATGAATCCCACAAGCCCAGTTATCTTCTGCAAGAATACCTGTCACACATAAAGAGAGAATTGAACAAAAAAGAATAATTAAAGACAAATAACAATAATTGAATTGATTGAATTGATTTGAAATTGGTGAATTACAATGAAGGATATGACATCCTTACAAATAAATCTAAATCCAAAGATAGAAACCCTAAACGGTGGAGTCTACAAGATAGACCAAGAGTTAAAATAGAATGCATGAATCAGTCATGTATGCAAAACAAAAAAATAGACTAATTAATGCATGCAACTATCATAATTCTAAACATAGATTATTTTTCCTAGTTTGCATTATGCATGTAGAGAAATATTATTTAATTATTCATAATTAATTAATTAACTAAATAATAAATTATTTAGTGAATTAATGTTATTAAGTGAATAATTAATGTATGAATTATTTAATCCAATACATACAAACTTGATGGAGAGCACGAATAAAAAAGTTAGAAAATTTTCAATATTTGTTGGAAAGCACGTAGACCAGTCCTAAGAAGGGTGTCCAAGCCTTTGGGTTCGATGCCCAAGACAAATCTAAGCCTTTGGCTTGGTTTTTTCCAAGGCAACAAGTTTGGCATGCAACAAATGGAAAAAAATTCAAAAAACCATTTGGCATGTGCCATATTTGGCATGCACCAAATAAGGTGCATGCCAAATGTATTTAATTGCAATTTTTCATCTTAGAAAGCACAAAGTGTTTTCTCTCTCCAAATATATACTTTAAGTTATGTTTTATGTATATATTGTCAGGATGTTTGAGAGTGGTTCCAATTCTATAGTAGTTGTAATGCAGATTCTAGTTTTTAGAGTATTCATATAAATTTCAGACTTAGTCAAATTTTAGTAATCAGCATGGTTGTATCAACATTATCTCTCTGGTCTCTTCCTTGCATTCCCCTTCTCTCTTCCTTAACCCCTGCCTCTCTTTCTCTTAGGTCTCTCCCTCTCTACTTCCTTCCCTCTCTCAAGTATCTCTCCCTCTCTTTCCCATCTTCCTCTCTCTCTCTCTCTCTTTGGTCTATCTCTCTCTTTCGCTCTTTCACTTGCCGTCTCTCTTTCTCTCCCTCTCTCAAGTATCTCTATCTCTCTATATCTCCCCCTATCTTAGGATTCTCTCTCTCCCATTCTCTCCCTCTCCCTCTCCCTCTCCCTCTCCCTCTCCCTCCCCCTCCCTTTCTCTTCCTCTCTCAAGTATCTCTCTCTCTTTCTCTCTCTATCTCCCACTCCCTTTCTCTTTCTCTCAAGTCTCTCTCCCACTCAGCCTTTATCTCTCTATCTCTCTCTCCTCTCTCAAGTGTCTCTCTCTTCCATTCTTTCTCTCTCTTTCCCTCGAACTCTTTTTTCCTCTCTTCATCCCATTCCCTCTCTCCCTCTCTATCTCTCTCTAACTCTCTTTCCCTCCATCTTTCTCTCCCATTATTTCTCTCTTAAGTCTTTGTCCCTCTCAACCTCTATCTCTCTATCTCACTCTGCTCCTCTCTAAAGTGTATCTCTCTCCCATATTCTCCCTCTCCCTCTCTTTCTCCTTTTCTCTTAAGTCTCTCTCTCTCTTTTCTTCTAACTCTCTTTCCTTTCCTCGCATTCTCTCTCTAAAGTTCTCTTTCCATCTCTCTTTCTCTCCCATTCTTTATCTCTTAAGTCTCTGTCCCTATTAGCCTCTATCTCTCTATCTCACTCTCCCCCTCTCTCAAGTGTATCTCTCCCCATTCTCTCCCTCTCCTCCCCCTCCCTCTTTCCCTTTCTCATTATTCTCTTTCTCACTCTCTCCCTCTCTTCACCCCTCTCTCTAGTCTCTTAATCTCCTTCCATCCTTTCTTCCCTCTCACTCAGGATCTCTCTATCTCTCACTCTCTCTTTCCCTCTCCCTCTCTCACCATCCCTCCCTCCACCTCTTAGGTATCTCTCTCACCATCCCCCCCTCCACCTCTTAGGTCTTTCTCTCTATATCACAATCCCTCCATCCACCTCTCAGGTCTCTCTATATCTCCCTGACACCCTCTCTCTCCCCCTTTTTGCCTCCCCATCCCTCTCTCTCTCTCTCATGTCTTTGGCTTATTTTCTTCATTCTCTCCCTCCCCCTCCCTTTCTCTTTCTCTCTAACATCTCTATCTCTTTACCTCTCTCTTTCTCTCTCAAGTCATTCTCTCTCTTTTCCTCTCTCCCTCTCACTTTCCCTCTCTCTCTCTCTCTCTCTCTCTCTCTCTCTCCATCCACCTCTTAGGTCTCTCTATATCTCCTCCACTCCCTCTCTCTATCTCCTTGTCTCTCAAGTGTTTCTATCCCATTATTTCCCTCTCTCCCTCCCCATCACTTTTTCTTTGTCTCTCAAGTCTCTCTCTCTATTTCCCTCTCCATTTCTCTCTCCCTCTCCTTTCCTCTTTCCCTCTATCTCTCTCTTTCTCTCCTTCCCTCTCTCCCTTCTCCTCATCCTCCCTTTTCCTCTCTCTCAAGTGTCTCTCTTCCATTCTTTACATTCTCTTCCTCTCTCCCTCCCTATCTCTCTCTCTCTTAGGTGTCTATATCCCATTCTATCGACTCTCTATCTCTCTCTCTCTCTCTCACACACAAGTGTCTCTATTGTATTCTTTCTCTCTCTCCCTCCCCATCCTTTTCTCTTTCTCTCTTAATTCTCTCTCCCTTTCCCTCCCCATCTCTTTGTCCTCTCTTTCCCTCTTTCCCTCTTTCCCTCTTTCCCTCTCTCCGTCTCTCCCTCAATATTTCCCTCTTTCCCTCTCAAGTCTCTCTCTATATCTCTCTTTCTCTATCTCCCTCCCCCTCCCCCTCCCTTTGCCTCATCTTTGTCTCTCTCAAGTGTCTCTATCCCATTCTACTCTCTTTCTCTCTCCCTCTCCCTCTCTCTCTCTCTATTAGTGCAATTATTTATTCATCTTGGATATATTTACACTTTACTTAACTTCACTTAGGTACATGCACAATATTATAGTTTTTATATGACACACTTAGGGAGATGTGCTACATTGAGAGTGTGTATGTAGGAGAATTTCCACCTTTTTTGGTGTGATCTTGTTACTACTCTATCATATCTACTTATTGTGGAGCGATAATTCCACCTTTAGTGGGTGATCCACTTCATGTGGAATATTTTACTATTTCTCCTACCTATCCCTACATACCCTTGTATCTCATTGAGCCACATGTCATCATTGTGTGCTCTCTTGTCTCTTAGCCTTGCCTTTATAAGCAGGCTCATCATACATCGTATGTAATGATTAATGATCCAGTTGATTAGTATTTTGCATCATTAATAGGAATACAATCTATTCTTGTCACATTTTTTTCTCTTATTTGTTCTTTCCATTGCCTCTAGATCTTGGCAAATTATTACATGGTATCAGAGCCATTAGACTGTCATTGGTTTGCCAATTGAGAGAAATTTGGGGTTTTGCATTTTGGAGCTTTCTATTGTATGTTATTGGAGCTTTTTGGGTCAAATTTGAGGTCAACATTAGATTGAAGAGGTTCGGGAAAATCAGAATCACCTTTTGTTTCATCCAAATTTGACATCTGAGGCCAAATCTAGAGCCGTTTGAAGGTGGAGGGTGGTGACTTGTCTTGGCAGTGATCTATAATTTTGGAGCATTTTTGGCCAAATCCATCATCGCCATTGCGCTTGGAAGGTCCAAAAACCCCAAGATCCCCTATCCTTTCACCAAAATTTGAGTAGTTCACCCGGAGTTGAAAAAAATCCCCCTCCCACACCCGTCGTATGGGCTTGCAGGTACCAATCTGAAATTTTTTTAAAATTGTTTTCTGCTTTTTAATTATTTTTTTTCAAAAATAAAAAAAAAAGATTAAAATACTTAATTAAATTGGTGGGGGAGGAGGGGCACATTTTTGTTTTTTAGGTTTTTAGATTTTTTTTAAAAAAAATATTGGTGAAGGAGGGGCATTCATTACGGGGCCCGCAGGTACCTACGAGTACAACAGGGTACACTTGCAGCTCCCCACAGCCCTTGTAGTTCGCAAGTACCATAGGGTACACTTGTGGCTCCTTGCAGTTTGCATGTACTTGTAGGTACCACAGGGTACACCTACAGCCACCCGTAGGCCTTGCTATGCAGGGCACTTTCAGGTGACGCAGGATGCCCTATGGACCCCACATGGGCTCTTTTTTTTAAATGTTAGTTTTATTTTTAATATATTTTTTTAATTATATTTTATAATAAGTTTTTGAAATAAAACTTTTAGTAAAATATGATTGTATTTTGATGTTTCCATTTTAATTTTCTTTGTAGGATTGAAATTTGATTCAATGAAAAGAAAATTAAGTTCTTTTGCTAATCAATTTCAAAAAACTCTCCTCTTAGATTAAATAGACTTTTAAGATTAGAAAAATGATTTATTGCCAAAAAAAATTGATAGTTAAACCACTGGAAGGGCCAATGCCTTTTAAAGTTTTTTTAAAAAAATAAATAAATATTTTAATAAAGTTTTTTTTCATGGGCATTTAATAAATTGTTTTTATTAAGATTTTTAAAATCTTTGAAAAATAAAATTGTTAATAATCAAGCAAAATTGGGAACAATTTTTTTTGTTCACTTCACACCTATCTTGCAACACTTCCAACCGGCAACCATGGGGGGGCCTATTGCTCCTATTATTTTCTTAGTGACATCCCAATCAGAGGCATATTCATTTGTAGGGCTTCTTTGGTGGCATCATCTTCATGTTTCCATATTTGCATGCTCTTGCATGAGCAATGTTGTACTTGCATCATCATAAAGTGTCGCAGTCTTTGTATCTTGTCGTTAATGACATATTTGATGTAATCCTCTTGTACACATAGATTAGGAATATCTTCTGAGACTTGGTGCATGGATCCAATTGAGACTTCGATTGTATAAATTTGTGCATGGCTCCCATGAGACTTTGATTCTACCAGTATTTCTGCCATTTAAGAGTATCTAGTTGATTCTAAAAGCAAGTTGTCTCCACATCTGATCTTGATTTTGTTGTAGCAAGTGATTCATCGTCATCAACTTGGTACCTAGTTTTGTCACACTTTGACATTATTGGTGCAGCATTGGCTCTCTTTCTTCCTAATGGGAAGGTATTTTGGTCAACATCATTGGACCATCTTTGCAAGAGATTTTACATTGAGGGGGGGCTTCATGGTCTCTTGTTCTCTCTTATTCATCATTAAGAGCATTGTGAGCTTTCATCATCTCTCTTTTCGGGCAGGGGGGGGGGGGTGTTTCCCATGTGGGTTTTCTCTCTTTCTCTATTTGTGAGAGATTGCATTAGTTTTCTTTGTATTTTCATTTGTGCATGGGTACCTAACATGGCCATGTAGCTGAGACCCATCTTGTATTGCTTAATTGCATTGTAGACTTAAGTGCATTCCCGTAAGTTGCACTTAAGGGGGGGTGTTGGTGTAATTATTTATTCATCTTGGATATATTTACACTTTACTTAAGTTTAAATAGGTACATGCACAACATTGTAGTTTGCATATGAGACACTTAGGGAGATGTGCTACATTGGGAGTGTGTGTGTAGGAGAATTTCCACCTTTTATGGTGTGATCTTGTTACTACTCTATCATATCCACTTATTGTGGAGTGATAATTCCACCTTCGGTGGGTGATCCACCTCATGTGGAATATTTTACTATTTCTCCTACCTACCCCTACCTACCCTTGTATCTCATTGAGCCACATGTCATCATTGTGTGCTCTCTTGTCTCTTAGCCTTGCCTTTAGAAGCACGCTCATCATACATTGTATATAATGATTAATGATCCAATTGATCAGTATTTTGCATCATTGATTGGAATATAGTTTATTCTTGTCACATTTTGTTCTCTATTAATTGTGCTTTCCATTGCCCCTAGATCTTGGCAAATTCTCTCTCTCTCCCTCTCTCTCTCTCTCACACACACACACACACACATGCAATCCCTCCATCCACCTCCCAGGTCTCTCTATATCTCACCCATTCCTAATCTATTTCTCTCCCCCTATCTTAGGTGTCTCTATCACATTCTTTCCCTCTCTCCCTCCCCATCCTTTTATCTTTCTCTCTCAAGTCTCTCTCTCTTTCCCTCACTATTTCTCTATCCTTCTTGATATGTCTCTGCATCTCTCCATCTCTTCCTCTCTCTTTCTATCTTTCCCTATCAACTCTTTCTATCTATCTCTTTCTCTTTCTCTCTCTCCCTTCCCCTCACCCTCCCTTTGTCTCTCTCTCCCATTCTTCCCTCTTTCCCTCTCAAGTCTCTCTATCTTACCGTGAAATTATTTTGTTATTACTTCAAGACTTTCGATAGAATTTCCATCTTCCTTTAAGAACTTAATACCTCTACATTTGAGGTCATTATGCATTGAGGTGATTAGTTCAGCAAGGTGATTCATGAACTTAGCCAACTCACCATATGCATGTTGTATTATGGAGTTTCTCTAGTCTATTTTCTTTTTGTAGACATAGAGAATATTATCATCAAGGCTCGGAATAGTTTTTTCATTCAATAACTTTATAACCCCATATGTCTACACCTCATGCATCTGCATTTCTACCACTGCCCATTTAGATTCGTCATTTTCCCAGTACTTGTAATTTTTGTCTCCAATTCCTTCATGACTGACTAAGCATTTTCATATACCTTTCTTAAGTTAAAAAATATTATGTTCTTGATTTACAAATTCCCTCAATCCAATCCATGAAAATCTCAGTTATCATTCTGCATTTTTTAATTATCTCAAGGGCCTTCTGATTTGCTGGTGATTTAGGGTTGAAGGAGGATGGTATTTGAGATAGAGGTTGTGGATCTGAACTATGGATTGCTTCTATGTATTTTGCCATATGTCTCAAGGTCTCCTTTAGATATTGCTTATCCTTTTCATCTTTCCAAGTCCGTGTGATAATTATTTTAGTCAATGTCTCTAAATGATAGACATCTACTACCCTTATTTTGGCTCCAAGGTTTGCCTTTTCAATGGAAAAGTCTTTTGATGAAGGGCTTCCTGTGGCTGGATCTACATTAGGATGAGCAATTTCTGCTCTCCAATTCTTAGTATCTTCATCAAAGTCTATTCTTGACATAGTCTTGACTCTTCAATTTCTTTGCCTTTGGAGTCCTTCCCAAAATTTTGGTGACCATATCATCTATTGGTATCGAGGCAAGAACTAAGTTTCTCTTCTTTCTGGTCAGGGTAGTGTCTAACCAATGAGGATGCTCACTACCGGTTTCTTTTTTAGTCAGATCTTTCATTGGGCCAGAAGTGGGTACCATCATGTAGTTTGATATATCAATCTCCTTTGCTCTGAGGCCTTCTACATTACCTACTTCCACATTTGCTATCTCAAGCTCTCTCTCTTCTATTACACTTTCAAATTAAGGGGACGAGTCTAAGTCCACAATCACCTAACATTCTTTCTTTCCTTTTCCTCGGGTTTTAGATTTTGTAACCCATGGTGATGACCGCTCTTCTAATGAAGCCTTTTCCTTGGGTTAAATGAAACTTTCCACACTTGAATAGGGTTTCTTCTTATAGTTAATTTTCCAAGTCTTTGTTGTCTTAACCATTTTTTAGTCCTACATATGATTGGGAAGGATGTGACCCTTATTTCATCTTGCTCATATTGACTTCAATCAATTTCTTGAATCGAAGTCCCTTGTACAACCTATGTATAATGAGGGTCTACACAGTCTTCCCTTGTATCTTCAACTTCAGAGATGTTCCTCTGCAACCCAAAAGAATTTATCTGATGTGCAATGAATTGAGAAAACATTCTCCTATGTACTTCAAATTCATCAGCACAGTTTGCCCAAAAATCTTCTAGTTCAGGTACATGACTGAAACCATCTATGAGAACTAAATGCTCTCATGCATATCCCTTACTATCAAATTTTTGTCGGGGAACATAGTATTTTAGATTTAATTTCTTAAAAGCAACTTCTAAATTCAATGCATCTGACACTATCTTGCAAATATAGTGGCCTAGCTCCATTGGAAAAGCAACTTCAGAATCCTTCTTTCCTATAGTCCTTTTGTCAATATGAGCTAATTGTTGGCAGATTTCTATCAACACAAATTGATCCAACGCATACCTGGGAAGTTTAATGGGTTCTCCCTCAAAGCCACCAACCCTAACATATGTGAACTGAGGAAATTAAATGGAATAACTCTTGTATGAGCTAACCAAGTGTTTTGATTCCTCATAGATACACTGGTTCACATTACCCTGCAACTCAATAATCAACCTGCCAACAAACACATCATGAACCTGCTTGTAATTTTCGTGACACCTCTTCGCCTGCAAGTGCTAGTAATAATCATAAATTATCATATTATCAATAAAAGGTTTATGATAGAGTCGAGGCCATAGACTAACATAGGCTAAGCAGTAAAACAACTACAAAATCATGTAGAAAATCTTGCTTCCCAAAATATTACTCAAACCCTCATGAAGTCCATCCGCAATCATGCTTGCCCAGTCAATGTACCTATTTTGGTCTAAAATCACTAGGATAAATAAATACATCCAATCCTCCCAAAAGAAGGGTTGTTGACTACCTTTAACCTTATGCAACAAAATCACAATTTCCCTAACCTCCTTTATCATATGTTCTTAGGTTAAAGGTTTCGAAAGCTTGGAACCACCCTTTTAAAATTTCAACAACCAATTCCTAGCTATGACACTTCTGTATTGTAGTTTCTTTTCACTAAAGTAGCCATAGGAAGTGGTGATTGTCCAGTTCTCGTACACTTCTCGAGCAAGAATTTTAAACATGGCCATAATGGTTTCTCTGTTTACATTCAACAAAACTCCACTATTGGCATCCCTAATGCACTTGTTGGATGCATCATACCGGTTCATACATTCCAAAACTAGTTCTAAACATTGTAGAGTAGTGGGAAAATGACAGATTCTATAAGACCACTATCTACAATCCTTTGCATCATGGGAGAATTGGTAGGGTTTCCAAATCTTTCCATAAACTCCTCAAGGTCAGCATGAGCTAGAGATGTATCACCAAACTCAAGGAGAGAACTAATGAGACTAGCTTCAACAATCATTTTGGGAGGTACCGGCCTCATTTTGACAAGGCAGCTACTTCAACAATAAACTATGGTAAGCAAATAACCTAGACACACCACAACAAGAAACTAAATAAATCTTCTCTTCTATATGTGAAAGGAAACAAATGGCCAAGACTGACCTCACCTATCATATACTACACCATTTCTAAGCTTGAGAAGCAAAGAATTACCTTTCCTTCGCTAAATTGTTTGTTTACCAATTTGGCTTCTCAAACCATATTTAAAGTACTTTGATATGATTAGCATGGAATTCGGTGACACAATTTTCATAATACTCATGCATGCGAGATAACTTCGAAAAGATAATCCCAGACGCGTGCATTAATTACACACCACTTCATGAAATTACCTATCAAAGTAATAATTACTTTCCATTTTTAAAAGTTACGGTCTGCTCATAAAAGTACTTCAATTGTTTGAAATATTCTTTCATGAAATAATGATGTCCGTCTTCTTTCATCACGCCTTGCTTGATTTTTCAGCCTATTGGCTGAAAACATTGAACTATGGAACCGCTGAACCATTGAAACGTGAAGGTTCACTAGTTTGAGGTTCAATTGTGTAGTACAAAGGACTAAAATATTTGGACCCAAGACCAACTTGACAGACAGATGAACTGCATTGAACCAATGTACCTATGAACCTCTAAACTCAAAAAGAATGGTTTAATGAAGGAAAGGTTCAACTCTCAATTACATGATTTATGAAATGGGGCCGAAAGACAAATGATTTCGACTACAACTGCGAGAAACTTTCAAACAATAAAAAGGTCTGCAAGGGAAAAAAACTTACAATGGAGAAAAAATGCGGAATACAGGAGTAACATATGTGCAACATGAAAATAGTAAAACATCGAGGAGGTATTTTTCCACAACAAGTCAGACTATGATATTGCTATCAAGGTTCAACTATGTAGTTTTTTAGTCAAACTCATTGACCCATGTGTTCACAAGTAGTGGTTCACAAGAACCCATCTCTCATAAGAATGAATGGTCCACTTAGCACTCATTGCATCTAGGTGATGCATATAGCGGTGAAGGACTGGGAATTCCTTGGCGGTCACCCATCTCAAGTGCACTTCACCATGGAGTTCCCTCCAAGGTTAAACCCACTTGGATTTCAACCCCATTTGTGAAACCTTCAGCAAGTGTTGTGCCCTATGAACCATTCATTATAGAGCCCCTTTAGCTCATCAATTGATAAGTTGGAGGTATTTTTCCACAACAAGTCAAACTATGATATTGCTATCAGGGTTCAATTGTGTAGTTTTTGAGTCAACATCATTGACCCATGTGTCCACGAGTAGTGGTTCACAAGAACCCATCTCTCATGAGAAAGAATGGTCCAATTAGCACTCATTTCATCTAGGTGATTCTCATAGGGGTGAAGCACTGGGAATTCTTAGGAGGTCAGCCATCCCAGTACTACTCCAACTCAAGTGTGCTTAACCATGGAGTTCCCTCCAAGGTCAAACCCACTTAGCTTTCAACCCCATATGCAAAACCTTCAGCAAGTGTTGTGCAAGTGTAGGGCTCTATAATGAATGGTTCATAAGGCAAACACTTCCTGAATGTTTTGCAAATGGTGTTGAATTCTAAGTGGGTTTAACCTTTGAGGGAACTGGATGGTTAAGTGTGCTTGAGCTCGAGTAGTATTGGGATGGGTGACCTCCCAGGAAGTCCCAGTGCTTCACCCCTATGAGCATCAACTAGATACAACGAGTGGTAAGTGGACCAATCATTATCATGAGAGATGGGTTCTTGTGAACCCCTACTCATGAACATATGGGTCAAAGAGTTTGACTCAAAAACTACATAGTTGAACCCTGATAGAAATATCATAGTTTGACTTGCTGTGGAAAAGTACCTCCTACTTATCAATTGACGAGCTAAAGGGGCACTATAGTGAATGGTTCATAAGGCACAACACGTGCTAAAGGTTTTCCAGCTAGGGTTGAAAGCTAAGTGGGTTTAACCTTGGAGGGAACTCCATAGTTAAGCGCGCTTGAGCTAAAGTATTGTTCAGATGGGTGACCTCTCAGGAAGTCCCAGTGCTTCACTCCTATGAGCATCACCTAGATGCAATGAGTGCTTAGTGGACCATTCATTCTCATGAGAGATGGGTTCTTATGAACCACTACTCGTGAACACATGGGTCAATGAGTTTGACTCAAAAACTACAAACTTGAACCCTGATTGCAATATCATAGTTTGACTTGCTATGGGAAAATACCTCCTACTTATCAATTGATGAGGTAAAGGGGCTCTATAATGAATGGTTCATAATGCACAACACTTGTTGAAGGTTTTGCAAATGGGGTTGAAAGATAAGTGGGTTTAACCTTGGAGGGAACTCCATGGTTAAGCGTTCTTGAACTAGAGTAGTATTGGGATGGTTGACCTCCCTGGAAGTCCAAGTGGAGATGGGTTCTTGTGAACACATGAGTCAATGAGTTTGACTAAAAAACTACACAGTTGAACACTGATAGCAATATCATAGTAAAATAGCCATTAGAAGTTTAAGTGAAGGCAATATAAATGAAAATTAAATTCCCATGAATTAAACATTTTATTTCTCTTGTGATGTGTAAGTAAAGCTGATGTATTATTTTAAGTAAAATGAAAAATAAATACATATAAAGCTGAAATCAGAGCTGCTGAAGATAGACTATATATCACCATGATTGCTCATCGAACAAATTTCTTATGGATATATCTGATATGTTTACATTAGCATTTTGAGTCAATGTAATTTAAAGAGGAAAACAAAAATATTATGGATATCATACCTTTAGATTTTTGGAAATTTGTCATACTTACCATGATTCACACCATGGATTATTAAAAGGCACAGACAAACATGCAGACAAGGCAATATAGATAGACACG
The DNA here is from genome assembly GCF_030272615.1 of Cryptomeria japonica. Taxonomy (NCBI): domain Eukaryota; kingdom Viridiplantae; phylum Streptophyta; class Pinopsida; order Cupressales; family Cupressaceae; genus Cryptomeria; species Cryptomeria japonica. The sequence continues at coordinate 688,283,029 of NC_081408.1, read as the reverse complement.
GGCAACAATTGTGCCAAGAAGCATAGAAGCATTTGACTATGAATCTCTTGAATTTTTTTTGCAGCTAAGAAAACTCTTGTGCAATTTTGTGTAGCTAAGGAAATCCTTGAGCAATTTTGTGTAGTTAACATTTGTATTGACGGTCAGTTGGTGTTTACCTTGTTAGTGTTTACTATTTTATTTTATTTTAATTTTTTTTTAAGCTTGAGTAAAATGGCTGGAATTCATATTTTTATTGGTGCACTCACAATGGAAGTGAACAATGAAAATGTTTCTTTCAGACACATGTAGTGGGAATCTCTAAAGGTAAACGGTAAAACACATAAAAATGTAAAAGGAAACTCTTTTCAAATGGATCGAAGTTCACAACTTTTTGTACCCTAACAATATATATCAAATTACAAACTATAATTTGATTTCTCTCGTTTCCTAATGTTGTTTTGGAAACTTTTTCCTGCTACTTGCAATTTTGGAACCAAATCATACCTACCTAAATGCAGTTTCAGAACTCGCCAAAAAAATCTAGGAATTTGGGAAGCAAATAATACCTAAATGTTTGCCCCTAAAAATACTCATTTCTATTATTGATTAATGCTTCCAATCAAGATGAAATTCCCCTTTTCTGTGCAACACAAAAATAGTAAAATAGCAGAGTGCACACATTGAAACTAAGTTTCTTTTAAAACCTAAAAAATTATGAAATTTGTACAGCATTCAATACATAAGTACTGAGTATAATTAAATCTGCATCAATTCATTTATTTCAAATCTCCTACCTTGCAATCACCATGAGTCGGTGACGCCAAATGCAAACATTTCATAATTTATTATATAATTAATTTCATAATTTATTATATAATTATTATAGATATCTTAAATAAATCTAGAATAATTTTAAATTCCTAATTAATTAAATGATCATTCTATTTGATTTATGAATTAGTTAACAATTAATACATTTTAAGCTGTAAAGTTTATGGATTAAATTTTGTATAATTTTTTACATCAACTTTTACACAATCTTGTTTATAAGTGATGCTGCTCTAGCATGCAGCTCCATGCAACTCCAGTTTGGACATTTTTAGTTTAAATTAGTTTTTTGTTTATTCATGCAAATAAAGCATGTACTCCAGCATGCATTAATCTTTAGGACTATTTTTAGTTTTGTTTTTTGCATGAGTTTGTTTTTAGTAAATAAAGCATGTTGTGCATGCACTTATTGTATTCTTAATTTAAGGAGTAGTTTTTTTTCAGTTTGAGAGCCTTAGTAGCTTTCCATGCAATGCTAGGAATATATTTAGAACTGCAGTTATTATTAATTTTTCTAGGCTGCAAATTCTTTATATACATAGCCTCTACGTAATTTCTTATTAAAATTCAATAAAGAAATTGGTGTGTGCAATTCCAAAAATAGGGTTGTTGTTATTGTGTGTTCTTTGTTATTTAATTTGATTAATTAGTCGACTCTGAGGAGACATAGTAGTTTCAGATTCTACAAGTGGTATCAGAGCAAGTAAAATTATTTTGGGTTAAAATTTTTATTGTTAGAATTTCGCCAAAGTTAATCATGTCGAATTCTAACCATATGCCCATTCTAGAATTTGATGGGAATGATTATGATTATTGGTGCATTAAGATGCTGACCTTTTTGATTGGAAAATGTTTGTGGGAGATTATTGAATCAGGTCATGAGGAGCCAACTGATTGGAATGCCCTTACAACCAATGACAGAATAGCTAGAAAGGAAAAAAGGAAAAAGAATGCTCAAGCTTTGTTTCACATTCAGATAGCTCTTGATAAGAGCTTAGTTCCAAGAATATCAGGAGCAAAAACGACCAAAGATGCCTGGAAGACTCTACAAGAAGCTTACCAGGGTATGGATCAAGTTAAGGTAGTCAAGCTTTAGACATTGAAGCGAGAGTTCGAGAATTTGAAGATGCAAGAAGTTGGAAGTATAAGTGATTATTGTGTTAGAGTCAAAGATGTGGTCAATAAAATGGCTACACTTGGGGAAATTGTAAGCAATGAAGTTTTGATAAAAAAGGTGTTGAGATCTTTGACACCCAGATGGAATCATGTAGCAATAATCATAGAAGAAAGCAAGGATTTGACAAAACTACAGTTTGATCAATTGGTTGGATCCTTGATGTCTCATGAAGAAAGATTGAAAGATTCTTTTGAAGGTGTAGAGAAAGCATTTTCCTCTAAATTGCTAATCACAAAAAATGAAGATGCAAGCAGCAGTATTGCCAAAATCAATCAAGGCCAAGGTAAAGGGTAAAGTCAAAATTCTTCAAGAGGTAGAGGAAGAGGTGGCTCAAGAGGAAGTGGTGGTTTCAGAGGAAGAGGTAGAGGCAAATTTGATAAGAGAAATGTTCAATGTTACCATTGTAACAAGTATGCCCACTTTCAAAGAGAATGCAGATTGAAAGAAGGTAAAAGTGCTAACTATGCTCAAGAAAGTAGTGAGAATCCTCCTGATCACTTATTTTTATCTTATGCCAAGGGTGAAAATACTAGTAAAGATGTTTGGTACCTAGATTCTGGATGCTCTAACCATATGACAGGGAATGAGAAGTTGTTCTCAACAAAGGATGGAAGTTTCAAATCCAATATCCAGCTTGGTGATGATAAATCATTGGAGGTTGCTGCCAAAGGAGCTATGGAGGTCCAAACAAAAGAAGGTATAAAGAGTATTCATGATATTTATTATACTCCACAATTGAAGCACAATTTGTTAAGTGTTGGGCAGCTATGTGAGAAAAATTATAAAGTATTCTTTGAGAATAAGACATGTACTATCTATGATAAGAATAAGGGTAATAGGGTGATCACTGTTGTTCCTATGACAGGAAATAAGATGTTTCCCTTGAGGTTTGGTGAGCACAAAAAAAGTTTGGCAAATATGGCTTATGAGGATTCAAGTTGGTTATGGCATCTTAGGTATGGGCATTTAAATTTTCATAGTTTGAAGTTTCTAACCTTGCATGCATTAGTTTCTGGTTTGCCCAAGGTTGAGGAACACAAGGAGGTTTGTGAAGGTTGTGCTAAAGGAAAGCATGCAAGGGATAAGTTTCCAAAGGGAAATGCATGGAGGGCTCATCACCCACTTTGGCTTGTTCATTCAGATATATGTGGTCCTATGCAAACTAAGAGTTTGGGTAAGTCATCATATTTCATCACTTTTATTGATGATTACTCACGAAATTGTTGGGTATATTTTTTGAAGGCCAAAGATGAAGCCCTAGATACATTCAAGAAGTTTAAAACCCTTGTGGAAAATGAGAAAGCATGCAAGATCAAATTTTTAAGGACTAATCGTGGAGGATAATTTTAGTCCAAGGCTTTCCAAAGTTATTGTGATTTTAATGGCATTAAGAGGCAACTTACTACTGCATACACACCTCAACAGATTGGAGTAGCTAAAAGGAAGAATCGGACTGTGGTTGAAATGACAAGGTGCATGTTACAAACCAAGGGATTGAGAAATTCTTATTGGGGAGATGGAGTTGCTACGATGGTGTACATCCTCAACCGTAGCCCAACCACTACACTAGAAAAGATGACTCCTTATGAAGCTTGGTATGGAAAAAGGCCTAATGTTAATCATTTCAAAGTTTTTGGTTGTTTGGCTTATGTGCATGTACCTGATCAGAATAGACAAAAATTAGATGGAAAGAGTGAGTCATGTATTTTTATTGGGTATAGTGAGAAAAGCAAGGCTTATAAATTTTATAATTCACTCACTAACAAGCTTATTGTCTCAAGAGATGTGATTTTTGATGAAGGGGGAGTTTATGGTCATCAAAAAGGCCATGTTGAGAAGCCAAAATTTGTTTTGAATGATGATATAATTGCTGATATTGATCATGAGCAGCCAACTAATGTTTCTATATCTAGTGGTTTAACTCCACCAAGCAGCCCTTCATCAAGTTCTTTAGTACCAAGTTCAAGTCCAGCTTCTTCTCCAAGTTCTACAAGGAAAGTAAGGAGATTGAGTGATATCTACCAGAGGAGTGGAAATCAAGTACATGAAGAAAACCCAGTAGGTGAGACAGTGAATTTTGCTTTATTAGCCAAGGCCGATTTTGAACCATCATGTTTTGAAGATGCATGTACTAATGAGGTTTGGGTGAAAGCCATGGAAGAAGAGATGGATTCCATTCACAGGAATGACACTTGGGAGTTAACAGAACTTCCACATGACAAAAAAATGATTGACACCAAATGGGTCTACAAGACCAAGTTTAACAGTGATGGGAGTGTTGAAAGACACAAGGCAAGATTAGTTGCTAAAGGCTTCAGACAAAAATATGGAATTGATTATGAAGAGACATTTGCACCAGTAGCAAGACAAGAGACCATAAGAATGTTGATTTCATTAGCAACTCAGAAGAAGTGGAGCATACATCATATGGACGTGAAAAGTGCCTTCTTGAATGGGTACTTAGAAGAGGAAGTATATGTGGAGCAACCACAATGTTTTGAAGTAGAAGGAAAAGATAATTATGTCTACAGGTTGAAGAAGGCTTTGTATGGCCTCAAGCAAGCACCAAGAGCGTGGTATGCAAGGATTGATGGATACTTTCAGGAGATTGGCTTCCAGAGAAGTAAGAGTGATCCTACCCTATACTACAAACAAGAAGGTACTGATGTCCTCATCATAAGTTTGTATGTTGATGATGTTTTGTATATGGGTAGTAGTTCTAAGATGAAAGATGAATTCAAAGCTGCTATGATGAAAGAATTTGAGATGAAAGATCTTGGTCTAATGAAATATTTTCTAGGAATGGAGGTTTATCAAAGTAAGGATGAGATTTTCATTTGTCAAATGAAGTATGCATAAGATATGCTGAAGAATTTAATATGACTGATTGTAACCCTGCCTCCACTCCAAGTGCTCATGGAGATTTTTTATGTAGAGATGATGGTGCTGATTTAGTTGATGAGACAACTTACATAAGTATTGTGGGGAGTTTGATGTTTCTAATCCACACAAGGCCTGATATTGCCTATTCAGTTTCACTTATTTCAAGGTATATGACAAATCCATCTGAAATACATATGAAGGTAGCCAAGAGGATTTTGAGGTATGTGAAAGGGAATTTAAGTTTTGGTATTCATTACTACTCTTCTGAAAAGTTCAATCTTGTAGGCTTTAGTGATTCAGATTGGGGAGGTAGTTTGGATGACCATAAATCTACATCTAGAAATTGTTTTTCTTTAGGTTATGGTTTGCTTACCTAGAGCTCAAAAAAACAAAGTATTGTTGCCCTCTCATCTACAGAAGCGGAGTATGTTGCAATTACCTCAGCAGGTACACAAGCTCTTTGGCTCAGAAAAGTTTTGGAAGAAATTGGAGAAAAGCAAATTCAGCCTACAGTGATATATTGTGACAATGTGAGTGCCATCAAGTTAGCTAAGAATCTGGTTCATCACAGTAGAACAAAGCATTTTGATTTGAAATATCACTTCATACAAGATTTGGTGCAGAAGAAGGATGTTGAATTGAAGCACATCAACACCCAGGATCAACTTGCAGATATATTCACCAAAGTGGTTGCGAAAGCTCAGTTTATAGCACTACGAGATAAGATTGTGAGCCCTCTCAGCATCAAGGGGGAGTATGTTGATAAGTGATGCTGCTCTAGCATGCAGCTCCATGCAACTCTAGTTTGGACATGAAGCTATCCATTCATCACCATGCATAAACTATTTTTAGTTTAAATTAGTTTTTTGTTTATTCATGCAAATAAACCATGTACTCTAATAGGCATTAATCTTTAGGACTATTTTTAGTTTTGTTTTTTGCATAAGTTTGTTTTTAGTAAATAAAGCATGTTGTGCATGCACTTATTGTATTCTTAATTTAGGGAGTAGTTTATTTTTTTTAGTTTGAGAGCCTTAGTAGCTTTCCATGCAATGCTAGGAATATATTTAGAACTGTAGTTATTATTAATTTTTCTAGGCTGCAAATTCTTTATATACATAGCCTCTATGTAATCTCTTATTAAGCTTCAATAAAGAAATTGGTGTGTGCAATTCCAAAAAATAGGGTTGTTGTTATTGTGTGTTCTTTGTTATTTAATTTGATTAATCAGTTTGCTCTGTGGAGACATAGTAGTTTCAGATTCTACAAATCTAACCCAAAAACTTCACAACTCAAAATCATATATTTTAAAAATTTAACACCATTAATATTAGGTTTTTTAATCAGTAATACGTGGGATGTGAGCCCAGTACCATATAAGATAATCAACCAAAAAGAAGAAAGCTCCAGACTGAAAATCAAGGAGTGGAAATGATGGAAAGAAATAGAGAGAAATAATCAAAGAGACTATTGTAAGGACTAACAAAACTGCTTAGGAAATCTGCTCAACCATGTTATGCCAGAGCTCTTAAAATCAGTCTTTGTTTTGTTCTGGTTTGCTCCTAGTGAGGATCACTTACATAGCCCACTAGGTATCATCATCCATAACATCCAAAACCTCCATCCTTTCTTTTTTTTTTGCATCCATTTCCTTCCCCTCCATTTGTCGGTCTAGCCAAAATTTGGCTTTGAGAGATTACTAGTTGTCTAATAAATGGTATCCACAATAGAGTGAAAGCAAGTATATTGATATGGTCCAAAAGAAAATCAAGTTTCTTAGAAAGAGCCCTCCAAAGTTGTTATCCTCTAGGGCAAAAATATTCTCCTGTGCCTCAGAATCCAAATGCTCCTACTGATCAATAGTGTCCACCACCATAGTTGGAAGGGATAAACTTTCAGAAGCTTTAAACATTAGTCCCGTCATTAGGAAGGACCGAGGATTAGTGATCCAAGAACATTCCATGATTTCTCTAAATAAAATCAGCATCAAGGCTACCCTTGTTAAAAACACATCTGTTACAGATTTAGGGCCCTCCATCCATTGATATTTTTGTATTGGCAACTAGTAATCTTGTGGCCAAGTTAGTTGCACCTTAACCATCACTCAGGAATTCCCTCAAAATTAATATATTTCAGCCAGGAACCATGAGAAGAATTGATACGAATCATGTGACAAAGAGGATTGGAAATATCAATAAGGGCACACACTCTAAAGAACCTTCAAGTTACGGAGCCTTCCTCAACTTCAATGAAGATGCCAATCTGATTGACCAGAGATTCAATGAGACATATAATTCTCATGATCAAAGGAAGATTGTAGAGGCACAACCAGATCAGAATAGATGCATTGTGAATGTTTGTAGGATCAAAGAAAGGGGTCCAAGGGTCACAAAGAAACTAGATCTGCTGTAAAGCCAAGGACCACTATCCAAAACAAATCTGCAATCATTGTTAGTTGAAGAAGGCTCCATTATCTCTAGACAATACTATGCCATCATTCCTAGGCTTCTCCGTGGGCCTTTCTATCTTCTACAACTCTGCCGCAAGGATCTCTTTTCTCTTCTCCAAGGAATCATCCTACGATTTTTTCACGCCAAATTCATAGTCTTCTGGCTGAATGATGTTGCTTAAACCCACGATGCACTTGTGGAGGAAGAAATGATATCTCATCCACATCTACAGAATCTGAAACATTCTCTAATGTGGTAAAAATTGTATTGAGGGCAGCCAATTCCTTTTACATATCTTCATTCTTTTTTGTGCAGAAAACCCCCTCTCTTTTGTAAATTTCTCTTGCAAATCTGCTAGTTCATCTTTGAGACTATATATTCGCTCTATGAGAATAAAATTTTCTTCTTGCAATCTCTCAATTCGTTCATGCAGATAAACTTCTGAGTTGTTGGCCTCACCTTCTTTAGGGTCTTCATTCGCCATATTCGAGACTCCATCCTCCTCACCTCGGGAGGCATCCTTCTCATCTTAGAAAGCAAACAAACCAGTCTCTTCTTCTTCAAATAGTGAATACTTCAAACCCTCTTCTTCATCAGCCGAAGTCTCCTCCTTTTTCTGGCCATCCCACCAATGACGTTTGGTTTCAATCTCCACTTGGACATCACTCTCTACCGAGTCTAGACTGCCAAAAAAAAATTCGATGACTGATTTGGCTTCATCATTTGATTCGGCCTCATCATCTGAAACTTCAGCCTGTTTGTTGATAACATAAAAAACACCAACTTTGGGATCTAACAAAAATAAGGGCACCCATCTCCAAGATCAACCTTCCAATCTGATCCCATCTCTGCTTAACATTTCACCATAACTCCGATACCAATTGTTAGTTATAAACAAGCAGAGAAAACATATTTAAGAACTCCAAACATAAAACTAAAATAAAAAACAACATAAACACATAACACAAGTTTTAACGTAGCTCACCACTAAGTGGCTATGTCCACCTGAAATGCAGGGAGTAATATCGATTAATCAATAATGCAAAATACAACACAACATCAAGCATGAACTATACTCAGTATTTATAATCATATAGAGCCTTGAAAGGTCAGAAGAAAAAGAACCAAAATCTAGTATCTCCATAGATATATCAGACAAATATCCGGAAGATTTCGTGCACTAGCCAACGAATTGATCCACTTGAGGTTGCTCCCCATGGATCTAAAAGCAAAAGCCTGCAAAATGCAATCATCAGAGATATGAAAGTCTATTGACTAAGAGGCTGTATCCACCTTGTTATCTACTAGAAACACAAAAGAGCTTGAATCAGAAATCATTGATGAGGTCCAGGGGTTCGGGGCTATAGAAAAATTCTCATCGAGTAGAGTCCAGGGATTCACGTTCGAAGAGGTAAACGCTAGGAAAACTTTCAAGATCTAATCCTTGCAAACGCTGCTACATGCGTTGAACGGATTCACATAATTCTTGTAGTGATGCTAAATCTGTTTCTCAGGCGCCACTAATCCGTTGGGAGAATATTCACGCAAATAGCGGCTAAAAACAGAAGAACCTTCGCACCAGAAAATGCTCGTCCTGATTTGCTGCCACACATGGAGCAACTGGAGCCAAAACCTTATCTTGCACAAGTACTGACACCATTTGTATCTCTGCCTCAAGGATTTGGTTATCCTTCCCTACATCTTGTTGCAATCCATCGCTCATAAAAGCCCTTTACTCCCGCTCACACGCTCCCTGCTGTGCCGCATCACGCATTATATTTTATTATTATTATTTATATTTATATTGATATTTATATTGTTTACTTCATTTTATTTTTAGTTGCAGAATTATAGAGTTTATAGTCATTAATCTAAATAGTAGTATTAATAATCATTATATTATTATTATAATAATTATGTGCAGATAACATTATAATATATTTAATATTTTTTTAATAATAATATAGATTTTAATATTAATATTAAATTAATAGTTATATTTTTATTTAAATTTATTTTATTTGTCAAGAATTATCTCATATTTACTATAATTAATTTATTATACAAGACTTCTTTTATTTTAATGGAGAATTATTTAGATATTGAATTTCATTCACATTGTTTACTTTTTCTTTTAATTCAATTTTTTTTTTAAGAACTATTTTATCTATCTTAGTTTCACATCCTAATCTTATTTTATTTTTACAAATGCTACTAGACAAAAGAACAAAACAAAACTATTTTATATTATTTATCTTACAATATTTATATTTATATTTTATAATAATAATATTAATATACATATATATAGATATAGATATGTGTATGTGTATGTGTATGTATGTGTGTGTGTGTGTGTGTGTGTGTGTGTGTGTGTGTGTGTGTGTGCGTGCGTGTACACACATATATATTAATATAAAAAGAATACCTTTGTTTATGAATAAAAGAACAAAATAAAAAACAATATTTTTGAAAATCATTGGTAGGTTTATATTATATGAAATAAAATAAATAATTTTGATCTAAAAAAATATCACCCTTAATGAAGAAAATAACATAATCAAAATATATGTTTTTGAAAATTGTTGGCGTTCTTTGGCCACAAAAGGATTTAAAAAGAAATTTCTCACTAATTAGTGGAGTTAAATATGATGCAACATTGTTGGCTTATCAAACAAGAAAATATTATTAATTTGCATGTTTATGGATGGGTTTTGAATATGGGTAAATAGAGAAGGGTAGATCTCCTCTTAGATCAACCTAATGATAGTTGGCTTAAAAGATGCTTTGGCCAAAGCTTATGGAATCATCTTTTGAATGATTGAGTTTATTTTGCTCTCTACCACATCATGATGTTAGATGCATATATTTTTCTATGTGTGTGAATTACTATGTTATATGCATCAGGCTGCAACAGAGTCCATCTAGCTTGCTAGTTCTAGATTGCTAGTTACCACATACAGGGTTGGGTATTCTTCTAGATGAGAAGAATTTCGAGGAAAATTATGCTTCTTTGCTGGGTGGAAACAACGCTTAAATCATGTTCTCAGATCATAAATTGCAAATGAAGAAGGGTTCATGGAAATCAAAGACCTTTGAACCTTTTTGTATTATTATATTTATTTGATGTGACGAGATGGGCTAAATGCCTAGGTCACAAGAAAATAGATGAGTGTTTCAACCTTTTTTAAACCTTTTATTTTAATATCCTTGTAAAGGATGAACTATGTAATTATATGTAGATGAAATTATCTCCTAGGTTGTATTATTGACTCACTGGAGTAAATTATGGAAATTACGATTTGAAAATTTCTAATCTTACTTTTGGTTTTAAAAAGTATATTTTGAAATTGTCCACATCTTTACACCAATGAAGAACTTAAACAAATGCAAAATCATAAAATAGAAAGATGATACCATTCACATGCTTAGTAGCTTTTGATCTCAATTGTTTTATATCTTCATCGATCTCGCTTTATATGGTTTCTCTCAAATTTTGTATTGTGCACAAGAGCTCAACAAAGAATAGTTTTATGTTGTGTAGTTGCTTGACTGATCGATCATTATGAAAGTTTGCATGAGCATTGATTGATTGAGTGATTCATTAGGGTTGAAAGCATTAGGATTAGGCAAGGATTAAAGGATCCTCTTCTATAGAGAATGCCCTAAAAATGGAGGTATAAGATTAAGAGGTGGAAGGATAAATGGTTGGCTAGGATTAAAGGGTACTGTAGCGTAGAAATTAGGATTCATTACAAGATAGGTAGATCAATCAAAACACAAGACAATCAAAGCAATATCATGAGAACACTCATTGAAATGAACCTAATTCCAAAGCACATTCAATGGAAGTATGAAAACAAAGCATTCAAAATGAAAATTATGCAAACCAGACGTAGAATTGAATACTCCTTCCATGCGGCTCCATTGTTGTTCTTTCCTCTTCAATGGGTTTGTGGATCTCACCTACAAGTGCTCACACAATTGAAAGCAAAAAGCTCAAGAGTACTAGAAACGAAAGTTCGGTAGTTTTATAGAAATTCGGATTCATGAAGATTCGAAGGGATTGATTGAAGAAAATTATCCAATTTATAGAGAAATTGGATAAATGACAAGATTGGCATGATGCAATTCAAATGTAAATTGCAAATCAATATGACAATTATGACAAATTATGCACTTTCCATGCACAATTTAATTGATTGATAATTGATGACAAACTTATGACAAATTCCATGTCAAAATTGATTGATTATTAATTATGACAATTTCATGACAAATTGAAATGTCACTCCCATAGAATTAGGAGATGAATTAGGAGGGAAAAGGAATTTTGAAAAATTAGGAAATTGAAATTGATGACAAATTAGGAAATTGGAATTAGAAATTGATGAAAAATTAGAATTTAGGAATTAGTGAATTAATTAATAATTTTTCATTTATTAATCAATTCACAAAGAGGAATAATTAGCCAATTAAATAAAGATTTAATTGTAATGAGAAGACTTAGGATAAATAAGTAATTTATTTAATCCTAGAGGAAGAAATGGCAAATTAGGTTAAATGATTGAATCATAAAACCCTAGAAGACGAATTAGGAATGTGAAAATGACAATTAGGTCTTGATTGAGGATAATTAACGTCATGATTTTGAATTGATAAATGACCAATGCGACAAAATGATTTGATTGATAAATGCGCCAATTGACGAGGAACAATGACAAACTGATCCAAATTGACATAATTGAGACAGACAATGATAAAATTGATGATACGATTGAGAAGATTGATAGGAGGACAAAACCCTAATTAGGATTGACGATGTCCAAAATGATGACAAATAAGCATGCTCATTGATGCAACAAGATAAGATCGATCAAAATCATGACTGGATAATGTTGTCGACAAAACCAAATTCGAGGACAAGATGATTGAAGAATGTAGAAGAATGACTCGATGTTCGCAAATGATAAAGAGCAAGTGCGTGACATAGGAGAAATGTTAATGCGACGCAAAAACCTAAAATGAGGCAATGCGCAATTGTTAAAGTATGACCTCGCAAGCGTTGACCATTTTTGGGTGTCTACATTTTGCCCCTCTTTGAGACAATGCGATTCTGAGCGTTGTTTCAAAGAACAATAACTAAAATGCCCCAGACAATAATAATGACATATGCATGCCCCCTCGAGGAATTGGCTGGAAACATGTGGAAAAGAGGCCAATTGATCGATAAAAACAGACTGACAATCGGAGATCGGATGCATGAAGGACAAGCAATGTGAGGTGCATAGGACCGCGACCAACATAAGATGGAGAGGATGCACGTCCATCCATGCAATGAAAAAGAGCTATAAATGAGACCAAGAGAGTGAAAATGACTCATTTGCACTAGCTAAAGAGGAGGATTTGTTGCTCTGGACAAGGACACGTGCAGACAGATGGTGAACATTCCAATGGTGGATCACCTTGGGGAACATGTACGCACATTTAGACGACCGGAGGATGCAGGAGCAGCGGTATGTATCTCGAAAATGCATGTTTTGGATTTCATGAATTTTAATGGCTTACGGGACATTGCGGGGAAGAGGAGGACAGAGGGAGCACCCAGTGATAGAGGCACGTACTCCTTATGACAGACAGTGGACATTATGTAGTTTGACATTTTGTAGTCAGCCTGCGGGCCATACTTAGGACAGACAGTCTGATTTTTGTACTTCGATATTATTATGATATGTAATACGAAATGCATCGATATGATGGATGCAATATGTTATGACTGAGGTTTATTTGCATGTATGGATGACTTATGCATTGGTGTATGAACATGTATGGATGCATTTTTATGTATTTTGGATGTATTTATGAAATGAAATGGATAAAAATGCTTGATGTAATATGTGTGATGGAATGCAAATGTACTGACCAAATGGATGTAGGATGCAGCATATGTGCGTGGATATCAGAGCACTAGACCGAACTGACTATCCGACCGGACGAAAGAAGTGTTAGTAAGAAGAAATGAGATAGAAGACAGTTAGAGATGATGAAAACTTGCTTTCAGTAATGCACTTTGTAGGTGAGAACCTTTATTTTTATTTAGCAAAATGGATGCGTAGCATCATGGCATTGAAGGCCATAGCTGAAATGCAACCCGATTTGCGAAAGACAGGCACAACATAGACAAACAACAATCACAATCAAAGAAAGAGACCATGAGCCATCCCGGTCACTCTAAATCACTCAGTGACATCATCGAGCAACATAGGAACATGATCGAAGCCAAAGATAAATCAATAAGAAAATAAGACTCACAAATTCAAGCAAATCAAACAAACATCTTGATCTTTATTGTCAAAAGTTGAACGTGCTGATAGGACGATCATGCTGTCTAGTTTCAGGAAATGCGGTACCCCGTCTAAGATAGGACACAGTCTGGTTTCGAGTACACCACACCCTGTATAAGACCCATGATAATGTGACAAGGACAAATGATTTTGATACTGATATTCGATTGATATGACAGTTTGGATCAGTTTGAATATTTGAGTTGATTGAAAAGGTTCATCTGTTAATGCGTGATTTCATTAAAGCACAATGTGAAATGGATTGCAAGTGTCATTAGATGAATGCTCAGTGAGCTGTCGATGCACAAAGGGAATACCTTATTGCAAAAATGCGTGTTTTTTGTGTTTGTTTTCGAGTGTTTTACAATTTTTTTGTGTTCATTCTTTTTTCAGGACTTTATTTGATTTTTATGAATTTTTTCAGGACATTGTGCGATTTTTAAGACTTTTTTCAGGACATTTTTCAATTTTTTAAGACTTTCTTCAAGACATTATTTGAATTTTTAAGACTTTTTTCAGGACATTATTTGAATTTTTAAGACTTTTTTCAGGACATTTTTTTTTGAATTTTTATGAATTATTTCAGATTTTGCCCCCAGTGTCTAGCAAGGCAAGGAATATGACAAGTGAATAAATAGGCTTGCTGCAATGATGGTAGATAGAGGGAAGACAAAGGCCTTGTATTATGGAGACAACGCAGATGCAATTTCCAAGGGCTTTTGCATGATGGCACAAGAGACTGGATATGACAATGTATATCAGGAACGTGGCATGAGGGACATGTCAAGAGGTTTTTGAAACCATGTTTAAACTTTTTTGTCCTTATGTCAGATCAAGATCAAGGAATGAAAAAGAATGTATGGATAGTGATAAGATATGGATAGGATAAGCAAGACCAAGAATGGATAAGGGACATGGACTGAAGGTCGGAATAGGATACGAGATAGTGGCAGAAAGTTGCAATAAGCTTGGAATATGGATGAAAGGTTATAATAAGCAAATGGATAAGGACCAAAAGCTGTGATGGACTAAAAGCTGCAAACAAGATGCTCATGAAGATCCTCAGCCTTGTCAAGATCAAAGGTGGAAAGGGAAATTGGACATGAGGGACAATAGGATATGAAGGGTAATGACAGGGGTTCGATAAGATAATGAAGGGTAATAGGATATGAAGGAGGGAAATTGCCCCCAAGTGTGGTGTGCAAGAAGTTCATAGATTACGCATGATGCCTGTTTGCCAGGTTTTCATCATGGTACTTGCCCAAGGCACCTGTTTGCCAAGTTTTCACCAGTGGACGAATTATTTTTCTTTATTTTTTTCTTTTCTTTTTCACTTTTTTTTTTTTTTGACTTTTGACTTTTTCAGAAGAAGATGGACACATGATAGGGGATGGAAGAAGGACTCAAGCGTCTTTTTATTTGGATAGTAGCCTTGAAAAGAATGGACCATGACCTTTAAAAGTATGCTCAAAGACGTTGGTAGGATAAGGACATGGACAATAAGATGAAACTAATGCAATGATTTATGCAAAGGATTGGATGAGAGGGATGGAAGGATGAAAAATATGCATTGGATAATGGATAGGGTATTGGAAGAATTGGGCTTCAGTGGATGGAAATGAAGGCAAGATCAACATTGGCACACACCTTGAGGGGTGATGGACTAATGGAGGACAAATGTATTTTGGATATTGAGATTTTGACGAAGGAACGACTATGGATTTTGGGACATAAGGGCCCAAAACGGATGAAGAAGGTGATGGAGGAATAGACTTGGACAATTTGGATGGAGGAATAACAATTTTGGATGCCAAGTTGGATGTTTTCTTTTGTGCTTCAAGGAGCCGCTTAGGAACCCACATGGTTTTTGATTTTTCATGCTTTTGTGGTTCCTTGGAGTGCATTGCTTGCACAAGGGATTTAGGAACCCATATATATTTTGACTT
This sequence comes from Cryptomeria japonica, assembly GCF_030272615.1. Classification (NCBI taxonomy): domain Eukaryota; kingdom Viridiplantae; phylum Streptophyta; class Pinopsida; order Cupressales; family Cupressaceae; genus Cryptomeria; species Cryptomeria japonica. The sequence goes on along the minus strand of NC_081408.1, from coordinate 688,267,419 downwards.
TGCTTTATTTTGCTCAGTGGGCCTTTGTGGCCTTTTGGATATTTCTTTTTCTTTTTGGATCATATTTTTCTTTGCTTTGACATGTCGATTATATTGGACATGTTGATCCTTGAACACATGTGGATTTCTAGACTTATGACTTTTATACTTGGCATCCAAATTGCTTGGAAGAGGGAATGAATGTCGGTGTGGATGGGAATGATATGGAGGCCTGTGGGATGAATGGAAGGTTCTCCAAGATGTGTGCCTTTGCTGATGTTGCATAGGAGATGGAGGGATATAGGGACCTAGAATGGATGGAAGCGATGATGGGGAAGGTGGACATTTGGATTTTGACTTTGAAGGGATACCAACACCTTGAGTGTGAGCTTTGTAGCCATGACCATTAGTATACTCTTTAATATGAAGGGGTTCTTGCTTGTGAAGGTCTACTCCTTTACCTTTATGAATATCTTGACTTGTAGGACACTCTTTGCTTTGGGAAGAAGACGCAAGTCCATTATGAGGTAGATGTGATATGAGAGAAATAATGAGATCTTGAAGTGGATCAGATTTCACCAAAGTGGAAGAACCCATTATGCATGTTGAGGGTTCATGAACATCTTGCACTAACACGTTAGAATCATGAGGGGTATCAAGATCACTAGGGGGATTAGGATCATGTACGGTATTAGGATCATGAGGGGGACTAGGATTGTGTTGTGGACATGGTTCAATGACAGACTCTTCAAGAGATGGAATGGGAGAAATAATGGGATCATCAAAAGAAATGCACTCTTGGAGTGGATATGCGGGATTAGGACAAGGAGATGGCAGAACAAAAGGATCTTGTGGAGGATCTGAAGGAATAATTTGATCTTGACAAGGAGGAAGATCATTGGAATCTTCTTTAAAGGTGCTTTGCTCTTGACTTTTAATGGGATCATCGGAAAGGATGGGAGGAATATCTTGATTTTCAATGGGATTTGAAAGGATATCGTGTTCATGAAATGGAATGGGATTGTTTGGGATTGGATGAACTGGGATATCTTGATCTTGCTTAAGGAATGGAGTGTCAATAGGACTCTGGATAGGATGGACAAGAATAGGGGAATCAATGTGAGTGTCTAGGAACATGGGGTCCTGGTCAACAATTGGATGGGATGATAAGGTTTCAGGATCTTGATCTTGATTTACTTTAGGACTCATTTCTTCGTGCTCTAAATTATCCTCTTGACATGAGGTTGGACTTTGGATATGCATGGAAGATTCTGACAAGGGATCAATGTTTTGGCATGAAGGAAATGCACTTTGAACATTCGTGAAGGATTCTGGCAAGGAATCAATGCTTGAACATGAGGAAGAGGGACTTTGAAGGGGGTCCTCTAAAACAGGTAATGGCAATAAAGTGCATGGTGGCATTGGGTCTTGTATTTTTGAAACATGACAAGGATGTGCATCATGAATTGGATTATTTTGGCAATCAATTATGGATAGCTCTTGGATAATTACATCCTTAGGTGTATTGTTTGATGAGGACAATATGGAAGGTTCTTGTGAAACTTCTAAAGGTGTAGGGATAGATGCCACTGGAGAGTCAATTTGCTTGTGGGGAGATGAGGCATTGCTAGACATAAGTGTATTATCTTTATCTTCTTCAATAAACTCACTTAGTTGTTTCCTTAAGAGCATTGCAATAAGGCCACTTTTCTTTCGAGGTTTTGACATAGTTGGACTTGGAATTTGAACTTGTTTTTGATTTGATGTCATGTTTTGATTTCAAACTAAATGTTGATCAAATTGGTTTGACATGTTTGAAACTTGGCTTGGTGTGTGTTGCAACCTTTGTTTTTGAATGTTTGGTCGTGGTTGTTGACATTGATATGTTGATTGAACTTGAACTTGTTTTTGATTTGATGTCATTTTCTGATATTGAACTAGATGTTGATCATTTTGGTTTGACATGTTCAAAATTCGGCTTGGTGCATGTTGCAAGTTTTGTTTTTGAATTGGTGATTGTGGTTGTTGACATTGATATTCCACCATTGGTTGAACCATTTGTTGACATTGTATAGTTGGTTGGACATATTGTTGAATTTGAACCATTGGTTGTGTTGGTTGCATATGTTGGACCATTGGTTGTGATGATTGCATATGTTGGACCATTGGTTGTGTTGGTTGCATATGTTGGACCATTGGTTGTGATGGTTGAAAATCTGATTGATAGTAAACACCTTGTTCTTGTTGTGGAGGCACATAATGTTGAAATTGATGTTGTCTCCTTTCTTGTAATTTTTTTATCATCTCTATTTGGGAGAGGAGAGCTGGTATGTCTGAGCGTTCAAGAAGAGATCTTACATCAATTGGCTCAAAATTTGGATTTTGACCTGGAAATTTTTGAAACATTTTGGACATTTGAGATCTTATCTTCTCACTGTTTTTCACTTTTTGCTCCAATATCTCCTTTTCTTGAGCTAGTTTCTCCTCTAGTTTTTGTATTTGGAGACTTGTTTCATCATAAAGAGTTTGATCGATATTGCCTTGTTGTTGGGTTGGATAGAATTGTGATTGCCTTGGATTAAAATTTGATTGCATCGTCGGTTGATATGTCAAACTTTGTTGCATCATCGGTGCTTGGAACCTTGTTTCAATAGACATGTCACTATGCAAATGCAATATTTTTTTGGAATTTTTCAAAGATAATATATGATATGCAACTAAATGCAAACTAAATATATGAAAATGCAATCTATGTTTTTGGTTGTTTTTGAAGATCTTGACAAACTTTTGAATGCAAATCTAGGAGAGACCTTTTGGAAATTGAAATGATGTCTAGACCTCAAAGGACAAAAGGACTTAATTGACAAAGGACAAGATGACAATGTCTCCCCTATATGCTTGGATACTAAGCGAGGTTTGACAAAATGATATTGATGACAAAAGGATAAAAGATTTGATAAGGTCTAGACTTCTTAACAATGACTTAGGGTTTATCAAAGATTTGGATTACTCAAGTATGACAAGACCTAGTTTTGACACTATATGCAAAGGGACAATTGCTATGATAATGACCCTAATATGATATGATAATGACTTAAGCTTAATGAAGAGACTTGGGATATGCAAATGCAAATGTATGACAATGTCAACCTAAGATGAAACCTAAGGTTTAATTATGAAATGATATTACTCTTATGCAAGAGGACATATGCAAATGGATGACTTTTATTGATATGCAAAAGAAGTATGACTTAGGTGAAACTTAACCTTGATAGTTGATAATGACTTTGAAAAATGCAACCTAGGATGAACCTAAATGTAAGTGACATAAGAGTTGAGACAAGTTTTTGAACAATGTTGGATAACCATGCTTGAAGGAATATGATCTTTGAATCTTGTTGAATGTTTGTTGGATGAATGTCTTTTGTGTTTGATCTTATGTTATATCAATGTATTTGTTCTTGAAATGGTATTCAACTTTTGACAATCAAAGAATACAAGATATTGCAATTTAGACTCAAGACAATCATGCTCATTTCCACATTCCTTATGGTAGGCAAAGACATTAGGTACTTGAGAGGTAGACTCATTATGGGATTCAAGGAGAATACATAGATGCTTGACCCCACGGGCTCCCCTCCACGGCACTCACTTCTCAGGGCAGCCAAGCATCAGTCCCCATGGAATCTCCCCATGGCGAACTTAGTATCTCTTCCAAGTATCCGAATTTGTCCTTCTCAAGCAACTAGAAGGGTTTTTGGCCTCTAAAAACAAGGTATGTAGTAAGGATTTCTGTTAAGCATTACTCCTTGATGTCATGCAAGCATGATTGAGACATTAAGCCCATCAAGATACCAAACAAATGTAGTTGCGCAAGCGCAATTTAGACCAAGAGGCCCTACTTAGATGTTGATATGAGAAAGAGTTCAAGGGTCATCACTTCCCAAGTAACTGCAATTCCCACGTAACACTTCCTTCAAAGCTTTCGCCCATCAGGTATTTTTTTATAGTGAGTTAGAATGCCAAGGAATTCTAGCCGTACTCACTTTGGGTCGTCCCCTTCTCATGATTATCACTTGCTTGCAAAAGCAAAGTGGTCGGGAAGGCAGGCCCTCTAATGGAGACACTCAATCAACCACACAAGCATGGTATCGAAGATTTGGATTTCTGATCACCCTAGGAAGGATGAGAGCATACTCTCCTACTCCAATGTCATACTTAACAAACAAAGCAAACAAAGGTTCATTTCCACCTATTTATAAATCACTAAGTGCCTAATTAAAAATCTCAAACACCCAATTTGGTTGTTTCTCCAAGGCAACCTGCAAAACACATGTCAGAAGTTTGATTTGTTGTCTTTGACCATCGAATCTTCATAAAACATGTTAGTAGTTTGATTTGTAGTCTTTGTCATGCGTATGCCAAGATCCTGCACCAATAATTAGTACCAAAATCCAAAGCACAGATGATCTGATTTATGAAAACCAGATTACAATACCTAGTGTGATTAGTCCACTTTGAGAAGGTATAACTTTCTCATCCTAGCTCCGAATTACAAACCGTTTGATGCATTGGAAAGGTATTCAAATAATCTAGAACCAAATTCCAGAAACATCAATGATGTCTCATCATGTTTCCGACCATATTTGTCCAAAAATGCACCGAAGACCCTCAAAATTGCAATTTACTAAAACATATAAAATTTTGGAAAAATTAGATTTCAATATTTTCCCAATTTAATCCTGATCAACAGAAAACAGAAAGCAAAAATACCAAAGATTTCAAGTAAAAACTGCATTTTTCACCTCTGTTCTGGACTTTACACAAGCACAGAACTCATGACACAGGTGCAAGATGTTTGACACAAGCGCAGAATGTCTCAACATAGGTGCAAGATGTTTCAACACAGGCGCAGAATGCTTCACACAAGCGCAAAAGTGTCCAGAATGCACTGCACAGCCCTGTTTTTTGGGTTTTTGACCTGCAAATCAACTTAGAAGCACTCCAAAACATAGTAAAAGGGTTAGAAGGTTAGTATTCACGTCGGGTTCACTAGTTAATGTACCATAGAAATTAGGAATCATCAAAACAATAGATCAATCAAAACACAAGACATGAATAACTCAATCAAAAGAGCACTCATTGCAAATGAACCTAATTCCAAAGCACATTCAATGGAAGTATGAAAACAAAGCATTCAAAATGAAAATTATGCAAACCAGACGTAGAATTGAATACTCCTTCCATGCGGCTCCATTGTTGTTCTTTCCTCTTCAATGGGTTTGTGGATCTCACCTACAAGTGCTCACACAATTGAAAGCAAAAAGCTCAAGAGTACTAGAAACGAAAGTTCGGTAGTTTGATAGAAATTCGGATTCATGAAGATTCGAAGGGATTGATTGAAGAAAATTATCCAATTTATAGAGAAATTGGATAAATGACAAGATTGGCATGATGCAATTCAAATGGAAATTGCAAATCAATATGACAATTATGACAAATTATGCACTTTCCATGCACAATTTAATTGATTGATAATTGATGACAAACTTATGACAAATTCCATGTCAAAATTGATTGATTATTAATTATGACAATTTCATGACAAATTGAAATGTCACTCCCATAGAATTAGGAGATGAATTAGGAGGGAAAAGGAATTTTGAAAAATTAGGAAATTGAAATTGATGACAAATTAGGAAATTGGAATTAGAAATTGATGAAAAATTAGAATTTAGGAATTAGTGAATTAATTAATAATTTTTCATTTATTAATCAATTCACAAAGAGGAATAATTAGCCAATTAAATAAAGATTTAATTGTAATGAGAAGACTTAGGATAAATAAGTAATTTATTTAATCCTAGAGGAAGAAATGGCAAATTAGGTTAAATGATTGAATCATAAAACCCTAGAAGACGAATTAGGAATGTGAAAATGACAATTAGGTCTTGATTGAAGATAATTAACGTCATGATTTTGAATTGATAAATGACCAATGCGACAAAATGATTTGATTGATAAATGCGCCAATTGACGAGGAACAATGACAAATTGATCCAAATTGACATAATTGAGACAGACAATGATAAAATTGATGATACGATTGAGAAGATTGATAGGAGGACAAAACCCTAATTAGGATTGACGATGTCCAAAATGATGACAAATAAGCATGCTCATTGATGCAACAAGATAAGATCGATCAAAATCATGACTGGATAATGTTGTCGACAAAACCAAATTCGAGGACAAGATGATTGAAGAATGTAGAAGAATGACTCGATGTTCGCAAATGATAAAGAGCAAGTGCGTGACATAGGAGAAATGTTAATGCGACGCAAAAACCTAAAATGAGGCAATGCGCAATTGTTAAAGTATGACCTCGCAAGCGTTGACCATTTTTGGGTGTCAATAGGTACCTATATACGAAATGATAAAATATTAGAGAGGCGGTTAAAGGTGAACTAAGAGATGAATGGAAAGTGTCATAGAGGGAAAAAACTAATGAATTAATTAAATAAATGAATATCTATTTAATTAATAGAAGAAATGTAACTAAATAAATAAATTAAATATTTAATTAATTTAGAGAAAGGATAATGTAAATAAATAAAAAATATTTATAGAGGGAATAAAGAGAGGTGGGTAATGATAAAAGGATGGAGAAGTATAGATGTAGAGAGGGAGGAAGTGAGAAACATAAAGAGTAGAAAGATAGAGGTTGGGAGAGAGAGGTGATGACCTAGACAATGGAGAGAGAGAGAGAGAGAGAGAGAGAGAGAGAGAGAGAGAGAGAGAGAGAGAGAGAGAGAGAGAGAGCAATATGATAGATACCCTCAACTTTGTGTACCCTAGATTATGTACCATCAATCTTGTACCCTATACCCTAAACCTTATATCCTAAAACCTATTATCAAAACCCAATATAAGGGAGGGAGAGAAAAGAGGAGAGAAGAATAAAAAGAAAGAGAGAGATAAGTAGAGAGGGAGAGGTGGGAAGGGACTGCCTAAGAGACCTAGAGAGAGAAGAGGTAAAGAGGTAAGGGGGAGAGAAAAAAAGAAGGGAAATAATTTCACAAAGAGAGAAAGAGGGGTAAGGAGGTAGAGAGGAAATAATTAGAGTGGAGAGATATAGAGGTGAGAGACTTAGGGTAGAGAGATAGAGGGGGAGAGAGAGGTGGGTAATGAGACAAAGAAGGAGAGGTAGAGAGGTAAAGATGGAGGGAAGGCGAGACATAGGGATGGAGAGAGAGACATTGGGAGGGAGAGGTACTGATCACAAGAACAAACAGAGTGAAAAGAAACAATAAGAGGAGAAGAGAGATGGAGGGGGGGAAGGATAGATATGGAGACAAGGAGGTAAGGAAAGAGAGAGAGGGAGAGAATATAGGAGAGACCTAGGTGAGAGGAGAAAGAGAGAGAAGAGAGGGAGAGTAATAGGTCTAGAGTTTAGGGGAGATAAAGAGGTGAAGGAAGAGAGAAGTGAAAGAGAGATTTCAAAAATGGAGAGGGGTAAGGGGTGATGGAGAGAGAGAGGTTGAAAGGGAGAGATAGAGAACTAGAAGGTGGATAAATAGAGGTGAGATAATTAAAAGGGTGAGAGAGAGATTAGATTCCCAGATGGGAGAGGGAGAGAGAGGGAGGGGAGAGATAGATAGAGGGGAATAGAGAGAGTTTCCTAATGAGACATAGATGGAGAGGTATAGAGGTGGATAGGGAAGCAAGGAGAAAACTATAAATGAGAGAGAGAGAGAGAGAGAGAGAGAGAGAGAGAGAGAGGTGATGACCTAGACAATAGAGAGAGGGAGTAGAGAGGGAGAGAGTATAAGAGAAAGTAGGGGAGGGAGGTATAAATGAGGGTAATAAGGAAAGTGGAGATAGAGAGGGAGAGAGAGTCTCAAAGAGGCGAGATGCGCATGTGTGTGTAAATGAGTGCGTGTGTATGTATGTGCATGTGTGTGTGTGTGTGTGTGTGTGTGTGAGAGAGAGAGAGAGAGAGAGAGAGAGAGAGAGAGAGAGAGAGAGAGAGAGGGTGGGAGGGAGAGATAGTGATCAAAAGAATAGAGAGAGAGGGGAGAGAAACAGTAAGAGAGGGAGAAAGAATAAGAGAGAGCGATGCAGGGAGGGAAGGTGAGGTACATTCAAGGTAGAAAGGGGACACAAAAAGAGTAATAAAGAGAGATCTATAAGTCTAGATTTTAGCGGAGATAAAGAGAGTGAGATAAATAGAGTGATAAAGCCTTATAAGAGCATGCAGAATACTGAAATTTGATTGTTTGAAAATTATACATATGATCTTATAAAACCTAGAATCTACATTACAACTCCTAGAGATCTGAAACCACTCTCAAGCATCTTGCCACTATATAGGTCATGAAATATAACTCAAAGTATAAGAAAGGAAAAGTTACTTATACATAAATGTTATATTTTATTTATATATTCTTCTTTGTGGATTGGACATAACTTGCGTCCAAACTAGAATAATTGCCCATTCACGACATCTACAATTTACTAATGCAAAACATTTGCCGAGTGCCAAATTTAGGGCTCACCAAATATGGTTATCTTTAAATGGTTTGCATTGGAAAGAACCAACCCTTTGGATAAGATTTTCCTTGGGTTTCTTAATTGAAGGTTTGAATGCCCATTTTATGCCAATGAAGCATTTTTATGAAAAGATAAAAAGTGGCACCTTTTTGGTACTACATCTTGTTAAATTACCCATATTACTACATCAAATATATACCTTATTGTTTGTCTTACTTACCTATGTTGAAACAATATTTATATTATAAAAAATTCACACACACACACACACACATAATGGAAACCTCACCAAGTGGAAGCATGTGACTTTGTCCATATAGTATGGATTGTTATGATGGAGGTTGTTGTAATGTGAAGGGCTAAGATGAGTATATTAAAATTGGTAACTAGTTACAAGCATGAGGGATGTAAGGGGCAAGTATAATTAGGTGTCCTTTATTCTTAGAAGTTGGTGTAAAGAATATTGCAACCATGAGGGATGTGGGGAACAAGTATATTTAGGTCTTCTTTATTATTGAAATTAGGTGGAGAGAATATAGCTACACTTAATAATAATATCTAATTATATTTGTCATCTGTGAGGTGGAAAATAGATGTATATAATAATAAAATTCTTTACTTATGTGAGATGAAAAATGAATTAATAAGATTATTTAATATGTTTGCAAATATAAGGTGAAGGGGATTTGACTAGGTGATGTATTATTTAAATGATTAAGATAAATATGTAGAAAAAAAATATTTAATATTTACAATATTTTTTATTTTAAAATGTGATATGTAATAGATATTTTTCACATGATCTTAAATACTTATGTAAGATTTTCTACTTTAATATTAACATATATGATAGATAATTATATCATATTCTAGGAAACAAAATATATTAGAGGACACACATAATTTGAACTACTCTCAATATATTTGATAATATTTTGATCAATATAAAAAATATTAAAATAATATAAGATTAATTTATTCTAAGTATAATATTTAATTACAACCATACCAACAATTATAATCCATCCAAAATACTTTTCCTTATTATAATTCTACGTTGTTGAATGGCCCTTCCATGCAGAGGAACCAGCGCCGTAAAAATTCGTGGTCCCTACGTACCAACTTCCACAAAATATTAAGAAATTGAAATTTTCAAAAGCTCAAATTACTTCTCGACTTAATTATAATAATAATAACAAGTGCCACGTAGTGGCCACTACTTACCGATTTAATATTGTAATAGAATTTAATAAATATTAGTATTATATTATTTTCTTGTTATTTATTTATTTATTATTATAAATATTTATAGTATATTATTAATAACATTATTTTATTATCAAATTTTTATAATTTTTTATGTTGAATATATGTTTATTTATTTATATAATATAAAACTTTTATAAATGTAGATATAGATTCTAAATAACTTGTTAAATTTTTGTTTATTGAATATGTAAAATAAATTTGAAAATATAACAATAACTTTAATATTATTGACTGGGGTAAATAATATAAGTAATGTTATTAGGGTTAGGTTATTCATATTATGGTAGAATCAATAATCTTATATTTTAAATAATATAACTTGTTTTAGGGTTAAAAATTAACTGCCCCATTCAGGAAAAGAAAATGTGAGTTATAGCATTAGAATCGCTAAGGTATTTAGGGTTAAATAATTAAAAATTTGTGCAATCGATTGCATTAGTACTAGCCTAATGGTAAGTACTAATAATAGGAATGTGGCGGGACAAGACAGATTAGCGGTAGTGAAAAGTCATTTGTCATCCAACACATCTCACTCATACCGGGTCCAATTGATAAGCTCAATTCTTTTTGTGTGTACCTTCAAGTATTATTCCTTTTCAAATTATTTTCTCATTCACATGGGAGTATTTTTATTATTTATATTAAATATTTTGATTATGCTAATTTTTGTTGTTGGGAGTTCAGATATTTATTATTGGGAAGTTGTTGAATTCAATGGTGTGGTTCATGTATTGATCAATTAGACCAATATTGTTTTAGAAGGTTTCCTTTTGTTGAGGTTAATTGTTCAACCACTACATGCAAGGTCAAGGTATATAATGGATCTAAAGAGAATGATGTGCTTTACAATTGGATTCTTAAAATTCACATTGATTTGATTAAAATTAAATCCCTAATGTCAGTAAAGTGTCTTACAAAATTGAAGCTTTCTAGTAGTCGTGAAGTATTGATCACTAAATGCCAAGATACTCAAAATCCTATAAGACAAGGGATCATTGTTTTATAATATTAAATGAGACATTTTTTTCTTCCAACTATCACTATGATCTATATATCACATGGCTTCATTTGCAACATGGATGTCAATTGTTTCTTTAGGATTATATATGCCAATTCAATCAAGTGTAGTTATTACTCTACGTGCTAGACACACCTTCCATTTTAATTCTAAAGTTTTGAAGAGTTGATTAAAAGAACACTTACTTTAGGAGTTGACATGTACACTAGCCTTCTAACACTAAATACTACATTTAACAAAGCATGACTAGCCAAAAAAGAAAAAAAAGAGCACTTGCTACCTAATCTCAAGCGTCTTGTTTTTCATTCTTTGTAGGTCCTTCTAGAAAGGTACAATTTATCAAAACTATTAGTATTTTCCAAAAGAGAATATTTAGGGGTACTTGTACTCCACCTTCAATTATTAGGAAAATATTGAAAATGTTGTAGTTATGCCAAAAATAAAGATCGTCAAAAGATTTAGTGTTTTAAATTGAAGAACAGTTTGATTACAAATTATCATGATGTGGAAACGAAGAATGTTCCAATCAAGATTTATGATAATGATAAGGCTTATTATGAGTTGAAAAATAAAATAATTATAGTCATCTTCATACATGCCATCATTCTACTTTGGAGGCAAATGACAATTTGTTTGGAATTCATGCTTACCTAAGACAAAGTTTGGTAAATTACATCATTGATAATAGTTCATACAAAAATTGGTGAATGCAATTACAATGCAATAGAATAAATTTACCAAGACTGGCTAGGATGTGAGTAAGAGAGGGAGATGTGGAAAATATGACAAAAGAGAGGGAGATGTGGAAAATATGACAAATGGAAAGATTCCACTACAATAGCCTAAAATAGGCAAATGTAACTCTAATTGGAGATGTTAACACCTTGTACCCACTCATACTAATACACACTTTATTAGTCCTAAGAAATCTTAATTAAAAGCGTAGGAAGAACTTGTTGATAGAAAAATAAATAGCCAACTAGGAAATAAAAATATATACTAACACCCCCCATTAAGAAAATCTTAGGTGGGTAAAAAGACTATGGCTATCAACAAATGAGGCCATATTAGGTATCCAATGCCCTTGTACAAAAAGTACCCCTAAAGAAAATAAGCCCCCTACAAATAGAGAGAGAATTGTCCCCAGAGGAGAGAGAAAATAGAACTAAGAACCCCCTACAAAAGTAAACACTTGATGCACCCCAACAATAGCTTACAAATGAATGAATTTTCTCTCAATGAAGGGTTTGGTGAAGATGTTTGCAATCTGATTTTATGTTAGAAAATGCCTAAGATTAATGATTTTCTCATGAATTGACTCCCTAATGTAGTGCATGTGGATCTCAATGTGTTTGGTCCTTTGATGATGAGCCAAATTGTGAGAGATTTCTATGACACTCTAGTTGTCACAAAAGATGATTTTAGAATTCCAAAAGACAATGTCACACTCAGTGAGAATGTTTTGAAGCCAAATAACCTAAGTAGCAACATTAACTACTCCTCGATACTTAGCCTCCATAGATGAAAGAGAAATTGCAAAAAACTTATTTGACCAACAAACTATTTCATTCGGTTAGTAATCTCAATCTTTTAGCCTTCACTATTTCACTCGGTATGAATTCTCCCTTGCTCCATATTTGTATGTGCTTTTTCTTGAAGGGCTTATATTTTTGTTGGTCAACTCTATGTCCTTTGAGAGGGTTGGAGGAATTGCCATGCCTTAGTCATATAATCAACTTGTTAATCACCACTTTATGGATGACTCATTTCTCATTCTTTTTGAAGAGGAGCTAAATATCAAAGAAGCTCTCAAGTTCATTGACACCTTTTTCTTAGCTTCAGGCTTGGAGATTTAATGGCATAAGACCCAATGCTACTTTATGTCCATTCTTCCTATGTTGCCTTGACTTCTCTGCTATGCCTAGAAGTGGATTGGACATGGAGATATATTAAAAAATTTGGGCATTCCCTTCCCCTTTTAGGCTTTTCCAGTGGACCCCTAGAACACACTCCCCACTAGAATTGAGAAAAACTTGCCTTTCTAGATCACCAAGCCACTTTCACTAAATCTAAAATTTTATGTACATCCCAAAATTCTTTTAGTTATCCATGTTGACTACTCCTATTGGGCTCCTTCCAAGGCTTCTTATTTGAATCTTGAGAGACTCCATGTTTTTCTTTAGGTTTCTTTTGAAGACCATAAAGGTTTCCACCACATGGCTAAGGAATTTTGTTTTCTTCTCCAAGAGTCTCCAGGTCTTGGTTTTCAAGCCCTTCTTCTTAAAGAAGTTGTTTATATTGAGGGAATATTTTTTTGCAAAAACATCTACCAAGATTGAAAATCCATTAAGCCTTGCCTTTTTCAAACTCATTCTAGTTTTAAGAAAGGGCTCTCCTTCAACTAGCACAATCTTTGGTGGTCTAATTTTATTCAATTCCAAGGGCTTCCTGTGGTTAGTTTGACTTAGGTTCAATCTTTGCATTTTTATAAGAAACATATCTGAACCCCTTGATGTTTATTCTGAAGAGATACTAGGAACCTTCATTCTTGAGAGTATATATAGGTCCAATACAAGCTTCCTTGACTAGATTAAGAGACATTTTGAAGTCATTATGTTGCTTTACCAACATATATGATTCATAAAATTGGTCTTCATTCTGCTAAACCTTGGTGGAGATATTGTCGTAAAACCCCGATAATGCTTTTTGTAATTACAAGCCATGTTTGGGTATCATTGATTTTCACTAAACCTTCACATGGCGCCTTCTTTCAATTTAGAATGGCACTTGCAGTGATCTTGTCAAACTTTTAATGTAAATTTTACAATATCTAGTCAGTAGTCGTTGATCCTATGCTTACTCACTTTTCTTCATGTATTCTTTTACAATTATTGTCTATGGGGTATCATCTCCAACACATGGGCATTCAAGATCCTTGCTGCCCATTTTATGGGCAATCAATGTCATTTAAACATCTCTTCTAGTTTTGGCGCTGTGTCAAACACCATTGGAATTGGATTCATGGTTTTTTCGCCCCTTTCAACCAAAGCCTTCCCCTTGGCATATGGCTCTTTTGGTGGATTGATCTTGCATCTCTTTCAAGTATACTCAAATTTGACATGATTTCAAAGTGGAGATTTTGTTTTCCATGTGGAAAGATGAGAATTTTATAGTTTTTTCTCACTACTATGTTGATACAAATATTCTTTGTTTTGCTAAAGCTATCGTTTGCTCTAATTATATGAAACAGATTCAAGTTTATGCTAGCAAAGTGACCTTGGAAGCGTCTCACCTTCAAGATCTACTTGATCATTGGAGCAATGTCTCATGTACCCCAAAACTTCTATCTCCTATGGCTGTTCTCTACCTTGCAGCCATCGTCGAGGCATGAGTTTCTCAGCTAGCGCTCTTGGTATCCCAGATCCCAAGCTCCTCATCGCCATTTTGACGGTAGTTGTAGTTCACTTAGACTGAACTTTTTTTTAATATGTGTATTTTTAAATATGAATAAAAATTAACGCAACTGTTTATCCAAGAAAAGAAACGATGTCATTGTTGTAAAGCCTATGAAAGTGAAGGCAATACAATGACGTAGACAAGTTCTGTTTCATTTCGATTCCTGTGTATTGAGAAAAAATGGGAAGCGATATGAGCAAGGCGAATTCTGGGAAAACTGGGCAAGATTCTGATTTTGTAAAAGATTATAAAAAGGCCTCCAAAAAGTATCCAGACGTGAAGAATATCGAGCACAAACTTGAAGCTGGCATAGAGCGAATTATCGACGCGGTTGAAAATGGCGGTGCAGAGAACAGCGTGTCTCTGGATTCCTTAAAGGTGGTCACCTCCTGGTTGGCTGAAAAAGATGAGCACCTCAAAAATCTCATACTGAAAAACAAGAAGATATTTGGAGAGATAAGAAATTGCTCGAGCTGGATAACCTATATTTCGAACTCAATGCAGTCACTTCCAAATTCTAAAATGAGCTCAACAATTTTCCCGTAAGGGTGAAGAATAAACAAATTTTACTTGAGATCGCGTTGGAGTGCATAGGACCTGCAACGCGCAGTACACCAAGTGTAAGGAATTTTTCAATCTGTTGAAGTTTGTGCGCCAACAGCACGAAGAGATTGTGGAGAAAGTCAAAGGGCAAAAAAAGAAACTTGATAGAAAGTTCAAGCGCATTAGGGTGTGGCGGAAGATTTCTAATGTTATATTTGCCTCAGCTTTTGCGACTGTGGTTATTTTTTCTGTATTAGCGGTCATGGCGGTGCCGCCTATTGTGCTGGTCGTGGCCGCCATCCCACTGATTCCCATTGCACCTACGGGAAACTTGATCAACTCTCGGTTGACAAAATACGAGAATACGATCAATTCGGAAAGTAACCTATGGAGGGCTTTGGGAGCTGAATCAAATTAGCGCTTGCGTGGACCGACTGGAGGACACCATTGGTTCGATTCTCCGAACCGTTGACATCTATTACAGGGATGAAGTCAATCAGAGAGTTGCCGTGAATGGTATCCGGGAGAGACAGAAGAGCTTGAAGGATCGGACCGCTAAACTCAAGATCAGATAGACGATATCAGGAAGAATCGGCAGAGCTTTCAAGATCAGATAGACGATCTTTGGAATCATATGGATCATTGCATCCGGGAAATACAAAACAACAGTCTCCAAGTTCTCAGCAACATCAAGTCAGTTTAGATTGTCTTATCATTTTCACTTTTTTAATCGATGAAATGAAATTTTTGGCCTGAGGTCGTTTATCATTTTGATTGTTGAAATTTCGTAGATCAAAATTTTGAGGGAGATGCTCAGTCGAGTATGTGTGTTGATCAGTGAAAGTAAAAAGGAGATTAAGTTAATTTAATTAGATATCATAATCTTTTGTTCTTTTCTGCCTTGAGAATTTCCTGACTCTAGATTTTAATTGATTTTCAGGCAGTGATGGTTCACCGGTTGTTCGGCAGTGGTGAAATCAGAATATGCATGCGAGTTCTAATCCTACTTTGATACAATGATTTCATCCAACTGATTAAAGTATTAGGATTTTATTTTAGAAATTTAAGTTTAAAGAGGTTTGTTTGTGAAGGATTAAATTATTTGGAGTGGTTTGGCGTGTTTTTTAGAGTGTTCAATCTGTAATGTATTCATCTTTTATGGTTTGTTTAGTACTTTGAAAAAAAAAGAATTGATTTGTATATTGATAAAGATTCTTATTGTAAAAATTGTGTAATTGTTAAGATTGGAAGAGATCATTTTTAATGTATGGAATGTTGATGAAAAAACACTCACACAATCAAATTCTAAAACAGCTCATATCTATTATAAAGTTGCTTGATATGTTCTTGAAATCAAAGATTCATCAACTCTTTGAGCTCATAGTTGTTGAAAGATTAATGTATTCATTTTATATGATTTGCTTTAGTGCTTTAGGAAAAGTAGGGTTTTCTTATACATTGGGAAAAAGTCTTATTGTTAAACAATTACAAAATTCTTAAGATTGAAAGACAAATTCTTTTTCAAAATCTAAATTTTTTTCTTGATTAATTTGAATGAGATGTATCTTCAAAAGGAATACAAGACTATTTGGAGTGGCCTGTTATATTCTTGTGATCATAATTTTTTTGAATTACTAGTTTTCTCTTATTAGTTGAAACTAGCAGAGGCACAAACCATTACAAAACCACTATTTCAATGAAAGAGAGAGAAAATTCATGGGATTAATGACGAATGAGAATCGAGCACCCCTAAGCCAGTTGTCAAAAAAGAACAAAACTAATGCCTCCCAAGTAGACATAATAGAAAAAAATGAAAACAAGCAGAACAAAACACACAAAACCATTTCAACCAAAGGTACAAACCGATGACCTACCTGATGGGGAGCTTCTCAAAATTCCTATCTTGACCGAGAGCCTTCACCTTCTTATAAAAGGAGAGTCATTTGTTTGATCCTTTGCCTTGAATTATTAGCTTATTAAAATATTAAGGTATTCATATTTTCTAATTTGTTTTAATGCTTTGGAAAAAATGGGATTGACATATGTGTTCATAAAGTGTCTCATTGTTAAAGGCATGCAGTTTTTATTATTGGAAAGTTGTTGAATTTAATGGTGTGGTTCATGCATTGATCAAATAGACCAATAATGTTTGAGAAGGATTATTTATCTTGAAGTGAAGAGTTGCACCACTAAATGCAAGGTCAAGGTATATAATGGATCTAAAGATATTAATGTGCTTTACAATTGAGTTATTAAAATTGAGATTGGTTTGCATCAATGATAACTTTAAGAAACGCCCTCTCAAAAAATTGTATAAAATCCTGGCAAATCCTGGAAAATAATCATTGTATGCATTAATTACTATTGCATTTCCTTTCATTTAAAAATAATTTTTTATTAAAAAGTAAAGGCATGAAGGTTGAAATCATTAATGAGTTTAAGGGTTAGACTATACTTTATTTGGATTCTACCATTAACTTAAAATAATCCAATGACCCTCTTTCTATTTTGTGAGATAAAATTTACAAACAATTTGTAATACTCATGGGGCCAAATATTGCTTTTAGACCATTCCAGGTTTTCATTGATGTCAACAACTCAAAAGCGATTTCAAACCCCATGAGCATTACAACTGGTAGGTACATTTTACCTCATGGAATACAATGAAGGTCATTAGATTATATTTTAAATCAATGGTGGAAACAAAAGATTGTTGATATAACCCTAAAGTAACTAATAATTATGATATATTATTGGTGAGTTAATTTGGATTTCTACAATAAATTATAAAATGTTGGCGAATCTGATCCAATCATGTATCAAATATTGTGGCAAATCTTTAAGTTCTGATTAATAAGAAAAATAGGTTTTCAGGACTCGAAACCTTTAACATAGGAGATTAAGAAGTATCATCAAAGAGTATCTAGACCATAAAAAATAGCTTGTAAAATGACTGACAAAAAGATAGTAAACATAAAGGACAACAAGAAATAGAAACAACAAAACAATAGAAACTAGGAAAAAACTACACAGATAAAGAGTCTTCGGAGGTCCTCCACCTTAATCACCAATTGGTCATAGGTGGCCGCAACAACTTTGAGATCATCCAGGTCCTTATTAGGCTTCTTCTCCTTCTTTTTACCTCTGGTTCTTGTTTTGGGTCCTTGAACATCTCCTGTACTTTCAGTGTCTGGGTCAATTTCCAAGATGTCCTTCTCCTCATCCAATTTGCTGATGAGATTTTTGGTATTGCCAGTAGAGATCTTCAGAATATTTAAGCTTTGCTCTACAATACTTTTGAGACTATCCTCAATTTTGCTGACTTTACTGACAGTTCCTGACATAGTTTGATCCATAGCATTAGCATTCTCTTTCCTCTCCAACAAGTCTTTCTCGATTTTCTCGAATCTGGTGTTGAAGGAGTCTCTTATATTTTCAGCTTTAGCAACAAAATTAGACAAATCCTCCATATAATCTGCCATAGTCTTCCCTTCACCAATGTTGATAGTTTCCAAAATCTAGATTTTGTGGCTGAGCTTCTTGTTGTCATCCACAGCTTTCTTGTAACTGGTGATTAACCATTTCATGGTGTACATAAATCCTTTCAAACCCCCAGGAGGAGGGTTTGAGGGGGTATCTATCTTACCAGAGTTGTCCTATTCCTTATTTGGGGTGTCACCAATAGTAGCTTTATCTTCAGCCCTATGAATGTCTCCAGTGGTCACCTCCCCAAGTTCTGGTCAACATGCAAAATCTTTTTCTATTTATGTTCCTCCAGCTCCATCACATTCTCATCCTTCCTCTTATGTTTGTTTCTGGTCTAAATATGGGCTTTAGTTTTCTTTTTCAAAGAACCCTAGGGTTACTCCTTCTAGGAATATTCAGAGACCTCCTCCTCCTCCAAGGAGCTTATCTAGAGAATTTTGCCTTTAGATTCCTTTCCCTTTGAGGAGGTGGGCCTGGTTTTCAAATTTTTCCTCTTCTTACCTACTTGAATTTTTGAGTCATCCGTAGTCTCGTCAAATTTTCTCGTTGGATCACTGTCAGAATCCTCATCCAAAGAAAAAATAGAGTCCGACCCATCCCCCTTAGACTTAGAAATAGAGGGCTGCGGGCAGGCAATTTGATTAGCCTTGAGGTGGTCATAAATAAGAACCATTAAGCCTTGATTCATGGCAGTGTCACCCATAGGGTTCTCTTGATAGGCCTTAATGGTGGCATTCATAGAACATAACAAAAAATATGGAATGTTAACCTTCTCATCATGCCTAAAATGATTCATAAAAAATAAATGGTAGCTGTATAATTTAGTGAATCTACCATCCAAAGTAATATACTACATTATAACAAAAAGGACCTCCCTCCATGGTTTAACAAAAGCCCTAGGGGGAGAGTAAGTTTTACTTAGCTTCACTAGGCTTTTTTTCTCCTTTTCAGTTTCAAGATATCTTTAAATGGCATCCTTGCTCACTTTTTTGTCTCTATAGTAGTTGCTTCCTTCCCTTCGAAGACCCATGGCCTGGGCAATAAGGTCTTCATCAATGACAATAGACTAGTCTCCCATCTTCAAGGTGCCCTTTTTCCAGTTTTTACGAAAGAAATTTATGAGTGTGGCAAATCTTTAAGTTAAAAATATTAATAAAATAAATTCTCTGGTGATTTAAATAACATTAAAATAAAAATTTGTAAAAATGTAGCGATTCGGGTCACCTGAAAAGTTGAAATTATTAGCCAAATTTGATTTCCAAATTTCAAAAAATAGCCAATTGGTAAATATTAGCCACTAAACTTTTCACTGGTCTGCGTACAATTAAAACCCTAATGTCAATAAATTGTCTTATGAAATTGAAGCTCTTTAGTATTGATGAGGTATTGACCAGTAAATGCCAAGATACTCAAAATCCTATTACACAAGGGATCAACTTTTCATAACATTAAATGAAACTTTCTATGCTTGAAATTATGATTATGATCTACATATCACATGGCTTCATTTGCAACAAGGATTTTAAATGTTTGCTTAGGATTACATGTACCAATTCAATCAAGTGTAGATATTCCTCTAAGTGCTAGATGCAACTTCCACTCTAATTCTCAAGTTTTTAAGAGTTCCTTAAAACAACATTTACTTCAAGAGATGACATACACTAGCCTTCCAACACAAAATACAATATTCAACAAAGCACAACTAAACAAGAAAAAAAAATACTTGGTACCTAATGTCAAGCATCTTGTTTTTCACACTTTGTAGGTCCTTCCAAAAAGGTACAATTTATAAATCATAGTAGTACTTTTAAAAGAGAATATGTAGGGTACCTGTACTACATCTTTTAATATTAGGAAAATATCAAAAATGTTGTAGTTATGCTAACAAAAAAGATCATCAAAATCTTTAGTGTTTTAAATTGAAGAACAATTTGATTGCATATTATCATGATGTGAAAATGAAGAATGTTGCAATCAAGATTTATGATAATGATTGTAGACACCTATTTTCATCCACTTGATTAAATGAATTTTATATTTGTTTAATTATCATTTATCTAAATATTAATTAAATTCACATTTAATTAATCCCTTCCCTTTTTCCAACTATTAATTAAATTAATATTTAATTAATTCATCCCAACCCTCTTCTCCTATTAATTAAATAAATTATTCAATTTATTTGATTTAATTCACTTAACCAAATTTAGACCATTAATTAAATAAATAAATCATATTTGTTTAACTATATCCTTTTTCACATTCAAATAAATTAATATTTATTTTAAATTCCCAATTCTCATCTCTATCATATAAATAAATTAATATTTATTTAAAATCCCCAAATCCCATCTATCGCATTTAAATAGATTAATATTTATTTAAAATCCCCAAATCCCATCGCTCACATTTAAATAAATTATTATTTATTTAAAATCCCCAAATTCCAACTCTCACATTTAAATAAATTAATATTTATTTAAAATCCTCAAATCCTATCTCTCACATTTAAATAAATTAATATTTATTTAAAATCCCCAAATCCGCTTTCTCACATTTAAATATATTAATATTTATTTTAAATTCTTAAAATATCTCCCCCACTTGCACTTTCTAGAAAATGCAAGTTCCAAGTTAAAATTTTTCCTAATCATATCTAAACCTCTATTATTAGACTAATCACCTTATAATGGTTTGCACATTTCTAAACTAAAGGTTAACCCAAAATCCATCAACTCAAACCTTTAATGGCTTTCTCTAAAGTCTTAAAAAATTTAATGGTTGCATTCTAGAGACTTCTCAAGCCTTTAATGGTTTCCCTCAAAGTCTTCAAGCCTTTAATGGTTTCCTTCTAGAGTCTTCTTAAACCTTTAATGACTTCCTTTAAGTCTGAAAAGCACTTAGTGCACTTTATTCTCCCTTTTTCTCATTTAAATAAATTAAGATTTATAAATAAAATCCAAAATTCACATTCACAATGAGACAACTTTTGAAAGATTGGCTTGTTTAACTAGTTTACCAAGTTTAGTCTTTACATATAATGTTCATTGGTATGTTAGTTTCTTGCCTTTCTAATTAATCAACAGATACCACTACTAGTATGTTAGTTTAGCCTTTTTGGAAAAAAGAACTTGGTCAACAAAATAAAATCATGAATAAGATACAACCTTTAATAGGCCTTCCCTCTTGAAAAGCCCACAAGGCTGGTGAGAGGGAAATGACCTAAGTGGGGAGTGACTAATGCCAATTATTCTAACCCACTAGAATCAAATGTAGATGCAATGAAAATCATGTCTAATGGTTTTTCTCATTGATTAGCCTTCCCCTAGTAACCTTGTGATATGAAAAGCCTTTGTTCTAAAGGTTGGGAAGCCTCCTGAGGGAGTTTATCACTGAAGACCGAATGAAAGCCATACTAAAAAGACAAAAGAATGGGTGCACCTTAGGGTGTGGCATGGATGTTTGAGCTGAAGGAGTATCAAGTTGTGATCTATTGATATTATTAATTACCCTTGACATTAAAGAGTCAGATTGATGTGTCTTCTTGTTCAAAACTAGTAAAAATAGAAGAGGATTGAAAAGATACTTAAGAACATACACTTCAAGTTTAAATTAAAGACAAATATGCCATTTTCTTAATGAGTGTTTACTATGTTCTTGTTGAATATCATAAAAACATCGTTCTAAAAATACAACAAATTAGAAATCACACCAAATATTTTGGTGCCTTTGATTTGTGTGCAAGCACATTCAACATCTTAAATGACACATTCAACAAATGTTTTAGCACATTTACTTTTGCACATTTGAGATAGTGGACACTTCTAGGCAGAATTTGAAAATTCCAAAAATTGATCCAAATACTCTTTTAGGTTTTCTTTCAAATTTAACTGTCACAGACAAGCTTTCTTCAACAAAATCAGAGTGATCTCAACTAGTGATCTAAGTATACCTTTCAATAACATCAAAATCAAATACCTAGCTTATTTATTAAAGTTAGTCAAATCAATTTAGTTTCCATATCAGGATCTATCATCCTCCATCAGGAAACTTCATTAATGATTTGGTGCATTTAGTCATATCAATAGGAAAGAATCAAATCTCCTATTTTGAATTAGTAAACTTAAGTCAATAAAACAGAGTATTTGTTACCAAAATAAGCCTATCAGAAAAAACCTCAACTTTGATCACTTGTATAACCATCCCTCGTCACTTAAAGAGGAAGAAGCTTAGTCAAAAAACTGACTTAAAGAGAAAGAAGCTTAGTCAAAATAAAATATTTAAGAGAAGGAAATTTCTCTAAATAAACAACAAACTCTTGCTAAAGCATCATACCTTCTTGCACTGTTTTCATACTTATCGACATGGTCAGAAAATTGAGTTTGATGAAGAGCCATTGAAAACACGTGCCTTTCAACAAAGATATACATTATCATAACATCTCAATAGATGAGGAAAGATCAACTTGGCTTATTTGATTTAACAATTAATCACCTAAATTGATTCAAAAACTAATCCTTCACATGCTAGTTTTAACTCAAGCTCAAAAGCATAGAGAGTAGGAAATACAATCACAACAGATCATAGGACGTAGAGGAACAAACCCCTTTTACACATATCTAGATGCTAGCGAAGATGAAATAATGAGGACGTAATTCAAGAGGCCCAACAAAACCTTGGTTTCCAAAAACTCATGCAAAAACTCATAGAATCCAACAAGGAAAAATGCTTTCTCATGATAGCAAGCAAAGGCATTAAGATTCCTATGAATTTTCATATGGACTAGCTAACACAACAACACTAGGAAACAAGATAAGAGCCAAGAACACACAACTATAATACCAATGACCATGATAATATTGACAAACCAAGGAATAATGACAACGAGCCACTAAATGCCTTAACACAACAAATCTAGGCTCTTCAACAAGAAATACAAGACATGCCAAGGGGAACAACAAGGAGATATACCTTAGAAGACATTTGCTCCTATCCATTTGATTGAACTGTAAACATGATACCATTTCCATCAAATTGTGAAATTCAAAGGTATGACAAATAGATAGGCAAAACTGACCCACAAGATCATGTGAGGGAATTTTGCACTATGAGTCTATAATTTACACATAATGAGACTTAATTAATGATATTGCTTCCAAGAAAATTAGGTGGACCAAGCATGGAATGGTTCTTGAAACTCCCATCTGGTATCAGGACATTCAATGAGTTAGTATATAATTTTATGTCTTAATAGTCATACAACATTCAATATGAATTCAACATGCTTGACTTATGCAATACTAAATAGAAAAATGGTGAACCCTTCCTTACCTTCTTGCAAAGGTGGCGAAGATTGTTTGCTAGGTATCCTCAGAATGTCCTATACTAGAAATGGAAAAGATGGACATTTTCAATAATACTTTAAATGATGATATGAGTTATCAGCTACAATTACAATGTCCACCAACTTTTCAAAAGATGGTCGAGAATGGTCTCAAAATTGAGGAGGCTTTAGTCAAAAGGTGAGTATTGAAAGTCTACAAAGAAGGAATCGATTCTTCTAACAATTACCACAATTTGAATAACAATGACAAATCTAAATTCTAGAAATGAAACAAGAATATTATTAATGATGGTGTAGTAGATGCCCATAATGTAAAATTTAAGCAACCAGTTTTGAACTTATTAGGGAATACTAAACCTTCAAACAATCCAGAAAACAAACCCAAGCCAACCCTTACTCCATATCAAAGGAAGTTCACACCTTTAGGGAAATCACTCGAGTTAGGATTCAAAGAAATTTTGGCCAACAAAATCATAACTTTACCTCATACATAGGATTTTGAACTACAAGTCAAACCATCATGGTGGACTGATCTGTGTCATTGTGAGTATCATACAAGTAAAGGTCACAAAACTTATGAATGCTAAAGATTGAAAAACTTAGTGCAAGGTTTGATTGACAAAGGTGATATAATGGTAGAGGGACATAAAAGAAATGATAATCATGAAACATTTAAAAATCCTCTCCCAAATCATCAAAAGAGAGAACCATCCAATGAAAAAGGAAAGAAAGTTAATTACATCTATGATAATGTTATCAATCACATTTCCACATCAAATAACCAGATAAATGTCATCAAGGTCAATGATAAACAAGAACATAGACCCGTCAACATAACTATATGAGCTCTCCAAGCTTGTATTAAAAGAAAGCACATCCAAACCAACTTCTCCTACAAATAAATACAACTTGGTAGATAAGTTACAAAAGACACAGGACCAAATATCAATACTCAAATTTCTAAAAATCACATCAGGATACAAAGACATTTTTGGAAAGGGCTCTTGTAGACACTACGATAGCAACCTATTTGGATATTGATTGATTTCAAGCTATGCTGGGAGATTTAACTGTGACTCACACTTTGTCATTTTTTGAGCATGATTATGTCTCCTTGAGTCATCCACCTAACACTCCCCTCCTACCTGAAGTTATATTCTACAAACATCGAATCAAACGTGTACTAATAGATGGAGGATCTAGCCCAAATATATGTAATTTAAACCTTATCTATGCATTAGGTTTCTCTAAGGAAGCTATTGATACCAAAGGAAAGACAACCATCAAAGCATGTGATGATAAATCTCAAGATCCCCAGAACGACTAGTGGTCTTACCCATCAGAGTGGGACTAATTCAGAAGGATACCCTTTGCCACATCTTGGACATAGACTTGACCTACAACATACTATTGGATCGACTTTAGATCCATGAATATAGGTGGTACTATCCACATACGACCAATGTGTGAAATTCCCCTAGAATGGACAAGAAATTTCCATATCAACAAATACTAATCCCTTACAAGTACTACAATAATATTAAGGCAACTCATAATGTTCTTGTACCAGACAACCAAGAAGCTCTTGCTTCCACATGATCAAGCAGTAAAACCCAACTCAAATCTTTGTCAATAGATTTTGAGATAAAGATTCAGTTAAAAGATAAAGGTATGGGAGAGTATTCTTTTAAAACATCCTTATCTCTATCAAAATTGCTAGTTTCACGAAAATCTCATGGACAACCATCGACACCCAAAGAAAAATCTTCACAGCCCACCAAACTCTTTGGTGGAATATTTGTTCAAGTAGGAACTTTAACTAATAGAACAGAGGATAAGGATGTACTCAATTGGATCTACCAAGATGAGGAGCAATCTAAAGCGACCGCTCTTAACATCAAAGTACCTGCAAAACAATATGGTAAGGGTTTCAAAATCATGCAAATAATGGGATATCATAGTTAGGTCCTCTTGGAAAATTAAAATAAGGTATTCTAGAACCCATACATCTTCCTACTCAAAGTGGTAAGGACAAATCAGGACTGGGTGTTGGTCAGAATATTCTAGTTCGCAAACAAGAAGAATAAACAGTGCACAAACAACAAGAGTAAGACGCAACTTGATAGAAACAAAATGAATAAATACTCCACAAACAACAACAACAACAACAACATCAAGAAGTTGTTCATAAACAACAACAAGAGGAATATGAACAGAAACAAGAACTTTCCATCAAAAAGGAGGAAGCTACTCAAAATCTCTATGAACAAATCTGTAAACAATAAGAGTTCTGAAACAAAATCAAATGAGTGGGAATATGATTCTTATTCTGAGGAAACTTGTGACATTGATATAGATGTGGTTCATGCATGTGCACCCATACTTTATGAGGGACAAATCTTGAGATCTATACTGTTTGAATTTGGATCACAACTTATCGATGACTTTAGTGAGGAGGATCAGACTCAAAGTGAGATGGACAATAGTTAGGAGAGTATTATTGTATACCTTGACTTTTATATCACAAAACTTGATAATATATCAATTATTACCCTCACTACTTTAAATCCTAACCCACCTAATGATCCCTTTTCATTTATACATCTTGAACTCTTTGACTGGGAACAAGCAGAAATACTTAGTGTCCTTAGCTTTCAAGATGATGAAGCCATTGTCCATTAACTTTGTTTAGTAAATCTAGAAACATGTTCCACAACTAAATCTCATAATGAAGATCTCAACTAGGGGAGTGCCAAGTCTCTTAGTCGCAAAATGCATAGAGTTAAAAATCAATCTAATGGTGAAAATCATTCAATGGTAGTATTAGATCATAAAAAAGCTAAAAAGAAAGGACATATCCATTAGTGAAAACCTCTCAAAGACACTAATAGATGAGAGACTTGACACTCTTCTAGAATATTATTGAGAAAGATCACCAATATTGATTTAACCAATCCAATCAATCAACATCGACATTGAAGAGGCAACAAAGACCATACACCTGGTTGAATCATTGATAGGACAAGAACGACCTCATTTCACTAAGTTCTTCAAATAAAATAAAATCAAATTTTTTTGGTCATATGTTGATATGCCAAGGGTAGATCCAAATTTGATCATTCACCACCTATCCATAGCTCCCTGAGCTAAGACGGTCAAGCAGAAACTAAAAAAGATGAATCCACATGTTGCACTTCTACTAAAAGTAAAACTAAAGAAACTACTAGATGTGGCATTCATTCGACTGATCGATGATTATGCAGAGTGGATTTGAAACATTGTACCTATACCCAAACTAAATAAAAGCATCAAAATATGGATAGATTTTAAAGATCCTAGCAAGGCTTGTCCGAAGGATGATTTTTGTTTACCTAGCATCGAAACCATTATAGATTTAACAATAGGATGTACCATGTTATCACTCATAGACGGTTTTTCAGGCTACAATCCGATCAAGATAGCAATAGAAGATCAAGACAAGACAAACTTCACTTGCCCATGGGGTACATATTGTTGGAACGTCAAACCTTTTGGATTATATAATGCAAGAGCAACTTATCAACAAGAAATGACCATAATATTTCATGAGATGATGCACACATTCATATAGGATTATGTAGATGGCTTAGTGGAAAATCCATTCACAAGGGAAGGACATCTAAAGATCCTGGACAAAATCTTTTAGCAATTAGAATAATTAAATATG
The DNA here is from genome assembly GCF_030272615.1 of Cryptomeria japonica. Taxonomy (NCBI): domain Eukaryota; kingdom Viridiplantae; phylum Streptophyta; class Pinopsida; order Cupressales; family Cupressaceae; genus Cryptomeria; species Cryptomeria japonica. Next base: position 688,240,065 of record NC_081408.1, on the reverse strand, counting down.
CGGTTAAATTTGAAGATATGTGTCTTCAGAGTAACATCTAGAAAGCTCCTAGGATACATAGTATCAGCTAAAGGCATTGAAGTCAATCCGACAAAGGTCCAAGAAATCATGGAGATGCCACCACCCAAAAATATTAGTCAACTAAGATCTCTACAAGGAAGGTTGCAATCCATTAGAATGTTCATCGCATAGCTAGCTGACAAATGCCTAGCTTTCACTCATATACTACACAACAATTTAACTTTCATATGGGAAGACACATGTGAATAATCCTTTGAATAATTAAAGTAGTGTCTCATGAATCCCCCCATATTGGTACCACAAATGGCTAGAAAACTACTTCTACTCTACATATCCACTATTGAAGTATCTTTTAGAGATTTTCTAGCACAAGAGGATTCTATAGGAAAAGAGAGGGTCATCTACTACATGAGTAGAACAGTGAGTGGTTATGAACTTTACTAAACATTCATTGAAAAGGCTTGTCTAGTTGTAGTGTTTGCATCCCAAAAGTTGCGATATTATATGTTAACTCACACAATCAAACTTATAGAAAAGATATATCCCTTGAAATATCTACTCAACAAGGCCACTCTAATAGGCCAACTTGCAAAATGGGTAATTATTTTATATGAGTTTGATATTCATTACATGGACATAAGATAAATTGCAAACAACTTCTTGTTTTACCAACAAACTATTTCATTCAACCAATAATCTCAAGCTTTTAGCCTTCACTATTTCATTTAGTATGAATTCTCCCTTGCTCCATATTTGTATATGCTTTCTAATTAAGGGCTTATATAAATTTGTTGGTGAACACTATCTCCTTTGAGAGGGTTAGAGGAATTACCCTACCTTAGTTATCTAATCAATTTGTTAATCAACACTTTATGGATGACTCATTTCTCAATATTTTTGAAGATGAGCCAAATGTCAAAGAAGATCTCAAGTTCCTTGAAACATTTTTCTTAGATTTGGGCTTGGAAATTTAGTGGTATAAGACCTAGTGCTACTATCAATCCATTCTTCCTATGTTGCCTTGCTTTCTCATCTATTCCTAGAAGTGGATTGGACAGGGAGAGATATTAAAAAAAATTGGCATCCCCTTCTCCTTTCAGGCATCTCTAGTGGACCTCTAGAACATGGTCCTCACAAGAATTGGGAGAAACCTCTCTTTCTAGAACACCAAGCCACTTTCACTAGCTATAAAATTTTGTACATACACCCCAAATTTATTTTGGTCATCCATGTTCACTACTCCTATTGGTCTCCTTTCAAGGCTTCTTATTTGAATCTTGAGAGACTTCTCCATGATTTTCTTTGTGCTTCTTTGGAATACCATAAAGGTTTCCACCACATGGCTTAGGACTTTTGTTGTCTTCTCCATGAATCTACAGATCTTGGTTTTCAAACCCTTCTTCTTCGTAAAGAAGTTGTGTATATCAAGGGAATCTTTGTTTCCAAAAGCATTTGGCAAGCTTGGGAATCCATTAAGCCTTTCCTTTTTCAAACTCATTCTAGTTTTAGGAAAGGGCTCTCATTTAAATAGCACAATCTTTGGTGGTCTAATTTTATTAATTTAAAGGGCTCTCTTTGGTTACTTTTTCTTAGGTTTGAGATTTGCATTTTTACAAGAAATGGATTTGAACCCCTCAATATTTATTCTAAAGAGATACTATGAACCTTCATTCTTGAGAGGATCTATAGGTTCAATAAAAGCTTCCTTGACTAGATCAAGAGAAATTTTGGAGCCCTCTTATTGCTTTACCAATGAATATGATTCATAAAATTGGTGTTCATTTTGCAAAACCCTGGTGCAAATATTGGTGATAGAATCCCAATAATAATTTTTGTAAATACAAGCCATATTTGGGTATCATTGATTTTCTCTACACCTTCATATGGTGCCTTCTTTCAATTTACAATGGCAATTGCAATGATCTTGTTAGACTTGTAATGTAAATTTCTCAATATTTGGTGAGTAGTCATTGATCCTAAGCTTAATCACTTTTCCTAGTGTATACTTTTACAAAGAATTTATGTGGGGTATCATTTCCAACACATGGGGATTCCATATACTTGTTGCCCATTTTATGGGAAATTAGTGTCATTTAAACATGTCTTCTATTTTTGGTGTTGTGTCCAACACTTTTGAAAAATTGGATTCATGGTTTTTTTGCCCCTTTCAACCAAATCTTTTCTCTTGGCATATGGCTCTTTTGTGGGATTTATATTGCATCCCTTTCAATCATACTCAAATTTGACATGATTTCATGGTGGAAATTTTATTTTCCTTGTGGAAAGATGGGAATTTTATAGTATTGTCTCACTACCATGTTTATTTAAATGTTCTTCTTTTTGCTTAAGCTGCTATTTGATCTAATGTTATGTTACAAGTTCAAGTTTACGCTAGCAAAGTGGCCTTGGAGGTGGCTCACCTTCAAGAGCTACTTGATCATTGTGGCAATGTCCCATGTACTATTGCCAAGGTTACTTTAGATGCTTATGTATTGGTGCAAAAATGTTGAGTGATAGATTAAGAGGAAAACTAACCCTTTCCCTCAAAGAGAGATGAGAGTTTCACTATTGATTATCCTTCAAGCATTTTTTACTGATACATTAGGAAGATAAGGGGTAATTCACAAGATCCAATCTCCACACAAAGATGATAGATTCAATCCTGAATGAATTAAGGATATTATTATGATCCCCTTATTCCTTTGTTTGAAATGGAAAGGAAACTGATTGAATTATGTAGTGCAAAAGTGATAAAGAATCGATTATAATTTGAGATCTGAATATGGGATGAAGCTATGCACCTAGATTTGATCAAAAGTTGATTGATGAAAAGTTGTCTGGACCATGGCAGGAATGTACATGGTCCTCTGAAAAATCCATGAATCGAAAAGGGTTTCTTCGCCTCTCCAAGTCAAACCCGAATCCAAAAGTATAGTTGCACGCCTGCAACCTACACATAGAAATAAGAGGGAAATATGTTGTGATTGGGGGTTTGCCTTTATGTCAAACCTCAATTTTGAAATTAACCAAGTAATGAAAGAAAGTACTTGCAAATAGATGTAGATGAAAGACTGAATTGTAAATCACCTCAAGGGAGGTTGTAGTAGAAATGTTTGTGTGGAATTTGTATGTTGAAATAAATCTCCTTTTTAATGGTTGACCCCTTGACTTGAATGCAACACCTAGCCTTGGAGGGAGACTTGAGAACACTCAATGCTGGAAAAGAATGTTTGAATACTAGAATTCTCCAATCTTGTCCAACTTCAACTTATCCAACTTATCAAATTTACACTTATGCAAATTAGAGGATGAATGCCCCTTAAATACATGTTAGTGGATTTGACATTCGTCACGGGCCGACATCGGGGGAGTTTCCCACCTGAGGCACAACCCATAAGGCATGGTCTAGGAAGGGTCCTTCCGTAAAATAGGGCAGGGACAGGGGCGCCACGCCCCTATTCTGGGAAGACAAGGATGCCACGCTCCTGTCCAAGGGGGGATAATGGCACCACGCCCCTGTCTTACCCCTTTCTCTAGGGCACAATGTAGTCGGGGGGGTGCAGAGGCCAATGAAGAAGTTGTTTTCACAAGCCGAGCACTCTCTGGTCTCTGATCATGCTAGAGAATTTGAGTTCACATGCCTAAGGACCCTAATGCAGTCAAAAATTGCTAGGGTAGCAATTTTAGGACACTACATTTATCCCTCTCTTTAGCGGGGGTATAAGCGTACGCCAATACTGTCGGGAAAGTACAAGGAAACAAGATTGAAAGAATTTTACCATGTCAAGGAGGCAAGATGCACCAAGCCCCTAGTGGACTTAGGATCTTATGACTTCGATTGACAAAGTAAAAGGGAACATTGAGAAGGGGAGAACCATGATTGCAAGTAGAAAAGTTCCCTTCACTATGAGTCATGAAAGCAAGGATAAAAAGATTACAAAGTAAATCAAAGTTCACTAAGTAATTCTAAGTATCACAAGAAGGAAAGTATGAGTGGAGTGTATGCCACAATGTTAAAGCGATCGCAAGGATTTAGCTCCCAATTGAGGAATAAACCCAAGGATAATGAACACGAAACATGAGGTAGTGTCACTTTCCTCAGGGTGAGTATGTTGTATGATAACTCATGTATATCTTGTATGTGTATGCATATAATAATCTTCACTACCCAAAGAAGGACACTACCTTAGAAGAAAGGGAAGAGAGGATCCCTTTTGAGTCAATATGAAATAGACCAAAAAAATATCTCAATGCTTTGCATCATTGCCAAGTAGACATTAAGGGAACAATAGAAGAACAGGGATACACATAGAATAATGGTCACCAAGAGAAATAAAGGACAGAGAGAGGATCTATAGTGCTAGTGTCGCTAATCTAGCATGACATCTGCCTCAAAATCTTGCTGATCACTATTTCGAGAAGGCGAGAAACATGCCAGAGGAGTGACATAGAGCATAGCAGATGGAGCTATCATAAGATCTAAACAAGGACTATGCTCATGTTGTAAGTCACTTTGTTTGATTCAAGGAGCTAGGATTAGGGTTTCTGAAACTTCATCTGATAAATGTTTGTCCACATCAACATACTCATACTCACTATCAAAAGCATTAGGAGTTGTATTGCCATTATGAATAACACTTTCACCCATTTCTTCATCAAAGTTTAAAGCAAGAGGAGAAAGAAAATGAATAGGAGTAAAACCATTAGATGTTTTATGCAACTTATGATTTGGATATGTTGGTTGAACATATTTCTTAGGAGAAAAGGGAATCATGTCAATTGTTGGAGTCTAAGGAGACTGAGTATTTTGAGGGATAGCTTCATGACCTTGAACTCGACGTCTTTGTTAGAATTCTCTCGCATAATGATTCTGTCGAGTCTTAGTGGAAGGCTGAGAAGAAGGAGGAACACTTGAAAAAGTAGGAATGTTTCTCTCCTTGATAGTTGAAGGTTTAGGTTGAGGTCTTTGTGGTTGAAAAATAGGAGGAGTAGGCCTCTTTTCTCAATAAGAGGAAGGAGGTGGAACTACGCCATAGAAAGGAGGAATATTAGGTGTAGGAAGGAGACCAAGTCCATTATGAGGAGGAGGTATAGGTCTAACCTTAGGAAGAATATTGGTGTTATCCTTAAGAGAAGGTAAAGACACATCCATAGGAGTAGGTGGACAATTTTCCTTAGGAGGGAGATTATTTCTATCCAAGAGGGGAATGCCAAGTGTTGGCGACCTAGGTTGACTTAAGGATAATATCATATCACTCTTCCAATTTTGATAAGATTGAAAAAGAGCATCCCTCCTTAATGGAAGAGATTGAAATTGTTTAGGCCAAAATAGATCAATAGAAACACTGGGGCTTCTTTTGGGTGGACGAAATAAGCTATGGTTCATGGTTATGATTTCTCCATTGTGAGGAAATTTAAGACACTTGTGGATTGGAGAAGAAATAGACTTCATGGAAGATAGCCAAGGATAGCCCAACTTCACATGGAATTGCTCAGAAGAAGGTCTGATAACAAAATCAACATCCACGGATTTAACATGAATTTCAACAGGAAGGGCGATAGAGCCAATGGTAGGACAAGAGATGCCATCAAATAACTTCACAACCACATTAGAAGCATCATATAGTGGCTTATGCAATTGTAAAGTGAAAATATAATCTTCAGTTATGATAGTAACTATGCAAGAGGGATCAATTAGGGCACCACGACAAGGGATATCCTTAACCTTTGCAACTATGTATAAAGGGCCATTGGGTGCTCTAATGGTCTTGCTAGGGTCAAATTTAATACAAGGATCCTTAGGCCTATCTTGTGTCTCTACCATATTAACCAATTTTGGAGCCATAGAGGTGAATTATTCATAAGTGAGAGAATTAGGTACAATCTCAATAACATTAGAGGTATGAGATGGCAAGGGATCAGTGAAAATATTAAGATTTTGATTAGGACGAGAAACTGATTAATTCCCTTTATCATTCACACCTACCACAGATATAGTATTATTATCAATCAAGTCTCAAACCATATGTTTCAATGCAAAACATTTCTCAGTAGCATGACCAGGTTGACGATGAAACTAAGAAAAGGAATTGTTATCAAAATGAGGAGATGCAAGTTTGGTAGGATCAACTTGTTTTATAGGAGGAAGTTTTATAACATTTCTATGCAATAACTAAGACATAATACTATGCAGAAATTCATTCAAAGGAGTAAACTATCTTTCTCTTCGAAAAAAATTAGAAATAGGAGGCCCACCTGTTATAGCATTCAAATGGTTGTTGTTGATTGGATCGTTGAACTTGATGAAGCTTTTTGTTGGTTTGAACTTTGCGAATGGTGTTTGAACACTCTCCCTCTTATCACTCAGAGCCATAGGAGTGGATTGCTCCATTTGACTCACAACCAGTTGATAATTGTGGAGTGTTGTGCACAATTGTAGAAATGAAGCAAACTTAAACAAAAGAGGCTTTTCCCTGATATTTTTTTGCAAATTATAAATGCAAATTCTTTCAATATCATTATCAGGCACATGAAAAGAAATTTGAGAACATAAATGCTTATATCTACCAATGAAATCAATCACTTTCTCTTTAACACCTTGTTTACAATGCATTAAATCAGTAAAAGTGATTTTAGGACCAATGTTGTTTTGAAATTATTAGATGAAAGCATTCGCTAGTTGTTGAAAGGAAGTGATAGAATAGGAAGGAAGAGAACAATACCATTGTAAAGCCTTATCTCTTAGTGTTCTTGTAAGCAGCTTTGCAAGAAATCGTTGATCATAAGCAAAATCAGTACACAAGTTTTGAAATGTTTTGACATGCGTAAGAGGATCACCTTTTCCATTATAGAGTTTCAATTAAGGGATCTCAACATGTTTAGGTGGCATGGCTTTAACAATATCAAGAGAATGTGGGCTCGCAATATCAAAGGTGGGCACACTAAACTTGGATTGACTTGTGTTGAAGGTTCTGAGTAACCTAGGGTTTCAGCACAACTCTTGATAGGAATGGCATTAGAATGAACAATATATGCAATGCCTCATAATATATCAATTCAATTCCTATAGCTTTGAAGAATGTAGAAAGTTGATCTAAAGAAACCCTAGTTAAAGCTTCTTCTTCGTCATGAGATCCATCAATAGGCACATGATTGGGATGGGAAGAATTAGCATGATATTCATTAAAGAAGTCAATCAAATTAGGCTCCATCTCCTCAGTAATTAAACCTTGGGAAGCCTTAATTGTAATGCTTCGTCTAACGGAGATAGGATTGGTAGGACTAATAGTGGTAAAACTCATGCACTAGAGGGAAAATTTGAATTTTGAATTGTAGAACAAAGCTTACAAAATTGAGTAATGCAAAATTTAAGAAAATAATGATTACACAATTTGAACTCTGTTGGGGGAAGAAGATGACACAATTTCCAAAAAAGGAAAAAAAATTAGAATTTTAAAATTAGGGCCAAGTGATGACCACTTAATTTTAAAATCAAGGCAGACTATAATTAACCTCTTCATTTTAAATTTTTTCTTGAAAGTTGCAATGTTGAATTTTGAAGGTATTTCCGATTCTAGAGGGTTCAAAATTTGATAAAATCAGCCAATCTTCTAGATTTAGGCCAATAAATATAGTCATAACAGTCTCCCGATATTTCGGGAAAAAAGCCGAGGACCGTGGCTGGAATGCACCAAGTTCAACCAACTTTTTTTGAAATTTTTAGGGATGAATATTACGATGATTTTAAAGCTAATCCCCCAAAAATGGTGATCTTTACAATTTCTAGATGGGTGAAATGAAGACACAAAGGTGAAAATAGGACCCTATTAGGGTTTTGAAGAAAAAGAGGAATTGAAGTGCAATTTTGAAAAGGGTCAAACCTAATGGATAGGGAGACCTTGGAAAATGTTTAGAAATCTAAATATAACTAAAATTGATTTGAAATCCACACAAAATCCAATGAATTTTTAAAATTAGGGTTTTATGTCGTAACCACTTAATTTTAAATTTTGAATTTTTGGAAATAGGGGGGAAATTGAAAATTTGAATTGAAGAACTGAAAACAAATATGAGAACAATCATAAATCTAAAAATTAAATGGAAATCCAATTTTTTGCAAAAGTTCAATATGGTTTTTGAAAATTAGGGTTTTATTAAGTAACCTGTCAATTCTGTAAATTTTAATTGTAAATTGAACAAGACAATGAGAAAATTGAATTTTACAAACAAAGCAATTTTCAGATCTAAAACAAGTACAAGCAATTTTTACAAATCACAAGTTCAATTTTAAATTTAAAAGCTAGGGTTTTTCATGATTTAACCACTAAGTTTGGAGAAATTTGAAACTTGTAAATGAAAAATATGCAATGTTGTTCAAAGGATAGCATGCAAGATGTCAGGTTCACCAAAATGTATTAGTGGGAAAGTGATGAGTTATAGATCAAGAGGAAAACCAACCCTTTCCCTCAAAGAGATATGAGAGTTTCATTATTGATTATCCTTCAAGCACTTTTCACCAATACATTAGGAAGATAAGGGGTAATTTACTAGATCCAATCTCCATGTAAATATGATAGATTAAATTCTGAATGAATTAAGGATGTTATGATTATCCCCTTATTCCTTTGTTTGAAATAGAAAGGAAATTGATTGAATTATGCAGTGCAAAACTGACAAAGAATCGAGTATAACTTGAGATCTGACTATGGGATGAAGTTGTGCACCCGGATTTGGCAGTGAAATGTCGAGATGAAGTCGTCTTGCGAATTTGACAAAAAGTTGTCTAGATCATGGTAGGAATGTACACGGTCCTCCAAAAAATCTGTGAAATGAAAAGGGTTTTTCTGTCTCTCCAAATGAAGCTTGAATCCAAAAGTATAGTTGCGCACCTGCAACCTACACACAGAAAAGAGAGGGAAATGTGTTGGGATTGGGGGTTTGCCTTTAGGTCAAACCCCAGTTTTAGAATTAACCAAGTAATGAAAGAAAGTACTTGCAAGTAGATGTAGATGAAAGACTGAATTGTAAATCACCTCAAGGGAGGTTGTAGTAGCAATGTCGATAGAAATGTTTGTGTGAAATTTTTATGTTGAAATCAATCTCCTCTTCAATGGTTGAATCCTTGACTTGAATGCAACACTTAGCCTTGGAGGGAGACCTAAGAATGCTCAATGCTGGAAAAGAATGCTTGAACGCTTGAATGCTCCAATCTTATCCAACTTCAACTTATCCAACTTATCAAATTTCCACTTATGCAAATAAGAGAACGAATTCCCCTTAAATACATGTTAGTGGATTTGAATTTCTTCATGGGGCGACATCAAGGGAGTTTCCTGCCTGAGGCACAACCCACAAGGCATGCTCTAGGAAGGGTCTTGCCCTAAATAGGGCAGGGACAGGGGCGCTACGCCCCTATCCTGGGAGGAAAAGGGTGCCACGCCCTTTTCCAAGGGAGGATAGTGGTACCATGCCCCTATCCTACCCCTTTCTCCAAGGCAGAATGTAGTCGAGGTGATGCAGAGGCCAAGGAAGAAGTTGTTTTCGCAAACCAAGCACTCTCCAGTCTCCGATCAAGCTAGAGGATTTGAGTTTGCATGAGTGAGGATCCTAATGCAGTAAAAAATTGCTAGGGTCACAATTTTATGACACAACAACTTCTAACTCCTACATTCATTCACTCCTACAGTCATTCACTACCTTGCAGCCATCGTGAAGGTAGGAGTTTCTCAGCAAATTACTCTTACTATCAGAGTATCTTGTAAAACATCATTGCAGCAAAAACATCTTCTACCATGTAACAATTGATATATAGATGAATGTAAATGACTATTCTATTTCTTGAGATTTTTGCAAACCGAGAAATGGAGGAACCTGCGTATGAGAAAAGACCAGCCTTAAACCACACACACTAAGTAACATGTTAAGCTGAGAGAATGTTAGTCAACTCTGTTTAACACTTTTAAGCCTAGAAGTTTACTCTTTGTGTGACCACACACATTAAGGAACATATTAAGTCTAGAAAATGTCACTAAAGTCTGAGTGTCTTAACACTTTTAAGCCTAAAAATGTAAGCTTAATGTATGTTTGAGTCATTCAATGAAGAAAGTCTCATGAAAGCCCAAAGACGGAGATGGGTTAGCGTGTAAGAAGGAGCCTCTTGAATTAAAATATCAGATCACGCCAAGTGAAGAACATTCCGTTGGAATCGGTCATCACAAATTCAATAGGTATTTAGTCTCAGAAAAGATGCTCTAGAACGTTGATTTCCAGTTCCATTTCTGCGTATTGAGAAAAAATGGGAAGCGATATAAGCATGGAAAATTCTGGGAAAATTGGGCAAGATCCTGATTTTCTAAACAATTATAAAATGGCCTCCAAAAAGTATCCAGATGTGAAGAATATCCAGCACAAGCTTAAAGCTGGCATAGATCAAATTATCGATGTGGTTGAAAATGGCGGGGCACAGGACATCTTGTCTTTGGATTCTTTAAAGGTGGCCACCTCCTGGTTGGCTGAAAAAGATGAGCACCTCAGAAATCTCATACTGGAAAACAAGAAAGACAATAAACTGTTCGAGCTAGTTGACCTATATCTTAAACTTAATGCAGTGACTTCAAAATTCTACAATGAGCTGAACAATTGCCTAGTAAGGGTGAACGACAAGAAGATTTTACTTGAGATCGTGATGGAGTGCATAGGGCCTGCAAATCCCCCTCCCGGCAACGCGCAGTACAGTAAGTGTAAGGAAAAGCTACAGGAATACAAGGCGGTTGAAAATCCCTTTAACGAGGAATTTTTCAATCTGTTAAAGTATGTCTGCCTCAACTTGCCCCTTCCTAAACCACGGGAAACTTGATAAACTCCCGGTTGACAAAATATGAGAATACAATCCGAAAAGTAACCTATGGAGGGCTTTGGGATCTGAATCAAATTAGCGCTTGCGTGGAGCGACTGGAGGACACCATTGGTTCGATTCTCCGAACTGTTGACATCTATTGTAGGGATGAAGTCAATCAGAGAGTTGCAGTGAATGGTATCCTGGAGAGACAGAAGAGCTTGAAGGATCGGACCGCTAAACTCAAGGGTGTTGTGAAGATATCAGGCAGAAACGACAGAGCTTTCAAGATTAGATAGACAAAAAATTTCAACTAGGAAATAAGAATGAGGATTTTAGATATTGAGATAGATTAAATAATTATAGGTTAGCTAGGGATTAAATAAATAAATAAAATTATGTAATCATGAAAGCATGATTAATTAGGATGATTTGATGATGAAAGTTAGTTAATTAGGGAAAATTATGAATTAGAAGAAATTATAATAAAATAATTGAAAATTATATAATTACGAAAGTATAAAAGAATGATTTTAGCATTAATTGAATAATAAAGATCACTCAAGTAGTGAAAATGAATAATTAGTGAAAAGCATTGTCATGGGTGGAATATAATTTTAGTGTTTATAGTGGGAATTCATTGCAATCATAATTTTCTCTTTTAAATATCTTTAGGATTAGTCTCTCAAGTTTAGGAGGTCTGAAAATGTAGAAGAGCTAAACTTCTCTTGTTCATTTTCCTTTTCCATTCATTGAATCAAGGATACGTGACTTCCATACATAAAATTTTGGTTATGTTATTCATAGCTTGTTAAGAATCTTAGATCAAGGGATTAAAACAAACATAAAAACACAATTTTAGATTTATCAATTTAAAACCTAATAATTGTGTTGATTAAATTCCTAATAACAATTTATTATGTTATTCATAGCTTGTTAAGAATCTTATGATATTTAACCTAATAAATGTGTTGATAAACTGAAAATAAATTGTGAATAGCAACTTGACCTTGGAAATTACATTAGTCTTTCCTCATTATGCAGTTAAAATCATCAAAAATCTTCAACTCTTGGTAGAAAATTGACCTCATTGTAGCTCTCTTTTTTAATGTTGTGTATGAGTTAATGTCTTATAACAAAATTGTAATAAGAAACCTAGTAAAAATACCTAACTCAATAGATTTTAAACGTTGAAAATATGCATTCAAATCCTAGCATATTCATGATTCAATCCAAAGATGTTGAATTGTATACCATGGAGCTCAAATTTTTCTTTTTCTTTTTGGGATATTATATGTAAAAAGGTATGGTAGATAAGAAAAATTTCAATCATGTTTATAAAAATCAAATGATAAGATCACAAAAGAAATATTAGTAATATAAATCTTTGCTAAGAAATAGCCATCAAAAGTGTTTAAATTTAGGATAGACAAGACTATGTTGACTAGTTAAGATTTTTCCAAAGTGATCAAGCCTCAAATATGATCTTTTAAGCTCCACAAGTACTTAGATATAAAGTAAATTTTACTTTTTATGCATTCTTAATCTTAATTACATATAGAACTAATAAAAATAGAGTAAATGATAAAGGAACAAAAAGATGCATGTTCACTATTCTTTGTATTTGTATGAAAGAGTGTAAGGAGACATCAATTCTAGTGCTGCCAAATAAATTGTATAATGAAAAGTACTTAGGAAAAAGAAAAGTGCAACAAACTATTCCAAAGGAGTGGAATTCAGAGGCCTATAAAAAGATTCACAATAAAAATGCAAACAATGTAAACAAAGTTGTTGTATAGTAATTTCATGTCATATAAATCTGAGAAGAAGGTATGAGATATGAAATAAGTCACCAAAATCTAGCCCTAGAAGGATATTAAAAAGGAAGCAAATTTTGATCAGTAAATGTGGAAAGTTGGTTTAGGATTATGTGATATGGTAGAGAGACAAGGCAAAATGGAAGAACCTAGATGAAGTGGTTCTTTGCCAAGGGGATATCCCAATTCAACACCGTGACCAACTTACAGAGAGGCTCTATCTATAACTTTCTTTTTAGCTGATTGCACTTTTATCTCTCCTCATGTGGATGATGAATGGATTTGGTGGCTAAACCTCATTGAAACTTTCTCAATTAAGTCAACCTGTCATAGTATTATGGGAGAACTACTTCAAACATTTTGTTGGAGAAAAATTTGGATCAAAGGCCTTATTCCAAAGATCAATTGTTTCTGGTGGGCTACTACACATAGAAGAGTTTTGATGACAGATAATCTAAACAAAAGATGTTTTTTCATTGTTAATATATGTGTTTTATACTATAAAGACCTAGGGAGCATTGACCACCTATTTTTCCATTACCAATTTGCGAAGGAAATTTGGGAAGAAGTGTTAGGACATTTAAAAACTTGGTGGACTTTGCCAGAGAATATGAAAGGCCTTATGGAATAGTGGTCCTTAACCTTTTATACTCATCCTTTCACAAGGAATTTGTGGATTCAAATTCCACCTGTCATGGCTTGGAATTTGGAAAGAACAAAATCATAGAGTTTTTAGGGATGAAGCAAGAAGTAGTAAGGCATTATTTTATGTTATAAAGCAGTAGGTAAAAGAGAGTATAAATGTAAATTAGCCACATAAATCAAAATTTCTACCAAGTTTACTAGACCTAAGATTAAAATAGAGATGAGGAATTCATCATATTCTTCTAAAGATGAATTGGCAAAATATGATCTTAAGGAAAAGTTGCACTTAAACCCCCCTAGAAGAAGGCTAGTTAAAGTGTAATTTCGATGGTTATTCAAAAGGAAATTAAGGTTTATCTAGAGAAGGAGGCATCATAAGGGATTACAGAGGCTACATGATAAAAGGGTATTGTGCTAACCTTGGGATGGTTTTGAATAATAAAGAAGAAGCAATGAAGGCATGGAAGTACCTTGAACACTTGCACCACCACAATGGCTTTAATGTGATTCTAGAAGGTGATTTGAAACTTGTAGTCAACTACCTAAATAATACCATGAAAGCCCCTTGGGAGATACGAGAAATTATTCAAAAGTGTAAAAGGCTTCTCAAAACCTTTTGCAAAATAAATGTGCAACACACATACATGGAAGGAAATATACCAGCAGATGAGGTTGCAAATCAAGGTTTAATGAATAAGGAATGGTGTTGTTTTAACTATCAATAGAGCTCGATGGGGTTAAACAATATTTTAGTTAAAAAAAGCATATAACCTTTCCTGGAAGATTCAGTCAATTATTTAAAGTTGTAGTGTTGTGGCTATCCTTTTTCCTTATGTTTTATGAGCACCAAGAATTTTAAAATTTAAATTTCCCACCCGATAACCTACAAGTTGATGAGAAGGATGATGACTATTTGGCTGATTGGGCTGATATGTAGACTTCCATGTGGGCAAGTTGATGATTGGGGTGTCATAATTTGGAAAGATCAAGCTGGTAGTGTGATGCATTTTCTCTCATGCATTGTGCTGATTTCCAAAGATGGCGATATCATTAGTAGAAAAGGTGGTGGTCTTGTTTCTCAAGGTGACTTAATTTTCCATAATGTGAAAAGAGGCCCAGATGTATAGGCAATGCAACCTATCAAACCAAAAACTACCTTTTAAATGAGCATCTTTTAAGGTAAAAGAAACTTCTCAAAATATTACCTAGCTTTGCAGTCATTTTCATATCTACTGTTTATGCTCTTCCCTAATGTAGGGATGGCCCCTTTTTTTCTCACCATGAAAGGGTACAAAAGGGATTTATCTACAAGGTTATGTAATTCATGGGAGAATGGGGAATTCACGGTTGGTCACATTTCATTTGTGGTGTCAACGGAGCTAATCGCAAAAGTTACTATGTTGAAGAATGAAGGGGAAAAAGTGGAGAGGTTAAGAAGCGAGGATTATACATTCTACATGAAGAAGTTCTTTGAGAAAGGCAAATGGTGAGTGGTGATTCTAAACAAGTATGGTCACCATGTTCTTCAAAAATCTTATCCCATAGTTAGTTATTTTGTAATAAAATATTTTACTTTAGAGGGGTGTTATACTACAGTTCATGGGTACCATTGTCCCATCTTAAATCACATTAGGCATGGGGAAAGGATTAATATACCCTACTTTTTGCTTACCTCCCTAAAGTCTAGTACTACTAATGGAGCAAATCCGCAACTCCACAAAGGTTTAATCTATATAATGTTCAAGGGACTCCCCAAATCGAATCTATCTTCTCCTTCTTCCTAGCAATGATGAGCTGAAAAATGAAAATAAGAGGTCCTCGGTTAAAATTGAGCTAATTGAAACCAAACCCATGTGTTTTCTTGATTCTACTTCCCCGAAAAAATATAAGGGTAAGAACCTGCAGGTTGTGCTAGAAATTGAACCCCTTGAGATAGGCTTGATCAAAATCAACTGAAATAAAATAAAACTGGATACCCCCAAAAACAATCCTATCAAAGCTAAGAAGACTGAGAAGTAGTCTACAAGAAAGAGTATAACTATTGACTTGTACCTGCATGACTCAAAGAATGAAGAGGAAAATATAGTGGAGAGGGAGATGAAGGAATGTAGTTCGAGAGAAACAAGATGTTCTAGGCTATTGGTTAAAGAAAAGAAGGTTTCAACTAAGACAAAGGAGATGACCAAGAATCTTAAATAGGCCTTCAACCTAAAGGAAGAGTATGATATATCTAAAGTGGACTCAAAGGATGAGGAGTTCCATGTGGAAGAAGAGGAACAAGAAGAATAGTATAAGGATGAGGTGGAAGAATAGAGTGATTCCTCAAAGGAATTGGAGGATTCTAACTTGAATTCATAACCTTTTAATTCTCACTAGGATATAGAAATGGTCCCATATTCACTGGACTTGCCTTCAGATAAAGAAAACAACAATGGCCTCAAGCATCAGAGTAGGGAGCTAAAAGAGAGTCCTAAACTTGGAATGGAGAATTGACTACAAGAAGCATTTTGATAATATATGTTTGGTCTTTGGTTCGTTATGCACAATCACAAATGGTATCATGAGAAAGGCTTCCATGGGGGCGATGTCACAGCAAAGTAAGATAAATAAGACGATGAGGAAACTAGAAAAAGAAGGGAAGGCAAACGAGGATGATGAAGATAGGGAAGATAGGTAGGAGCACACATGGACCAACAAAGTCTACAAGCTTCAACCAAATTAGAATTTTTTCAATAATGATTAGGCTACTAGGCTTAGTTTACTTTTTACTTAATACTCTAGTAAGGAAAGTATTAGATATTATTAGTTTGTTTGTTACTATGAGGAATGCGTGCCATCTGAACCAAACTTTTATAATGGTTGTCAGTATAGTTAAGTTACTTAGTTTTATTGATACTCATAATACTATTATGATGCTTGAGAGATGGTTGTTAGTTATTACTAGTATGTTTAGCTATAGAGACATGTTAATTTTTTACTATTCCTGAGAAATAGTTGTTTGGGCTTTCTCGGTAGGTTGCTTGATGCCAATTCTTTTGAAGTTGTACTTTGATTTTGTTGTTTTGTAGGTTTAGGGCCTTCTCCTCACTAGCTTAATAGAAAACAATGAAAAAAATATAAATGACACATTTAAACACATAAAAACATTACAACACTCTAACCTAGTTTATGCAAAATACAAAGAATGGGCTAGATGAGTGTTAAAAATATTTTATAGGGATGAACATTCAAATAAGTACAATTTGTAATGGCAAAACTATAGGTTAAATAAATTTCATCATTACATAATACAATATCATATTCTTCTATAAAATTGGTTAGATTATATTAGAAGTTTTCAGTTTTATAATTTTTTAAGTTGCGAAAAATTATGACAATGAAAGTAACACATTCATATCTTTTATTATATTTATATTTAAATTGTGTGTTTTTAAATTTTCAGTTAATGTGATCTGAAATGTCGATGCAAATTTTTTTACATAGTCTAAACCTGTAATCTATTAATAAATCAATTATAGATTGTCAAAATTTGATATCATTGATAGATCAAATAATTTTACAAACCATATTTTAAATACTAATCATATCTCAACAGTTGGATAAGGTTTGGACACATTAACATGCTTTGCATTCATCATATAATGATCTTATGAACATTAATGTAAACTCTTGTGCAATGCTTGTCTATAACTAACTATAAGATTTATGGTTTCCTAATACATTTTCTTAAGAATATATTATCATTCTATTCTAAATGCACAATCGTAATCTCAACTTTGGAGGTAAATGCACAATTGCAATTCACTATTATTAAAATTTCATTGCATAGTACTAAATGCAAAGTATATGTATCCAATTTTTAAACTGTCAAAATATAATATAGCCATTAGTATTTTTCATTTTTTTCCAAGTATTTCTATTATTTTAGTTGGAGATCTAAATCAATTGCCTCCGGTTAGAGACAGACCAGCATATGATAGCAACAGACGAGCAAAAGTATTGTGGGAAGACTTCAAAATTGTGGTAACACTGGAAAAAATATTTAGATAGGATGGAGAAGATATACAGCAAAAGCAATTTCGTAAACTATTGACAAACATGAGAGAAGCACACCCTACTATTAATGATTGGAAGTTGTTAATGTCAAGAACAAACAGTAATCTTACAGGACCAATGAATGAAGAGTTTGACAATAACGTTCATTTATTCTCCACAAATGATAATGTTCACAATCATAATAGACAATAGTTATATTTACTAAAAGAACCCGTGGCATGCGGTGTTGCAACAAAATCTGGAAATGTTAGTGCAATGGAAGGAAGTTTGCAGGATGAACTTGATGTGGAATTACTGATCTCAAAGAATGCAAGAGTAATGTTAACTACTAATCTATGGATAGAAGCTAGTCTTGTAAATGGAGCTTTAGGATATGTTGAAAACATTGTATACAAACCTGGAAGTATGCCACCAAAACCACCAATGTATGTAATGGTTAAGTTTGATACTTACTTTGGAATACCTTTCGATGCTCAAAATCCGCAAACAGTTCCTATCAGTGCAACACATAGAGGATCTATGACCCAAATACCATGGAGATTGGCTTGGGCAATGACAATACACAAATCACAAGGTCTAACACTTGAAAAAGCCACAATTGATATATGTCTAACTGAAAGAACAAGAATGACATTTGTAGCTATCTCTCATGTAAAGTCCTTAGAAGGAGTATGAATAATGCCACCATTTACATATGATAGATATGAAAAAATGAAAAAGGGAAAACAAGTTGAAAAATGTAAAAATGAAGAAAATAGACTGAGAGCTTTAGAAATAAGTTATTGTAACATATTATCGTAAGCTTTCTATTTTTTGTCTAAAATTTTTTAAATTTATTTAGTTCATGTCAATATACAATAATCTTGTAATTTTTGGTTTTATCGGGCTTATTTTATTCAAATGTATTACATCTATATGGTTATTTCATAATTGATTACATGTTTATCACTATCAATTATTTTTATATACCATTATTTACTATACCACTAGAATTTGCAAATGTAAGGTGGCAAAACTAAATTACTTTTCTGTTGCACAATAGGGGTTACAATTCAACAAAAAAAAAATGTTAAGACATAGGACCATTACTGTTGATCACATGTTTGAACATAAAGATCTTCAAATGATCCATAATGCAGAAAGAACTGCCTTTTTGTCTTCCAAAAGATTCCTACAAGAGAGAGGCTTAATTACTTATCGACCACCAGCTCTTAGAAACTCCAATCAGTTCTACAGAGATCGTGAAATCACAGAATTAATCAGTTGTGAACATTGTGATCCAACAAAAGTACAATTTGTTCTAGGAGAGGTTTGGTTTGAGTCGCCTCCAATGAGACCTGAAATCGATTATCAAACTATATTCCAAGAAAATGGGCCATTGTATTTAACAACAATTCTTAGAGGACCACAGATGAGTACTATTGGCCTATCAAACCTACACTATCATGGACAAATATTTCTTATGCAATTTGCATCTCAATCGGACAGTATATGGAATCGACAGCTCATAGATAGATGGGGCCCACAAGGAGTTTTCTTAAATATACCATATTATGAACACATACCTAAGATTGTCAAAGAACAAATTCCAACATGGAGACAAACAATTTGCAAATTCTACACAAAAAGAAATGAAGACACTGGCACCTGACATCTCCACCGACCCACCTTCGAGCACCTATATTGGTTTGACATCATCGATCCTAGAACTGAAGATTTGATTCTGATAAATGCTATCTAGACTACAAATGTTAGTGACTTTAAATAGAATAATGTACCTAAAGCGAGATTTAAGTTCTCATTACTTTTAGTTGAATTTTTCAAAAATTTGACTTCTTCAATTTTTGTTATTCAATACTTATCTCATCTTAAAATTAAAACACTATTTATTTCAATGATCTATTTGAGAGGTATTCTTTTTAACTTTTGATAGTATTCAAGAAATAAAGTTTAAAGGTTACAATAAATTGGGATTTAATATCGCAGAAGAATGTAAATATGCTAGCCATTATCTAATGCATGCAACAATATTTTTTCACTTTTTATTTTGAAAAATAGAATACAATTTCAAAATTCCATTGTATGAGTCCTTACTAAGAGGTTGTGATTTATAAAGTGCTTCATCAATATTTTCTTCCACTCTGTATGTTTGTTTCCTCAATATGTAACTTCATATAAAGAGCATTACATAAAAAATAATACTAATTAGTGAAAAATAAAAAGATTTTTTTCCTCAATATGTAAATTCATATAAAGAGCATTACATAAAAAATAATACTAATTAGTGAAAAATAAAAAGATGAGGTAAAAAAAATACAACATTTAGACGCACCTGTATTTACTATATTTTCAAAAATATTTTATAATTTTTATAAAATATTTACATACTTTGATCCATAAATTATTATTCAAACCCACAAATATTGTAATCATATAACATGACAAACTATACATGTAATTGAACATTGAAAGTACCACCAATCTAGCTTTAAAAACTTAAACATTGAAATTACCACTAATCTAACTTTAATCTTAACTTTTATATCATCCATTAAAATTGAAGTTCACTAACCATCATGTTTTCTATATTTTTGACAAAAATGTTGTACAACATTTGAATTTGTTAACATGTTGCAGGTTTGATGGAGGATAAAAAACCCAAAAGCATGTGGGAAGACCTACCAGAATAGTTGTTGTTAATGATTATAAGAAAGTTGTCTACCAGACATTTGACAAGAATGAAATTGGTATGTAAGAGTTGGAAAGACATCCTTTCAAAACTTGATGCTTTGGGAAACATATTTTCAAAAAATTCTCCTCCAAAAAGTAATTTCTTATTGCACTTTTTTCCATTTGAATCAACATGGATAAAATCATGGGTCATAGAAGGTGATGCAGATTTCTATAAGGTACCTGTAACAAAATTCCCAAAGTATTGCAAATGCATAGAGATGATATCCAATAATATGTATTGTTGCTCAAAATGGATAAAAGATATTGATTTCAATTTCTATATATATGACAAATCAAATGCAAGTACTCCATCTTGGATTGAACTTTCTTCTATAAGAGATATTGCAACAACAATACGTACTGATTTTATGGCGACAAGTTATGTCTTCTCCACTAATCAGCTAATAATCTTGCTTGGACAATACTATAAGAACTACAATGATCGATGCTATATTGAAATTTATGAGTCAAAATTAGATTCATGGAATCAAATATATGTTGAAAATTCATACTATCCATTGGGAAGAGGTTTTGGTTGTAAGGGAATATTTTATTGGATGAGAAATCATACAAACAATGGCGAGATTGTTGAATTCAACTACACTACATTAACTTGGATGATAATTCCATCACCAACAGATACTACTAGAAAGTATGCACCAATTGCAGAATTTGACTCTCATGAAGTACAAACAAAATTTTATGAAAATTATTTTGATCTTATGATTCACTGGAAGAGTTTTACTACGTCTTGGGAAATAGCTGGATGTGACATTTGCATAGTGTTGGTTGACAAAGAATATCATGAAATGTGGAAATTAGAAATAGATAATGAAGAAGGTGAAGAAACATAGAAATGGTCTCCTTTTCACATTGATTTACCTAAGAGAATTTACAAGATAGCAGTAAATAATAATGGATGCATATTAATTATGGGAGAGAAAGTATCATTATACAATACTGGAGGCAAAATACTACAGTCCATTGAATTAGAAAAGTTTGATCCACAACTTCTTATTGGAACCAATAAGTATGGATATTATATACCATTGTTTTGCATGCCTTTAGATTGTATGAATATATGGTGGCCATAATAATTTGTCCACTACATTGTATGAAAATGTAAAAGCCATAATCATTTATAAAACTTTATATTTTTCATGTGGAATGACAATTATATTGCAATTGACTTTATTTAATTTCAAATATACTTTTACATATTTTTGTATTAGATGTTTCATATTGATTTATAAATAGTAAATATTTGATTATTTAGAGAGGGATTTTAAAAAAATTCAAAATATATTGGGTTTGTCTATTTCTAGCGTATTTTTTGTAAATTTTATATCACACTCAAAAAATTTAGAGAGAGGGATTTTTTAAAAATTCAAAATATATTTGGTTTGTCTATTTCTAGCGTATTTTCTATAAATTTTATATCACACTCAAAAAATTCAGTTTACAAGGTAGAATAAATTGGGGTTTTATTATTTGATGAGAATGTTAATATGATAAACTTTATTGTATGCATGCATCAAAATATTTATACTTTATATTTTGAAAATTGGAATATATTATGAAAATTTCATTGTATGTGTTATTAGTGAAGATTGAGGTTTTCAAAATAACTCATCAATGTTTTCTTCCACTTTATATGTTTATGTTTCTTTGTTATTAACACAAAATAAAATTTAACCCTAACAATATACAACTTGCAGTTATTTTAAAATAAAAATGATAAATCTTGAGCAGAATAAGGAATAAGGAATAACGTAAATTAAATGATAATATTAAAATAATTATCATCTGCTCAATATTAATTATTGAACAAAATTTAACTCTAACTCTAAACTTACTTGTACAATAAATAAAATTGAACCCTAATCCTAACCTGACAAGAAATCAATATTACAATTTTATAATGATTATGTTTTAATTTGGGTTTACCTTTACTAAGGGTCAATTTGTTTTTTTTTTAATAAATGTATTGTATTAAACTTAAATTATTTAGGTTAAATAAATTATTAATTTCCCTTTAAATCGATTTAAATAATTTAAATGAAAAATATTATTAAATTTAGAAAAGTATTATTATTACTTATTATTGAGATATTGAAGCTTTAATTTTTCTATTATTTCAAAAACTTAATTTTATTGCTTGAAAAAAAAACTAAATTAATATGTATTTTATAATTTAATTTCTTTACAATTGCGCCTACGGATGCTACTAGCCTATATATATAGAAATATATATATTGAAAAAGCTGACAGATATCGAGGCTTTCATTTCAAAATTTTACTCAAAATTAATAAATTAATAAATGAAAGCCTGGCTATCTCTCGACTTTTTTTATATATATTTCTATATATATAGGCTAATCATATCATCTCTCGGCTTTTTTTATATATATTTCTATATATATAGGCTAGTCATATCTCAACAGTTGGATAAATGCTTGTCTATAACTAACTATAAGATTTATGGTTTCCTAATACATTTTCTTAAGAATATATTATCATTCTATTCTAGAATATGAGGCTTTAGTATAGACATCACAATAAAATATCCTATCATAATAATAGAGTTTAACTAACAACAAATCACAACAATCTATAATGGCCACATCATAAATGACAAATCACAACAATCTATAATGGCCACATCATAAATGATCTTAAGAACAAATCTGAAAACAAATAAAAAGTATATATATATATAATACATTTGTATGAATTTCGTAAAGATGAAGCAAATTGATATGAAGAAGAATGAGATTCCATCATTAATAATGGAGCACGTAATAAATTTGGACCCCGCATGATCTGTAAATATTCTCATGCGGTGGCAAATGTTCGACCATGAAAATCACGAGTTTTGACTGATCCATCTTACATACCAATTCTATTTTATTTTAAACAATGCAATATCAATTTTATTATTTACTATCATTCCATGGAACTATAGCTATGTGTCTGCTTTTTTATAAAGAGTAGCTTTCATAAGGTTAGTACAAAAATAATTGACCAAAGGAAAAATAACTTTGTCGTTGGATAAAATCTTTCGGCAACTTTTTACAGTCATCATTCAATCAAGAATATATTTCACTAGTAATTTGGATTAAAAATTGGTAGGTCACAACTATTATTTTATTTTATTTTTTTTTTTGGTGGGGGACGTTTATCCTTTTTATTTAAAAAATTTGATAATAATTTAATGAAGAAATAGAAAAATAAAATATTATGGGTAAAATTCAAAGGAACACATACATAGTGTCTAAATTAAAGGACATGTTTTCACAATCAATTGTTTCTATCAGTATAATTATTTTTTATCCTTTCAACTCACATTATGAAATCCTCATTCTTGGGTGTCTCCAATTTTAGATATAAATGATTATAATTATTGTCATCATCAATGTCAACTTTCATTCCTCTTTTTGTCCTTGTCATTAGTATTAGGATCTTTTGATCACACAGTTGTAAAATAGATTGTTAGACTTGAACAAACTAGTTTTCTTGGTAGTTGATTATTCTTCACCATTTAATTTTAATATGGGAAACTAATGAATGGGCTGAACGATTGGGACAAAATGCTTTGCTAGTCAAGCTTGACTTTGATAGGGCTTATGATAGACTTCAATGATGGTTCATCCTAAAGTTGCTTCAATGGATGGGCTTTGGGCACGAGATCTGCTTGTTACGAAAACATAATCAAATGAATTTGACAATACGGTTGTACTTGTGCTTAATTTTCATTTTGTTGATGACTGTATGCTTTTCCTTCAAATTTATAAAGCCTAACTTAACAATTTTCTAGAAAGTTTAAACTTATATTACTCAGTTTTGTGGTCAAAATAGGGTATAAATCTATGTAATGAATATTAATATGTTGTTGACTTTTTTTAATGAATCATTGCATACAACATGCCAACAAGTTGATAAGTATGATTGTGAATAATAATATGTTATCACTTTTTATAATGAAACAGTGCTTGCAACAACATGATGGACCTATAAATATAATTGTTCATTGACTACTATATTAGATTATTGTTTTTATATCCAATAATTTAGTGAATTTAATTTTTTTTGTTTATATTTTATCAAAGCAGAATTGCAAGAAATAACAGCTACAACGAGTAGCTAAGAGAAGAATAATATTGAACTAGTTCAAACAACTAAGAGCAATTACATGAACCAACAAGTGATATTTCCTTAAAGAGTCATAACAAAACACTTGCAACCTAAGAATAGATACAAAAGAACAACAGGTGACATTGCATCAAAGTAATGAAAAATAATTGACCATATTAAATTTTCATAACAATTAATGACTCTCAAACAAAATTAAAATTGTGAGACTTGCGTTTCAATCAATAACATAAGAATCAAAATTGTATAAATGGAAATATTAAATACATTTTTCTTTTTTAATTTCATAACACCGACAACCCAATAGCTATTGGCATTTAAAGCTTTCATTCTCCACTCTATCCAAAGGGTGGGATTGGACGGTATTTACCAACACCGTCCAATCCCTTCACACACATATTAAGATCAATGTTTCAATTTACCAAGGGCTTTCACCACTCTATTTAATTATTACAATGGTTGTAAGAATGTTGTTCGGATCGGTAAAACTTTTCAATGGTAACGAGATAATGCTGCTGCAGATTTTGCTCTGTTTAGTTGAATCAAAGTAGGAATAATAAAAGAAAAAGAAGAGACAATAGAAATATCATTTGTTCTTGACGCATATCAATAATGGAGCTCAAATTTCCGTCACATACAGTTGTCAGTCATTACGCGTGAATAAATAAAACTTTAGACGAGTCCAATTTGATATCTGTTTACTTGGAAAATGCCAAAGAAATCGATGTTTCACGACATCAAAATTAAATAGCCAAACTTTGGCATTAAAAAGAAGTGAATCATTATAAAACATTAAGGAGGGCCAACATCAGATGACTAATTGAAATATTTTGCAGATAAATAAATATAAAAAGGTAAAAAGATAGGCAGTATGTTGTGATGAGGCGTAATTTGTACGGTCAATTAAGTTGGTAATTTGTACGGTCATTAAGTTGGTAATCTGCTAAAGCTTTGAACCTAATCTTACTTAACACAATTCACAACACAATGAATCAGATTTCCTCCCGCTAGGCTCCTGGCGGGCGCCTATGATCTTCACTCAGGATCAATGTAGATTGCTCATCACAGAAGAGAAGCTCTGCAAGGCTGATTTCCATTTCTGTTCCCAGAGAAGATGGGAGGAGATATGAGCAAGTGGCTTATAGGAGGATTGGGGAAATGTTTGATAAGAATAAGGATTATAAAAAGGCCCGCGTAAGGGATCCAGACGTCAAGAATTTCCACCACACCCTTGCAGAGGAGATGGGGGGAGTCATCAAAACCCTTGAAAATGCCAGGGCAGAGGACGGCTTGCCTCTGACTTTTTTCGAGGTGCTCATCTCCTGCTTGGCTAAATTAGACGGCCACCTCAAAGATCTCAGACTGAAAAATGAGGAAGATATCCAGAAAAATCCCAAGCTGAAGGAAGATATCCAGAAAAAAGACATCGGGTAATTTTTTTGAATCGATTTATCATTTTCATATTTTTCTAATTGTTGCAATCAACTCCATCTAAAATTTGCAACTCCTGTATGCTCAAATCATTTATTTAAGTGTCGATTTGCTTAATTTATTCTATTGCGAACTAAAAGGAATGATAAAATAACAATTATTGTGATCAAGGTAGATCAATTATAATGGAAAGAAATGAAACTTTCAAGATCAAAACCCTAGGGGGAGATGTTGGGTTTTGATCAGTGAAAGTTAAAAGGAGGGTAGATAAATGATGTTCTTTTCTGCTTTATTCTCTTAAATGAATCAAAACGCATGTTCAAAACCCATATTATGACTATTCTATTAATGAAAGTAAAAATCAATTAAAAAGAGGTCAGTTAAATGTAAATTTTTGCTCTTATCTGCTTTCAGATTCTTCTGACTCCAGAGTTTAATTGATTTTCAACTGTTCTTCGGCAGCGGTGAAATTACGATATGCAAGTCAATCCAACTATTTTTATTATAATCATAGAGATTGAAGTTGAAAGAGATTTGTTCATAAATAATTTGGAGTGATTTTGTTTGCTATTTTAGATAATTAAATCTTTGAATTTTTTATTTGCAGATGATTAAGTATTAATCTTTTTCTCACTCTACATTTTGATTGATTTTTAGGTGTGATGTTTCAAGTGTTGTTCGGCAGACGTGAAATTCTGATATGCAAGTCAATGGTAGAACCACTGTGGTGCAGTTATTTCATCAAGACCGAAGTTGAAAGAGATTTGTTCATAAATTATTTAGTCTGATTTTGTGTGTTTTTGAGATAAATGAATATCTGGATTATTGATTTGCAAAGACTAAAGTATTCATCTTTATAGTTTGTTTCAGTATTTCTCAAAAAAAAATTGAATTATACATTTGAAACACAGTTCCATTGTTAAAGACATTTATTTTTTATGATTGAAAGTATTTTAGTATGTTATTGAATTAAAGATTTGTCAATCATTTTAATTTTTAGTATTCATCTTTTATGGTTTATTTTGCTTATACGTTTGGAAGAGAGTCTTATTTTTTAACATCCATAGAAATTTTAAGATTGAAAGAGAGCATCTTTCTCAAAAGATAGATAGCATTCTTGAATAATTTGAAAAGGCCTTCTTTTGGAAAGAAGATTACATTATTTGATGTGGGTTGGTATGTTCTTGGGATCATCAAACTTTTGAATCATTAGTTAGTAAAAGGATTAAGGTATTTTATGTTTTATAACTACTTTAATTCTCTACAAAATTTAAAAGTGTCTCATTATTAAAGATATGGATTTTTGAGATTGAAAAATAGAGGTTTTTTTTTTTCTCAATATATAGAAAGTGCTCTTGAATATTGTGAAAGAGAAATGTGCTTGGAAAAAGGATTGGAGTATTTAGAGTGGTTAGGTGTGTTCTTTCGATCAAAGATTCATCAATCTTTTCAATTCTTAGCTTGTGAAACATTGAGATATTCATCTTTTATGATTTGCTTTAATGTTTTAGAAAAAAACAGGATTTGTTTATATATTTGAAAATATTCTTATTCTTATATACAATTTTTAACATTGAAAAACAGATTTTCCCAAAATCAAGAATGTGTTCTTGAATATTCTGAAAGAAACTTGTAGTGTAACAAAGACTAGATTATTTAAAATGACTTGTTATGTTCTTGAGATCAAATTCTTTACAAAATTTTAAATTTCATTGTTTGTAAAAAAACTAAGATATTTATCTTTTAAGATTCATTTTAATATTTTAGAAAGAAATAAAACTTGCACAAAATCTCATTATTAATAACTTATACTACTATTAAAATTAAAAGAGAACTTTTTTTTCTTTAAATTTAAATGTTATTCTTCAACATCTTAAAAGAGACTTGAACTCAAAGGAAGTTAGGATTATTTTAAGTGGCTTGGTGTGTTGCCATGACGGCGCCGCCGTTACCGATGGCCAACACATTGGTGAACACTGGTTCCATGGACGAGTGGCTCAACTCCCGCTGGACAAAATATGAGAAGCCAATCAATATCTGGAGGATGTACTCGACTATATCGGGAAAAAATGAAAAAGTTTTAAGGACCAGATCAATACCCAGAACATTGTAGTGGACTAGGATATCAGGAAGAAATAGCAGATCTTTAAGCACCAGATCAATGCTAGAACGCTTAAGTGGAAGCTGTCAAGAAGCTGCAACAGAGCTTCAAGCAATAGATCGATGATGTTTCCAATCATGAAAATCACTGTAACCAGGAAATATCAAAGAACAGTTTCCAAGCTCTTCTCAAGAACATCAGGTCAGTTTGAATTGATTTATCATTTTAAATTTTGTCTTGGTTGCATTCAATTCAATTGAAAACCGAAACTCGTGACTGGGTATATCGTTTCTCACTTTAATTGCTTAACTCTTGTATCCTAAATTAACTAATTCGCCCGCTTTTGTAGGCTTATTGTCACAATTTCACTAAACAAAAGAGAAGCCGCAGAACTCCAGCTTCTTTTGTAACTTCAATTTACCTTATTCAAGGACACGCCAAATGAAATGATACCGCACTTCTATGTGTCGTGTTCTCTTATGAAACGCTGCATTTTTTACCAAATGAGTAGTGCTATTGCTGTCACTATACTGAGTAAAATCTTGGAGTTTACCTCGCAACGTAGCTAATAGTTGTTGCAACCATAACATCTCCTTAGATTATTCGATCAGTTCCATTTAGTTAGCTACTCCCCGCAAGGATGAATACATACCCAGTGGTTGATGGTCTTTTGTCCAAGTCATAGGCAATGTCAGAGTTAACAAAGCCTTGCAGCCATCCATCTTTTCCTCTAAATCTCAAAACATGGTGTGAGACGCCCTTCAATTATCTTATATGGTGTGAAGTGCCGTTCAATTATCTTACATGGTGTGTAGTGCCCTTCAATTATCTTAAAATTCATTTTATAGCTTACCAATAAATTTTGCTGGATTGCTCACATACTTGCTGGCTACTTAGTCAGCATAAGCAATGTCTAGTGTTGTGCAGATCATCACATACATGAGACTCTCAATAGTCGAGGAGTAAGGTACTCCTTCCATGTATTATTTTTCTCCTTGTATCTTAGGGCACATTTTAGAAGATAACCTGAAATGGTTAGTTAAAGCTGTGGTTGCTGCCTTGACATTCCTTATTTTAAACTTGTCTAAAACCTTCTCAATATGCTTTTCTTCTGACAATTTCAAATGTGTTTCCTTCCTATCTGTGATGATTGTCACTTTGAGGATTTTCTTGGTACCTCCTAAATTCTTCATTTAAAACTTGTTAGCCATTTTTCATTTCAACTTGCTAACATATCATCTATATAAAGTAACAACAACAAAAATTCTCCATTTGTAAGTACTTTAAAATATGGTGAATGATCATTATCACATTAAGTAAAAATTCAGCCGTAAAGAAATCAAATTTTAAATACCATTATCTACGTGCTTGTTTCAAACAATACAAGATTATTTGAATTAATCTAGAAACAAAATCCTGTTGATCTTTTTTTGGAAGCCTGCAGATTTCTTCATGTACAACTCTTCTTCTAAATAACTAAGGTCACACATAACTACCAAACTCAACACTACTCTTATAGAAGTCATTTTGACAGGCCGTGAATTTTTTTATAGCGTAACCTTTTGCTGTTCATAACCTTTGACCAACAATCTGCCCTAGAATTTCTTCTTTCCACCATATTCTTCCTTCAGCTGATATACCCATCTATTTTTTAACCCATCTATTCTTTAAATCTTCATTATTAAGTGGAAGAGCCATCTATTCTTTAAATCTTCATTATTAAGTGGAAGAGGCACTAAATCTCGTGTGATTTGTTGGAGCATTACAATTTTAGATTAGTAAATAAATTAAATAAATATTTAGTAATTTTGGAAATCATTCCCGTAAGGATGTTTTGTACGGGACATGCGAGGCTGTAAAATATCCCATTTCTGAATCAACTGGATCTCGAAACATTTTTTATTGCTCTTTCATATGGTATGAGAGCAGTTCTTTTCTATTCCTGCGGATTGAATACATCTAATGGGATGATGGGCGTGAACGTTTCCTGAGCTTGCGCTGTTTGTGCTCTTGTTGAAATAAAGATTAATCTGGTGATTGAGCCGCCTGTGCTGACTTTAACTTATGTGGTATCAATCACTCCAGAATTGAATAGATTTGGTATCTTTTCAGTTTGCATAACCAGACCTGTACATACAGAAAGCTGCGAAGAAGTAGACATCAGTAAAACCCATGCAAAGAATAGAAGATTGAAAGTGTCTACAGGCATGTGTGAAGAAATCAATGAGTAAGGTCAATTTTTAGTTACAAAATCTATTGCAAAATAATGTCCTGCATGAAGAAAAGAGGAGAATGATGAGTTTTGTCTATGGTTTAGAAATTACGGATTGGGGTGTGACTGTCATATTATAGGCGGATCAGTTATATACAAATAATATGTTAAATGGCATATTATTTAAACTAAAACAACTATTTTATTGAATATTTGAGGTTATTGGTCACAATTGAAAAGTGCTAGTTGGATTTGGGTTGAAAGGTAAGTTTTAGAAGATACAATTATGATTGTGGTTGAATAGTTTGGTGCAGGGTTTTGCTCGGTGTATTGGTAGTGAAGAAATAAGTTGTCAGCATAATAGCGATAAGGATTTTTTTCATCTTTCTTGCGGGTTCATTATTGGTTGAAATTGACATTGTCATGGTTACACATGTATCAAGCATTGTTTGTACATGGTGAGGTATCATTGCATTCCAAGGTCATTAATTTCTAAGATGAAATAGTGAATACATAAAATATTACACCTTGAAATGGAATTTGTTATCATGTCATCTAATATTTTTTCTTTCGGGGCCCTCTTTAGTACACCTAATAAAAACTTCAAATAATGGCATGCTTGTAGTATCAAAGAGATTAATTCAACATCAAATAGATAAAGTGTAACACGTTTGTTTCGAAGGTTGGAGGTAATGGAGGTAGGAAGCTTTTTATCATCCCAAGCTAGCTTCTTGCTTAGGGATGATTCATTACATGAGAAGCACCCTATTATTTCCTTAAAGGAGAGAGGGGGATTGGCCTTATATGTCCTTACAAGGAGCAATGGGGGGCAATATTAATTATGAGTGCACTTGATGTATTTCTTGTTTTTTTTATTTATTCATTCTTTCCTCTCTGTTGTTGTGATGTCCCCATCCAGATGGTAGAATTCTAGAACCAAACAACTAAATGAAAGCTCCTTGTATTATCTTTATAGATAATAGAAGGCACAAATGAACTCTTACAGAGATAAATGAAGAAGGAAACAATTAAGATTGTCTCATTA
The DNA here is from genome assembly GCF_030272615.1 of Cryptomeria japonica. Classification (NCBI taxonomy): domain Eukaryota; kingdom Viridiplantae; phylum Streptophyta; class Pinopsida; order Cupressales; family Cupressaceae; genus Cryptomeria; species Cryptomeria japonica. The sequence goes on along the minus strand of NC_081408.1, from coordinate 688,209,018 downwards.
AAAAATGACTCTATGATTAATAACGATTATAGATATGAAGAGACATATAAATGTGGGCAACAATATATGCTTATAGCGGACTCAGGAAAGCATTTGAGTCTATGGTTGAATTCACCAATGGAGATATTGACTAGTTGGTTGTAGGGGCAATAAGGATACATCCGACAGATAGTAAGCAACATATCAATTACACAAGTATGCATCTTCAGCACCTTTGGATCACATCAATGAGTTATAATATTAATACGTGATTACTTCGAGAACAATATATGGCACTCGATAGTCATTTGCCTAAACAAATATTCACTATAGCCGATCTAGAGATATGGGTAAACGATTGATTAAACATTCAAGGAATGGAAGACCGACAACGATGAAGACGCTAGTGAGTCAGCGATGATACAAAATAGCAATCAAATTCCACCAGATCGACAATAACAATCAGCGATGAGTTCCACGTAGGAACTAAGTGGTAATAACCGATGTACTATGAATCGCGATACGTTGGGTGATTGAAGGAAGCAATTGACATATGAAGGGATTATATAACCTCTTCGACAAATGACAAATTCGCAAAGTATTATTGAAATCTAATGGGCATTAGAGATATCAACTATATACTTCTAAATTATTATAAACAGTATACAGGCGATCATAGTATTAAAAGGATAATTATCGGTCCCTATATCTTTACGATACCTGTTCGTGTCTACCATGCAGACGAGGAAAGATAGAAGTTTGTGCTTGTTCTATTCTCGACAAGGAAAACGATCTGCTAAGAACATACTACCAACGCTATAAACAAGGATTAATATTATTATCATAATAATATACGATATCCATAAACATTTACGATTAGTCAAAGCACAACTAATAATCATTAAATATGAATAAGACGATTAGATCAAATGTACCATTTTGTTGTGAAGGAAAAAATTAATCCCAACTGCCTCATTTATTTCTGCCACCGTAAATCCTCATTTTTGGGGCCCCAACATATCTTGCAAATATTCTCACATGTGTACATGTGTGAGATTTCATTCTCCAGCTAATATCATTTAATCAATATTTTGAAATTTGCATGAGAGGACAGATTTTGGTAAAAATGCAAATCTATATCTTTTTAGACAAGACTTCCTAGCTAGCAAAAATTAAAATGCATTTACTTTTCTCCTTGGCTGGGTCATTCGAAACTTCTAGAAATGTTTTTTCTTTTTAATAGAAGTTTGGTAGTAATTTTTAGTTAGTTTTATTGGAGATAATGAGAAGATTAAAAAAGGGCAAAGCAGAACAACCACTCCAGTGCAGTAGCAACAGCCAATCAGAAACATGGGAGTTTAAACTGTTTTATTTTTTGAGAACAAACTTGAAAGCAGCAGCTTTGTAATTTTTCTATTTGGTGTAGATCTTGTAAGCATTGGTATATGAATATAAATAGAAAAGAAATTTGGGCAAATTTTGTGTTTAAATTTCATTGCACTGTTTCCTTTTAATGCTCTATTTTTCTTTTCATGTCCTCTGCCTCATCATTCACGTGGTATCAGAGCCAAAGGTCATAAGATGAAGGTTGTTTGAGTTGAAGTTTTTTTTTTAAATTTCAAGGAGTTTGAAGATTTACATAGCCAACAATGGCAAGCACAAGCACAAGCTTGACAAACCCATAGATTCCACAATTTAATGGCAAGAACTATGACTACTGGGCAGTCACAATGAAGACATTGTTTTGTGCTCAAGATTTATGAGAATTTGTTGAGAATGGCTACCCAGAACCAATAGATACAACAACATATAATGCATTGTCTCAAGCAGATAAAGACTTATTGAAGGAAAATAGAAAGAAAGATTCAAAAGCCCTCTTCTTAATCTTCCAAGGAGTCAATGAAAACATTTCTCCAAGGATTCAAAGTGCAACAAAATCCAAACAAGCTTGGGATATTCTGCATATAGCATACCAAGGAATGGAAAAAGTAAAGACAACAAAACTACAAATGTTGAGAAGAGACTTTGAGACCATAGTAATGAAGGAGACTGAATCAATAGACTCATTTTTTACACAAATTATTGGACTGGTTAATCAAATCAGATCTCATGGTGAGGCACTTGAAGAAAGAAGAGTAGTTGAGAAGATATTGAGAAGCCTACCTGCAAGGTTTATGCCAATTGTTGTAGCCATTGAAGAGACTAAGAATCTCTCTCAATTTTCAGTGGATGAATTATAGGCATCACTCATTTCACATGACCACAGGCTGAGTATAACAACAAATTCATCATTGGAGCATACCTTCAAAACACAAGCTACAATTAGCTATGGTAGAGGCAAAGGAAGGTCAAACTCAAGAGGAAGAGGAAGAAATTCATATAGAGGTGGAAGAAGTAGCCCATCAAACTCGGGTGGGAGAAGTAACCCATCAACTTCAAGTGGAAGAGGTAGCAACCAAAATTTCAATCATAATCAGCCCCAAGGTCAAAGGTATGCTAAGTCACAAGTCCAATGTCATTATTGCAAAAAATATGGACATTATTTGAATGAATGTAGAAAGAAACAATATGACAATAGGCAACAAAATGCAAATTTTACAAAAGAAAATGAAAATCAGGGCAGTATGTTTTTAGCCTGTAATGTTGCATAGGAACCACAATAGGATGTATGGTTTTTAGATTCAGAATGCAATAATCATATGACTGGAAATGTAGAGCTATTTTCTAGTTTGGATAAGAATATAAAATTAGATGTCACATTAGGAAATGATAACAAAGTTTCAATAATGGGGAAAGGAAAAATTAATATTCTAACTAAGGAGAGGAAAAAAGGTTCATTTCAGATGTGTATTTTGTCACTGGATTAAAACACAATTTGATGAGCGGGCATCTTATTCAAAAGGGATATAGAGTATTTTTCAAAAATGAAGAATGCACAATCTTAGATAAGTACCCCAACAATCAACTTATTGCAAAATTAAAAATGGCAAATAATAGAATGTTTCCCCTTAGGATACAACCAGATTTGAAGGCAGAATTTTCTCAAACACAACAACCAGTAGACAAAGGAAAATGTGCAGCAGTCACCCAAATAATATTTCAAGCTGAAATTAACGATGAAAATTGGTTATGGCATTTGAGATTTGGACACTTAAACTTTGAAGGCTTAAATCTATTACATAGAAAGAACATGGTAAGGGGATTGCCACTCATAGAGAAACCAATAAGATTATGTGAAGGTTGCATTCTAGGAAAACATCATAGGGAATCATTCCTAATAGGAAAGTCAATGAGGGCAGTAGCACCATTAGAGATTGTCCACTTAGACTTATGTGGTCCTATGCAAACATCATCAATTGGTGGAAGATATTATTTCATGACTTTCATTGACGACTATACCAGTAAAACTTGGGTCTTCTTCTTGAAACATAAGGATGAACCATTTGATTACTTTTTCCAATTCAAGGCCCTTGTGGAGAAGCAAAGTGGATATTATATCAAAGCATTAAGAACGGATAGAGGTGGTGAGTATATCTCAAATGAATTCCTAAGATTTTGTAAGGATAATGGTATTCACAAACAATTTACTACAAGGTACAGACCTCAACAAAATGGTGTACCTGAAAGAAAAAATAGAATGATTATGGAAATGGCAAGGAGCGTGCTAAAAGAAAAACATTTGTCAAATGATTACTGGGTTGAAGCTGTCTCATGTGCAGTCTATATAATAAATAGATGTCCAACCAAGAGTCTAAAGAATATGATTCTTGAAGAAGCATGGAGTGGAAAAAAACAAAATGTTGCTCACATGAGAGTGTTTGGTTGCATGGCATATGCGCATGTCCCAAATAAATTAAGAAATAAGTTGGATAGAAAAGGAGAAAGATGTTTATTCGTGGGATATAGCAAAGAATCAAAGGCATATAAACTATACAATCCAATAACTAAGAGGGTAATAATCAACAAAGATGTGCAGTTTATTGAAAAGGAAGCATGGGATGGCACCTTAGAGTAAATAGTTAATGTAACAACAAGCATGCAACAAGAAAATGGAGAAGAAATTATACCAAAAGATATTCCTCCAAATGTGACTCCTCCCACTCCCATTCAAAGTCAGCAAAGTGGTCCTCAAATGACACCGTCATCAAGTACAAGGACATCCTCACATATTCAAGAAAGCATCCCTTCAAGTAGACAACAAACACCAACAACAATAGGAACTCATAGTGCAGAGCCATCAAGTCCGCATTCGATAAGTTCAAATTTAAGTGACACGTCAAATCCAATATTGGCAAGCATGAGAAGACAAAAATTCAGAAGTTTAAGAGATATTTATGACCAAAATGAAGGTGAGAATAACATAGGTCTGAATTCTCTTTTTGCATTATATTCACATGTTGATGATCCCATTCATTTGAAGATGCAATTAAGGATGAAAAGTGGATAAAAGCAATGGATGAAGAAATAAATGCAATAGAAAATAATGAAACTTGGGAGTTAGTGAGTATTCCAAAAGGAAAAGAAGTTATAGGTGTAAAGTGGGTGTATAAGACAAAATGCAATGTGGAAGGAAGGATTTAAAAGCATAAAGCGAGATTGGTTGTCAAGGGATACAAACAACAACCAGGTAGAGACTATGATGAAACTTATGCTCTCGTTGCAAGGATGGAAACAATAAGGGCAGTCTTGGCTATAGCAGCTCAACATAAATGGAAGGTATATCAAATGGACGTAAAGTTAGCATTTTTAAATGGAGTATTAAAAGAGGAGGTGTATATAGAATAGCCACCTGGATTTGAGGTTCAAGGACAAGAAGACAAAGTGTATAAGCTGAAAAAGGCACTTTATGGTTTGAAGCAAGCACCACGGGCATGGTATAGCAGAATTGACACATATTTCTTGAGCAATAATTTTAGCAAAAGTGATGGTGAGCCTACTCTCTACATCAAGGAAGGTGATGGTAAGATCTTAATTGTTTTTTTGTATGTAGATGACCTAATATTCACAGGGAATGATGATATTCTCGTTGCTGATTTCAAAGAAACAATGAAAAGTGAATTTGAGATGACTGATCTAGGGTTGTTAAGATACTTTCTAGGAATAGAAGTGCATCAAAAGAAGAATGGTATTTTTATTTGTCAATCAAAGTATGTAGATCAGATCTTGAAGAGGTTTAAAATGCAAAATAGCAAGTCTGCTCCAACAACAACAACCACATGTCTTAAATTGAGTAAGGATGATTGCAGCAATAATATCAATCCAAACCTTTACAAAAGCATGGTTGGAAGTTTAATGTATTTAACTGCAACAAGAACTGATATAATGTATGCAGTGAGTTTAATTTCAAGGTTTATGGAGACCCCAAAGGAGACACACTGGTTGGCAGCCAAATGAATAATGAGATATGTTAATGGAACAAAGGCATATGGAATTTCATATGGTGCAACAAATCATTTCAAGTTAGTTGGCTACACAAACAGCGATTGGGCAGGCAGTTTAGATGATAGAAAAAGCACATCAGATTATGCATTTTATTTGGATTCGGGAGTCATTTCTTGGGCTTTCAAGAAACAACCAATTGTTTCACTTTCTACAACTGAATCTGAGTATATAGCAGCAACAGGGGCAGCATGCCAAGCCATATGGATGAGAAGGATATTAAAAGATTTAAGACATGAACAAAAGGGGGCAACTACAATATTTTGTGATAACAACTCAGCAATTGCAGTATCGAAGAACACAATTTTTCATAAAAGAAGCAAACATATTGATACAAGGTATCATTTTATAAGGGAACTAATCAATGATGGTGAAGTTATTTTGGAGCATTGCAGGTCTGAAGAACAGTATGCTGATATTTTAACGAAGGCATTGGCAAGAGATAGTTTTGTTCATCAAAGAGACAACTTGGGCATCATGGATGGCAGCAATTGTGATTAAGGGGGGCTGTTGGAAAACTAATCCCAACTGCCTCATTTATTTCTGCCACCGTAAATCCTCATTTTTGGCCACCTAACATATCTTGCAAATATTCTCACATGTGTGAGATTTCATTCTCCAACTAATATCATTTAATCAATATTTTGAAATTTGCATGAGAGGACAGATTTTGGTAAAAATGCAAATCTATATCTTCTTAGATAAGACTTCCTAGCTAGCAAAAATTAAAATGCATTTACTTTTCTCCTTGGTTGGGTCATACGAAACTTCTAGAAATGTTTTTTTTTTTAATAGAAGTTTGGTAGTCATTTTTAGTTAGTTTTATTGGAGATAATGAGAAGATTAAAAAAGGGCAGAGCAGAATAGCCACTCCAGTGCAGTAGCAACAGCCGGGGAGTTTATATTGTTTTATTTTTTGAGAACAAACTTGAAAGCAGCAGCTTTGTAAATTTTCTATTTGGTGTAGATCTTGTAAGAATTGGTATATGAATATAAATAGAAAAGAAATTTGGGCAAATTCTGTGTTTAAATTTCATTGCACTGTTTCCTTTTAATGCTCTGTTTTTCTTTTCATGTCCTTTGCCTCATCCTTCATCTAAATAATGTTACCGATCAAGGATATAAAAGGGGATTGATCCCACTTCCTAAAGGGGGGGCAATCCATTGAAAAATCAGATCAGAATTGTTCTTAAGTTCCGGGCAATAATATCATTGTTCTTGATGAAATGAATGAGAATTGTATTGAACATACTAAGCAGTTAGATGGGGGAAGTTCTCATTCCAGTTTAGAAGAGCTCAGGTTGAGCAAGTTCATGGATACATAATAATATATAGCCGAGTTGGTACCATCAACATTCACCAAGCAGAATTATATCTAAGTTGATCCCATCAGTATTGCACCATAATAATCATTGTTGCAAGTAGATACGCTCATGTCAGAGACAACAACATATCACTATGAGTGATATAGACATACACCTTTGTAGATAAATAGACAAAGATTTACATCAAGTGCATTCAGAAAAACGATAAAGATCTCCTATGCATATTCATCAATTTTCCATATTTGAGATAGAAAGATAAGTCTTATCTCTTGAACTAATTCTTAGAATTTTAAATCAAATATTATAATGAAATGTCCTCATAATTGATAAAATTATATTCATAAATGTATTTCAACTCTCACATTAAATTTAAATTGTTGTCTCAAGACTAAATAGAGGCAAATCCTGAACGTGGACATTACAGTTGTGTGTTAGGGTTTTGGTTTTGAACCTATGGGCCTTGGTTTTTTTTGTATTCTTAGCTAAACACCACTCTTCTAATACTTGGTTTGGGATTGTGTTTTGGGCATTTTTATTGTTGTACTCCACCAACCTACCTGACCAATGCATGCCTTTGTTATTACAACATTCTTACCTTGGTTTAGGCTTGTTTTATCTATTTAACAAGTAGGGTGTCAAACCTACATTTCATGCCTCAAGTCGAGTTTGATGACCTTTGTGTAGTTGGTTAATGATCGATTAATTTCTTATGATTTTTAGCGATGTCATGATGATGCCCTAAATGGTGATTGGAGATATCACTAGCCTTGACCAACCCCAAACATTTTTAAGACTAAGTTTATGGCCATCAATCCCATTGGGGATCGGGGATGTTCCATCTCTAGTACTTACTATGGGGTCATGGATGCAGCACCCCTAACACCCAAGCTTTTAACTATAGTCCACCAAAAGTGGAAGGGATCAGGAGTGTTAATATCCTTTACTTCAATAATACCCAATGTATAGAGGATCCAAGATAGCAATACCCATGACCCCCAATCCATTTGCTCACTCAAAGTTAAGCGGGGATCATGGGTAGAAATACCCTTTACCCTCGAAGGCTTCAAATTTAATTCAATGCAATGATTGGGGGTGTTGCTACCCCAAACCCTCAAAAAATATAAATTTTAAAAATAAGCTAAGGCATAAAGCTAGATTTCTTTAATTTTTAACTACTTTGTTAATTATTTTCTTCCTTTCTACAAGAAGAATTCATCAAGTTTCTTAATTCAATAAAGCTCCTAATTTAAGTTATTTTGAATGCAAAGTTGGTGATGTCTCAGCTAAGAGTGGTACCAATGAAGTATAAATTAATGGATACCTCCCTCCCATGAATTCACACTCATTAGACCAAGATATTATAGACACCAACATAAGCCATGTAGACCTTAGAGAGTTCCTACAAAGGATGACTAGATTGGATAGAAGGTCTAGTTGGGTTACATCATTGATATGTTTTAGATTGGTATAGGCAACTTGATTTCCTACGTGACTATAATATTCAAACCTAATTTTATCTTGTGGAACAAAGTGTAATTTAGAAGAGGAAAGAGTTTATAGTCTCTTAGGAGATTTCATCTTGGATGTTTCTTCTAATTCCATTGAAGATACATTCTATATTAAGACACATGATACATAAGCCAAGGTGACACTCCCCCAAGGGAAAAAATACTATGAATATAAAGTACGTATCATGGCTTACATCAATGTAAATGAGTTAGAAGAGTCCAAGTAGTTGAATTAGCTTGATAAGATAAAGATTATCCATAGAGCATGTTTGCATATTGATGCCAAAGATTATGTCACTCTTCTTAGCAAGGTGTCAAGACTTTTAGATGGCAAAGTCCTTTAGCCTTGGATGTGTTTTTTTGATAAAACTATCCTCACAAGAAAATAATTGATGGAATGGGGAAGTGACCACTGATAACCTTGATGAGAAGTTTTTATGTGTAAGACAGACCATAAATTTTACATGACTTCATTTGTAGTATATTTTATTGCTTCTTAAGCCAAATATCTAGGACTAAGGAAAGAAGGATCTCTTATAGATCCAAAGACACATATTTACAATCATTATCCTTAGTTGCAACTAGAAATAAATAGAAAAAACCACTACATTGTTAATGATTTCTTTGTATTTGCCATAATAAGAAACCTGGAAGGAGATTTCAAAAAGATACTATTACCAGAGCTTGTAAGGAGGATTCATTGGTTTGGAAGTTACTTCATTTATTTTAAAACTTTTACTTACATTCATATTGCAAGGTACACAATTGCTCCACATAACTTACCCCAATATCCATGTGATAAGTTGGTTGTTTTGGAATTATGTATACAAATTGAAAATGCACACAAATTGGTAAAAAGTAAGCATAAGTCATGTTTTAATAGCCTATAAGAGTACAACCACACTCATGTTTAGAAATGAAAGTAACTAAAAGTGTAGATGTAGACTTTCCTAAATTCTTCTTCAAGTAGTTGAAGATAGATGCAACAATCTTGATTCTATTGGTTCCTTAAGTAAGATAATGGGCTCTTATTTCAAACATGTGCTAGTTATTGAAGACCATTGGGCCAATTGTATTGCTGATCATGAGGTAAGAATTAAATATTATTGCATATTGGATCTTGATTTAGTATCTCGAGTAGAGTAATTATGGGTGTCTGATGAAGTGAGAATAAATTGTACCTAGGAAAGTGGACTCTATAAATTCATAGAGTGGTGTGATTTATAGAATGCTTTGCCATAAAAATTCAACCTCCTTGTAGACACAACACCTAAAGGCACTCCTACTATATCTCACCCTAAATTTTAGGAAATCCCATTTCTACTAGCATCCACCCTGTCCTTCAACAATGTTTAAATATAGTATAACAGTAAGTCTAAGAATGGTCCTAACTTATCATTCTAAATTAGGACCAATGTCCAATCTTAGCTTGCTATTAAGGTCTAAATGATGCAAAGATCCCAACACCAATTTTTTAAGACTTCCCATGAAAAGAGGCTCTATATACACAAAGATTGATGTATTCTAAAGATTGATTGGCCACAAAACTTCCATTCATACAAATTATCCTACTGGTCATGATCCTAAACTTGAAGAAACTTCATTTCTGGTACCATCCACCCTCTCCTATAAAATAGTTGAATCTAGAATGAGAGTAAATGTGAAATGATCCTAATTTTACATACCTAGTCAAGCAAATCGTCCCGTGTTGGGATTTTGTGAACCTTAAAAGATGCACAAAACTTGTTACCAAACTTTACGACATACCATGAAAGGAGTCATTATCACCTATACATCCCTGCACTGATCAAAAAACATACACCACATGGCATTATCTTACTGTTTCCCTCCATAAGTCTGAAAAAACCCGATTATCCACATGTACTTCTATGAGAAGAGAGTTTATAATATTCATATTCACAATGCAAATCCAGATTTCATTGAGCTAGATGATATGAAGGTGTGAATTGGTGAAATTAGTATTTTCACCATGGGATGTAATGAAAACTACTAATTTCAACTTGGTCACTTCACATTAGAAGGATGTTGATATACAATGGATCTAGTCACAAACCAGTGAGTGTTAGGATTGAGAATTCCTATTGGATTTGGTTTTAGGAGGTGAATTGATTTAACCCTCTTTTAAGTTGAATAGTTGAAATTAGGGTAAATGTGCTGAAATGAAGGTAAAAATATGGAAACAATGAGCTACAATTGTTAGACCGAGCCACAAACCTGATTTGAAGAATATAAGATTATTCAGACTTGCTCCTTGAAGGAGATCCTAAAATTTTAGAACCATGGTGTTGGTCACCCTAGTCCTCCAAACTTTTTGCACTCCAAAGGAGGATTGATCTGTCATTATAGATAGTGCTTATTTTAAAGATTGTAGCCCCGCACCTACTTCCTACACATAGAAAGAAGGGGAAATAGGTTGGGAGTAGGAGTTTACCTAAGTCAAACCCCGATTTAGGAATTAACCTTGAATAAAATATAACAAATACTAAAATAAATTGATGGATGTATATACCTTAGATCTGCAATGGTTGATAATGATTCTTTGCTCATTGAATATAATCACATGTGTTGTATGAAATGGAATGAACAAGACAAAACCTTAATAACACACACACGCTTACATATGAATGATGTAATCTTTCTCCAAAATGGATGAATGAAGAATATACAACCTTGAATACCTATAGAAGTGCTTGATGATGAATGCTTCAATGCTCGATTGATAGATTGCTTGAATACATATTGTCTGGATGCATTGTGATTCTCTATGATGATGAAATGAGAGGGGTAGAACTTTTATACTTCCCCGTCGAAAAAAAAATTAAATTTCCAATATAAGACGACATGGAGATCACATTCCCGCTAGCTCATTTTGATCGTTAAGGAGTCCAAATTAAGGTCCCAATTCAAAGGACCAAGACACCATTTTCTAGTCCCATTGAGGACCAGGGAACCACACCCTAGTCCTACCCCATTTAAAGGCTAGAGCCAAGAGGCCATGTGATGTGCAAAGAGGAAATGAGGCTATATTGGAATGGTATGGGAAAAATTAGGTCCTAGTGCATCTTTGGGACATGAACACTAAGATAAGGACCCAAATGTAGATCAAATTGTAAGGGAGTACAATTTAGGATTCTACATTTATCTGCCACTTTAGTGGGAGTATGAGCCTATGCAAATAATTGTGGTAGGGTAGATGAATGAGAGATGAAGAAGAGGAGAAATGAGGAGCATAATCACAAGGAGTATAAGAAATCACTAATTTTGAGGGATCAATCCCTAAATATTAGGATCATAACTCACTCAAATGTATGTAAGGGCACAAAAAACAAGATAAAAATAAAAATACAAAGAAAAAAAGACAAACAAAGGTAAAACATAATAAATGCAAAAGCTAAAGACTAGAAATAAGACGTCAAGTCAACTAGTCAAAGAGAACTCAATATCAAAATATCTCAACCACTAATATCATTCTTGAGAAATGTCATCTCAAGAACAAAATCAACCCCATAAAAGAGAAAAGAATACATCATCCATGAACTACATATAGCTAAGCTATGAGCTCATGAGAAGAGAAGAGAAAAGCATGGATACACACTAGATTTGTATTACTAGGTCATCCATGAGAAGAATGATGAGAAAAAACATATATACCTACCTCTAGAGGTGTTTTTCTAGGTGATCCATGATGGGGAGGACAATATGAATAGTCTAGCTATGTTTCGCTAGTTCCAATCATCCTCATGCATGTGGGCAAGGTGATGTTTGGTTTCAAGTATATAGCACCCTATATAAGAGTTTGTTTCCTCTTATTTTGAGCATGCATCAACTTGTTTAAGACATATAATGCAAATGCAAATGCCAAGGGATGACTGTTTGGCTTCAAGAATATCTCGTATAAGAGTTTTTTTTCTCTAGTTTTAGTGATGTATAGCCACATCTACCACATATATCATCTTGAATAATAGTTTGTTTTCTCTGGTTCTGAGTTTTAACACCTTTTTTAAGACAAGCAAAGATGTGGTACAATAGGATACAAAGGGAGTGATATTGGTCCCCCCCTTAAGATGTCAACATAGTGTTGAAGGTGGGTATCATTGTTCTTTAGGTTCCTTAAGAAATCAACATAGGGATATGTTGACATCTTAAGGAAGCTAAAGAACAAGGATACCCACTTTCAACACCAAGGAGATTTCATTTATGCAACAATGTCATAAATTCAAGCTAAATAGGGAGTAATATTCAAGCAAGGATAAGATAGTTGAAAAATTGATATCTCACAAAAAGTGTAAGGAGGATCCTTGGAGGAGAAGAGATATTTTCTAGAAAAACATCTACCTCCAGGAGGATGTTTTTGAACAAACATAACATCTTCTACCCAAAGATAAGAAAGGAGAATAATAATACATATCTTCCTCCAATTACTAGGTGAAAGAGATTCTTGATGATGGATGACACACCTTAGACCCAAAGAGGAGGGGTAAGTTTATGGTAGATGTACATTTCCAAGTGAGGAAGAGGTTGTAGGAAAGGACATACACCTTTTGTATATAAGAGAGAATCCTTGATCAAGCAACAACTTCACACAAGGAATGACATCAAGTCATAAACAAACACCACTCCACAAAAGGACAAGTATATCCTTAGAGAGGATAAGAGAGAGATATTGTTGCCCCCCAAGCATAAGGACAATTAGAGGGATTAGAAAACCTCTAAGGAGAGATTAGACATAAAAAAATGCACAATATACTCACATGATTAAATATCCAATGCAAGAAAAGACATCAATATATGTAAAATACAACTCTACAGGAGGTGTAATCTTCAAAAAGAGAAAGAGAGAGAATTGGAAGGAAGGTCACATACTCCACTTGAGGAGAGATTAATCATAAAATGCATACCATTTCATGGAAGAAATGATATCAAAACATGAAAAATGCAACCCCTAAAGGGAATAGTAAAACTTTAGATATAGAAAGAGAATAGAGATAAAGATGAATAGTGAACCATGTTGCTGCCCTAATATGTTTAATATTGAAAAAAAAGCATCACCTCTTATTAAAAATTGACACCAATTAAGTTAACTACTTGTGCCATAGGGTGAGGAGCAACATGAAGGGTGGAAAGAGTGCTAAGGGACTACCTTTTCACCAAGAAAGAGAGCAAGATCAGTTGAAAGACATATACGAGAATAATCATATTGTTCTTGAACAAATTCCTTAAATGATTTACAATTTCCAAGAGAGTGAGAACCACCATGATGAAAAATAAAATGCTCACTACCCTCCTTATTCTTATTTCTTAACTTTACAAAAGGTATCAATATTCTTGTCATACTTCAATCTCCAAAAGATTCTAGTTGCTAGTAGTTATTGATCATCAATAGGTGTAGATATAGTCTTTTGAGGTTTAGGAAAATGATTGTTAGAAGAAGGAGGATTGCCATCAGTGATTTTAATAGTTCCATTATCAAATATTTTTTGCATACTTCTTTGAAAATTTGGACAATCATTAGATGGCGATCACGAATTTGATAAAATGAGCAAAAAGGAGCTTTAGAAGAACGATAAGTCTTATGCCTTGCAAGATAATTCTTAAAGTCCCGAATCCTAAGGGGTTCATCCATAAGAGAATCATGAAAATGTACTAGACCTTTGGTATTAATTTTTGTAGGAGGGTTTATAGGGACTCTAATTCCTTGTTCAAATTTTCCAAGTCCTTGTCCACTAAAACCTTATTTTTATAGTATTTTATAGCCACTCCTATAGGAATTTCTTAATTGAGAAGGGGGAGGAACATTATACTAGATCTATTTGAAATTTATAGTGTAAGTGTGTTTGGAAGGAACAAAGGGACTAGTAGATGAAGATGGAATATCTTGTGAAGGAATATTTCCCTTTCTATCATCATGCATATCTTCTTTGGTTTGTTGGGAAGGAAGATCATTATCCTATAAGGAATCATGTTTTATTAATGTTACGTGAAAAGATAGATCATGATTGAAATGCATAACATCATCTTCTTTACAAATGTTTTGATGACTAAGATAGACTCTAGGAGAATAAGTAGGATCTAAAGATTATGAAACACCAATATCTTGATCTTGCCCCCCTTGCGCTTGCTTTGATTCTCTCTATCTATTCTTCTTGATTGCATATTTAGCTCCTAAACTATCACTTGCACATAAAAAGAGAAAAAAGATGTCAAGAATAGGGGTTTTCCTAAGACAAATTTAGATTTAGAATTACCCTTGAACTAAGTTGAAATACAAAAGTAAAATGTTGATTGATATACCTCAGATCTATTATAAATTAACTTAGGTTAATGATGCAATTCTCTTTGAATATGATCACAATTATTGATGCAATGATATAACATGACAAGAAAAGATATGAATGACCCAATAAAACATACATGCTTGCATGAAGATTGATGTAATATGATGCTCCACATTGTGTATATTTTAAAGAATGATTGAAGGATATGTTGGAATGAAATGGTGTCTTGATGCTCTATGAATGCTTGATGATGGATTCTTGTGAATTGATATGAATGAATGGGCATCAAAATAAATTAGAAGAATGTTCTTATATAGGATCTTTTTAAGGTATTTCCCTAATTAGGACAACCTCCAAAGGTCAAATTGAGATACCATGATCTAAAACCAAAGGGTCAAAAACATGCACCAACCTATTCAAATTTGGTCTTGGTTTGAGAGGACAATGGTGTTGTAGGAGACACTATCTAAGACTAGGGTGCCTCGGGTGTCACTATCTAGGGAAAGGGTTCCCCAAGAACCATTATCAAACCAAAAGATAGTGAATAGGATATAGAGGGTGTGCACATAGCCGAAGATAGAGGTTTGAATCATTGTGTGAGTAGATGACATCAATTTCAAGGTAAAAGTCCAAAAATAGTCTTGGATGAGAGCAAAAATTGGACATACTAAGAAAAGGGCACAAAAAGTGGTGTAAATTATATAGGGTTACAATTAATGATTTTTCAATGAATTTATAATAGTAGTTAATAAATAATAACATCAACCTAAGATAAAAATAATGGGGCACAAATCAACAACATAAAAATATCGTATAACATAGGATCTACATGGAGAAACCCTTGCAAGAAAACCTCACAAAGAAGAGAAAATGAGTATGAATTATCAAAAAATAAATGTGATTTAAATACATCATTTTTCACTCTCCCCTTCACCTCCAACATGGAAGAACCTAGGTACCTATGTGCAACCTGCTTATGCCTCCCCCTATCCTTATTCCTACAAAGTAACTCTACATCCAGATGTTCCTCTTTATTTTCTACATCCAAAGAGTTGTTTATATACAGGAAAAAAAGCTCCAAAACCACCAAACAAGGCATCCAAAAATGGATTTTTATTTCAAAAATTCCCTAACCCTTTCTTTAACTTCAAAAGAGTTGAAAGGATGTAAATTTTGAGTCCAATGATTTCCCTCCAACTTGAGCATTGAAACGTGGACGATAAATATTATAACCAATACAATAATGCCAAAATATTAAGAGACACTTGTTGACTCTTCTAAGTTCCCACTTGGAGAATCCTAATGGTTGCTCATTTTTCCACTTCTTATATCATTAATTATCCTATTCTAGGTGATGATATGTTGAGAAAATAATATTAAATAATGGTATTGACAACCCATATTTACTAGTGCTAGTGGAACCCATAACCCCTTACAAATGTATTATAAAAAGAGTGACAATAAATATTGTAAATTATTTTCCCAATACACCCTAATTTCCTTAAGACAGTTTCTAAGGATATTGGAACAATGTCATAAGATATAAAAGGTAGATGGCATCTTAATTCTAACAATTTCATCATCACTATTGGATCTGAAGAGGGGAAAAGACTTTTGAGGTGGATTAAGGTGGATTAGATAACAAATATGCAAATCAAACATATAATCACATGAAATCCAAAAACATAATTTGAAATGCTCAAAACAAGGATAAATTGCATATACCTCACAAACCAATACCTTCTCCTTTGGATGGAGCTTGATGAAGTGAAGCGCCCTTGGATGATACTCCACTTGATGTGCTCCTATTGCTTGCTTGATGTGGATGGCTCTCCAATGTTGTGCATGATATGAAATGGATTTTAGGAGGATGATATGGATAAAATGGTTAAGTGTGGATGAGATATGATTTGGACATGAGAAGGTTGCTAACATGATTTCCTAGGCTCAAAAGGGTAGCATAAGATTACTGAACTTGGAGATTTTGAATGAAGGGATGGAGTCCTCAATTTATAAGAGGAGGAGAGGAAGAATGGATGGCTAGGATGGATCCAAGATGAAGGGCTAGGATTTCTTGTGAGCTCACACAAGGTCCAAGAGAGGATGAGGAGACCAAGAGATATGTCTTAAAGGAATTTCTTGTCTCCACACTACACAAGGTGCATTGGGAAGACTCCCAAGGTACCTTGAGAAGAGAAAGGTGCATTGGGAAGACTTCCCAATGTGCCTTGAGAGGAGCAAGGTGCATTGGGAAGACTTCCCAATGTGCCTTGAGAGGAGCAAGGGATGTGACATTCCTTGAAGAATGGAGAGGAGGAATTAAAAATTCTCTTAAAAAGGATAATCATGGGGATTGGAGGAATAATAAGGAATTAAAAATTCCTTGGGAGAGGGGGTGCCTAGAGGAATGTGAGATTTTGAAAATCTCACATTCACCTATGAAAAGAGCATTTAAAGCTAGTGGTTGGATGGAAGGGACAAGGGGTTGACTTTGTGACTAATCATGATGATTAGTCACTAACAACTCATTAGGAGGGAGATTAGAGGAAATGTTAGGTGGGATTACGATTTGTAGGAGGCTTTGACTAGGAGAGAGAATGAGTGGAGGGAATTAAAAATTAGAAGAATAAGGTTAAGTGAGTTTAGGGAGTTTCTAGAAGAATTTATTAGGTTAATGATGAATTAAGGAGATGATTTGTAGGAATCATGTAGGTTAACTAATTAATTGAAATTAATTAGCCAAGAGGAAGATTTGTGAGGATTTAATTTTTTTAGAAGAATAAAGAAAGGGATTGATTTATTAAATAAATCAGTCACATACTATACTGACAATATTAATTATATTTAATTAATATTGAGGAGAATTTGAATTAACATAATTAATTAATTAATTATGTTAGGAATTAAAAATAATTAAAATAATTATTTTTAAGTGTCTACATTTTCCCCCTCTTTGAAGTGAGGTGTGATGACGCGTTGATTCAAAGAATAATCTTATTTTTTGATGATGATATTGATTTGATAGGATGCCCTAGCTCTTGATTGCTAAATTCTGGTATGATGATGCCCCCCCTCGGGAGATCAATTAAGATTATTGATCTTTGGAGTTTTGCGAGATTGATATCCTGATAGATTTGGTTTGATTCTACAACTATGGTTTGATGAAAATGCAAGTTCTTCGATTATCTTGATTGCTTAGGTTGGTAAGATTGAAAAATCTTGATCGATTCGATTGATAAGATCTAGATTCAGTCTGGTTTCAAGAAGGATTCATCTTGTATAAGACAAAGATTATCAAAGCATCTAGTTTCAGGAAGGATTCATCATGTATAAGACATGATTGATCACAACGTCTGGTTTCAGGAAGGATTCATCCTGTATAAGACATGATTAGAGTGTCTAGTTTCAGGAAGGATACATCCTGTATAAGACATGTTTGATCACAATGTCTGGTTTCAGCAAGGATTCATCTTGTATAAGACATGATCAGAGCATTTGGTTTTACAAAGGATAGATCCTATATAAGACATGATTGATCACAACGTCTGGTTTCAGGAAGGATTCATCCTGTATAAGACATGATCAGAGTGCCTGGTTTTAGGAAGGATACATCCTGTATAAGACATGAATAGGAATCAGATCATCTGGTTTCAGGAAGGCTACATTCTATATAAGATGAAGATGATCAAAGCGTCTGGTTTCAGGAAGGATTCATCCTGTATAAGACATGATTGATCACAATGTCTGGTTTCAGGAAGGATTCATCCTGTATAAGACATGATCAGAGCGTCTGGTTTCAGGAAGGATATATCCTGTATAAGACATGAATCAGAATCAGATCGTCTAGTTTTAGGAAGGATACATCTTGTATAAGATGAAGATGATCAAAGTTTCTAGTTTCAGGAAGGATTCATCCTGTATAAGACATGATTGATCACAACATCTAGTTTCAGGAAGGATTCATCCTGTATAAGACATGATCAAAGCGTCTGGTTTCAGGAAGGATGCATCCTATATAAGACATGAATCAGAATCAGAATTAATTACGTGAGGAATTATTTTTAAGTGTCTACATTTTTGCAATGTGTAGAAGATAGAAGAAGAAAAGGATGCCCTAGCATAAAGCATGGGAGGTGTATGCCCCCTCGAGAATTTTATTTATTTATTTAATTTATTTTTTCGAAAAAAAGACCAAAAATTCTCAAAAATAGAGGAAGAAGAATTAGAGTGGAAGGGATAAATGAGGAAGAAATATGAAGCAGTCGTGAAGAATTTGGAAACAAGAATAGGAGATGTGAGATCGCAGAGGAAAATGGGCCCTCACGGGGGCCCATATAAGCCACAACGGGCCCAATGAGGGGTCATTGTTACACACAAGCCTTGGAGTTATTTAGAGCGAAGAAGAAGAGAAGGAGAGATGGACCGCATTCTAGTTCGTGATCATAGCGCTGAGAGGATCGAACATTTCGACCGACCGACAAGCTATGGACCACCGGTGAGTAGGTTTATCCCTCATTTGAAATTTTTGATTTTAGGTAATGTTTTAGGGCTAGAAATAGGGGTCAAGATTAGGTGAGACGCTTGCGCTAATCTCCATTTTAGTGCATGCGCTCCTAGAACAACATGAGTGCTCATGATTAGCGCACGCGCTCGCAAGGAGCTAGTTAGGATAGGGGAATTTGGGAGGGCTATGGGGGGACCGGCGCGAGTGCTCGTGCTTTAGCACAGGCGGTCGCGCTTTGATGTCGGCGCTCACACTTCAGCATGGGCGCCCAAGGGTTTACAACGAGGGCATTCATGTTGATGGGGTTGAAAGGGGAAAATAGAGGGAAGGGGGAGCTCTGTTGGTGCGAGCGCCTACAAAACAATGCGTGCATCATGGTTTTGGCGTGAGTGCTAGGTAAATCAGCGCATGCACCTGGGAAGGGGGGCATGCATTTTTTTGCTTAGATTTTTTGGTATGGGAGAAAGGTTATGGTTGGTTTCGGAGGTGAGGAGGGGGTTTTGAGGTGTGAAAGTAATGATTTGGTGTAATGGATGCAGTTGGAGAGGGGACCACTGGCGTCGAGGGAATATTGGCCAGCGACGATGAGTCTGTACCATGAGTTAGGCTGTGATGAGCTGGAGGTTCTAGATGCATTGGGATTAAATTATGTAGGTGAGTGGCCTAGGATACGGGTGCATACTACTATGATGATTGCATTAGTGGAGAGGTGGAATAGTTGGTATAACACCTTTCATTTACTGACTAGAGAGGCGACAGTGACGCTATTAGATGTTTGGAGGATCTTGAAGATCCTTGTTCGTGGCATGATCCCCGAGTATCAGTTGGATGCGGTCATTTTTTATCAGAGGGAGGTGTGTGAGTATGAGACGTCGTTGATGCTAGATATGAGCAGGATCCACTTGTGCCAAGTGATGGGTATCTGACAGATTCCTCAGTTGGTTCTAGTGATTTGTGGCTTTTTGAGTGGGCACATCCTACTGAATTTGGGTGGACACGGATTTCCTCTGGGGTGGAGCCGATGTGTTTACTTCATGGTGCATGATGGCATTCAGTATGCATGGGGCTTTGCGATGCTGGCCCAACTTTATCATGATATGCACGTGGTGACGTATAGAGAGTATGGTAGTTTGTCTGCGAGGGTTACACTATTACACATCTGGGCATGGGAGCATATTGCAATGACTCAACCACTGGGGGTTCAGGATAGGTGGCCACGACAACCTTTTGTGGACAGGTACAGGGGATTGTTGCACTACACACAGACAACGTCCATGTGGTTTTGGAGGAGGATCCTGGATGAGCTGGTGCAGTTCACATGGAGACCATTTTTGGGATGTGAGCAGTGGAGGGATGACTGGTAGCTTCACTAGGTGGGAGTGGAGATGTGGATTTTTGGGAGATCTCTATATATCATGGAGTACTATGTTCCATTCAGGGTGGCCCGACAGCTTGGGTAGGTATAGGATATAGTGGGGGATATTCCAGTGTATACCCAGATTACATAGGAGGTGAGGTATTGGGGGCCTACAGTGAGTCCCTTGGATGGGCAGACGAGCTTCCAGACAACTTTTCACATAGTCTAGGATGAGTGGATGGGAGCAGGGGAGGACCCAGGTATGACAGGTAGATACAGGAGCTGGTGGGAGGCGCACTTGCTAGTGCAGCTTACCATTCCTGGGGTTTTGGATCATGAGGAGTTGGAGCCGGGGGTTGATCACGTAGTGGGTGGTGAGGATGATGGCCCAAGAGAGAGAGTTGTGGTTCGTGCAGGGCGTGGCATGGGCGGACAATAGAGGAGAGTGTGGGTTGTGTGGAGGAGGGATCCAGAGGAGGGGGAGGGAGAGGGAGAGGATGCCCCAGTGGGAGAGGCTACGGAGGCCACAATTGGCGAGAGAGAGGAGGCTGCAGTTGGTGAGGGAGGGGAGGCCGTTCCTATGGATATCCCTGAAACACAGGCCGAGGAGAGGGGAGGAGTGTCCTAGGCTGATTTTGACCATGTTCAACAGGAGCGAGATACTTATAGAGCGAGGCTCCATTCAATTGAGGATGAGCTACAGGTAGAGAGGGCTCAGTGGGAGAGCATAGGGGTAGAGGTGGAGTGGTTGAGACAGGAGATAGCTAATCTAACATAGAGTCTCCACACTGCCAGGATAGAGGTGGATGCCTTGAGGGTGGAGGGGGAGGAGGCCCAGATAGGGACAGCCATAGCAGGACTACAGGATTTTCTTTGTTGGCAGGATGCTGAGCTAGAGGGATTATAGGTCAGCATGTAGAGGGCGGAGGCGGATGCGACACGACTGCGGGGGGAGAGGGATGCAGTTTGCTAGGCATTGGTTCCTGCAGGATTGGCGCAGATATTTTATGATAGTCTGCAGCAGTGGGAGAGGGCGGAGAGGTCAGCCCAAGAGGCACAGTATTATAGGGGGTTATATCATAGAGTAGTGCCTACAGGACAGCGAGCTACCTCATACACTGAGAGTGTGCGGTCTCAGAGGACCCATAGTCAGCGACCGACTTAGAGTCAGAAGACAGGGGGATCAGTGGGTTTTTGGCCACTAGCGGGGGGAGCAGGAGGATTAGGGGGGAGGTACAACAGAGGAGGGTGGAGAGATAGGAGGGGAGAGCTAGCTCCTTGTTCTGCTTGTGTATCATATTGTTGACCCTTTGGGTCAATCATTGTATCATGACGAACATATTTTCCTCTTTATATATATGTATACATGATTCGATTGGTGACAGATGATGTGTAACGTTTATTGTGATGGATTATTTTTGTTTTTCTTATGATGTCATATATGGATGCAATCATGGATGTGCTATGCTGGCCTATTTTGTGATGCAGAGTGGATGCTTATATATGTATGTTTATGATGTGTTGCTGACATAGTTTTTGGATGTAGGATGAGTGATTTTTTAAATCTTTATGCATAAATACACATGTGTGAATTATTTATGATGCATTCTAAATGTAATGCTATATGGATGAGTGTATCTTTTATTTATGTGATGCAATCTTATATGGTAAATGTTTTGTGGAAAATATGACTGTCTGAGAAATGCACTCTACCTGATATGAATGAATTAATAAAAAGAGGGAATATACCAATAATAACACAATGATCTTAGATAAAGGAATATGGAATAGATGGGAAGTGGGGCAAATTGAGAACTCCATGGGATTATTGAGTTTAGGATTTGATGGAATGATGGTGAGATTTTGTGCACAACAAATGTGGAGAGACAACCTAGTTTGATATTACCCTGAGTGATTTGCACCACTGATTATAGAAATCAGGATGCCACGAAAAACCCATGGTGTGGACTAACTCTCAAATAAATAGGAATTCCTTACACACAGCTATGCAAGTGTTAAGAAACACTGATACAAAGTTGTGGGTATGTGCAAGGAGACCCTCAAACACACCAATAACTCTTGTACATGAGAAGGTAAGTGTTTGATGAACACAAATACCAGGTCATCAGTTTGTACAAGAGAGATCCAAAACATGCACTGCTATGAAAATATGCCCCAGTATGCGCCTATCGTAACATACCTAGATATGGAAAAACCCAGGTAGTCATAAATAGTGGCAGTCGTAGGGCAAAAGATGCAAGTCTAAATGAGAAGATCCAACAAGATTTAACAAGTTAATTCTTCTATGACCAAATGATACCTCTTGCCAAGAGTAGGACTTAGGATGGTGAATTAGGTTGCCTAGCGAGGGAAGGAATCATCCCTAGGGAAAAGTGGATTTGTGGATTTAGGCAAGTGATTTAATGGTTTTGGAGAGTGACCTGCGAACTTGGGATTGTTTCTCAAGACTTCTTGAAGCTTACATAGAGGCATAAAAGCTCAGTTTAATGGGACATTCCTTGTTGATGACTCAGGCGAAGACTCACCATCATACTCATGTTTTATTGGGAGGCAGGAGAGAAGGAATGTTTCACACGGGTGGGCTGGATGGTGAATGATTTGTAGTATCGACATGATAGACAATGGATCTGGTTATTTACCTTGGAGCCTGCATGGAGGTTTTCACCAAGGTACTTGTCTAAAGCGCCACCAAGTTGTTTTCACTAATGGACGACTTTCTGAGGACTAGGCATAAAATCTTTTGAGGTGCATCATATTCATTGGATAATCCAAAGGATTGCCTTCAGGAGTAGCCAACTGATAAGCTCTTGATCCATATTTTGTTGTGATTACATATGGTCCAAGCCAATTAGGCTTGAACTTGCCTTTCTTTTCTCTTTCTTGTAGATTTTTCTGATTCTCCATGAGGACAAGATCACCAACTTGGAATTCCCGGGTTCTGACTCTTTTCTGATAACTCATATGCAAGCAGTTTTGATATACTCAGAGATGGTTCAAGGCCTTGAGGCGCCTTTCATCTAACAATTCTATCTCTTGTAAGCGGGCAATTTTGTATTCTTCCTCTGGTAGGATCTTTTGCAGTGATACCCTTAGAGAGGGGATTTTGATCTCAAGGGGAAGGATGGCTTTGGAGCCAAAGACCAGGGAATAAGGGGTGGTGCCTGTGGGGGTGCGGATGGAGGTACGGTAGGCCCACAAAGTGGGATGGAGTTGGAGGTGCCAATCATGGCCAGCTTTATTGATTGTCTTTTTGAGGATTTTGATTAGGGTTTTATTAGAAGCCTCAGCTTGGCCGTTGCCTTGGGGATAATATGGGGTGGAGAAGTGATGTTGGATGTTGAATTTTTGACAGGGTTCTTTGACATCCTGGTTTTTAAATTGTCTTCCATTATTTGTAATAATAACTTTTGGGATGCCATATCGACAGATTAGGTAGTTCAGGATAAATTTTGATATTTGTTTGCCAGCGGTAAAAGTAAGAGGGATAGCTTGTACCCATAATGTGAAATACTCGGTGGCAGTGATAATGAATTTATGTCTGTTGGAAGATGGAGGGTGAATTTTCCCAATGAGATCGAGCCCCCACTGTGAGAAGGGCCATGGTGTCATAAATGGTTGCAATTCTTATGACGGTGCATGAATCTTGTCGCCATGTTGCTGGCAAGGGATGCATTTCTTCACATAGTTGTATGCATCTACTTCCATTTTAGGCCAATAGTATCTTGTTCTCAAAATTTTTTTAGCCAATGTGATTCCACTTGAGTGTGCCCCACATATACCCTTGTGTACTTCACGTAATGCCCATTCCACTTCTTGTTTATCTAAACACCTTAGGAGGGAGCCATCAAAATGCCTTCTAAACAAGGTGTCTCCAAGGATGGTGTAACGAGCACATCAGTGAATGAATGTTTATTGTTCGGTTTTGGTGAGATGTGGGGGAATGGTGTTGTCTTTGAGGAAAGCGAAGGTTTCTTGGTACCAAGGGGACTCGGGACCAATGAGAGCACACACCATTTTCAGACTTCAGTTGGTCATATGCTGGTATAAACAATTGCTCAACCAAGAACTCACATTTCTAACTGTGTGCTGGCATTTGAAGGAGGGAGCCAATGGTGGCCATTGCATCTGCGGCCCTGTTGTTTGTTCGTGGGATTTGATCAAACTTGATTGTCGTGAAATGTTTCTTAAGATCTTCAACCATGGTATGGTAGGGAAGGAGTTTATCATCTTTTGTCTGGTATTCATCATTGACTTATTTTATGACGAGCTGGGAATTGCCATATACTTGTAATTCCTTTATTTTCTAGTGGATAGCCAAGCGCAAACCTGTGATGAGTGCTTTGTATTATGCTATATTATTGGTACATGCAAAGGCTATCTTGTATGATTTTGGGATGCCATCTCCTTGAGGTGTGACCAAAAATATTCCTGCCCCCGATCCATTTTGAGTGTAGGAGCCATCAAAATACAATCGCCATGTGGAGGATGTGGTAACAGTCATAATAAACTCATCTGGTAATTCTGTGAGAAGAGGATGGTCACCTAGAAGTGGAGCTTCAGCCAACTGATCTGTAATGACTTGTCCCTTGATTTCTTTTCTGTCCACATATTCAATGTCAAACTCTCTTAAGAGCATGACCCATTTAGCGGTTTTGCCAGTGAGAGTAACTTTGGACAAGCGATATTTAAGTGGATCGATTTTAGCAATTAGTTTTGTTTTGTTGTTTAGCATATAGTGTCAGAGTTTTTGTGTGCTAAACACCAATGCCAAGCATGCTCTTTCAATAGGGGTATAAGTGAGTTCATACCCTACCAGTGTTCGACTGATGTAGTAAATGGCATGTTCTTTCCCTTGGTCATTTGTCTGTGCCAATAATGCCCCCAATGCCACTGCAGTAGCACATACATACAAAATAAGGGGTTTTCCAAGAGCAGGAGGCATCAATATGGAAGGTGATGCTAGATATTCTTTTAGTTTCTTAAAGGCCTTTTGGAATAAGCAATCCCATTTGAATTTTGTGTCCTTGCGCAAGAGGTGTGCAAATGGATGGCACTTATTTGCTAGTTGTGAAATAAAATGTCTAACAGATTGGACTTTTCCCTGGAGATTGCGCAGTTGTCTGAGAGTTTTTGGTGGAGGCATTTCCATTATAGCTTTTACTTTTGTAGGATTGACCTCGATGCCTCTAAGGGAAACAATGAATCCTAATAGTTTTCCCGATGTGACTCCAGACACACACTTTTTTGGATTCAGGCGTAGTTTGTATTTTTCTAATCTTTCAAAGATCTGCTTTAGAATGGGGATGTGTTCTTGTCTTATCTTATCTTAGATTTTCCTAGTAGATAATCCACATAGTCCTCCATAATTTTGTGTAAGAGGTCATGAAAAATTGTTGTCATGGCACGTTGGTATGTAGCTCCAGCATTTTTGAGGCCAAAAGGCATGACCTGATAACAAAAAGTCCCCCATGGTGTTGTCAATGCATTTTTATGGTGATCCTTGTCTACAATCCTGATTTGGTTGTATCCAGAGAATCTATCCATAAGCGACAGCATCTCATGTCCTACTAGAAGGTCCACAATCATATCTATGTTTGGGAGCAAGAAATCATCTTCAGGACAAGCTCTATTTAGATCTCGGAAATCTATGCAAATGCGGATGCCCCCAACATGTTTGCCGACAGGTACAATGTTTGAGACCCATTCAGTGTAATCTATTGGTTTGATGAACTTTGCATCTACCATCTTTTGGAGTTTTGCCTTGACCAAGAGAGCACACTAATACATTTGGGGTCAAATTCCGACAGAGGTTTCCGACGGACAAGGAGCATTGTGTGAAAATTTGATTTTTTTTTAAAAAATGCCCATGTTCGTCGGAATTCCAACGACCTCGAGCATTATATTAAAAAAAAAAGCCACAACGCATTTTCATTGTGATAAAGCAAACCGAAGCCACTGCCCCCCCTGCCGGAGCGATCTCTACATTGCAAGCAAGGTAAGGTTTTTGGCGGCATTTAGAAGGACCTTTTCAAGATTTGATTTGATTGGCCATTTAAACTTGCTTTGCAATCCTTAACTTGATTGGCCATATTAATTAGGTTCCTTTGCAATTTTTCACTTGGGCAGATTTTGAATGTTTCTTTTGTGCAAGCAATTCGGAGTTTTCTCGTTCTTTTGTGTAAACAAATCTGTATTTTGATCTTCTTTGTTTGATGAGTTCACTATTATGAACTTGTTTAAGACAATCGGATAGCCTTGTTTTTTCTTCCTTCACTAATATTGGCATTGATGACAAATGCGTAGCCTCCCTCATCTACTTGTCTATTTCTATATCTATATATCTAGATATAACCAGGCAACTTCTTCTTACTCCTAGTTAACCGGGGGGCACCTTGGAACAACTACACTCACAGTCAGCTTCCAAACCATAGTCAGATACATGGATTTACAGTCGGCTTTCGAACCACAGGCAGACTAGAGCTTGTTCCCTTGGTGTTTGCAATTTCAATTGCATCTGGATTTTGACTTTGTGGTATTCCTCAATTCAATCGATCATTTCCCTTTTATTGGTATCACAAGGTCTTGATGCTTTTTCTTATTCATTTGTATCAACAAATCTGCCCCTCATCATTCTTTCGCATTGCATCAAGTTGGTCTTAGGTTCTCCATTTGTATTACCTCATCCTTATGTGAACAAAACCTTCACTCCCAAATCGATGATTAAAGTTCCATTTGCATAAGGTGATTTGGAAGATCAAGTTTTACTTGTCTTCACTTGTACAAACAAATGAACTTGATCAGATTTTGATCACTCATTTGTTTTGCTTTGATCTTTAATCGAGGATACTTTATTTTTGGATACTTGAACAAATTGTCCAACCTTGCAACCTCAATGATTGGGAACATAATTCTAACATAAAACAACAAAAAGATGCAAAAAAATAATCCACACAATGGAGCCTCAAGACGTAAGGATTATCTTGGGAAAACCCTCAAAGGGAAAAAAAAAAATCCTCAAGATTCACCTTCTTATATTAGATAACAAAAACTCATAATATTTGCCACTAGAGCTTCATACAAGTTCGGTTGTAGCCCAAGGTTACAATAATATCAAGTAAACTCTATGGCATATCCACAAGGAGGCCTATATCTCAATCCTTCACTTGCTAACTCAGTTGCTTCTCTCATCTCCTACACATCATTGCTCTTTCCTGACTTCTGATTATGCTTTCTTACTTCTAGTTCCTCACTCTCTTTTGTCCGTACTTGGAAAAATCACAAGTCATGCATATATATCATCCACAATTCTTGAAAAAAAAATTGAGTCAACTAAAAGTATAAACCTTCACCAAACATGTAATAGGCCAAGCCCAAAACCCCACATGTTACTCCAAAGGAAAGAACACAATATGTGTTACCCAATGTAAACACATCTAGTCCCAATGGTCACCCACATACTATCTTCGATGAGAACACGTTACAAACCTCTGGCTACATCAATGTGGAACAAATAGTCGGCGAGTTTGCACAACTCTATCACATCAAACTTTTTTCTCGATGAGGCTCAACTCCAAAACTTTGAAATATGACACGTGTGTAGACATACTCTCCATCCAAACTAAAAATCATAACTCTCAAGTGCAGCAGAATGCGACACTCCCCATTGACTCCCTAATCAAGTAAAATAACACAATTTTCACCCTATCATCACCAAACATCTTTGTGGTAGCTCAAATCTCTAGAAACTCAAAGAACACTCCCTAATACCACCACTACCTACTATCCAAACAACAAGACCAAATAATGAATTGAGATAGAATGTCGTACTCTCTAATAGCCCTCTTTATGACACAATAAGGATTTACAAATCTTCCAAATTCTCCCTGATGCTCCTACATCAAATTCTATAGGTTCATTTTAGTTTTAACTAATGAATTGCCTAACCATCAACTCCACAAGTTCACTGATCTGCTCATAGCTCACTGCACTACCTCAATGATCAATGATCTGCACAAGAGCTCACTGCAAGCTACCTCGAGATGAAAATTCAATTGTACAAATTCAATGATTTTCACATGCTCGTTGCATTGAGACTAAGATTAAGCTCAACAAATTTAGGGATGTTCTCATGCTCACTCCATTGCCTCAATGGTCAACGATCTATATAGGTCCTCACTATAAGTTGCCTCAAGATGCAAATTCATTATGATACTGCCTCCATGCAATAACCTCAAGAATCTAGCACAAATTCATTTTGTAAACTTACAATAAGGACTAGGACATTTTAATTAATTTGGAGTAGAAAGTAAAACATTTGAGTTAAGAAAACAAATATTCATGTTGGAAATATTATTCAAAGAACAAGTACTTTGTATCTATATCAGAAATATATACTGAGAGGACAATTAATGAAGGTGTTAAATTCAGATAGATTGGCATGATTATGCTTTTTTCCATTTGTCTTATATTTTATTTAATTTTGTAAGTCTTTAATTTCCACTAAAAAAATACTTTAGAGGTTGTAGGTATAGCTTGTGAAAGATACATTTTAACATTTTTTGTTGAATGATTGTATATCTTTTTATCAATCTACTAAAAATGTGTAGCACTAGTACTTGGGTGGCAAAAGAGCATGGTATATGTAAGTATGTGTTGTCAGCAAATATTTTTTATTAAGTTGAATGCTTTAGGATACAGCTATATGAATTTGAAAAGGGAGTTTTGAAAGGGCCTCACCCTTGTATATAGCATAGAAAGAGACAAGAAAAAAGCCAAAAGGTAATAGAAGTGCTCACATACAGCCAACAACAAAACAAAACAAAAAAAACTGAATATCACTTTATTACTGGCACTAGAAACAAATATAGGAAAAATTCCCAAAATATCTACAAAACTCACAACTTAAAGTGACTTGAACTTCACCAAGGAACTCTATACCTTGCAAGCATCCATATCCTTAGCTTCAATCGAAATATGATTTTCTTCAATTCTAAGATATGAATCCAAGGGGAGAGGGGGACCCTTAAAGCTCTTCTCATTACATTAGTTACGTATTTTCCTTGTTTGAGTCCATAGATCATTTCCCCCAATGAGTTTCACTAGCCTTATTGAGGCATAATCCTCTAAGAAACAACCACTTACTAAGCTCATTCACAAATTGAAACCAAGAATGACATATTTAGAATGTGTCTAATCTCATCCTCCTTATTTGGATGAAGATGATTTCCAACCCTAAACCCATGAGAGGCATGGCCAACCATGAAATATTAATTTCAAAAACCAAAGAGACCATATATTTGATCTATTACACCCAAACTCCCAACCTACATGATAATGTAATTGGAGAAGGAAGCACCTTCTCCTCATCCACATTAATGTAGAACCTTGCAAATAAAAATTATTTTCTATATTTTTCCACATTGCCAACAACAATGAGCTGGCAAACAAAGCTAACACTTCATGTCCAAATCTCTTTGTCTCAATATTAGAAGGATTAGTTTTTAAACATTTCTCACCATGAAGGATTTTAATCACATCAATGGAGGTTTTGTGGCTAAAAGTATATGGAGAACTTGGGAGGTTGTTAAACCTTCACTTGTCTTGACTAGTTTCAATTTTTGAGATGTCATTTCCTTTAGGTAGTAGAACATTTGGTGTTTCCTCTTTTACAATATCAAGGTCATCCTTTGGCTCACTTGCAATGGGTGAGGGCCATGTAATTTCACAAAAAACATATCCAATGCCCAAAGGATTTATTCTCTAGAAATTTTGAGTCTCATGTCATTAATTGAGACAAAGGCTAAGTTTTCCCTTTCTAATTATGATCATGAGACTTTTGAAATTGTTATAGAGGATATTCTACTTGATATGATTCACAAAATGAGTATTCAATCTTCTAAACCTTGGTGGAAAGATTGGAAGTTGGGGTCCAAACACAAATTTATGTAACTATAAGCCACATCTTGTATATCATTTTCTTTAAAAGATGGCATTTATAGTCATTTATCTCGATTTGGAAATATAAATTTCTCACCATCTACTTTACTTTTCTAGAGCCTAAATTGGTCCACTTTGCCCAGTGTAGTCTTGTCTAAGGCTTACCTGTGGGGTCGCATTAATTCATCTGAGCATCCAAGACCCTTGTTGCACATGCTATGTGTATTTGGAGTCTACGCAACATATGGATAGATAAATAAAACTATAAGTTTTTCATTTCATTTTTTAATAAAATATTTCACTTTTTTCTCAATTAATAATTTGTTCTAATGTTATTATAGATCTAGCTACACACCAACAAAGTTGCCCTAGAAGTGGCTCACCATCAGATATTTGTCAACCATCAATGTAATGCCTCATGTACCATGGATAGAGTTCCTTCATCTTCTTCCTACTCCTAGGGCTGCTCATTAAGAACACTAGACAAGTAGGAGTCTCTCGACTCATAGAAATCAATCTTCTTGGTTGTAGGTATCTTCATCAGTTCGTCAAATGGATCGTGGTCACTGGAGTGTTGTGACCTATTTGGTTGCACATGGCCTCTCTTTTTCATCCATGTGGAGCTCCTAGGTGACCTTCTAGTGGTTCTTCTAGCTAGTTTGACTCCAACAAGTATCCTCGATTAGCAAATAGGCTATGTGGCATGTGCACTATGCATGTCTTCTTTGTGAGGCACATTGCTATGTGCAATGTGGCCCTAGGTGTGTCTTCTCTATGAGGTGTATTGCCATGATATGTTAGGATTTGTAGTGTGCAGGCCACAAATGCATGCATGAGGGACTATTATTATAGTCATGTTTTTTGGGCATGTAGCCTAGGCATGTCTTCTCCATTAGGTACATGGCCATGCCATGTGGGATATTTTGTGTTCATGCCACAAATGCACACATGAGGGACTATTATTGGAGTCATGATGAATCTTCACTCTATTTAGCCACAATTTCTAGTCGTATAGTTATGTAATGTGCACTTTTAAGGATTGTGAAGTTTCCTTCAATTATTGATGATCTCTCATCTTTGTTGCATTGGCCAACAATTTTATTTTATCTTGTTTGAATTAGTTTAATCACTATTTTGAGTTTTCTCTATTGTGTAGGTATTGTGGCTATGTTTGATTTGCTATTGGAATTGAACACATTTATTTGACTTATTATTGTTACTATTTTTTCTTTCTTTCAATATTTATGATCTTTGGTAGTTTAGTGAAACTCTTGCTATTTTTAAATGTTGCCTTCTTTGTTGTGATGTGATTCCTCACCAAGATCGACATAGATAACCTTGGATGAGTGTATATAAGGAATCAAACATTGGGAAAATTTGAGGATAGGGGTAATTGTTTTTTGTATGGGTAGCTACAATCCACTTGTACATTCTTAGTGATTATTGACGGCTATGTCTTGGAGTTGGCTAATCCCATTAAACAAACAAGGGGGAAGTCATACATAATCATATGGATCCTCCCTAGTTGTGTGTGGATTCAAGATGGCCATCATTTCATATGGTTCTTGGTTACTTTGTGAGACCATGGCATCCTCTTAGACCAATATGTGAGCCTTGTATTGTTATCCTTGCAATGTGGATGAATAAGTGTATATTTAAATAAATGCTTTGCTTAGAATACTCAAAAATATCTCTCAGAAAGTCTACAACAGGCAAACTTCTAGTAAGAATTTGCAGACACAATGCTCAGAAATTCACACAATCAACTACATTAAATACGTTCTCTATTAAGTTCAATAGTTTTGGTTCGATTTGCAATTTTTGTGAAGCTTTTGCACTGAAGTTTCCATAGCCTGATTTTTTTGCCTGTGAAGAAAGACCATGTCAGATAATATCAGCGAAGAACAAAATAAGGAAACAATTGCTAGATTATGGTCTAACTTGAAAAGAAAAGGTGATGGGAAATGTTATTGTCCCTGCAAAATTTGTAAGGGCTTAAAGACTAGAAGATTTCTAATCAAAACAACTAAGAAACATTGTAGGTAGCATGGTCACATTAAAGGGGGACATGATTATCATCCATTGGTAAGTTGTTCATTATATCATTTTAACAATTTATATACATAAGAAAGCACTTGATAATGAGATCATGATCACGGTTTATTTATGTATATCAATTTTATATAGTTGGAGCACCCTAGAGCACATGGTATGGATCAACAAAACCCTGAGAATATGGTTTTGGAAGTGGAGGAACATGGAGGTGTGAATATCGAAGTTGAAGATAATGATCCCATGGAAGATGACGATCATGCACCAGAAAACACAATTGAAGATGATGGTACAAATACATTGATCCATGACACATTTAGTACTGGGACAGCTGATCATGATGATTAGGATGACCTTGATGTTCATGATTTACCTCTTCTTGAGAAGGCATATGAGCCCCTTTACAAAGGCTCCTAAACAACTCTTCTCTCTGCTATATTGTTGTTGGTGAACTTGAAGGTTATGAATGGTTTATCCAACATAACAATCTCTCGTATATTAAGGTGTGTCATACATGTCATTACAGTTAATAAATGGTGAATAATGTACCATTAATATTCTTTATATTAACACCTCAAACTTTTTTTTTTGCTGTAGATTGATAGGTGAGTTTTTCTTACCACCATCAAATATTCTACCTCACTCATACCGAGAATTATCTGCCATTATGAAAGATATTGGAATGGAGTATCAAAAAATAGATGCTTGTCCTAATGATCATATTATATATCATAAACAACATGAATTTGGAACAGAATGCCCTGAATGTCATATCAGTAGATATCAAACAGATCAAATAACAAAAAAGGTGCCTTGCAAGGTTCTTCATTATATTCCCATTATTCCACGTATGCAACGATTATTTAGGTGCACTAGCTTGGCACAATTTATGGATTACCATGCACACAATAGAAGTCAAGATGACATTATTCGAATGCCTGCAGATGGTTCAACATCTATGGACATAGAGGAAAAGTGACCACACTTTAAAGAAGAACCTCGTAATCTCAAGCTTTCATTGGTAGCGGATGGTGTCAATCCATTTGGAGAGTTGAGATCTGTTTACTTGGTGTGGCCTATTTTTGTTATCAACAATAATATTCCTCCATGGATGTCAATAAAGAGGGAGCACATAATGTTGGCAATGATTGTTCCAGGTATTTTATCATTTAATAGTCATCTACATTTAATTATAAATATTGCAGTAAAATGGTCATAATAATTATGTAATGTTTTTGTTCATTCCACTAGGCAAGTAACAAGTTAAAGATATGAATGTATATATTGAGCCTCTTATCGACGAGTTGCTAGAGTTATGGAATGGTGTGACCATGTATGAAATCTCTAGACCAATAGGACAAAGACAATTTCAATTCCATGCAATGCTTGTATGGACAATACATGATGCCCCAGGGCTAACACATTTTTGTGGTACGTTATAGTGTTCAAGTTGCGCATGATAATTATAATTATAAAAATTAACAGATTTAATAGAATTATACATTATCTTGTAGGTCTTCAAACAAACGGAAAATTTGCATGTCTAGTTTGTGGTCCAAAGATGAAATCCCATCATTCAAAAAGTTTAGGAAAGCAGGTGTTTGATGAGTATAGGCACTTCCTTCACAAAAATCATAAGTACTAGAATACTGAAAAACATCTTTTCAATGGGAAAGAAGAGACTACATCAAAGCCATGAAGAATGACTCCTCATTCATGGAAGTTGGAATATAATAGAATTAATCGTCAAGGTAATGTCATTCCATCTAATGGTTTATGTTTGGAATTTGAATTTTTCTATCGTGTTTTGTTTATTGATGATGTAATTGATGATACTGAAGGTCGTCAAGGCATGGATGGCCACCTTCCAAAGGGACTAAAAAGTTATCCCAGACAATTTAGTAGGTTGCCTTACTATGAGCAGCTACAAATTGTGCATTTGTTTGATACAATGCATATTGGAAAGAATATAACAGAGACATTATGGAAAATATTGGATGGAAGGCGTGACAAAGAATTTTTTTTCAAAATTTGTAGTGACATTGTGGAATCCAATCATGCAATGAAAAATGTCATTCAATCAAATAGCAATGGAGATCAAATTAATATAAGTTCCCTTCCTTGGTTATTAACGGAGCAGCAAAGCAATTCTATAAAAGAAGTCATACGAAAAATTTGATTTCCCACAGGATTTGCTACGAACATAAACAATCTCATATCAAAGAAGAGTGAATTTGGGCCAGGGATGAAAATGCATGATTGGCATACCTTCATTAAGGTAATTCGCGTTCTTGTGTATTTACTATATATTTGTATACTGCGCATGTACTTTTCATTGTATTATGTTAGAAAACAATGAAAAGATCATTTTATAATTGTTGTAGTACATTCTACCTCTATCTCTCCCAGACCACTTCGACAATAATATCAAGCAAGTCATATATGATCTTGGAAAATACATGAGGTAAGTAGTGATGTTTGTTCAATTTGTCGTATAGATATTATATTTGCCATTTGTTTTACTTGTTATGCAATATATTTGTATATTATTTTGTAAAGTCTCGTTTATATATTTTTGCGTCTTCAATCTCTTTAATTAGGTGGTTGTCATCTAAAGAAATCCACAAGGAAGATATAAAATATTGGAAGAGAAAAATCCCTCATCTAATGTGTCATCTATAGACACGAAGAATCCTATATAGAGAATCATTGAGAGCCCTTGAAGACGAAAATTTGAACTTCAATGAAGCAATACATGATGGAGGAATATCTTGCAAGAGGAAATCAAAGTCATTATCGTGTCATCTAGATCTGAAATGTGGTCTACTTTTCAAAAAAGTAAAGATGCTTGATATGAATGTGTCATTGATTTGACAATTTCTAATGTTTGGTAGATGACTTTGATGCTCTCAAATTGTTCTTGAAGCTTATATGGCTTGGTTTTGATCCTTATAAGCTTTTAGAGTGATTTACGCACTATGATCTCACTGCAAATTTATCATTTATTGGTTGTTCTTTTGTTGATAGTGACATTTATCACTACTTTCATCTGAGGCAATCACTTCTTGACAGTCAAAAGGTTGCCTAAGGTCAAGTTATATCATGGAAAAATGAACACGGAGAAGAACTTCTGTTTTTAAGTAACAAGGTATAGATCTACATTCTGCATGACACTTTTGTAAATCCATGCATATACTGCTCTTATATATAATTTACTTTGTTAAAGAAATGCTTGTTATTATTATTCCAAAGAGGTTTACCTTGGCTGGGCATGATTTGAAGGAAAATCTCTCCCTGCATAGGTAAGGAAAGAAAGCATCTAGATCCTACGTGTAAAACTTATATCCTTTCATAATCATGCAAGCATAACTTTCACAATCAAAGCCAAGTCTTGTCCAAAAAGCTGCAACTTCCCCATCAAATGGGGAGGTAACTCCCCAAAAAAGAGCTTGGCATCATGCCCTCTGAGGGAACTTCATTGCTGCAAACTAAATTGTATGCCTTCCATGACCATTCAAGAATCCCTTAATAGTGGCCCACACTAAGAGTGGCAATATATAACTATCTAGGTACTCTAATATTCCTTCCTCCCATCACAATGCAACATACCAATGCACAAATGACCATAGAATTGTGGATATAGACAGTCCACATTCAAGTCATCTCACTATAGCCAATTGATTGAGGGGCATCTTCAAATTCAAATCATGGGATTCTTGAAGAATCAAACTCCTCTTGATTGGTTTTTAGGTTTTGAAACACTTAAGGATAGTTTTGGTTTATTTTCATGTTGATGTAATAAGTCACCCCACCTTGTAAGCCTAGCCCTAGGTAGGTGTGTTATAAACCACCTTGGGTATATGGAAATTCGGGTTATTCATTCCTTGAAGGAATTTTTAGTGCATTTGAAGAGTTTTAAGTGTCTTAGGGGTCAATTAGTGTCTAGGTGTGTTTAGGAGGACAAAATGTCAAAAGTTGTCAAAAGTTGTCAAGTAACTATGACAACTTTTAACCCAAAATTGCAACTTCCTCCAAACCACCATGTTGGTTTCCAAAATCAGTTGATAACTATTGGAAGGGTCATTAAAGGTCGAATTCCAACCTTTGGCAAGGTTGTTGAAGGAAAATGAAAGTTTTGTGAACAAAGAAACCAATAAAAATTTGTCTTTTTCCTGCTATTTCCCATATTTCGTATAGTACAGCTTTCTCCAGGTCATAAAACCTCTTGAATATGAAATTCACATGTCTTACCTTTCCAATGCAACAATTTTGAGCCTCTAACTCTTCTAGAGCCATGAGAAAAGTGGTTTTATGTGAAGGTACCCCGGATTTGATAGTCTACCTAGGGTTTGACAACAAATATGAGTTTTTCTTGTTGATAGCTCATGGGATTTGTATGGCCTTTGGGGTGAAGCAAGTGGTGAAAATGTACTTTAATATTTCCAAGACCTTTTGTAGGGAAGTGATAGGTAAAGGCGAGGGTTTGAAGTTTTAGAGGTGGGCATCTCTATGTGACCACCTTGGCTGGGTATGCATCCGACCCCACAAATGATGATAGCGGTGGAACCAAGGGCTATAAATTGGTAATTTATGTTGCATCCATGTTCCCCACATTTCTTAGGTCTTACTTTTCCCAGGCAGTAAGTTTTGAGTATACTTCCTTTGTTAAGGTGGCCTAATTAGGGCTATTAGGCCTAAGAGTGAAGTTGGGTTTATAACCCTTAGACATTGGATCTGCCCAAACCCTTTTGGAATCCTTTGGCACTCACTTGAATAAAACAAAATCCACTCTCAATTGTAGAAGTCTTTTGAGAAATTAACAAGAAACCTTAAGTTTTTCAGACTGGCAGGGCTACTAGGCGTGATAGGCCTAATTGTAGCAGCAGTACTAATTTTTCTCAATACATCATGTTTGATGATTGGAACAGGTCTATTAACCCTATAGGATAGTAAATCAAGGAATTGGAGGTCCCTATTGCCTTAGGAAGTGTGTGTCCACCTTTGGTTGGGTGTAGTGGTCTTTGAGTCCTGAGAGACTTTTGTGAGACACTGTGGGATTGGAATTGTCCAGATGGCTTAGTATGGGGAGAGGTATGAAAACAATCAAATTGAAACCAATCCAACCCTTGATGTCTTTGTATAAGTTTTAGGGTCCTTGTTTGGGGTTCTTGAGTGAAGGATCCTATCTCAGCAACAAGGGCTCTGCATCACCAATGGGTGGATTAAATCCATACAACTGCGTAACTTGTAGATCTAAAACAATGACGCATGTAAAACTCATAATCACATCAATAACTTTCAAACTGAGATACAAAGAAAGACCATATGGATCTCAAGACAAAGACACCAAATCAACTCCAAATCCAATTTGCCAAACAATTCCACTAGTCAAGGAATCCATCAAGAAAATATTGTAGAGATGATGAGGGACTAATGATTGCATACCAACATCTCCTCAACGAGAAATTTGCAAACAACCTCCTTGAATCATGCACTAAACATGCATGCAAACCCACAACTATCTTTCATCTAGAACAACCTATTGATGTTTTTTTATGCACCGCGAACACAATAAAATACCAAGGTATTCTATCATCTCTTGAACAAAGAAACTTTGAATGCTAAACAAAGTGATCTATCAAAGCAACTCTAAGGTTTACAATACGAACTATGCAACTTAATTGCATGGGATAGACTTAGTGAATATGGTGTTATTTTGCTGGAATCGCAAGGGGACTTACATTTTTCTTGAACTCTACTGGAACTTGGACTCTACACTAACTTGCTTGGAAAATAATAGACAAAAGAGATAAAGGGTTTAGAGATCTAATTTAATCCTAAGAATAGTGACAATAAAGGATGATGATTTGATAGACGAATTCCATAATCAAGCTTTGCTTTGCCATGCAGAAATAAGTACACAAAACTAATGCAATCTTCTAAGGAATAACGAAGGGTTTTCATATCATGAACATTCATTCGAATACCCAAAACTAGCACAATTTAAGTGAACATTCACAATTGAACTTATGCTTAATGAAGTTCAGACTAACCGTACATTGTAACTTACAACCAGCAAATTACAAATAGTATGAACAAGAATTCCATCAAGAAATCATCACATTTCTTCGTTGAAATATATGAAATTTATCTAAACTTGATAAGTAACAAGAAGCCATGAAACATGTAGAAATTACACGTAGAAATCCACCATGCTTCAATGAAGATCATGTATTAAAATCAACAAGTCTTGGCAACAATTCCTTCTTTCCTCCTACTCTACTATACTTGCTATCTAATTGCTATCTATGAACTATTAATTGTTGACTAGCAACTATTAAACTTTACAAATGAAAAGGGTAGGCCTTTTATAGACCCCCATTATAATGAATGACCTAGATTGAATATCAAATCAACAGTCGAGATAATATTGTGAAACCCTAATTAGGGCTTGTTATAACAAACTCTATTCTAGCCAATTAAATAATTACATTGAATAGGACACATGTCCACCTTGAATTCTAACCAATGAGGAAATAGGTTAGGTATGCTTGAACAAACTTTGATGCATTGCAATGTGTCACTAGCTCATTCATTAGATGAATCAAGTATGATGAACTTGGACATGTCAATGTAGCTTCACTTGATTAGGTTGACGATGATTGGATGCAAACTCAACTTGCCAAGTCGATCATCACAAAGCTTATGTGATCGAGCAATATCTCTTGATACTCAATGTTATCTAGTTTTCTCAACATGAGGAAGATGGTGGGACATATTCCCAAATTGTATCATCTAGATGATCAAGTCCTTATCTTTTGATTAATTCTTTTTAAACTATCTACTTGATCATGTTTGTGTCCTTCCATCTTCCTGATAGTTCTTGAGCCTTTTATGTGACCGTGTGCTTAATGAAGTATATGTTTGATGATGCTTGGTCCTCCTTTTGTTGAATCTCCATACCGATGATGCTTGCTTCAACTTCATGGTTCATATACTTGACTTGAATGGCTTGCTTTGATGAAATCCTCTTTGAGATTCAAAAATCTACCTCTTTGTGGGGTAATTCACCTTGGTGAATATGTTTGATATAGACTTTGTAATGCCTAGGCTTGATGTAGAACCCACTTATTCTTGATCTATCCAACCTTGATCACCTTTGTAACTCTGACTTGAATACCTTGATCATTGGTGATTGATGTCTTACATATGGCCTATCGTGTTGTAGATCCCTTCATTTTAATGCAATCCTTATTGATTTCTCCTTATTCTACTGATTGCTATTCTTGGATTTTCGAAGGGAATGGAAGATAGTCTTCTGTTTCTTCCTTGTTGAATCCTCATAATATCTTGAACATCATTTGACATTGTCCTTGCACCTTGAGATGCTCCTTCCTTTGTATTGCATTGTTGAAAGCTTTGAATAGGTTTAGCTCCTCATGTTGCCATCCTAAACTTGTGAATCTTGGTGTTGATATTGATGTGAAAACCCTCCATGATGCCAATGTCCTCTTTCATGCCTTGAATCCTCCTTTCATCAAGTGTCTTCATCCTTGCATTGAAGCATGATGTTGGCATGCTCTACGTGCTGGGTAAGGTGTTCTTTTCCTTGTAATGAAGTCCTCATGACATCCTGAAAGCAAGAAAGAACATATCATGAATGAAATGAAAAACAAATAATGCATCACAAATAAATTTAATCTTATTTTATACCCTAATTCACAGACCTGCTCCCTAATTCTTCTCCTCTTAATTGGTTGCAAATTGAATTTGATGAGCATTTGATCTTTGTTTTATATGCTTTCTTTTTACCTTTGCCTTCATTTCACCTCCATAGGTTGGGCAGCCCAATAATTGTTTATTAAATTCATGAATTTACCTTCCTTCTAGCTGACTTAAGGTGCTCTTCTCTTGCTGAGTGGGTTTGGACTCCTCTCATGCACAAATTTAGGCACAAATAACAAGAAGGTTTGCACAGATTGGGGTCGACAATGTAGAAAATTACTGATTTTATCCTTTAAACGTTTGCATTTTTCCTCAAAATAAGGCCAACTTAGGGCTATTTTACCCCCGACTGGGTTTGAAAGGCTCATATGCATAGACTAGAGGTGAGAGAGAGAGAGAGGGTGAGAGGAAGAGATACTGACCTGGAGAGGGTAGAGAAAGAGAAGTAGAGAGGGAGAGAAGAAGAGAGGGATGGAGAAAGAGACCTAGAGAGGGGAGAGAGAAGAGAGATAGTAGAGAGGGATAGAGAAGAGAGATAGAATAGAGATACCAATGCCAATCTTTTTCTATAAATTTTTTTTTTCTGAAAAATCAGCCTATCGTCGGAATTCCGACACCAAAGCGTAAAAATTCTGACAGAGGAGTGCCATCAGATGCACAACATCC
This sequence comes from Cryptomeria japonica, assembly GCF_030272615.1. NCBI lineage: Eukaryota > Viridiplantae > Streptophyta > Pinopsida > Cupressales > Cupressaceae > Cryptomeria > Cryptomeria japonica. The sequence continues at coordinate 688,168,210 of NC_081408.1, read as the reverse complement.
TCGTCGGAGATCTCCTGGGGACCGTCGTAATTTTGACTCCAAGGGGTTCAAATTACGATAGCCTCCAGGAGAGTTCTGACGAGGATTCTGTGCATCTGACGACACTCCTCTGTCGGAATTTTTACGCTTTGATGTTGGAATTCCGACGGTAGCCCGAGATTGAGACGGTATTAGTTCTGGGTATGAGTATCAATGGCGGCCATCAGAAAGGATGGGGCTGATGTCGGAATTGCGATGACCACAAGGATAGTCAGAAGTTCTGACAAAAAGTTTTTGACGGCTTTTTTTTTCGGTAGTGCGACAAAAATGCGTCGGACTTCTGACGATTTGTCGTCGAAATTTTGACCCGAATATACTAGTGGCAATATGTGGGTGCATTTTGCATAGTTTTTGTTTTATAGGTTTTGCATCTGGGCGGACAGCAAGATTGTGAACTACCAAGGCAGGATCCAATCCTGGCATATCGGCATAGGACCATGCAAAATTGACTTTTACTTCTGTAAGGAAGTCGATGAAATCTTGTTTCTCTTTTTTCTGCGAGGGACTTGGCTATGAGCACATTTTGTGGGATGGCTTCGATGCCCATGTTGATACTATCTATTTCCTCTATCAACAAATTTGATCTGTCTTATGGAAGGTAACCAATGGTAGGGAGGTCAAGTCCCTCACCATCAAGTGCCTTTTCCAGGTTTTCACTTTCGGATACACCCTTTGTTGTTATTTTTTGTTCATCCAAAGGTGCCACATGGAGGTTTTCACCTAGGGAATCATGTCTTTTCCATTTATTATCTTTTTTGTGGCTAAGGGCATTGTCCTGACTACTAAAGTATCCCTTTTCATGTAGTTGAATACCCTCGATTCTGTTACAATCTTCCAGATTTCACACCGTTAGGAGAGCAATGAGAGAATTATTGTTGGTGCAGATATCTAAAGTGGGTTTGTCTCGTTGGCCCTAGTCAATGAGTTTAGGATGGACAAGATGTAGCTCGTGTGAAGTGGGAGGGGTTACAGGGGTGATGGTATTGATGTAAACATCAAAGAAGATATCTTTTTCATATTCATAAGGCATTTCATGGAATTCCTCTTCGTCAGCGCTTTTGATATCCAAAGAAGGACTAGAGGGGGCACCGACGATAGTAATCTTAGGCACCGGGGTGTAGCCTAAGCCTCTGTTGTATTTGTACAAAATAGGATTTATGGGTGCTTTTCTTCCTTTCTCTTCTGGTCCCAGGCCGTGTCCTTTGTAACCCATTTTTTCAACTATGGTAGATGCTTTTTGGTACATTTTTTTTTGATATTTTTGCTGGATCTTTATCCTCTTCTTGGTACAGCCATGAAGAGATATCTGCTTCGAGGCTCTCCTCATCAAGTGGGCCCCATTGCTGGAAGGTGGTGTTTTGGCATTGTATGACTAGTTTTGGGTCCTTTTTGAGCTCTTTTGGTTTTCCAAATGACTTAGGAGAGAGAGGGAGGTTGCCTATTAATAAGACATCCTCCAATTTGTATTCTCCATAGCCATTGTCCAAGATTTGATTATCTGGTTGGGATGAAGTGGAGGCCACATTTGATGTGTTAGATGGAGGCGTTGGCGAGGGTCTATTTAGTGGGCAATGATACGGATGTTTCCCCTCTAATAGTTTGCAATATTGAAAAGGTTGGGGATCACCTTTGATAGTGATTTCTCTTCCATTATAGGGGAATTTGATGCATTGGTGATAGGTGGAGGGTACGACCTGCAAGGAATGAATCCATGGCTGTCCGAGGAGAATGTTGTAGGGGAGATCAAGTTCTAGTACTTGGCAAGGGGTTTCAATTGTAATGGGGCCCACTTGAAGAGATAAGGTGATCATGCCCTTTGAAACTCTTTCTGCATCATCATATGCCTTTATTGTGATCCTTCCTGATATGTCTACCAGATCCTCATAAAGTCCCAATTGTTTTATTAATGTGTATGTATATAGATTAAGCCCAGATCCACCATCTATCAGGATACGTTTGACCTTGTGCTTGTGGATAAGAGCTTCAATGTGCAAAGGTTTGTTATGGTCTTCATCTGTGTGAGCATCTTTGAAGGTAAATACAAGGTGCTACTGGGGAGCAAGGTTTCCAATGAGGGTTTGGAATTGGTTGGCATTGATGTTATCAGGAACGCGTGATTCAAGAAGGGCTTGTTCCAAAATTTCTTTATGGATGGAGGAAGTCTTGAGAAGTTCCAAAATGGAAATTTGCATGGGGGTCTTCCCAAGTTGGTCAAGGAGGTCATATTGGTAGGTGGAAGACATGGGTGGGGGGTTTGGTGGGGGAGGGACTCCTTGGATGGTGACTTTACCTCGGCATGTAGTTACATTGCAGTCATTCTGGAAATGGGAGGTGGAAGGTGTGGCACTTTGAATGACTATCCTAGCAAGATTTGGTCTTCTTTGGGAAGAAGGAGGATTCACTCCTTGGATGGTTATGACATTGACATGATTGTCTGCAGGTTCAATGTGGCCTACTAAAAAATTAAAGCCAGTTATGTGATTAGTGTAGTCATAACCCACTACGTTAGATGATGAGCCTTTTCTTTTATCATGCTTCAGGAAGGGTTCCTGGTACATTTTGAGTTTGTCATTGTTATTACCAGGTTTTGCATTTGCTACTTCAATCTCACCCCTATCAATGAGATCTTGTATGTAGATTTTAAGTTTCATACACTTTCGTGTATCATGACCCTTGATACGATGGTATTCACAATACTCATTTTCATTATACCATCTTGGTTTAGGTTGATTGGGGTCAAACAGGTGAGTGATTGGAAAAACCACTACACCTGCTTGGACAAGTTTTTGAAACACCATTTCAATAGGCTCAGCCAGAGAAGTGAAGTCTCTTGGAGTCTTGTTATTCGATCGGGGTGATCGTCCCTGGATTGAGACATTGTTGTGAGGTTTTTGGGATTGATTTTGATTGTTTTGATTATTGAATTGATGATTATTGGTGGTGGATTTTGGGGGAGTGGCCACGGTTAGGACCCGCTTTGCATCAGTTACACCGTCATTGACCACGTTTTTATTTTTAGACCAGAATTTTAGCTTGTCGTTATGATAAGAGGAAGAAATTGGTGTCAATTTTTGGTAATATTTCAAGGTTCCTTCCTCCAACAAGACACGTTCGAGGGCGAGGCCCTTATCGGTCAATTTTTGGAAGGATTTGATACATTGGGATATTAAGGGTCTTGAAAGTTCAAGCACCAAGTTCTTTTGAAATAGCTCAATTTGATGTTGTTCTGGCATGTCCCACTGGAATTTCTTGATAAGATGTCACCATCTTTGTAGGAAATTGGCAAAGGTGCAACACTTTGTGTGGGAGCGAGGTCTCCTTGTGGTTGTTGGGCGAGAGCGGATCTATTAAATTCGGGTGGAAGTTGAGCTCCATTTTCAAGGAGAGTCTTTAGAAGTGCAGTAGGATTGTGTTGAATAAACTTTTCCATCATCTCTTGGTTATAAGAATCCACTAGGAAAGTTTGCACTTCCGGAGAGAGTTCATCTTGGCTAACCATGTTAGGCTTTTGGCTTTGATCTTGATTGCTAGGTTGCTCAATTTATGTAGGATCTTGCGTGGGATCTTCATATAGGACACTAATGTTCGGCATACCATATTGTTGTTCAGGCATCTTTCTCTTTTAGGATCAAGTTGTGATCATACACTTAAAACCTTAGAAAAGTTTGGAGGAGGAAATTTGTGATGAAAGGACTTAGCAAGATATTTGTGGAATTTTGGATTTTGTCTTTTATGACAAGGGATTTTGTTGATTGGTGGGGTTCTTAGATTAGAGCCCGGATTTGATTAGGATTTGACACCTTAGTCCATGGATGAGGATTTTAGGTGGTGGATGCAACCACAAGAAAGGTGATGACCAAGTTGGGTATAATTTAGACCTTGGATTGTGTGTGGGAGAAAAAGTGAAACTAAGCAGGCATGCCCAAATCTCACTTTCAATCACACATTTGTGGAATACGAAAGAGCCTAGAGGTATCACACAATTGGCTACTTCTTTTTGTGAAAGAGAGAGCCACGGGCTACCTATTAGGATTTCTATTCCTTTGTTGTAATTGAAAGATAGAATGATGCAAGTTCAATCCCTAACCCCAAAGTGCAAGTATGAACTAATAACAAGATTGCAGAATTGAACTTAAACAACGGAAAGCTGTAAACACAAGGACAAGACAAGAATGTAAATGCATACCCGGAGTTAAAATCTGAGTGAAAATGTTTGGGACGAGGGCGCGAGAGCCACTGTCCTGATTCTGCCCCTGAAACTGCTCCGGAAACTGCTGTTTTGCAACCTGGAAAGCTGTCAAAAATGTTGAAAATGCTGTCTGTCAGGAGGACCAGGGTGCCCAACGCCCCTATCCCAGGAACCAGGGCACCCAGCACCCCTGTCCTGGTAGGACCAGGGAACCCCACGCCCCTATCCTGGTCTTTTGCTCTGAAACTTGGTGTGGAGTGTTGTCTCGGCCTGCTTTTCTCGGATCTGCAACTTGCGGCGTCGTCCGAATCCCGAAACTTGCACTTATATCTGAAAAGGGTATGGTGGGTGGCTATATAGGGTTTTGCCTTAGTCAAACCCCCGCTTTGGTGATTTCCACCTCCACGAGTAGCCAAGTTGTATTGTAAAAGTAATGTGTGTGCAGACCTTGTGTGTGTGCAAGATCCTAAATTGCAAGTAAGCAAACTAGAGCAACCTAGAAAGTAAACCCTAATTGCTTGTAAATGATGATGTAAATGCTCTAAATCAAGATGCAAAGTGATCTAAAGCATGAATAAATGATATATTGAATTTTATGCAAAGACATGAAAACAACATGAAATCATACCCAACCCCAAGGGAGGGGTACAAGCCAATCTTCAGTCGGTAATCTCCTATTGTTCTTCAATGTCTTCCAAGCCCTAAATGGATGAATGAAATTGATAAATGCTTGATAGAGGGATGTTGAATGTTGTTGAAGTCCTTAAAGATCTGCTCTTTCGCTGCATATGAGGTTCCTGAAAACAAAAATTCGGATCCTTTCAAATGAAGAAAGAGAGCTCTTATGTATGAAACCCTAGGTCGTAATTTCGTCTTTTGGCCGACCTAGAGATTGAATATCCCGCCAATTTCTTAGGGTTAAGCTTTATTTTATGATCGGATTGTGCTCCTAAAATTTTGGGAAAAATGTCTGGGACCATGTGCACTCCGGGCGCCATGGTCCCGACAACTTTTCACCAAATTTTCAGGATCGTTGGATATGATGATTTTAGAGAGAATCCCGAAGTTACAGGTGATTTCGATATGTTTTGACCCCCGAAACCAAGCCCCCAAGTTCAAAATAGGACTTAATTAGGGTTTTTGATTGGATGATGTATTGGAGGAATAAAATGAAAAGGGTACACCTTAACAAAAGGGCCCAACTTTATGATGTGGAAGATGATGAAATAGAACCTTAGACCTAATTAATTTGATTAATTAAGTGCTAAAGGGGAAATGCAATGCAAAATGTGAAATGCGCCAAGGCGGGTGCTAAACTAGGTGTGAATTGTACCACCCTAGCAAGTGCGTATAATTTACGACGCTACATTTAGCCCCCACTTTAGCGGTCATATGAACACTACGTGCATATGTAAGCTAAAGTACAAAAAAGTAAACATTATTTGGAAAAGGATATATCCATAAGTTTGTCGAACAAAGCCCCCAGCGGTATTTGCAGTACATAGTTAGGAACCGCACCCTACAAAACACATGTTAGATCACAAAATCACCTAATGCTTACTAAGGAAGGTGATGAAAATTCGAGGGTAGCTATATGCCCCCCCCCTGTTTCGGCTTGCTAATTTTAGTGAGTTGAAACAAGGTATCATGTTTACCACTTCGAATTGTTAAAGAATATTGATGACAAATGCTCACAAGAAGATTTGATATGAGATCAAAAACTAATGGAGAATAATTTGGTAAGAAAGAGGACTAAATCTCAATTCCAACACAACAAAGAGTGTGAGGATTTGAGAGTTCTCTAACACAAGATGAAGGATGTAAATGGAAACAAAATGCAAAGAGAAGAAAAGAAAAGCATGAATACACACATTGGTGATCCATGAGAAGAATAGTGAGAGAGAAAACATGGACTTCTCGCCCCTAGATCTTGTCTAGGTGATCCATGGGAAAAAGGACATGGAAAACTATCCCCTAGAGTTTGTCTAGGTGATCCATGTAAGGGAGGAGAGTGAGAAAGTCTAGCCTTATGCCGCTAGTTCCACTCAACCTCGTGCATGTGTGTGTAAGGGAGGTTAGAAGCACCTCATAGGAGTCTATGCCCGAGTATGCTACAACCTGTATAGTACAAAAGTGTGACATCTCGCTCTAAGAGTCTGTGCTCTGGTTTCGAGAATGACCCATTGCTCAAAAAGTGTAATGTTTATGTCATAAGCAAAGTAGAACAAGGATACTTACCTTCATCACAAAAGAAGATACCCCAAAAATGCAACAATGTCATAGATCCAAGCAAGAGAGTTTTACACTCTTTAAGCAAGGATAAGATAGTTGAAAAGGGATATCTTGTAGTATGTGTAAAGGAGACCCTTAGAGGAGAAGAGATCTTTGTACAAAAGACACCTATCCCCGAGAGGAATTGTCTTAGACAAATATAACATCTCCTAGAATGAGACAAAGAAGAGAATAAGAATGCAATACTTCCTTCTTTTGCGAGGTGAAAGTGATTCTTAATGAAGGATGACGCTCCTTTTTAACCCAATTGGGAGAGTGAATTCATTATGGATGTATTTTACCAAGTGCAAAAGAGGTTGTAGTCAAGGACTTACACCTCTTGTAAGAGAGAATCCTTGAACAAACGACAACAAATGCATACAAGGAATAACATCAAGTAATAAAGTTCACACCATCCATGAAATAGGAAAAAGTGGATCCTTAGATAAAAATAAGGAAAGATCACTGCCTCCCTAGGATAAGGACAATGAGAAGGACTTACACAATCTTCTAGGGAGAGATTTAGACATAAGCAAAAGAAGAGATGTATGAAATCACTCTTGTCCCCATAGGAACAAGAGATAACATAGAAAATTAGGCTATTATGTTGCTTCAAAAATATGATTGCACTTGAAATTGTACCATCGTGAATGACAATGAGCCCCCAGTAAATGAGCTACCAATGTCACATAATGATGAGCAACATAACAGCCATTAATGTTATTTAAAGACATGATAGATTGAATGAGGTATTTGAATATGACATGCTAAATGCTCAACTATAAGTGAGATCAAAAACATGTATAAAATGATAAAAATTGAAGAAGAAAAGTCACAAGAAATCTTAGAAGAGGGATGAGTGTAATTTATTAGAACCTTATCCCTGGAGGAAAGGACTTTATGATGAATAGGAGATAAAGATTCATAAGTGGATTTAGAAATTTGAGGGGAGTCATAAAGAGATTTGTTCATCGCCAAGATTTCCTTATGAGGGGAATGAGAGTTGATAGAAGTAGAAGATGATTTAGTTGAAGTGAGATCCTCATCATTACTAAATATAGCATTCACATTGAGAGATGGTCTTCTAGATGCTTTGGTGGGCTTGCAGGGATTATAGCCAAGTCCAAAGGCATAATTGTGAAGATTATTCTCTAGAGGAATCTTTATCCCTTGTTCGTGAGTGCCACAACCATTTCCATGATACCCATGCTTAGCAAAAATGCGAAAACCATGACCATAACGATCAACCATTTCAGAAAGAGAAGGCGGTTTTTCATAAGACAAAGAATCAAACTCTTCAGAATTAGAGGTGTGAGGAGAAGAAGTTTGAGAAGCACTTACAAAATTATTGCTCATAGGTTCAGGTAAGACTGATTGATCTCTAGTTTCTTCCTTCTTTTTAACTTTAAGCGCTCTAGGAGGAACCCTATACTCACCTACAAAGGTGGGATTAAAATCAAGAGATCCCCAATTGTCTTCTATGAGAACCTTCTCAGGATCAAAAGCCTTTTCATGTGTAGATTCAAGTTGAGAAGAATCTTCTTCAGGAACTTATGATTCATCCAAAGAATTTTGATTATCAGAGGGTGATGATTCATCCATAGGTATCTTGTTTAAAGAGTCATCACTAGAAGAGGAAGGTTTAGAAGAACTCCCTTTGGAAGTAGATGTTTGCAAACAAGCTTGAAAATTAGTATCACCTATCAAGGTATATGTCTTATTGTTATAAATAAATTTAACTTGTCTATGCAATGTAGAGGGGACAGCTTGCATACCGTGAATCCAAGGTCTCCCTAATAACAGGTTGTATGTTAGATTTCCCGACATAACATGGATAGGAGTAGGCAAAGTAACAGGTCCCACTGTGATGGGTAAGGTGATAATACCTAATGAAGACTTAGCCATATTATCAAAGCCTCGAATGGGACGAGAGTCGGGCTCAATAAGGGATGTATCCACATTCATCTTATGCAATAGATTAATGCTACACACATTAAGGCCAGAGCCATTATCTACCAGTGTTCGTCTTATAGCTGTGTCATTTATGATAACCACAATCATCAAGGGATCATATTGATGTTGAATTTCACTAGTAGGCAATTCATCTTGAGTAAACACAATTTGAGCTTTAGGATTCATCACAGAGTTAACCAAAGACACTATATTACTAGATGTATTAGGTGGAGGAACATTCAAATCTTTCAAGGCATCTTGTAACATTCCATGATGAGCGGAAGAAGTTTGGATCAAATCCGAAAGGGATATCTTAGCAGGGGTAGTTTTAAGTTGTTCTATGAGATCATATTCCTTACCAAGAACTTGTGAAATACGAGGAGCTTGAGGAAGAATAGGTTGGGAAGGAGGAAGTGAAGTTGGGATAACTGAAGGAGGATTAGGTTGCCTATTGTTTCTTGTGTTATAGGTATGGGCAACCACATGATAACTCTCTCTAGTTAGTTTCTTAGCATACTCATAAGGGCTCTTAGAAGAATAACCTCCTTGCACAGTAATAATAGGTTTCTTAGGAGTGCAAAAATAATCATTAGCATCACCACCTTGAACCACTAAGATAGGCTTATTTAAAGGTTGAGAATTTTGAGAAGGACAAGCACCTTGGACAGTGAAGAGAGGTTTGTTAGGTGTTTCATTCACATGTATCAAATTGATTGAGGATGGTTTAGAGGAATGAACAAAAGTGTTGGAAGAATTATTGATACTCTTCTCTTGCACTAAAATCTTATCATGGATTAAATCAATTTTAGGAGAGAGACAAGGGCCAGGCATTGATGTTCTAGTAGGAAGAGTAATAATAGGAAAGGTCATATCATCCTCTATCATCAAAGGATCTACATGGGGAATAAAATCTCTAGGAGAAGGATCAACATTATTCTCTAAAGTCTCACTTTTGAGAGGGAGATCTTTGAAAGAGATGTTAACCGTCTTGCTTTGAACTAGGGTATCCTTATGAGTAGAACCAAGTTGAAGAGAGGGAGATGCTTTATTTTTAGAGGGAGAATAATTGAGATTCAAGGAAGGTGAGAAACTATCAAGGGAGAGAGAATAATCTACACCTTCTTCTAATGGTTCATCCCAAATAGTGAGGTTGTTGAAAGGAATGTTTGAAGTATTGTCAATTTCGGGAGAGGAGATAACATTGTTTATTAAATCCTCATCCTTAGGAGGGAGAGCATCAATAGATGTGTTAAACTCATCCTCTTTCCTCAAAATATGTTCAATATGATCTTTAGGGGAGAGAGAATTAAGGAAATTGCTTATTATTTCATCTTCTTTCTCTAAGGGATGCTTATGGGTAAGACAAACTTTAGGAGAAGGGTAAGCGTTTATCATTAATTCATCATCTCTAGTGGGAAATTTGTTGGAAAAGGAAATGCCATCACTAGGAAATGTAGGGATAATGTCATCTTCTTGCACAGAAGGATCCTCATGAAGGGAGTGTTTTTTAGGAGGAACATGAACATATTTCTCCAAAGATTCATGCTTAGGAAGAAGATCTTTGAAAGAAGTGTTCATAACCTCTTGTTGCACTAACATGCCCCCATTGGAAGGACCAACTTTAAGAGAAAATAAGTCAATGTCCATCAATACCTTTTCACTTAGAGAGGCATCATGTAGGGAAGGTGAAGTAACATGAAGAAAGGTGTTTATGATATCATTCTCTTCCTCTAGGATAGCTAAATAGGAAGGGCACATTTTAGGAGAATTGTCAAGATCGCTATTAAAGTCTTCATCCTTAGAGCATAGGAGAGTCTCAAAGGGATTGGTAGAAATTCTTTTAGGCACTAAAATGTTGTTATAGATGGGGGGAGGTTTCTTAGGAGAAGGAAAAATTGAAACAAGGGAAGCTAACCCATTATCACATCTATGAAATGAATGCATCATGACAATAATTTTCCTCTTTCGAATGATAACACATGCAAAATAGAAGGAAATGTTTAATTTTAAGCACTTAGAATGTAGATTTAGAAAATGAAATTTATGATTCAAATGAGTTCCTAAATCAGATTTGAAATTATTGATCCCAATTAAGCTATCCACAAGTTCAAATTTGAATTGAAAAATTAGGGTTTTAGCAAAAATTTCCTCCAGATTTTTGAATCTTGCAAGAAATTAAAACTTGTAAATACAAATTCGATTTTGAAATAGCATAAACATTCAAATTTGAAAACATAAATCAGAATTAGAGAAGATTGGATTTCACGTCGGGTTCACCAAAATGTGTGGGAGAAAAAGTGAAACTAAGCAGGCATGCCCAAATCTCACTTTCAATCACACATTTGTGGAATACGAAAGAGCCTAGAGGTATCACACAATTGGCTACTTCTTTTTGTGAAAGAGAGAGCCATGGCTACCTATTAGGATTTCTATTCCTTTGTTGTAATTGAAAGATAGAATGATGCAAGTTCAATCCCTAACCCCAAAGTGCAAGTATGAACTAATAACAAGATTGTAGAATTGAACTTAAACAATGGAAAGCTGTAAACACAAGGACAAGACAAGAATGTAAATGCGTACCTAGAGTTAAAATCTGAGTGAAAATGTTCGGGATGAGGGCGCGGGCGCCACTGTCCTGATTCTGCCCCTGAAACTGCTCCGGAAACTGCTGTTTTGAAACCTGGAAAGCTGTCAAAAATGTTGAAAATGTTGTCTGTCAGGAGGACCAGGGCGCCCAGCGCCCCTGTCCCAGGGACCAGGGCACCCAGTGCCCCTGTCCTGGCAGGACCAGGGTGCCCCACGCCCCTATCCTGGTCTTTTGCTCTGAAACTTGGTGTGGAGTGTTGTCTCGGCCTGCTTTTCCCAGATTTGCAACTTGCGGCGTCGTCCGAATCCTGAAACTTGAACTTATATCTGAAAAGGGTATGGTGGGCGGCTATATAGGGTTTTGCCTTAGTCAAACCCCCGCTTCGGTGATTTCCACCTCCACGAATAGCCAAGTTGTATTGTAAAAGTAATGTGTGTGCAGACCTTGTGTGTGTGCAAGATCCTAAAATGCAAGTAAGCAAACTAGAGCAACCTAGAAAGTAAACCCTAATTGCTTGTAAATGATTATGTAAATGCTCTAAATCAAGATGCAAAGTGATCTAAAGCATGAATAAATGATATATTGAATTTTATGCAAAGACATGAAAACAACATGAAATCATACCCAACCCCAAGGGAGGGGTACAAGCCAATCTTCAGTCGGTAATCTCCTATTGTTCTTCAATGTCTTCCAAGCCCTAAATGGATGAATTAAATTGATAAATGCTTGATAGAGGGATGTTGAATGTTGTTGAAGTCCTTAAAGATCTGCTCTTTAGCTGCATATGAGGTTCCTGAAAACAAAAATTCGGATCCTTTCAAATGAAGAAAGAGAGCTCTTATGTATGAAACCCTAGGTCGTAATTTCATCTTTTGGCCGACCTAGAGGTTGAATATCCCGCCAATTTCTTAGGGTTAAGCTTTATTTTATGATCGGATTGTGCTCCTAAAATTTCGGGAAAAATGTCCGGGACCATGTGCACTCCGGGCACCATGGTCCCGACAACTTTTCACCAAATTTTCAGGATCGTCGGATATGATGATTTTAGAGAGAATCCCGAAGTTACAGGTGATTTCGAGATTTTTTGACCCCCGAAACCAAGCCCCCAAGTTCAAAATAGGACTTAATTAGGGTTTTTGATTGGATGATGTATTGGAGGAATAAAATGAAAAGGGCACACCTTAACAAAAGGGCCCAACTTTATGATGTGGAAGATGATGAAATAGAACCTTAGACCTAATTAATTTGATTAATTAAGTGCTAAAGGGGAAATGCAGTGCAAAATGCGAAATGCGCCAAGGCGGGTGCTAAACTAGGTGTGAAATTGTACCACCCTAGCAAGTGCGTACAATTTATGACGCTACAGATTGATGATTAAAAAGCCTCTCTTATACCAAGGGTTGACTAATGCTCCTAAGCAAAGTAAAGACGTGAGTTAAGAGTCTTGATTGACTCAAAAAGGATTAGGCAAAAGGTACTTGGAGAGGATTCTCGTTCAAGCACAAGAGCCAATTGATTAATGATGAGGTCTAAATGAAATTTCACAAGGCATGTAACTTAAACGTTGGGTTGAATTGGATTAGAGGATGATTGGATTTGGATTTTGATAATTGATTTGATAATGGTGGGAGATTGATTTGATATGCTAATTCCTTGGGAAATTTGAAGATGATTGATTGAGGAGGTGTGATAGTGATGACCTAGAGGAAACTTGATGACTAGGTTGTTCTTGGCATGAACGTGACTCAATAGAGGATTTACCCGAATGGCGAGTTGTATGAAGGGATATGACCACCCTTATTTTGGTGATGGTTGGTGTCTTAAAGGATGAATCTAAACCTTGATGGAGAGCATGGAATCTTAGTTTCTCACTTGGGCTTATGGGACGAACGAAGTTTTGATGCAACTTTGAACTTTGTGTGGGTAGTGACTTGGATAGTTGTTGGTGTTTTGGACAAATGTTTTGCAAAGTGTTTGAGGATAATGATGCATTTTTAGTCTTCTCTTGGAAAGTATGTATCAAACAAAGCAGACACAATGATTAAATGCAATTGGATTCAAAGACACTCATGCTCATATACAACACACTTAAGGCTAGCAAGGATAATAGTCATTGGATCCCAATCAGTTTCCCAACTATGCTTACCCAGAGTGGACACTTAGATGCTTGACCCCACTGGCTCCCCTCCATGACACTCACTTCTCAGGGAAGCCAAGCATCAATTCCCATGAACACTCCTCATGGCGAACTTTGTGTCTCTACTAAGGGTCGTAAAAATATGGGTGGCTTTGGAGGTCTGACCTCCTGCACTAATGACTAGAAGGTTTTTGGCCACTATGAACAAGGTGTTTAGTAAGTCTTCCCGTGAGGAGCTACCCTTTGCAGTTGTGCAAGCGCAATTTAGGCCTATAGCCCAACGAAGCACCAAGAACTTAGTAGTCGTGCAAGCATGATTGAGTTCTCTAGGATCTTACTAAGCACCCAATGTGAGAGTTAACTCTCATATAGCCCCAACCATTGACCCTTTCATAGTCAATGGCCTATTTGTTATAGTGAGTTGGGAATGCCAAGTCCAGGTGTACTCAGGTTGTTCCCCTCTTATCTTCTCAAAAAGCAAGTTGGGAGGGAAGGCCCGCTAAGGGTAAGCATGCATCAAACATGAAAAACTTGGAGGGTCTGGATTTCTGATTGTCTAGCTAGACAAGAGCATACTCTCCTACCTTTACGCTTTTCACAAAACACACAAAATAATGATTCATTCCATTTTAATTAATATCTAGGTGCCTAATTTAAATAAATGCATAATATTTGGTTGAATCTACTTAGGCAACCTGCAAAACAGTGGGATTAGTAGTTTTTTCTGATTTTCTGAGTCTTGGACAGTCGGATTAAGCTACAAAACTAAAAAGATAGAAATTAGTCCTAACTATACTACACATATAGTGCACGTGTTGAAGTGCAGTCAGCCGCGTCGAAATGCCTGTGTACATGTTGAAGTAAATAAAATCAACAAAATAAAATGACAGATCACACAAAATAGGAAGGGATTTTATACCTGTCTGCCGCACTGGTTGGAAATGCTTGTGCTAAATTGCCTGCGCTCACGCTGAAACACCTGTGCTCGCATTGAAATGCCTGCGCTCGCGCTGAAACTAAAAAATAAAGATCGGTAGGAGTTAGCAGGTAAAATTTTAAAATTCAATTTCAAACAATAGGGCAGGAATTTTAAAAAAGAAGTTGTGCTGGTTTGAGTCGGACATGCTAAAACGCCTTCGCGTGCATCGAAACACCTGCACACGTGGGAAATAACAGACAGAGAGTGAAATCTTTAAATTTTTAGAAGCGATCGGGAAAAAAAAAATTAAATGTTAGGATGCGGTCGCACTGATGCACCTACACTCGCGCCAAAACAAGTTTTCGGTCGTGCTAAACCCGAGGCGCTCACACTGATTTATAGTCTCTCGCGCTGTTCTAGAACCTACCTCTCACAACTCACAAAACTCACAAAAAATGTTAGTTTTTAGGGACATGGATCCCACCGGGCGTGCTAGAATGAAGAGGGGAAAAGACTTGGATTAAGGTGGATTAGATAACAAATATGCAAATCAAACATATAATCACATGAAATCCAAAGACATAATTTGAAATGCTCAAAACAAGGATAAAATGCATATATCTCACAAACCAATACCTTCTCCTTCGGATGGAGCTTGATGAAGTGAAGGCACCCTTGGATGATGCTCCACTTGATGTGCTCCTCATGCTTTCTTGATGTGGATGGCTCTCCAATGTTGTGCACAATATAAAATGGATTTTAGGAGGATGATATGGATAAAATGGTTAAGTGTGGATGGGATATGATTTGGACATGATAAGGTTGCTAAGATGATTTCATAGGCTTAAAAGGGCAGCATAAGATTACTAAACTTGGATATTTTGAATGAAGGGATGGAGTCCTTAATTTATAAGAGGAGAGGAAGAATGAATGGCTAGGATGGATCCAAGATGAAGGGCTAGGATTGCTTGTGATCTCACACAAGGTCCAAGAGAGGGTGAGGAGACCAAGAGATATGTCTTAAAGGCATTTCTTGTCTCCACACTCCGCAAGGTGCATTGGGAAGACTTCCCAATGTGCCTTGAGAGGAGAAAGGGATGTGACATTCCTTGAATAATGGAGAGGAGGAATTAAAAATGCTCCAAAAATGGATAATCATGGGTATTGGAGGAATAAGAAGGAATTAAAAATTCCTTGGGAGAGGGGATGCCTAGAAGAATGTGAGATTTTGAAAATATCACATTCACCTAGGAAAGGATCCTTTAAAGCTAGTGGTTGTATGGAAGGGACAAGGGGTTGACTTTGTGACTAATCATGATGATTAGTCACTAGCAACTCCTTAGGAGGGAGATTAGAGGAAATGTTAGGTGGATTAGGATTTGTAGGAGGATTTGACTAGGAGAGAGAATGAGTGGAGGGAATTAAAAATTAGAAGAATAAGGTTAAGTGAGTTTAGGGAGTTTCTAGAAGAATTTATTAGGTTAATGATGAATTAAGGAGATGATTTGTAGGAATCATGTAGGTTAACTAATTAATTGAAATTAATTAAAGCTATGAGATTTCCACAATCCATATTGTATACTAGTTTATTTTTCTGGATTCGATTGTGTGTATTTTTTTTTTTCCATCAACGTTTCGAATCACACTCCGTGATTCATCATCAGGATGAAGAGAATTCATATATCATCAGGATGAAGAGAATTCCAAAGATATGAAACGTTGATGGAATTCTTTTCATCCTGATGATGAATCACAGAGTGTGATTCGAAACGTTGATGGAAAAGAAAAAAAAAATACACACAATACTAGTTTATCTTTGGAATTCTCTTCATCTTGATGATGAATCACGAAGTGTGATTCGAAACGTTGATGGAAAAAAAAAAATACACTCAATCGAATCTAGAAAAATAAACTAGTATGAAATTAATTAGCCAAGAGGAAGATTTGTGAGGATTTAATTTTTTTAGAAGAATAAAGAAAAGGATTGATTTATTAAATAAATCAGTCACATACTATAGTGACAATATTAATTATATTTAATTAATATTGAGGAGAATTTGAATTAACATAATTAATTAGTTAATTATGTGAGGAATTAAAAATAATTAAAATAATTATTTTTAAGTGTCTATAGGATCCATTCATATAGATCACAATCTAAACTTTTCATCATCTAAAAAAATTCCCTCTCACATGACTAACTAAAATCTTGTCTAATGGAGAGAAAAAGCAGGAAGAAAAGCGAGTGGAAGGACGATTTCAGTTGAGAGGGAGGATTTTGAAGATGCGAAAGGTCTAGAAAATGGAGAAGAGGATAACTTTGCAGGATGGGAGATTGGGGTGGAGGCCATACAGGGTGTGGTTCTTCTGGCTAGTGTAGTGAAGTTGCTCTGCGTTGTTTGGTGGTTGGTTCTGTTTGGTGGGGTGGCTTTGGTGCCTTATGTTAAATGGTTGGCCTTTGTTCAAGGTTTTGGATCTTATATTTGGTTACCCTTGTTAAGGTTTTTGAGTATTTATCATTCCATTTCTCCTCTTCTAGTGATGAGGGGTCAGGATGTGTGGCAGGATCATCACTAGGTATTTTTATTGTAAAATCGTTTGTGAAAGTCGAGAATTTCTTGGTTTTCCTCTAAAACGGATTTTGGTTTCCTCTTCCAAAGTGATGGGGTTTTCTCCTCTTTGATGGTTGCAGGTCTTCCCTATCTCTTTGTAGGTGGATTTTCTCTTTAGATATTTTTCCATGGTTGGAGGTCTTCCCTATTTCTTTGTAGGTGGCTAGCATGTTTTCTATGTGGGCTTTTGAGTCTTTCCCTTGGCTTTTCCCTTTGCTACTCCTATGGAGTTGGTGTCCCTTCCTATGGAGGTGAAATATTGTATCGTGGAAAAGTATAGGGTTTGAGTGACTTTACGATATCCTTCCTCGTTCTCTATGGTTGTCAAGCTAAAAGAGTCTTCTATTGAGGTGGAGACATCCTTTGTAGGAAGAGATGGTTTCTCCTATTATTGAGGCTTTGTTGTTGGGTAGAACTGCTCTAGAGTTGGGTTGCATATGGTTTGGATTCTCCTTCACCTAGATCCTTTCTTTTCTTCCCCTATTGAGGTGGGGGTTGATTCTTTGGAGGTGGAGATGGTCTTCACCTGTGAGGGGTCTATTTCTTTTGTGTGGACCCTCTATGCTCTCCTTGCTTGTTCCTTGGTGATGGTTTCTTCTACTCCTCTTTTTCATTCTCATGGGTCCCTACTTGAGGTGGTTTTTTCTCCTATGGAGGTTGAGAGGTTGCATGGGTTTTGCATTGAGAGAGGGTTGTCTAGGTAGTCAGTCTACTCTCCTTCTTGTCCTATTGAGATGGCTCTCTCTCCTATTAATGTGGAGAGATGGTGCAAGGTATTTTTAGGTTGTTGATGTTCATGTTGCGTGTTGAGGGAGCCTATCAAAACCCTCATGGAATTATTTACAGAAGGTTTTGGGTGCCTTGTCAAAACCCTATGTTCTGAAATGTGCCTTTAGGACGAGTTGTTGTGGTTTGGGCCTTGACTGGTTGTGTAAGCCTTGTAAAAACCACTCTCATAAGTTGTGGAAGCCTTGTAAAATGCACTCTCAAGGTTGAGGGAGCCTAGAAAAACTTTTTTTTTGTTCCTCTCAGGGGCATGGTGGATGCTAGTAGTTTTCAAGGGCCTAGTTTGGCCAGTGATTAGTTTTGGTTAGGTTTAGGCTTTGTTGGTTTTTGTGGCCTGGAGATTTTCTTAAAGGTTATGGGAGCCTGGGAATACCCTTCTTGTTGGATAAGGGTGCTGGATAAAACCCTCATTCTCTATTTTTTGAGGTCTATTGTTTGTTGACTTAAACCCTCTACTTTGGCTAGCTTGGTTTGTAATGTTTTACACTTGATGGTTCATTGGTGTTTGGTTGGTTGTGGCTGCTCTGATTTTGTGTTTATGTTTTTTGTAGCCTTTGGGTTTTGTGATCTGGATGCCCGTAAGTCTAGAAGGTTTCAAGTCCTTTCTAAAACCTATTGTTCGCTATCAAGTAGTCTAGTCCATTCTTCGATGGCAACTCTTTGATTGTAAGTGTTTTGGGTCCCCTTAAAAACTTGTTTTATCCTAATCAAATACTAAAAGCTTGTCTAGATTCATTCAATCTAAACACTTGACAAGAATCAAGCTAACTTTTCATCTCATCTATCCATTATAAACTGGATTTTTAAATCTTAGTCATTCACATTGTTGGAATCAATGAGCGCTGAGAGGGTGGGGGGGGGATGAATTAGTGTTTTGCAATTCACTAATTTATTAACCTAATTCTTAAACCACCATATGCATAAGAATGAAAGTAAAGTGCAGAAACATAAACCAATCAACCACAAAATCATAACAACAATTTTTTTTTTGTGGAAACCCGGAAAGGGAAATACCACGGTGGGATTTGAACCCATAATATTATTTTACTTTGACTAGGAGTATGATAATATTCCAAAAGAGGAATGCACTTGCATTCAGGCTCACTGCCTAGAGCTCACTGCCCAAATACAAAAGAGGGCTACAACTTCGAGGATTCACTATCCTACAAATGATTACAAGTGATTATAATACTGTCTAAACTGAAGAATAGTATCTACTAATTCCAAATAGCAGTTTCGATTAGGCTCAATCTGACTATCTTTCTCAGTTTTGCTTATCTTCCCTGTTCTGCTGCACAATCATATACCGGAGCACCAAATTTGCACGTTGATGCTTATTCACTCATCACACATCAACCTTCGCACATCTACCATACATATACTATATCAAAATGATCATGCAAGTCGATCTTATGTGTCTGCATCAATAAAATAGATCAATTCCCATGTTGGCTTCCAAAAATAGCATAACAAACAACATGAAACGTGTACCAACAATTCATCTCAAACCATTCACAAATCCATATGTGAACCTAAACAAGATGATAATAAGCTTCACAAATGTTGGCCCAATCTCTTTGAACTTGAAACCAATCATCGAAATCATCCCAAGGATTCTGGATCACATGTTACATCAAAATAGTTCCATTCTTCCCGAATTACCAGATACCGGACTTTCAATCTTACTAATGAATCAACACTGGATATCAGGATTATGAAATAAGATGTCTCGAACCTCAAATCATCTACCTCTATTACCACAACCAAAGTTACACAACCAAAATCAAGATCTACACACTGTACTCATACTCTACCGGTTACTATATTTCACCTTCTAGACTTATGCCAAATGATAATACAAATTCCTATAAATCAAATCTACGTGTACTAGATATGATTTCTTAATTGAGTTTCCATCAATGACAACTCCTAAGCATTTCTCATGCATCAATCTTCACCGAAATAGTGTCTCTTGCCAACACACATAAGAATGTGACCATAATCCATCCCTAAATACAACCCTTATCCCTCATGTACCACTTGTCACATAACTACAACTTTGATCCAAAACCTAATCCTCTTTCAATCCTAGTCATCCATCACCTAATCCATTTAAGCCCTTGATTTTCTTCTTGAAAATTTTATAAATTAGAGGCTTCCCATCCCATTTTCATATCCAATATTGCGTTATCATTATGGAGTCCATTTGTCTATTAAATCATCTTGAGAATATCAACATTTTATTGCAATCTTGAGCAACCACATCTAATCTATTAAAATCAACATATCATTTGACCTTTTTGAGGTTTGGATTTATTTGGTTTGATTTAGGCTATTATATATATATATTGAAGTTATATCATTTGCATGCAACACTTTATTTGCATTTTTATTATTAGAAAAAAATGATCAATTTCAACTACATAAACATTACATATAAAGGAAGAAAAATTAAAGGAAAAAAATCAAAAGTTTTAATTTGCTCAAAAAATAGCTAGTAACATTGTATTAAAAAATATTACTACTTTGCTCTAGAATTGTTGTTCTTTTGCTTCTCTATTTTTTGTTTTTTGTTTTATTGTTGTGATTGGATTAAAGAGGGAAGTGCCTAAACCAATCCATACCCACTAAAGTGAAGAATTCCAAAGGTCCTACAAGGAGCGAGAACCCCAAATAGAGAACCAATTGACAAAAAGGAAGAAAACCCAAATGACACCTAGAGCCAAACACCAAGAAAACAAACAAAGACAAGACTATCTTACAAAAATAAAGACAAAACTCTACTTGGTGTGGGTCTTTTCAATTTTCCTGTCTAGACTCATCACTTCAACTTTCACAGAGAAGGAGAGCCTCTTGTTCAAACCTTTAGCAGAAGAAATAGTAGGGGACTTTGGCATAGCTTGGAGAGTCAGTGAGTTCTTCTTTGACATTTTGTTGTTCAGGGTCATCATCTTCTTCATCTTCCTTTTGAGGGTAGTCTGGTTTTTCTAAAGCTCCTCAATTACCTTCACCGTCTCCTTCATAGCATCCTTCTAGTCCATCCTCTCACAACGCCCCTTCGATTTGTCTTACAACCCTTCCCACTTCTCAAGTTTATCCGCCAAATCATTTGTTGCCACCCAAACCCTTTGATCCTTGTTGTCTATTACCTAACTAGAGCTCTTATGTCCACCTCAGTGAGGACCTCAAGCTTGTTAATTTTCTTCTTCACCACATTGAGTTGGCCAAGGAGCTAGAAGATTATGGCTTCATGTTTGTGTTTTTATCATTGGTCACTTATTTTTTATTGATATTTTGTTGTGACCGAGTTTAAAGAGCCCAATAAAACCTAGACAACTTGATAAAAACAAAAAATGGAGCTATAGTTGCATTCTATAGCAAGAACTAATAAATTGATGTGGCAATATTTAAAATGTGATAGGTATGAAAAAAAGTTTTGGAAAGATGATTTTTTTTAAACAAAAAAAATATTACATACAATGAATTATAATATGTTGCTAGTGATTTGTAAGGAAGTACTATATACAAGAGCATGCCAATGAACCTATAATTATGGTTGTACATAATTACATATGGTGATTTTTTTTGTAATGAAGTATTGTATACGACAACATGTCAGTGAACCTATAAATATGGTTATAAATAGTAATGCATTGTCAATTTTTTTTATGAAACATTATATATGACAATATGTCAATAACCTATAAACATGATTGAAAACAATAATAAATTGTGAGATTTTTTTGTAACCAAGTATTATAACATGTTTGATAAGATAAAACTGAAGATTCTTAAATATCAAATCATTTAACAGTCAAATCTATTTTTTTCAATTAAAACTTCATTTTAAACATGAATAAAAAATCTAATTAACTAATCAGACTATAATCTAGTAATAAAGACTATTATCAAACTAAATTAATATGAGATATGCTATTTCTTTGCATGTGGTTGTAGGACAGTGGGAGACCCATTTCCCAAAACATGGCCTTAGAATCAGTCAACATGATTCTATGCGTATTTCTAGAGCATCTCTTTTCCCCACAACCCTAATACTTTGGTAGGGTTCGCTAATATTTTTCATGCAACCTCTGCAAATCGTAGTGTGAGGGGCGCATTTACAGCACGTATTTATTGCAGATCTTTGAGGTAAGTCACTTGCCATTGATTCAGTGATGTTCTTTTTGGAATCTTATTAAATACTTGGCGTTAATTCTGTAGTTGTATCCATGGTTTTTTCATATATGATCTTATTATACCTAATGTTAGATCGCCGGCTCTTCGAAACCATCTGTTAGATCTGTTAAATTAATAGAACGTATCTAGTAATTTAAGTTTTCTGCTTCGTGCATGGATAGCTTATACGTGAGTAGATCTGGAAGTAAAAGAATGAAATCTCTCAACTAGACCCATCACATCACATCGGCTACTCAAAATCCCACCCGTCTACCATTCATTAATTATTAGGATTTTCACTTCTGGGGGATTCTTAAACTGCTCTGACAGATAAACTAAGACTGCCGAAAACTCTACATGCGGTGGATTAAACTTGAAACACAAATTACCTTGAATTTGTAGAGTTTCTGGTAGATGGATCCAAAAGAGCTGAGGCAATGAATTCCATGTAAATGTAGGGTAATTTGAAACTGTATCTGCCCATAAAAGTTCAAATCTGAATTAATTTGGGGCAGATAACTGCTGAACATTCATGAATATTTCACTCATGTCAGTTAATATCTAGAGGAAAGTTTTTGAGTTTATGCGGCTTTACAGTTTCGGTTAGAGTGCAAGTTATTTACATCAAATAAGAGCCAATATCTCCAACGAAGCTCCCGCAATCGTATTTTAAAAGAATTCAAAACTTTGATCAGAATATTTTTCCAAATCATCTATATAAATTTTGTTTGTATTAATGCAGAGTGTAGAAAAACTGATCAATCCATTTCACAGACCTGTGGAATGTCTTTTACTGTACATCGGTAAATGTTGTTTGCCACTTATTTTATTGCAAGTGACACCGATTTATTCAAATGGATGGCCTTGATGATAAATAAGTTTGACGATTTGAACGTGACAAATGAAAAATCAAAGCTGTAGTGAAAATAGCGAAAAGTTGTCAACTGATCGATATACACTAACAGCAGTGAATTGAAGTTATGGAGGATCGATGCCATCCATAGTGTATTATCATTGCTGGATAGACGATAGACGACATTGAATGAATTGTATTCTTAAAAATGATGAAATGTTCATTGAATATATATATGTTTGTTTCTTTTGGTCTTGGCCTGGTGTCTTGTTGGTTGTCTGTTCTCTGTTCTCTGTTCTCTGTCTTATTGTTGACTTCCTTTGTCTTGTTGTTTAACTGATGTTTTGTTGAAAGCAGCATTTTATATATAAGATTTCAGATCCTTTCGTTCCCTTCAATAAAAAACATATACATAATTAAAAAATCATAAAACAACTATCTTACTCCTAGAACTATTTATGCACAAAGAAAAAGGACAACCAAATATACATTAAAATGACCATAAGACTTAGGTTTTATACTTTAGTGTCAATTTGTCATTATACACATTGAACTTGTTCTATGCCAAACCTTATGATATATAAAAATCACTAGTTGATGGATTTATTCAAGTGGATGGACGAACCTACAGCTGTGGTATCTAGGAGTCAATTCAATGAGGTAAACTATTCAATTTGCCTTCGAATATCTGAAAATAGAAACGAGTTTCAACAAGAAAAGAGGTTTTCATTTTAGGTCCAGTATTCTTATTGAAAATGAGAAGAAGTTTTTTCATCAATCTTATGAATCTCGGTTTGAACTCCCAAAATATCTGAACCCATTTCAGAGATATCATACCCGTTGAAAAATTTGAACAAAATACGAGAGGTTCACAACTATCAAACTAAATTAATATGATATATGAAATGTCTCAGCGTGTGATTGTAGGAATCATAATCTTATGCCTCAATGGGCATTAAGCCCTTCATTCCCTACTCTATCCAAAGTAACATTCATCAAACAAAAAATTCTACAAAATAAAACTATTTTCCTCGTTTTATTCATTGTATTGTTGCATTTTATCTTTTTAGCTTGCAATTTATTATAATAGTTGATTCCAAGAAAAGATTCTTAGAAAAGTTAAAAGGAGACTCGACGCACGAGGAAGAGGGAATCATTTTAATTTATTTTACTTAGTATTCGCAAGCGTACACAGCCTCGAGCCTCTACCCTTCACTATAAAAACACTATGACGACTGTCAGGACAACTCACACTCTAATTTCTCGGACTATTTTATTCCATTGCAGAGATTTTTTTATGCAGACGTGAACATTCTTACAAAACTTTGCAGGTCGGCACACATATCCTTTGTCTGGGGCTCCATCCTCCTCGTGACACGATGTGCTCTGAAAACCTAATATGATTCAGCTAATAACTTAGTTTTTAGTGAAGAGTGTAGCTAACCAGGTCGACTTCTTTCATGCCTATAAAAAATCTTCTCCTTTATCTATACCCTGTTCCAAATCCTCTTCAACAAAGGCGTTTTGTGCATATCCTGCAATTCGACAAGATCACATTTCTTTGAGGCATCCTATTAAACATTTCACGTGCCTTGTCTTTCAGAGCATTTCCAACAGTTATAATCGTTCGAAAGCTCCCATTTTGGCACGGGTCCCGTGGAAATGAGATCTGTTACGGTTGGAAAACAGTTTGAAAATTACCCTAATCTATTATAAATTACATCTCTAAATTTTAGTCCTTCACATAAGAATATTACCCTAATCCATTCCTAAATCCAACCTTTGTCTTTCATATGATATTTGTCACATGACTATACTTTGATCCAAAACCGTAATCGTCATTCAATCCTTAGTCATCCATCACCTAATGCATTTAAGCCCTTGATTTTTTTCTTGAAGATTTTAGATGCGTCCCATCCCATTTTCATAGCCAATATTATGTTGTCCATTATTCTGGCCAATCATCTTGACCATATCATCATTTTGCCAGAATATTGAGCAACCATATCAAATTTATTATCACATCAAATTTATTAACATCAACATAACATTTGATCTTTTCGAGGTTTGGATGTATTCGGTTTGATTTGGGCTAGATTAGATGCATATTTCTGTTATATCATTTGCATGCAACACTTTATTTGTGTTTTTATTATTATTTAAATTGATCAATGTCAACTACATGAACATTACATATAATGGAAGAAAATTTTAAACAAAGAAATTTTAATTGTTAGGATTTTCACTTCCGGGGGATTTTTAAACTACTCTGACAGATAAATTAAGACTGACGAAAACTCTGCAGCCGTTGGATTAAATTTGAAACACAAATTACCTTGAATTTGTAGAGTTTATGGCCCATGTTTGTATAGTTTATCTGTGCTCTGTAGAGAGATGGATTCAAAAGAGCTGAGGCAATGGATTCTACGTAAATGTAGAACAATTTGAAACTGTACGTGCCCATAAAAGTTCAAATCTG
Source organism: Cryptomeria japonica (assembly GCF_030272615.1). Taxonomy (NCBI): domain Eukaryota; kingdom Viridiplantae; phylum Streptophyta; class Pinopsida; order Cupressales; family Cupressaceae; genus Cryptomeria; species Cryptomeria japonica. Next base: position 688,143,209 of record NC_081408.1, on the reverse strand, counting down.
AATTAATTTGGAGCGGATAGCCACTGAACATTCATCAATAATTCACTCTTGTCAGTTAATATCTGAAGGAAAGATTATGAATATGCAAGCTATTTACATCAAATAGGAACCAATCACTCCAACGAACCTCCCGCAATCGTAATTTAAAAGAATTCAAAACTTTGATCGGAATATTTTTCAAAATCATTTAGATAAATTTTGTTTGTATTAATGAACACTGTAGAAAAACTGATCGATCCTTTTCACAGACCCGTGGAATGTCTTTTACTTTACATCGGTAAATGTCTATTTCTTTGCCACTTATTATATTGCAAGTGACACACATTTATTCAAATGGATGGCTTTCATGATAAATAAGTTTGACGATATGAACGTGACAAATAAAAAATCAAAGCTGTAGTGAAAATAGCAAAAAGTAGTCAACTCATCGATATACAGTAACAGCAGTGAATTGAAGTAATGGAGGGTCGATGCCATCCATAGTGTATTAGCATCGCTGCATAGACCATAGACGACATTGAATAAATAGTTTCTTAAAAATGATGAAATGTTCATTAAATATTAAATATTAAATATATATATAAAACTTCAATTTGTTTGTTTTGGTCTTGGCTTAGTGTGTTGTTGGTTGTCTGTTTTCTGTTTTTTTTTTTTTTTGGAAGTTAGCATTTTGTATATAAGATTTCAGATCTCTTCATACCCTTCAATCAAAAACATATATATAATTAAAAAATCACAAAACAACGATCTTACTGTTAGAACTTGTGCATATATATATAGTAAGAAAGGACAACCAAATATACATTAAAATGATCATAAGACTTAATTTTTATACTTTAGTGTCAATTTGTCATTATAGAGATTGAACTTATTCTATGTCAAGCCTTATGAAATACTAAAATCACTAGTGGTATCTATGTAGTCAATTCAATGAGGTAAACTATTCATATTCAATTTGCATTTGATTAGGTCTCCAAAAAAAACATGCGACTTTCTTTGTTCCTTAATGGGATACCTAAATTTATACCTTAATATCTCAAAATCATCTTTATGCAAATTTTCAAAAAAAAAAACAAAAAAACAAAAAAAATATTTTTTTTTGTTAAAGATTTCAAAAAACGAATTAATAGTAGTTGTTAATACAATGTTCCAAGGTTTGTGGTGTCTTTTGCTTCTCTATTTATGTTTTGTTATTTTTCTATTGATTGATTTTTTTTATTGATATTTTGTTGTAAATCCTCTAAAACCTATTTACCCTTTTAATATAAAACAAGAACTATAGCAATAATTTCATATTATGGCTGATAAAATGGTCCAGAAATTGATATGGCAACATTTAAAACATTATAGTTATGAAAAAAATTGTGAAGGATTAATTTCTTTTGAAAAAATAGTATATATAGTGAATAATAATATGTTTTTAATCCTTTGTAATAAAAAATAATACACAACATGTCAACAAACTTATAAATTTGATTGTAAATGATAATATATCATCAATTGTTTTGTAATGATGTATAATATAATATATTGTCATTTTTTTGGTAGATTATAAATATAATTGTCTATTGACTATTATTAGAACTAAATTAATTAATACTTACTTTTAAACATAAACAAAACATAATTAACTATTAACTATAATTAAAAATATCCAAAATATATTTTAGTACTAAACGCAGCTATCAAACTAATTTAATTTTGTTATGGTTGGAGAGCTTACAGAGGGGAGAAAACAGTTTGAAATAATTAAATTTTTGGCGGGATTAATGGCGAACAAGATGGGTTAGTGAGGTCCACACCAGCGAACAGGATGCGTTACTTGAGGTCCACACCATCAATTTTTAAAGTGCTTAATTTTTTTGGCATCAGTTTCTATTAAAAAATATATACACATGGATAAAAAGTTATTTTTTTCATTTGATTTTAATTTATAATATGGTTGTCAATTTGGTTAAGAAAATTGTTGGAATTATTGACGTGGTCTCAATAAAAAGATTATTGGGAATATGGTCTTATATAATTAAACCTATAAACAAAGAGGTTAAGTCTCTTTCAAATCATCATAGCTTTTACTATTAGAATTTGTCCTGCACTCCATCATATCCTAATGAGTTTAGTCAAGTAAGATATAATAATAATGTTCCTTAACATATCAATGAAATCATAAATAAATAAAATAATAAATTAAGTTCAAGAATATATATTAATATATTATTATTGAGAAAATCGTGTTATTCGTAGGACTTCACAATTTTCTATTAAAGTACAATTATCTTCACAAATGAGAGGTAGTGATGACTCCTAAATCTGTACCATACATAAGTGTACATTAATTCAATCCAGCAAAGATCTGACTTGTAAACCCAACCAAGATTGTCCAATGTTGGCTGATAGGATAGATCACCGGGATCACTGGCCAATACCTTTGTACTAATAAAATATAAATAATATGCTGGCAGGCCCAACCATCAGGATAACATAAAGTAGAGGTTGTGATTACATAAGGTTAAGGGAATGATTATTATTATCTCTTCTACCAAAATTAGTTAAGCATGGGCAACGGTCAACTCTAAGGGATAAGTCTTCCCACTTCATCGAGACATCACCTTTGCCTCAATTGTACTTTCAAGCCCCTCTCCACCACAAGAAAGCTCAGCCCCTCAACCAAGGACCCCACCCAGGGTACTCTTAATCTTGGTATTTACAAGATCCTTTGGTCATGTGGTATTCAATACATTGGAGTAATAGGTAGATCTATTAGCATTAGGATTAAGGAAAATTGTGCCGACATTAGACACAACTGTATCTCCAATTCAGTCCTAACTGAGCATTCCCATCACTCTAAGCATCACTCTAAGAATACTCAAGGCTTGGTCAAGGAAGATAATTTTTTCAAGAGAAAACTCCAAGAGGCTCTCCTTATCAAATTCCACCCTTCTAATCTTAATCATGATGAGGGATGGCATCTTAGCCTTGCATGGCTCCCCTTACATTACTCTACTCCCTCCATCATCCTTTCTTGATTGGCCTTTTCTCATTTTAAAAATGGTAATTTTTTCTTCCTCTTATTCTTCTTTATTCTTTTCTTTTATTCTTTTTCCTTTTTCTTCTTTTTATTTTGTTTTTGTTTTTGCTTAAATAATTTTTATCTTTTTATTTTTTTGTCTTTATATTTAGCCCTTATTTTTTTGGTTTTTACTTTCTTCTCTTTTCACTTTCGTTGTGTTATTTTCACTTTATTTAATTTTTTTTAATTATTTTAATTTTTCCTTTCTTGATATTTTTCTCTTTTTTTTTTTTTTTTTTTTTTTTGTCATTTTGTTGTTTGTACGTCTTTTTATTTATTTATTTATTTTCTTATACTTTAATTATTTATTTTCTTTTTCTTTGTTTCCTTTTTTCTTTGTCACTTTTTTAATCTCTTTTTCTTGTCTCCCTCTCTCCTCATCCCACCTACCCACTCTCTTAACTTGTTCTTTGGTCCACTCCCTCCTTTCTCCTCCTTTTTAAGTCTAAGTTTGTAATCCGTCTTTTCACTTTTCCTCTTCCTACTGATGAATTGTTGAGTGCAATCCAAAACATTGACATAAAACATACATAATTTCTCCAAAACCATTCTTGCAAATACATCTCCTTTTCATAAAGTCACGTCCTTTATAAATAGGTATAGGTGTGGTATAAAAGAACACCACCAAACAATCAAAGAGATCATAAGGGTGTGTATACATCATTTGTGTTCAACAAGGAAATGAGTAATATTTTTTGGCAAGCATCGTGTGGCAGCCATTTTGGTATATTGTAACTTATGAATTAATATTGTTTTACATAATGTTTTTTATTATATTAGTCAAAAGAAGGCCTTGACCCTATAAAACAACAAAATTAGAGTACAACATCAAAAGATATGGCATCAAAAATCCAGTCAAGAAATCTCAGTTGTTGTTCCTCAAAAATTAAAAATTACTATGAATCTATAACTAAACATACTACTATTAACTAACAACCACCTTCCAAGCATAATAAAAGTAATATGAGTAGCAGCAATACTAAATTTTTTACCTATAGGAACCATCTTCATAAAGTTTGATTTAAGTGGCATGTGGGCCTCAAACTATCATCTATGTTATCTCTATCATCTACTATCCTAAGTAGAGAGCTAAACACAACAAAAACTAAGAAAAATAGATTACTCATTGTTAATCATACTCCAGTTTTGTTGAAGCCTATTAACTTGGCTCATCCAGGTATCCTCCTAATTGTCCTCTCTGCCTTCACTGTCCCCGTCCATCTTCCCTTCCTTTTCTATCTTTCTTGCTTTCTTCTTTATCTTGTTATCTTGACAACATCCTCATTGCAACCTTCCTCATGACACTGTCTATAATGTTGTAGAGCGAGCCAAAAGCCTCACACAATTTTTCAAAACACTGATTGTAGTCTTTTGATTTCACCTCCAATATCAAGGCTCTCTCCTTAAGCTCCATAATGTGATCCTCCATTTTTTTGTTGCTTTCTTTCTCTGATGGCATATCCAATGAATAGGGAATCATTTCCACATCCTCATGAGGGGTTGAGGGCTATGAGTTCTATTTGAAATGCTCTAAATCATCCTCAAACTCGCTCTCTTCTTACATCTCCTCTTTGAACTGCTCTTCTTGTTCTTATTCCTTAGCTTGAAACTCTTCCTGCTTCGTATCCTCATTTGCTATGTCTATTTCCTCTAGATTAAAGGCTTCCTCGAGATTAGTTGTTGTCTCCTTAGTTTCTATCACAATTTTATTTTCATTTGCAAGTAGCCTTGTAGATCTTCTCTCCCCTGAACTACTATCCTTCCTTTCCCTCTCCATAATCCCTTCCTCATCATTATCTAAGTCATGCAAGTCAAGATCAATTGTGATGCTCTTCCTAGTGGAGTCCTCTATTTTTTTCACTTTAGTAGGGTTGTTTTTTAGGGTATCCATTTTTCTCTTATCTTGGTTAATTTTAAGGAGGGTGACTCCAAGGGGCTCAACTTCTTGCAACATCAATGATTTCTTACCTTTGAGATTCCAAAGGGGATTGAGTCTGGGGAGCAAAGGGGTTCTGACTCAATAAGTTCAATTTTCATAGAGGACCCCTTCTTTTTCTTTTTGGGCTCATCATACCTAGGTAAGGAGAGAAAACAATTATGGTTTGGGGAATGGTCAAATTCATATTTATACATTAGATAGATTAAACCTTGGTGTAGTGGAGAATTAGCCCCATTTGCAATACAAGACTCTAGAGAAGTAAACAGGAAATATAGAAGGTTAATTCTTTCCCCATGTCTTATATGATTTAAGATGGGGAAATGATACCCATGAATTGAAGTATAATTGCCCTCTAATATAAAATATTTTATGATGAAATAACTATGGGATAGGGTTTTGGGAGAGTAGAGAAACCATACCCATTTTGAACCACTATTAGCCACTCCCCCTTCTCGAAGAATTTATTCATGTAGGAATTATAGTCTCCATTACTCCATTTCTCCACTCTCTCTCTTTCATTCTTCAGCCCAGTAACTTCTATTATTATCTCTGGTGACACCACGAAGGAAATTCTACCCACACTAACTTCCCCATTTTGCAATGAATTATAGAACTTCACAGATAAAGCCCTATTATACCCATTCATGGCAAGAAAGAATGGGGTCATGCCCACCTTAAGGAAGAGCTACCAAACCTCTTCATTCTCCTTGAGTCCATCATAGTTCTTCGGCTCTGTTCTTTTAAGAGGGCCCCCCATGTCAAACCTTTTCTCTAGTAAACAAAAACAATAAATATGAAAGTGACTTACAAAGTAGTTAGGATTTTTAGAAATTGCTTTTTCCTTCATCCAATACTCCTTGAAAAGGTTAATTTTGGCTTGATGAGTAGCATTGTCTACACATGTAGGATTTCTTTTCACATTATGGGAGATTAAGGAATCTCAAGAAGCATAACCATCTCCTTTCCCACTAATCATTTTGCCTTCTTTTAAAATCATTGTTCGGTAAGAAAAGGACAATCTCGTACTGTTCACTAAGCCTTTTGGAATTATGATAGGCACGTCTACACCCTATCACTTTGGCAGCTTACACATCTTCCCAATCAGTAAGGTAATTACTATCCCACTCATTACGTTGTAGGGATTCAAGTGGGTAATTTGAAATTTGAATTTTTGGTGCTCATGGAATATAAAAAGATGAAACTACTAACACCTCTACTGCTTCGAATAGTTGACCATATCATTCACATAGGAGTTTACTCTCTCACTTGCCAATATATTTTTAAATCTCGTCAGGATCTCCAAATAACTAAAGTAGCACCATCCACTTCTTGTTAGACCTAAATTAGTAACCTCATTCGCTATCGCATTCCCTTCCCTGTATGAGTGGTGTACTTTTATTTTCCTAGAGGCTTTGAGTAGCCTTTTGCAATTTTGAATTATTCCTCTTATCTCCGACAAGGAATTCACCATATCATTTAAGCAATCAACAACCAGTTTGGAGTCGCCTTCTAAAATCACATTAATATCATTATGGTGTTGCAGTCACTTTAGACCCATCTAGGTAGCCATTTCTTTTGCTTTATTATTCGACCTTTTTCCTAGATTTGTGACCCTTTTATCATGTGGCCTCTACTATCTCTAACTATGCCTCCAACTCCTAACAAGCTCGAGTTCCCTTTTGAACAACCATCGAAATTACACTTTAGCCAGCCATCCTAAGGAAAAGTCCAAGTGCAGCTTTTCCTTAAAATCATAAAATGCCAGTTCATCCTTTGCAGATTATGACATATACCCCAGTTTTATTTTAATCTTAAACCCATCAAGGTTTGCATGACTTTTGAACTCAAAGGCTGACCCACATTGATGCTTTCTTTTAGTTGCTTGTTTATTATGTTGAATAGCACCTTACTACTTCTTGCTTCATCTCTAAAGACTCTATATTCTATTCTTTCCATATTTTCCAGGCCATAACCAGTGGGATCTAAAGCTAAAGATTATTGGACATAGGATGAATGTAAGGAGACAAGGCCCACTTCTCTTAAAGATCTTTCAATTTCTCAGGTAGGGTCAAGTATGTATTTAGGTCTCCTAGCATGTCACCCTGAATTTCTTTTGCATATTGACAATGTAGAAACAAGTGATCTCAATGCTCTCTTGGTCCTTGCAGCATAACACATATCTATTGACAAAGGCAAGCCCTCTTTTGTTTAGGTTATCAATAGTTAAAATTCTACCATGGGTCATGTCCCACCAAAAGCAGTTGATCTTCAGGATCGGGCCTTTATAGAATGTTATATTTGGTTTATATTAAGAATAAAATAGGCAATAAAGGGTCTAATACATATGTTTATAAATTATATTAGTTAACAGTAGAAGATTTTGATTTATATACTAGTTATGTTGTATTTTATCTATATATGTATGTATATTCATAATACATAAGGTATTAGTATATTCGTAGCCTAATCCTTAAACATTCTCTATTGCTCCTCATGGGATAGGCTACTTTTGTTGAGGGAAAGGCAAAGCAATTCCATCCCAAAATAGGTGATCTTTAAGAAGTGGTATGGATGGGTGTTATTGAAACCATTAGGGGATCTAAGATGTGGTATGGATGGGTATTCTTGAAATCCTTTGGCCTATTTGTTGAGGTGGTTTCCTAGTGCCCTACCAAGAAATTCCCCATCCTTAGTTAGGGTTGATGATTAAGAAGAAGGATTGGGGCTTAAATATAGTAACTATCAATTTTATTATGAATACTGATGGTTCTCTAGCTTAATGAACTAATTAAAGGATTGACAATATATAATGATGTGTGTTAATTATTGGGAAATTGGAAGCCTCCTAGTAGGGGACATTACAAAAAAATTATGATTATTTGAGGTCATCTTTTCAAACTATTATACTATTTTTTATTTTTCTTACATTTATTTCTAAGAAATTTAATAAAAAGTGTTATTTCTTGGTGGTTATTTCTATGTTAACCCTTTCTAAGGTTCTAACCAAACTATGAATAATGTGACCACATGTTTACACATGGAATAAAAGTATCCTTTGTTCAGGGAGTGGAACATTTTTTAGCCCTACTACTTACTAGAGAGGTTAATCCAAGATATTTTTTTAAAGGTAAAACAATCTAAAATTGATTGGATTCCTGAAAAGTAGGACTACATACTTTAGCTATGATTGCTAGTATTTGTAAAAGATTATTCCATTTAATTTGTATATCTCTTCTCTAGGTCTAGGTTAAATGATGCAATTAAGGATAATTATTTCTTACAAGTCCCTTAAGATATGTTTAATGAAAATATCTTACAATAGCATTAACTTGTTAAAAGATCTATACAATATTCATCTAGGGTTCTAGAAATTAGAGGATTGTAATAGATTTAGTTGAAATTTGTAGTATTAGATAGTCCATAATCACTAGGCAAGTAAAACTAAACTAAAATAAAATAAAATAAAAAAAGATTATGAATTTTATTTATTTGTAGTGAGAGAATAGTCAAATTTCCATATTGATTGGTTCCCAATCTTGTAATAGGGTTAAATCCAAAGGTAAACCTAATAGCTACACCAACCTTGACTCTCAAATGAGTTTAATGTGCTTGGCTCTATCTTGTAGAGCTTAAACTCTCAAATGATTTTTTTTGTCAACAATATACCTCTACATAATTAAGAAAAATTAGTTCAAGATTTTGACATCTTAACCCTAAAATATTATTTTCTTTGGCATGAAACTATATTGAAAGAAAATAGTTTTTCAACACTTCTCAAATTTGAACTAACATTAAATAACACATAGAATAACAATTGTGAAATTAGGGATTTCTTGAATCCCCTAAAAATCTTAAATAAAAAAAGAGACATAATATGTTAAAGGAAAAGAAATAACACCTAGTGTTGATTTTCTAAGAAATATTTACATTATCATTATAAATATCAAATGACTCAAAAAATCTTAGTTACTTCTATTTACACATTATAACATGATTTTGAGGTCGACCCAGATGAGATTTTTTCTAACAAATGCAAAGAACTCAAACCTTTATAATGAATACAAAAATAACTTACATAGATCTTGAACTAGTGCACAAATAATGTACCCAAGAGATTGTGTAAAGAGAGAACATGTTATTGTCATTACAATCCACATCCTATAGCCTTGAAAACACCATCACAAGGTTGAAGAACACACCAAAAGTCACCAAAATCATATCTTGAAGATCTATAATTAAATTTCCCCCCAATACCCCAGGCTCTTCTTATTCAATTTTTTGTGTTTTCACATTTTGGTTGCTTACTTGGCTGTTTTGGGTCTTTGGTTGGTTACTTGGCTGTTTTGGATCTCAAAAACTTTTTGTTTGCATAGGATGACTTCATTTGGGTTGTTCTACATGTATTTACAACAATTTGTCCTATTTGGGCAATTTGTGCATCTCACTCTCTTTTGTAGATGCATTGGGATAAAGTGCCACTATTGTGTATGTTTTTAGAGATTTCACACATCATTTTGTGCCTATTTTGTACTCACACTATATTATAAAGTGCCATGGGGGGTCCATGTAGTACCTTAGTTTTTCATCACAGCTTTTTCAAGTGAGTGTCCCTTCCACAGCAATGATGAATCCTAGTGTTCTAGCCTCATGCATGTGTGTTTTGGATTGCACACCCTTTCAGTTGCAAGTAGTCTCTTATGCATGTTCAAATGTAATTTGTTCTACATACACTACATGGTGACATAGTTTCAGTGGATCTATCATACCTCTCCCTTGTTAGCAATATTAGGGGGATTCTACCATTGGTGCTAATGCTTCCTTGGTTTCTCTTTGGAGTGAACTATGTATCCAATTTTGTTCCAATGTACTAGGTGAATGCAACAACTAGTTACCCATGCATTTCAGTGAGATGGAGAACTTACCATATAGACACTCTTGCATTCCTGTTTTGTGAAGTCAATCATCCATTCTTGGTTGATCAATGTTCTTCAAACTATTGGCACCTATATTTTTGACTTGCACTTTATTCTTGCACTAGTTGAGTAGTGTCATTGGGATCACTCATGTAGATTCATGTGCCATTTTTATCTTTGACTATCAAATGTTTTGCCTTTGTTTGCCATTTGGTCATATAATTCAAGTAGTGTCATTGGGTGGCACTCATGCAGATTGTTGTCTTCTTGATCTTGATCGTAATCCTATGTTTTGAGGGGGTTTTTCATTTTAGCACTATAGCATCATCATTTGACGGTTGTCTACAACTTTTTCATGCTTTAGTGATGCTCTTCATGTTCTTATTCTTTTTGGGATATTCTTTGAGGCTTCTTAGTCCTTCATCTTGCATTTCTCTCTTTTGAAGAGAACTTTTTCCCATGAGGTTTTTTCCTTTCTCCAGTTGTGAGAGATTTCTTGCAAGGAAAAATCACTTACATTAAATTCAGTATGGCCATGACATCTTCGATCATTGGATTCATTCTTTGTTCAACATAAAGATTGATTTTAGGTGTAATCTTGTAAGTTTAGAGCCAAATTAGGCCATAAATGAAACTTTGACCACTTATAGTCACTTGCTAATGAAAATCACTCAAATCATGCACCAATGACATGATCAAATCCTCCTCTTGTGTATTTAAAAATACTATGTTAGAGATATCAATAAAGTTTCTAAGATTTCAAGACTTTTATCGATGAGAACGTGGCTTTTTGGGCTATTATGTTGACTTGTAGCAAAACTAAGCATAAAAAGGGTAGAATCATTAGACTGTTAGGAGGAAATGATGTTAGAAACTTATGGTTAGAGTTTCAACTTTCAAAGATGATTAGATAGTCATGCCAAAATAGGATCTAGGAAGAAGGCAATCTAAAGGGGAAACCCCAACAAGGAAAAGGCTTTCAAGATGTCAAGGTCAAGGTATTAGGATGAGCTTATGTACATAAGTTTGACTTTGAAAGACAAGAAATTTTTTGTAAAGATGGATAGGTATCAAAGAAATGGATGGACTGACATCTTAGTCTCTTAAAAATTAATGAAAATTTTGTGGTGCGAATGAGTGATGTCAATATGCCATCATTATGATGTCAAGTATGACTTTGTAAGGAACTTCACAAAATTGATGATTTCAGCATCATACAAATATGAAATTACCAAGGATGGACCCACTCACAATTCTAATGGAAATGTGAAATTTTTATGATGTCATGATGATGTTAGTATTAGAGGGCTAGAATTGGATGGAATGACATGCATGCAAGACAAAGTCTATAAATCTAAAACATGGGTAATTTTTAAAATTAACAAAGGATCAAGAGGATGTGGCATGGAGGGAAGTGGGATTTCAGTAAAATGGGTGAATCTTGGTGTTGTGGGGGAACAATGGAGATGTCATGATGGTTAAAAGATGGTTGAGAGTCTAGTAATGATATAGATCTAAGAGAATTTTGACTTCAAAGTAGTAGGTTATCAGGGTTGTAAGGGGAGTTTGACAATGGAATAAGCCAATCTATAATCATAGTTAAAAAGAAAAGTTCAATACATTATTGAGGGTCAAGGATGAAGAGTGATACAAAAGGTGGAAAATTTTTTACTCTCTAATAGCAGAATAATTCTAAGGCATCAACAATTTTTACAACTTGGACGACTAGCATGACAATAACAAGTCTAAACAATTGGTAGAATCCATAATTAGACAAATTTTAAAGGATTTGGACCAGATTAGACAAGGGGAAGTGGAGATGGAAAGAATGGAATTCCAATAGGGAAATATCCATAGATCTAAAACTGAAATAACTTTATAGAACTTATGGAAACAAATCCATATAGCTTCATACTTCAATTTTTTGGACATTTTAGAGACATAGACACAAAGAACATGTAGGGTACATTATAAGGCTGACATTAAATAAAATTTATCAAAGGGAAAAGTAGCAAGGAGGTGACAAATTTGTAATGGGGTTACATGTTGACATGTAGCTAGGTCGGATCCCTAGCAAGGGCCAACCTATTCTTGGAATTTCTAATTGGCCATTCAGCCTTAGCAATTCTCCATAAAATGCGTAACTTATATGTTTAATATAAAGGTATTGGTTTGAACCTCAATAAGTAATTTGTAATTAATAGGACTGACCCTATTCTTGGTGTCAAATCAATAAGGCCGACTTGAGGTCTTTTAGGTAGCCTTACCTCATATATATTCAATTGTCTTGTAGTCTTTCATACACAATGAATATATGCAATTCACAGTAAGTGAACTTGCGCTTGGGGGTGACGATAAGACCTTATCGTCTATGGTTGGGAAGGCAAAAATTTGATGTTTGCCTGCGGTGAACAAGCATAGCTTAGAAAGTCAACATGGTATCAGAGTTACGGTTTTCCTAAATTGTAGACTTAGTTAGATGCGGCCTGAGCGAATTGCAGTCGTAGTATAAAAATCTCAATGTTTGCTTGACAATCACCGTATAATCAAGGGTAGTCATTGTGATTGCAAGGAGCATTCACATCGAGGTGGTGAAGTCACAGCCTTTGTATTTGAGTTATCATGTTTGCTAGGAGTCGTGGAGGCATCAAGGTCGCAGTGGTGATCGTAGTAGGCGTATTCACACATGGAGGCCACATCTACCATAAGGTGATATCAATAATCACATTGCATCGAGGGGCGTATGGAGACTCATCTCGATACATGAAGATCACAGAAGGTGATGATTGCAGGTTACTCACGATGGTCTCATTAGCATTGCATTGTATCCTCGGGTGTTGGCATGTTTGGTCATGCTGCGGCATGAGGCATTCTTATTCTCATTACCCATGACCATCAAAAAGTGCATTTGCAGGTAATCTCATTGATCGTAGGGTGTATCCGTGTATGATCATAGGGGTATGTCTGCAGTATTTGCCTAGTCATAGTCATTCACAATTGGAAGAATGGTCACTGCTGCAGTGCTCGCCGAGAGCCATATTCACAGTGTTTGTATGCGCAAGAGCCCCGAAAGGAGTTTATTGTATTCGCATTTGAATGGGTCACAATATAAGAAATTGGCAATCACAGAATATGATCACAGTGCTTGGTCGACATTCTTGATCATTTGTTGATTACAGTGAAAGCGTTTCATGGCTTGGCATGTTTACACCACCAAGATGGAGATAGTCAATGAGCAATGGAGAGGGCCGAAGGCCACACAACCATCTTCGCTAGATACTTCAGTATGGATGGAAACTCTAATATTGAGCTAGAATGTTGGTAGAAGCCTAACCTAGAAAGAGATAAGTATTCATATGGTTGAATAAATTTTATTTTCATTAAATCATGTATGATTTCAGTATTGACATTTCAGCTTCATTCTTTGAGGTAATTCTCAAGGTCAAAGAATGTGGAGACTCATTCAAGATATGGTACAAAGAGGTGTCATATAGTTGAAATACATCAGCACAGATGAGCAGGTTGCAGATGTTCTCACCAAGCCTCTTGCTAGAGTGAAGTTTGAATATTTCAAAGATATTCTTGGTGTTGTGGAAAACACAACTTTGGTTGAGAGGGAGTATCAACCCCAGTGATACATTTAGTTGTATCTTCCACCCTCTGCGGGCAATGCAAGGTGGTGTTGTATTCTTCTCTAAATAGAATATTGAGGTGAAAATCCTCTTCCACCCTCTGTGGGTAATGAAGGTGGAGCCATCCTCTACGAACAATGCAAGATGGTAGTTATCCTTCTCAGGGAGAAGGTTGAAATATCTCTTCCACCCTCTGCGAGCAATGCAAGGTGGATCTATCCTCTGTGGGCAATGCAAGATGGATATTATGGAAGAAGTCCATGATGTGTATTTGTATGTATACTCACTTTTGTAGGTGTGCATAGTAAGATTTTGGATCCATCCTTTGTGGGGAATGCAAGATGGATAGCATGGAAGAAGTCCATGATGTATTTATCTGATTTAGGTATGCTTGATGAATATCATAGATGTGGATTACATGATGCATATCATCTCATAATGTAGAACGTCATTCGGTTTTCATGGGAGCAATCATGATATGACTTGCTTATTTGGAAGTATCATCCCTAGCTAAGAGGGAGTGTTGACATGTAGCTAGGTCGTATCCCTAGCGAGGGCTGACCAAGTCTTGGAATTGGTAATTGGCCTTTTGGCCTTAGCAATTCTCCATAAAATGTGCAACTTATATGTTTAATATAAAGGTATTGGTCTGGCCCTAAATAAGTAACTTGTAATTAATAGGACTGGCCCTATTCTTGGTGTCAAATCAGTAAGGCTGACTTGAGGTCTTTTAGGTAACCTTACCTCATATATATTCAATTGTCTTGTAGTCTTTCATACACAATGAATATATAGAATTCATAGTAAGTGAACTTGTACTTGGGGGTGATGAAAAGACCTTATCGTCTATGGTTGCGAAGGCAACAATCTGATGTTTTCCTATAGTGAACAAGCATAGCTCTGAAAGTCAACATTACACATATACATGATACTATATACACTTATATTTGTTTCTTTCTCATTTACTTTATTGTGCTTGATTCTATATGTATTGTGGATTAAGAGCACATCAAAATTCTAATTTACTTTCTACCTAACTACTTGTGGAGCTAAAAACACCATATTTGAGGCTTGACCACTTTGGCAATGTTAGAAATAGTGCTTAACATATATACATTGGTAGCATTGTTAGGTAGTTAGAAGTTGGAAGGATTTATAAAACCATTGAAATGTACTAGTTTGTTGATTAATGATGAATGAATCTAATTTAGAGAGCGTGTGTTTCAAAAGAGTCCACTTTGAATTTCACTCTACTAAAATTTTGTTTGTCAAGTTGAGTAAGGCAATGGATTTGTAGATCTCATGCACCTCTGCAACCTCGTTATCTTTTTTCGTACCCATCCACTTATTGTAAAGTCAAGTGGTGCAAACAAAGGACTAGTAAAACCTTATGCACCTTGCATGAAATCTAGAGTTTGCAGCATCCACCCTTCTTGCTTATTTTTTAGTGATGCCTATTTCAAATAATTGCACACTTGAGAAAGCTCCTAAACTAGCTCTCAAACACTAGTTGGCAACATGGAAACAGTTTGAGGTTTTCAATTACCTACTAGTAAAGTGAATCTCCAGATAAGGGATGGTTCCGTCGTTACTATAACCTAAGACTAACCATTGCTACTATTTTTTCTAAGGAAAAACAAGTAAGACTAGGAGGTGATGCACAAAATATTTTTCAAGACATGTATTGTAAGGAAGTTAGGTAGCAGAACAACTTCCTATGCTAATCTTCAGAGGAGGGTAATGCCAAACTTTTACAAATCTTTACAATAACTACATTAACTTAATAAAAATAAACATAAATAGCATGCATACCAGAACACAATGATTTTTGTAGGGAAAACTCTTTTGGGAGATAAACCCCACACTCCAAAAGTTGCCCAATATATTATTCAGAAATAAAAAATAGATTATATTATACTTGTAGAGAAAACTTCTCACAAGAGTATTGCCAACGGAAATCCAAAAGCAACTCAACAACTATCAAACTCTTAGAATACATCACAATACATTGTCGTAATACAATGCCCTCATAATATAGGGTTGCCTTCTAGGGAAAACAAAGCACACAAAATATCCACTATCATATCTATGACCTAATGATAGATTGTCAAGATTTACAATGATACCCCCAAATCCCCCATGGTCACATATCAATGCTACCCTTTCATCTAACTTTTTTTTATTATTGCAAGGTTAAGACAACATTTTCCTAACATGTACTACTATTTTAACATTTAGTTGTTTAAAGGCACAATTTCAGTGTTTTGTGTGGTCATGTATAAGTTTTTTGTAGAGAGGTTTAGTTTTGACAATATTAGAAGGAAAAAACAACTATTTTTCACAACCAATGGTTGCTTTCACAAGAACACAAACTACAAACTATATAAGATATGCATATTTGTTTAAGGGGTGCTGAAGTGAGACATGTTTAAAGAACTCCATGAAAATCACAGAAGAACATGTATCAATCATCAATTTGCACAAACTATAACATACTTAGAAGGCCAAATGTTGGATTTATTGATAAATGATGTTTGCAGTAGTACATGGTCTAGAAAATTGCTTGAAATTGCCTGAAAATGATAGAATCTAAACCGATTTCATTCTTCAAAAGATTGGTTGAGAATTAGAACGCTATTTTTTTTATTTGCAGAAAAGAACTTTTCCAAGTTACAATGCCTCTCAAAAAATTCTAGATCTGAATATATCATAAGCTAGGCGTCCCCTTTTTGCTATTGATCAACAACCTCCACGTAGAGATCAAAGACACATGTCATAAGTTTTTCAGGTCAAACCTTATCCTTGAACAAGTCCCTGCTTATACTCTTTGAAATGTTGATAGTGGAAGAAGTCATCTTTTCTAGCTGAGAATTCCCCCAATACATCTTCTAGATGCCCTCAAACTGCATTACTAGTCTATAGTAGATCAAAATAATTCCTCTATCTCTTCAACTGCTATCCAAGTCATCCAACCTTCCCCTAGATGCCTTCTACTTGCTCAAAACATTTCATTACTCCTAAAACTACTATCACCATAGTTGCAAGTGTTAAGACAACATGAGTTAGAGATTTGGAAAGGTTGGAGGCCTTCTAGGGGCTTGGGAGATCTTCAAGGATGAGTTTTTGACTCGTGCTACTTCACTAGGGCCTTCACACTCCTGTCCTCAATCGCTATTCATATCATCGCCTTTATCTATGTCATCATCTTCAATTTTTCATTAGACTTTTGTTATGCATGTTCTGGAAATTTGACTTTATCCTAATATATTAGTCATTTTGACCCCCTATCAGCAAGGCTTCTTCTATCTCTTGGATAAGTTTTCAACATTAAATAATGGTAAGAACTTCAAAATACGTCAACCAACTCATGTTGTCTTGTCATCCCTTCACCTTTTTTGACGCTGATCTGTTATGATTGTCATAGCTATAGTAATTCTCTGTCACCTTGTCTTTAACCATAAGTTTACCTATGTGTGCCTTCTGCTTACAACCTCCCTCATAAGACTAATCACATGATGCTATTCATATTTTAAGCACTTTGTCTTCACTCTCACTCAACACTGTTTTCTGCCCTTAAGGCATTGTCATGCCCTGTTATGTCCAAATCACTGTCTTCACATGTCATAGACCTTTGTTTTCCTTTTTGGTTTCTATGACTATACCGTCACCATGTGAGGATTTTTTATGAGGTGCCCCTTACTGGCATTCTTCTCTAGTATTACTATGCTTATCCTTTTGTTATTTCTGTGTCATTTATACCATTAGAGAAGTCATTCTACATTGCGTCCACATTGTTCACTCTTTAAGGACTTTGTCCTTTACTATATTTTGTTATTTTAGCTTCTATACTGTCATTCAAGTCTCTGACTATCATCTTTTTTGCTTTTGATTTATTAGAAGACTGTCACCTATTTCAAGAGTTCATTGACAGTCATATACAATGGCCTTCCACATCTAGCAAAAAACTTGTACAACTTTCCTTTGACTATCTGTGAACAAGTCCATAGATTCATAGAGATCATTAACCATCTCAGAAATCTTACAATGCATGGAAATGTACATTTGACATGACTGTCCCCTCTGTGAACTATGATATTACTATTCCCTCTGTCCACTGTGCTTAAAGTGACATGATGCTATTCATATTTTAAGCATTTGTCTTCACTCTCACTCAAAACTATATTCTGTCCTTAAGGCATTGTCACACCCTTTTATGTCCTGATCAATGTTTTCACATGTCACAAACCTCTGTCTTCCTTTTTGGTTTCTATGACCATATTGTCACCATGTGAGAATTGACCATGAATTGCCCCTTACTGTCATTCTTGTCCAGTAACACTATGCTTATTCCTTGTTATGCCCGTGTCATTTATACAATTATAGCAGCCATTCTACATTACCTCTGCACTGTTCACTTTTTAAGGACTTTGTCTTTATACCATTCAAGTCTCATCACCTTTGGAATTTTGAACTGTTAGAAGACTGTCACCTGTTTCAAGAGTCCATTGACTGTCATATAGAATGCCCTTCCATATCTAGAAAACAACTTGCACAACTCTCCTTTGAATACCTATGATCGAGTTCATAGATTAGAGATCATTAACCATCACAGCACTCTTACCATGTATGGAACTGTACACTTGATATTACTATCCCCTCTGTGAACTATGCTTAAAGAGACTGTCCTTTTAACTGTACATTCAATGAGAACTTATAGAAGAATATGTCGCCATCTTGTTTTTTTACCTCCTGAACAAGTCTACTTCTTGCAAATGTGCTGGCACAGTGCAATGATGGAAATCTCCTTTGTTTTCATTTTCTTTTACTTCCATAACTCTCTGACTACCTCTCCCTGTCTTCTCATGATCATGCTTTAAACTATCCTATTGGGCTCTTCTCTCTGTCCTTCATGAGATACATCATCTCTTCTTTGTATAAGATTATCATTTTTTGAAGAATGCTCTCACTCTAGCTCCGTCCACTGCCTTCATCCAATGACCTGCAATCCTGCACATGTCCTTGCACTTCATGGGTTATTTCTTGATTCATGATCATTCCATAAATAGTACTTGTTTAAGTGAGCATCTTGTTTTATTAAGTTATATTTATAGTAGATAGATATGATATTTTCTTTGAAACAAAAAATTATATATATTACTTGTTAATAAATGTGTTTATGCCTTTTTTATATAACATTTATAAGTTCTCTTGTTTTCAGGTATTAGTCCATTTTGACCAGCATTAAATAATTTTTGTATTTACATGTAGATTATTTATTTTGAATATATAATAGAAGACCCTGTACAACTACTAGCTCCTCTCCACTATCATGTATTCATTGTTTGGTTCTCTGCTAGAAAACCTTCATTTACCTGCAACCTAATTTTCACTGTCAACTAGGCTCTTTAATGCAGTATGGAACTTCTTTTGTTATGATGAAATATCTAAATATCGATATTGGCACTTCACGCTGGAATTACTACTTTATTTCTTGGTAATCCCCTTACACACAGTCTTGGTCCTTTGGCATATTTCGTTGGCCTCTTTCACTTGTTCTTGTGTTACTATTCTATTCACAATTGGTGTTGACACTATCATAGGCACTGTGTTTCCTTATAACTATCACACATCACCATGTAGACTGCCATGCTTAGACTCCTTTTACTCCTCATCAAAGTCTATCCTCTTCTTGATAGTTGTGCACTCCTGAATATCCTTCCATGACTGTGCTTCACTCTGTATGTCCCTTAACAATGAAAGAAATATACCTATGACCATGCAAGAACCTGATCCAGGACATAAACTATGAACAAAGCTAGAGGATATAAAAGGAAAGCAATTAAACTCACTTAAAACTTGCATTGGTGTAAGTGTTGTCTATTAACTCCGTCATTTTAATTCCAAATATTATTATCAATACTTTAGTTTCAAAGCTCCAATACAAACCTCACAATGGCCGTGGAAATTCTCAAGTACAATACATTTTTCATTGTGATAGACCTTATACCCTCCATAAATTTAATATATGAAGATTTCCACTGTACTGTCCTTTGGAATGTCCTCACTGGCTCTTTCACATGATTCTGTCTATCTCTAATGAGCGTATTATGGACTATCTTTGTCCTATATTCACTCACTTTGTGTATCGTAGTCCTTCCACTTGTCTCTTTTTCTTTTTGAAATGCATTTCATGGACTGCTCCTTCATGATTGTCCCTTGTTTATAAGATTTTAACACTCGTTTTTATACCTCTGCCATAGCCTACTTTCTCACTGTATGCAAAATCTTAATTACACTATCATTCTTGTCAATATCAATGGTCTCGTACTTTCAACATTGATCACAAAAAACCCTAACAAATTCTGATTGAACATGAACTTGCCTCTTTTAGATGTCACATAGCACTTTATCTCAAAAGTACTTGATTGCATATGGGAGACTGCATTGTTGGCTGGCATTAACTACTATCTCTATTCCTGTCATTGTCTCAGTAAGTTCTATCCCTATCACTGTCCAAGTAAGTTCTTTGTAGCTCTATCTTCTCTATGACTGTCACCATTGTCATCTCATAGCTCACACTTTACTTTATTTTGAGTTGCTTTATGGACTATAACCTTTGCACTTTTGACTGTTATTTCATTTATCATTTCACACAAACAGTCCCTTGGCCTCCCATTTAAATGACTTGTTATAGAACTACTCACGAATTTAAGCTTTTGACTTCTCTAATGTCTTCTATCACTGTCATTGTGCCATTTCTATGATATTTTGACGTACTTTTTCAACCTCCAATGTTGTCCCTATTCTTCATGATTACTGTGACTTCAAACATTCTAAGACTCTATGTAAATACATATTCAAGAAACCTGAAAACATGTGAAATAAAATGTAACTCTGAATAAGGTCCCTGTATACAATGCTACAATTTCAAGATCAAAATCTTGGCTCTTATTACATTTCATCAATCACCAAGGTGAAATATGGATAGGATTGCGAATTCCTCATGGACGAACTACTCATTTCCATTGTCCTCTAGTTCTTGTGGGCACTCAATACTGTTCACTATCCTTATCACGTCTAAAACATTACCACCACATGGTATAGGTTTCCCTTCCTCATGTTGGACATTTTCCTACATTCGATGGATTAGATGAGTGACCATGGGCTATCAAACCCAATAAAATTATGTTAGAAATCCATTCAAACCTTTGACCACTTATAAAAGGCCCAATAATACTTCATTAACCTTTATAACTTCTATTCACTGTGCTTTATCCATTGCTGACTGTACTTTCATCTACTAGTCTCACTCAACACATCTTTGTTATAGTCCCAACCTTTCCCTTCTGATGCAGGGTGTAATAAACACATACCCCCTAAGTCATACAATTTCATCTATATTCACTCTGAATTGAGATTACAAATGGTGCAGCCCCATGGCTGATAATAATAGTATCAAAACTGATAAAACTACAGTACAACAGCAGAATAATCTAAAGATAACAACATAATTCATCCCTTCCTATCTTCTACCAAAAACTGTGAAACAAGCTCATCTAAAACTTGCAATCTTCAACACAAATCTGCAACAATTCAATCATGGATTCCAAAATCCATATGTTGCTATACCTTCATCTCCAAACCTGCAACAACATGCCTCCAAATTGATTTTTCCTTCTCCTACATTCCCCCTTCACTTCACCTCGAAAAAATCCCTTCAAATAAATGAAAACTTGCCATGTCATATAACCACTCCATAATGAATATAATTTCATGATCCTTCATTTGTCTTTTCAAAATGCAACGCCTACCTTCATGAATTTCATTCAAATGTAATTTGAATTTGTATTTAATGCTCAATGAATGTTCTCTTACATCTCCTTACAATTTTCTAAAATTGGCCATCCTTATTGTAGCAGTAGATTCTTTGCATGTACGTTCTGTAACTCCAATATTCTCTGTCATAATGCTTTTAATGGTTGTTACATGTGCCTGCATCACCTTCTCTTATCAGTCTTCTTCAATCAGATTAAATAATGGAGTACAAAACATAAATATTACATTATAAAGAGCAGAGCTGTAGCTTTCCACCATATCTAGATACTGCATAACTTGTTTAAGCTAGTTACCATGATAGGCTATATTAAAACAACTACATGATAGGTTAGATACTTAACTTGCTGAAGCTACTTAACATGACTGGCTAGAGACACAATATATCTTTTATTCCCAACATCCTTTTAAATGGTACTGCTAACCTCACAATAATCATCCTCATAGGTACCGATTGGAGGATCAATCATATCAGAAAATTTAACATATTTCACCACAGGCTTGTAACTGAACTCTCCACCATATTTAGATATGACTTTATCCACTTTCGTAGGTTTCTGAATGTTATGCTTGTCCATGAACCCCTGTAAAATTTCAAGTTCCTCCTTGTTGAAATTATCCCTTCCTTGAGGAAATAAATGAGCACTTCTAATCTCTTATTTGTGCACAATTATGAGGCCCTCTTTAAGCAAGACCATGAATCTGTCTTTAGAAATGTCCAAGATAGCTGAGAGCTGTATCACAACAGACAAAAGGTCTAGTTACTGATAGCTAGTTAAACAACTATTGAACTACGTAAAGCACCTTCTCTTGCCTTGGAAAGATTCCTCATTTCTCTTTTTCCAAATAAACAAGAAAACCTCATTTGGTAAAAACCTCATTGATATCTAGATACTAAATAACTTTCTGAAGCTAGTTGCCATATATCAAAACAACCACATGATAGGGTAGACACATAACTTGATGAAGCTAGATAACATGATAGGATAGATACATAGTATATCTTTTATACCCAACATCCTTTAACGTTTCTGCTAAACTCACAGTAATTACCCTCATAGGCACCAATTGGAGGATCAAACATATCAGCAGAATTAACATCTTTCACCTTAGGCTGGTAACTGAACTTTTCACCATATTTAGATCTGACTTTATCCACTTTTGTAGGTTTCTAAATGTTATGCTTGTCCATGAAGTCCTGTAAAATTTCAAGTTCCTCCTTGTTTAAATAATCCCTTCCCTATGGAAAGAAACGAGCACTTCTAATGTATGATTTGTGCACGATTGTAAGGCCCTCTTTAATCAAGATCATGAATCAGCCTTTAGGAATCTCCAACATAGCTGAGACGTGTATCGCAGTAGATAGAAAGGTGAGTTCGCTATTGAACTGAGTAAAGAACCTTGTCTTGCCTTGGAACAATTCCCCATTTCTCTTTTTCCAGATAAACCAGAAAACCTCATTAGTAAACACAAGCCAAAAATTCATGATCGGCAAGAATTTTGGAGTAGTTAAAGTCTTCCTTACAATTCAACCAATAAGATTACCAAGAAACATGGACCAAAGAGAGAAAGCAAGTTGACATTAAAAGAACAAATGCTCAGAAGTCTCGGGCAAATTACTCTAGTCACACATTTTGGTAGGGATACTACACGAATGTTATTCAAAACTAACAGCTAACTTTTTAAGGAGGAAGCAACCAGCTAAAACAATCCTTTTCTTTTGGCTCACTCGATTTAGCCCAAATAAATCCTACCCTAGCAGACCAAGTTTTATCAGACCAAAAAAATTCCAACATTTGTCAAGCCAAACAAAACCATTCTCACATCAATTAGCATAGCATAAATTATTTTTGCAAAAAATTGGTTAAAAGTAATGCCATCTTTCCGCAAAACCAAGTTAAGGAACTCTGCCTCTTTACTCAGAACAATAGGAGGACCCGCACTTCTCAAAGCATTTTTCAAAACTGAGAAAGTTCTTTTTCGAATCTTAGTATTATCATATTCCTTTTTTAGGTGTTCCCAACCCTTTAAAACCTTGTTATAAAAAATATCATTGAAGACTTGGATTCCTTTATTGGCCCAGGATTTTGTAGAGCACCCTTGAGTAAGTGTCAAGGGCTTATTGTTCCAAGCTAAATTCCACCAGATGGATCTCTGATCAACTCAAGAATTCAAGATTACAAAAACAACTCCACAATTATGGATGAAGTTCTTAACTCTCTTCTAGGCCTTCCAAATGTTGCTAAATATCGGCAAATGAAAGACTTTACTCTCAAAGTTACCAAAGAAGATATCATGCATGTGAAGAGCATTCCCATTTTTACACCATTTTTTTTCCTTAGAAAGAGATAAAGTTATTTTTGATAGCCAAAACAACACCTTGAACCCTAGGGTCTTTAAGCCTCATATCATCATTGCATTTAGGGAGTTCACACCAATTATAGTTAACATGCATCTTTTTCCCTTACCCAAACCATGAGACTAGAGAAAATCCCTAAGAATTTTTTATAATTTTTAATAATGACAATTAGCAAACAACCAAATAGAAGAGGAATACACAACATGAGAAGCCAACACATTCTGAACCACTTGAATTCTACCTACTAGAGAAAGGAGGTCAGTCCAACACTTATGATGTTTTTTTCTCAATTTTCAAGAGCAACCATTTCCACGTATCCTTCAAATTAGGAGAAATTGTAAAAGGGATTCCAAGGTATCTCACAATCTTATGAGGGTAGAGCCATTGGCACCCATGGTCTCTAAACCAAATTAGAGGATCATTGTCCCAACTAAGGATAAAAGACTTTCCAGTAGAGATATTTCCATCAAAATCTAGGAAAAATATATCCAATTGATTCAACACATTATCAAAATTTTGTCTACTCATTTCAACAAATTAATAAGGTTGTACCATCAACAAACTAGGCATTCAACAATTGTTCATTGTTTGGGAGTCTAATACCTTTAATAGGAGGATTAATTAAGCTAGTTCTCAACACATAATGCAAAGCATAAACACCTAAAACAAAGAGGGGAGGGGCTAAAGAATAGCCTTACCTGATTAAGGTTTGGAGCAATGTGGGATCAATGAGGTCACCATTGATATCAACTTAAGTAGAAGAAACTTGGAACAATATATTTAGATCCATCTACAAAGTTTTGGGGGAATCCCAAGGCTTTAAAACATCAATCACATAGGACCAATCTATTATGTCATAAGAGTTTTCAAAGTCCAACAAGATCATAGAAGCATTCTAATTACTGAACTTATTCTAATGCATTCCTTCCTAGCTAGTGATCAAGTTTTCCAAAACATATCTATCCTTGATGGACCCTGTTGAGGCAATTGAGACCACCTTCCTTAAGATATTAGATATTCTAAGAGCAAGTGCTTTGGAAAGAATCTTATAGGACACACTAAGTAAGGTGTCTAGTCTCCATTTTTTAATGACACTTTTGTCACCCCATTTATAAATAATTTTTATCATTCCTCTATCAATGTTCATCCTTGAGAACCAATTTGAAATGCTTCATTATAAATTTTAATCAATTCTTTCCTATTCCAATCAATACTAGCTTTATAAAACACATTGGGGAGACCATCCGCCCCAAGAGCCTTATCATTGCTAAAGGTCTTGATATTATCAATTAGTTCATCTTCTAAAATATCTTTCCTCGATACCACAACATCATCTTGACATAACTTCATAGGAATAATATTAGCACAAAAGTATCTAGCCTACAAAGTTTTATCATTAGTCTCATATGAGAACATATTCTTAAAGAAGGAAAAAAAGGCATTTCTCTTAAAATGACTATCACAAGTAGACAGACCATCAACTTCAATAGGTCAATTTGTTTCCCTATTCTATTTTTTCCAATAATACTAAAGAAATATTTAGATCCCCTATCACTTATATGAAGCCAAGCCATTCTATCCTTAACTCTAGCAGCTTGGTGATTATAATTCTAAATCTTCCTTAAAAGGGGCCTGATTTTTAATAACTTTGTTCTCAATAGTCAAATCACTAGCATTTATTTGTAGAACCCCTTCTAATAAAAGCAACTTCTCCTAAAGAAAAAATCCAATCTTCCCCTTATCCATCACTTCTTTTTGCCCACAATACTTAAAAGATTCTTCGACAATGAGACAAGATCCTTCCATTTTTAAATAGATGAGGCCTCCTAATTAATATTCTTAGACAACCCTGTAGAAACTTCAATTCCATTCAAAAAATCTAAATTATTCATAAGGGAGGTGTTTAATGTATAATAGGTAGAGCCTAAAATTTTGGAATCCAAATAGCTCAAACCAAACTCAACACAACCCTCAATTGGAAAATGATATAACATAAAGTGGTAGAAATTGAAACCAACCTTCCATTATCATCTTGATTGAAAGAGAATAAATCCTTGTTCGCATAGAATCTGCCCAATCTAGAGTAAATCCTTCTATTTTGTGATTGATTATTACAATAGGTGAACTATATATCTTTGAAAAAATATTTCTTCTTTTCCAAAGGGTGGGCTAAGGTTAAGTCTCTCTTCATCATAGATTGGAAATAGAACTCCTTACCCTTCCAAATACTACCTATGCTCCAACCTTGTCCTCCTTGTATTTCAACATGTTAAAGTCTCCTGTAATGAGGTAAGGGACCCTAGGAAGATTCGAGGCCACCCAAGTCTACATCTCACTCCTTTCACTGTATTTGTTTGAGGCACACAAAGAGAAAAACCCAACTATTTAGAATAACATGCTATTTAAGTAACCCAAACAAGTCAAGACAAGGTCCCTAGTTCACTATAAAAGTGTGCCCATGCAAGATTAATATGGATGAAAAGACCACTCCTACCCTTCTCATGAAGAATGCAATTATTTTTGGTAGACTTCCAAATAAAACTTAAGACACAATCCTTTTGAAAACACCACAACCTTAATTTCTTACAAACACAAAAAGTCTAATTTAGGTCTATCATGTTGCAAAAACATATAAGAACATATTTTCTCTCAAGGTAATTCAAGTCCCTTGACATTCTAGCTACATATATTAAATCCCATTAAGATTTAGGAGGGGGATCAACCTTTTGAGTTTTATACAATCTTTCGAAACAAAATCCAACTTCATTATCATTTAGGCCGGGGTTAGTGATGAAGGTTCTAGGAGTAGCTTTCTAGGGGAAACTTGTGCTTGTGATAGAAACAATGACCTTTTAACTAAATTAAGTTCACTATCTTTGGTTAGTTTACTATTATGCAAGAGTAAAAGGTATTCAAATGCAAGTTATGCATCAACTTGAACTCTCTTTCCAAATAAACCATGTGCATGGAAATAGCTAAAGAACTTTTAGAACTTAAGAAAAAAAAGAAAATTCAAGAAGAGTGTATAAATTGAAATCTTTCCCTTTGCCTAAAACTTTTGACACAATAGGAAAAAATAGATCCAAATGATTCACATATTGGCATTAATACAACTACAACTAGATGGATCCTATCTCTTAGATACCATTGGACATGTGTGAAGGTGTGTGTGAGCTCTTGAATTCTTCATCTCCCATGCATCATGCAGAGTTTCTCTCCTTGAATTTGTAATGTGTCATAAAAACCTCTTGAAACCTCTACAATGTGCACTATTGTTCCACTCTTCAATATAGGAAAATTTTAGGCTCATTGAAACTTCCAACATCATTACAACATGGATGAACCATTTTTCAATTACCTATTATATGGATGAAACTAAGGCAACAAGATATTGGTATCACATCAAAAGTGGAGGCCTCTTAAATGTGCCACATAACCAACAAAGCCTAAACCTCATGCTATGTAGGTGAGAAAAACTTAAGCTTTCAAGAGAAAAAAAGGTGAAATTTCCTTTTGATGGTGTATACTTTCAAAAAAAAACAGAGGTTGTTTTTGACTTCTAGGTGCCCATAACTTATTTGAATTTGATTTTAAACTTTTTGGAACAATTTTATCGAAACCTCTAAAGACTCCAAAAAGAACTTTTGCTAAGGTAATCCCAAATAATTAAAATTATGACCAAGGTAACCACAATAGTAATAACATTATTGGTAACCTCTGAGTGTGTTTTTCTTACTAAAACTTCGAAACCCTTAGCCTATCCATTGGGTGTGGATTCAAGGAGACCTTAAAAAAACTCAAAACAAAAGCTAAGAAAATTGTTGCTAACACCTCAAAACAACTAACTAAAAACCTAAATTAGACAACAACTCCTTTAACTTGGCACTTAGAAGAAAGGAGACTTACAACTTTGTGCAACAACAGTTATTGAACTTGAAAACCTATCCTACTCTAGACTATTATTTGAGTTATTTTGGTTTGTTGCCTATGTCTCTTTTGATTTCATGTCTGTTCTGGGGTGCTCCCCTATTTTTCTTTTCATTTCTGTCTATTTGGCTGATGGCCGGATTTTGTAAAACTTTTGGTTTTGGGTCCATGTAAAACCCATTTATCATTATAAAAAACTTAACATGAAAGTTGCTCAAACAAAATCATTAACTAAAATAGTTTTCCTTCCTCATCATCTTGCACATGACCATGAACAATGAAAGAGAGAGGAAGCATTCAAATAAATCTAACAAATAGTTGCAATGCTTCTTGAAAGATATAGTTAAACTCACTTCTTCATGTTGAGTAAATACACTACTATTTTGAAGTGGATAAGCAAGTTGCATCCATTCTTCTTTAGTGTCAACTAAATATTTAGCTTCATATTCAATTGTAATTTCATCCTTAGGTGCAAGAATGATGTTCATGCCTTGTTAGACTCTATTTTTTCTAGATGTCGGATAGGACATCCCCTTGAAAGAACAAACTTTGAACTTTCCTTGTTGGTATCTTGCTGATGAGTTACTTCTTCAATATCACCTTGTTGATTTTGAATGATTTGGTTTAAGTGATTCATATGCAAACATGGCTTCTTTCTCTTTTTGATTATGTTTCTTATTAAGGTAAATGAGTTTTATAGGGACCTAAACCCCAAAATTTTTACAAAATCCATAAAATAAGCATCAAACACCAGAAACAATAGAAACAAACTGAAACAAAAATAGACTGAAATGAAAGAAACAAAGACCTATTGATAAGAATGTAGTAGATTTGCATTCTTCTATATCATTTTACTGTTGATAGCCTCCAACTCGTCCATGATAAATCTGGAGCTTCTTTGCTCCTAGTACTTGCTCCTAGTATGGGTACACGGACCTGTCCTAGTATGTGAAGAACTCTGACCATCTGCATCCTACACTTTCTTTTTTTGCTTGGATTCAAAAGGAGTCACACTAGAAATGGGGTCAACCCTGTACTCTGCAATCATGTTATTGACTTTCATCAAGCCTTTAGAGTTGTTATTCATGGAAGCCTTGCTAATCTCCACCAGATTTCTCAAACTTCCTTTAATCTCTTCCAGGCTAACCTTCAGATTACAAATTTTCTTTTCATGATTCAATTTCATCTTGTCCACATCCTTATTGACCTTCTGAGTCAACTGAAGGAGTTTCTTTGTATTACTAGGTCTAGGGTTATCCGTAAAAGTTTCTACAATACCCTTTATCCCTTATTTTAGCAATTCAATCTCCATGCTCATCTTCTAGAGACAATCCAACTGACTGCTGGCCACATGGGAAATACATTTATCCAATCCTAGGTCAATTACAACCCTCCCCTGTTTCCCAGGACCAATGTCTATGGGGATGTCAATTTTATTTTTTTCTTCACTATCTTTATTATCACCCCCCTTTTCAGATTTGAGCTTCTTAGATTTTGGTGAAAAAAAATCTACAGACTTGGTACCTAGATTCTCACATTTGATAGTGACCCACTTAGGGTACTTATTGTGCCTACTACTATGAATCCTAGGGGTAAAATTCTGATTAGGCCCCTCACCAGTATGCGGTCAATACTCAGGGTCATCAAACAAATCTTGGTCCTACCAATCCTTAGGAAGCCCACTATCTTCTCCTTCCAACTTTGTGTCAGAAACCACTTGAACCTATGGATTGGAAGAAGACACATGGGTATTCAAGATAGGGGATGTTTTAACTTCATGGGCTTTGACATAATCCATAATGAGACAAATAAGGCCCTCATGGAGGATCAGATTATCCATATTTTTTGCATGTTTCTCAAAACTGTGCCTTAAGGAGGAAAGAAAATAAAATGAAATGGATATTTTTCTCTCATTCCTGAAGTGATTTAAAATTACAAAATGGTAGGAGAAAATGCTCGCATATCGACCATCGAGAGTGATAAATCTCATGATAACCTCTGCCACATCAGCCCAAGGTGTCTAAAGATCCTTTTGACTGTAGCCACCATCAACCATCTTCTGAACTCTATCTCGCTCCTTGTGCTTGTCAAAGAAAGTGGAAATTATTTCTTCTATAGATTTCTATTCTCTATAGAAATTCCTTCCCCCCGTCTGCAAACCAATGATTTTAGCAATGAAATCTTCATCAATCCTAAACTCAATGCCATAGACCTGTAGGATGCCATTATCCCATCCTTTCAAAAAATCTTTGGTGGCACTCAATGAATACCCGAGCTTCAACCTTTCCATAAACAACACCAAGCCCCTGTTTGAAATCTCATTCCAAACCTCACCTTTCTTTTTCCAGTTCTTAAATGAGGTAGGTTCCATCCTATTGTTGTCACCCCCCATGAAATGTGCAATTCTAAAGGTGTAGAAAAACACACCCAGAATGAGCACTAGCAAACCTGGCAGGAAGCAAGCGAAGCCTCTACAAAATCTAAAATTGGGAGGCATGAAAAGATTCCACCAAAAAAAATTATCCCAGTAACATTCTGTCATTATGAATTGGTGATGAGTGGCCAATTAATTCGACATCCTTTCTAGTCATCTCACATAGGTTTCTTGAGAAACATTCCATTTCTATCCACCATCTAACCTCCATGTAGTCCACCCCAAGATTTGCCATATAATCAGTGGGAGCATTCCCTTCCCGATACATGTGAGATGCTTTAAAATCATCCAGATTGGCAATCAGGAAATGACACTCTTTGATCAAATGTTTGATCATCCAACTTGGCTCTTGGTGTCTATTAATGCATTTGATTATGTTCATCGAATGACTCTCCAACTAAATACGATTAAACCCTTCTTTCACCGCCAATTTTAACCCAATATTAGTCGCATAAGTTTCAGAATAGTGGTTTGTCTGGGTGCTCAATGGGAGTGCCACTGCTGAGACAAGCTTACCATTGTGATCCCTAGTAGCTCCCCCACAATCAGTCGGCCCAGGGTTACCCTTAGCCTCCCTATCAATATTAATTTTAATCCATCTGCTAGGTGGGGGGATCCACGTAACATTACTTCTGGGTTATCTTACCTTGGCAGTCAGGATAGAGATCCCAATTTAAGTTCCATCTTCTAATAATTTCTAAATCCCGTTGCAAGATGTCGATCTAGGGATCTCCTTTATGACTAGGGAATGAGGATATAAAATTTTCCTTAATACTATTCTGAATTCTATGAGCCACAACAATAGGTGAGGATTCCATGTACCTGAAGATCCTATTATTTCTTTCCTTCCACAGACCCCAAGCAATGTGAGGCATTATGCAACTCCAGAGAACCCTAAGAGAGGGATTCCCTGAGGGGAAAACCCACTGGAACCAACATTCCCTAATGTTATCTGGCCAAACCCACCATAAATCTCACAACTAAAAGAAGAAACCCCGGACCTCAACAACAAAGGAGCAATGAAGAAGGAGGTGATTAGTATTCTTTGCATGCTCTTTGCAAAGGTAACATTTGTTAGGAATCAGTATACCTCATTTAGAAAGGTTATCAGTGGTCAAAACTTTCTCCTACATAAAAAGCAAAAAAAAAAATATTGATTTTAGGAATCAGAATATTGTTCCAAATGCTAGACCAAAAAGGGGTCAGAGAGAGGGACTTAGTGATGAGATGGAAGGCATGAGAGACTGAGAAGTTCCTAGAGGATGTTCCATTTAAAAAAACCTCATCAGCAACAAGAAAAGAGGGAACATGAATCCATGAGAGTCACTCCTGAATAGGTTGAAGGGATGGATCAATGTTGACAAGATCAATCCAAGCCCCATCCTGAATATAATCAACAACCCAAACTCAGGCAAGTATAACACATCTGTCCTTTAGATGGTCCGCCCATGTGAAGGAAGATAAAGACCATTCCCCCGCCCACCAATCATATAAGAAGTGGATATTTCTACCATTTACAAGAGATCATCTCATTCCTTCAACCATAATATCCTTAGAGTTGAAAATAAATTTCCACATATTTGAAGCAGCAAGGGGAAGAAAATAATTCTCGAGAACATTTTGAATGCCATGAATATGATATTTGTGTTGGAATATAGAAGTCCATTCATTATCTTCTTTAAGGCACCTCCAAAATTGTTTAGTTAGCAAAGCCTTATTAAAATCACTAATGTGTCTAAGGGCTAGGTCTCCAATTATTTTAGGGGAGCAAACCTATTCCCATGATAGAAGATGCAATCTATTCTTAGCTTCCATACCAGTCCACACAAAAGGTCTTTTGAATTTTTTCCATACGATCCACAAATTTAGTCGGGACTTTAAAAACACTCATGGTATAAACCGAAAGATTCTGCAAACACGCTTTGATGAGAAGTAGTTTACCAACTTGGCTTAGGAGGGCACCTTTCCACCTCGCCAAATTTTTATGAAATCTATCAATAAGACTTGACCAAAATGTTTCTGGAGGAGTACTGGGGAAAAGGGGAAGATCCAGGTAGGCTTCCAATAGAGATCCGTGTTTACACCCCAAAATGTCAGCAATTTTAATCTGTCTATGAGTAGGGATATTGAGAAAGAAAATATAAGTTTTAGGCAATGTTATCCTCTGTCAAGATCCATGTTCATACAGGGATAAAATGGATTTCAAGACTTTGGCTTCCCTGACAAATTTTTTTCCCATAAGAATGGTATCATCAACAAATTGTTGGTGAGACCACACATGAGCTTGAGAGGAAGGCTTGAGGCCTTTTAAATTACCCAGATTGACTTCCCACTAAATCAATTTACTTAGAGCTTCACTCATTAAGATGAAAAGGAAAGGGGACAAGGGGTCACCCTACCTAATCCATATGGAGGTAGATAAAAAACTAGAGGGAGAATCGTTGATGAGGACTGAGAATTTTGGTGTAGAGATTCATTGCTTAACCAACTGAAGAAACTGATTGCAGAAGCCAAAAGACTACAGAACTATGATCAGAAACTGCCAATTAAACTGATCATAGGCCTTCAAAAGATCAAGCTTAAGAAAAAAACTAGGCCTCTTATTACAAAGAAGAGAATGAACATTTTTCATGAACCACTATAATAGAATCCAAAAAATTTCGGCCAGGGACTAAACCATTTTAATGCCTAGATATCAAAATAGGCAAAACAACTTTGAGTCTGAATACTAAAATCTTAGAGAAGATTTTATAGATCGAGTTACATAAGCTAATGGGTCTAAAATCCTGAAAGCTTCTAGCATCCAGTTTTTTGGGGATCAAAACAAAAAAGGTGGTATTTAGGTCCTTTAACAGAGAACGAGATCCAAAGAACTATCTAGCAGCCTGAAAAACATCATTACCAACAATTTGCCAATACATTTGAAAAAAAAACATTGGAAAACCATCTAGGCCTGGGACTTTGTTCCTTTCAAAGAAGAAAGTACCTTTTTAACCTCTTCAAAACTTGGGATTCTGGTAAGCACCTTGTTCATCTCCAGGGAGACCTTAGGTAGAAAATTCTGAAGAATTTCATCCCGAGCCTCAAGATCCAATGGATGCTCCTCAGATAACAATGAAGAGAATGAAACCAATGGCATCCTAACATAAGACCTCCTGCTTATCCATCCACCTATTATTTATCTATAATTTCTTGATTCTATTGGTCGCTATGTTCTTCAAATTAGCCATATGAAAAAACTTAGTATTCTTATCCCCACTTTTAAGCCATATGGCTATGGATCTTTATTTCTAGAATTCTTCTTCCTTGGCTATGATTTCATGGAGCTTAGTTAAGATATCAATTTCCTTTTCCATGAGGAGAGGGTTATAGCTTGACCTCTGAATAAGAAGCTAAGTATCATCCAACTCCTTTTCCAGGATATCCTTCTTCTGAAAAATGTTCCCAAAGACATAATTATTATATTTTTTAATATTGGATTCAACATTGGAATGTTTCTTAGAAATTCTATACATGGCAGACCCTTGAATTTCAATGTCCCACCACTCTGAGACCTTGTCATGAAGCTCAAGGTTAAGGGTCTACATTTTCTCAAATCTAACGGGAAAAGATCCTCGGCCATGAAGGGGCACCACATTTAGAATAATCGGGAAATGGTCCGAACTAATTCTAGAGAGGGAAGACAAACTATAGGAAAAAATATTTACTCAATTTGATGATATTAAGCCTCTCTCAAGTTTGACCTGAATAAGGTCCAAACCACTTCTTCTATTGGACTAGGCAAACTTAGCACCATTAAAATCCAAATCCAATAAACCAAGAGCATTGATCATATCCAAAAGATTCTTCTTACTCTCCTCATATATTAAAGCACAGCCCATTTTCTCTGAATTGGAAAGAGGAGAGTTGAAATATCCCATTAAAATCCATCTATCACTTGGAAAAGAAAGTCTATGTTGAATCAAAGGATTCCACAAAATTCTCATGGCACTCCTCCCATTGGGGGCATATATATTGGATAAAATTGAGGAAGATCCATCTTTAAGACTAGTGAATCTAGTCACAATATGATTAGAGCAAGAAAGAATTGCCATACCTTGAATAATCCTGGGATTCCAAAGAGTGGCTATACCATCAAGACACCATCCACATCAGCACAATGGACACCATAATCTTTAAAAATGGCTAACTTGATTCACTCCACTCTGCTAGAGGGAATTTTTGTCTCCTAGATGAGATAGATATCTGGCTTATGATCTCATACCATATTGGATAAGAGATCATGTTTGTGGGTATGATTTAATCCCCTTATAATCCAAGATATAATCTTCATTTGGTAGGGGGGATCCTATCCCCATTTCTTGAAGCATTTTCTGAACCCCGTCAACAATAGCAACTCTACTTTTCCTTTCCCTTCTTAAATTATTTGGTGGTCTTGCCACCCCTCTTGAGTCATACCCATAGTCCATTCTCTATTGATTTCTAGTTGTGACACCCATAGCCCCTGGAGTTAGGCCATTGGTAACTAGAGAAGGAGGGCTCCTTCTATGGTTCCTGGATTTAACTAGAATAAAGGGATTGGATATCTCTGAACTATCCGTAGGGGAATCTTTCTCTGACTACCCATCTAGTTTCTTAATCTTATCCTGCTCCAAATTACTTCTCACATCAATGAAAAACTTAATAGGCGGGTCCAAGATCGCCCCATTATCCTTTTGAGAAGAATCTTCTTTTCTCTCTTGGAGATCAGCATGTGGGAGGGTAGAATCATTATTTTCCATAGGAGTCTCATTCACACTCCCAATAAAGCTGGAGTTGTCTAGAACACATTAAGGTAGCTCCACGAAGGAGTCAACACCTAGATTCTACTATGTACCACCAGCTCCCCCAATAGAAGGGGCATGTTGATTTTGGACATCCGAGTTTCCTTCAACTTTTTTCTTCCAGAACTTCTTTGGTTAAGGTTTAGCCAGACAATCTTTCACCCGGTGACCCATTTTTTTACAGTGGAAGCAAGAAAAAGGAATAGATTCATACTCCACCTTCTAAACCCATAAACCAAGTTTCGAGCTCAGTGTGATTTCAGAAGGAAGATCGGTAGCTTGTTTAACATTAAAACACAATCATGCATAGACCAACCTCTTCTTAGTAGTAGTCAATGGGTCCACCAAAAGAAGCTCACCAAAGCAAATTGCAAGACCAGCAAAAATCCCCTCATCCCAGTACTCCAAGGGGAGTCTAGGAAGATGGACCCAAATGGGTGCCTTGTTACATTCCCAAACCTTTGGATTGAAATGAGATTCTCATTTCTTTAAAGAAAGGGAGGTCTTACCCAGCATCCAAGGTCCCCCACAAGGACAAATCTGAGATCCGCATCACAAACAAAAAAAATGAAGAAAAAACCATTTGCCATAGCCACCACATCTATCTGACCTTTCCCTTTCCATTTCTAAGCTACCTATTCCCTAATCAGTTCCATATTTGGGCAACGACCAACAAACATCTCGACTAGGACCAATTCCAGGTTTGTCATATTTTTCTCCACAATACAGTCCGGAATAGAAATCGAGCAAGAGCCCGAAATAGGATCCACTCTATGAGGGATAGGGGAAATAGCTTTACCTTTAAGCCTGGAGCAGAACATAGCTGACCACTATCAATTGCACTCCAAGGAGGGGGAACCATCTGTTCCCTTAGAGGAAGTCTTCCCCCCCCCCCCCCCCCAACATGTATCCCAGAACCAGAGGTATCATTACCATTTATTGAGATATGCCTAGTCCCACCATGCTGGACCTCGTGAACACGACCATCCATAGATTTTTCCTCTCCCGATTCCTCCATGAATCATCCCACGTGATCAGTACCACTACCTCCATCTCCATTGGTTCCCTCCTTCTGCACATTCAAACATGCTCCTTTTCCCACTTCCATTCTTTCATTATTTGTTACTTAGTTGGAGGTTGTTTTGAGTTGTCAACATTCTCTATTTGATTATGTTGTTGATAGTGTTTTGATGTATTATGTGTTGATTTGATATCAAGTGTTGAGAAAAAATCTTCTATGATACTGGTGAAAATGTCTTTATCAACTTCTTCATTAGTTTCCCCATGTATGTCGACATTTTCATCTTTGAAACACAAGGTTGGCTTCACTTTTCTCTTGGTATTGTTATTTTAAACTCATTGCAAATGTTGGTATGGATAAGTTTTCCTCATCCTTCTCAATAAAACAATGAAACTAATTGAACAAATTCATTAGCATTTCATATTCAACAATTACTTCTTGCTTAATGACTTATTGTCTTACTTGATCTTGTCTGTTATCCTCTTGCAACATGTCTGATTTTTTTAGTTTTCTCATCGTGTGTAGGTTTATCAGCTATAAATTTTTCTTTTACCTTAGAAAACTATCTCTTTTTGTTCACTAAAACAACTATCCAAATAAACAATGATGATAGGGCAAGGAGGTTGAGTTGGTAGATAATTTTGATGAGTTTAGGGAGTTTATTGAGGTAGGAAAAGCCTTTGAGAATATTGTTCTTGAGGGAAAATAGACTAGTTTTGCTCATGCACAAGTTCTCGCAATGGAAGAGTAGTACTAAAACTTGAAAAATCAAATTTTAGGGGTTTAGTTGAGAATTCAAGAGGCTCACCTTGCTTTAAGCTTGGAAACTTGTATTTAGAAACCTCTCCTTTCACAAGTTGATACAAAATTTAAGAAGTTGATTGGTCCTTTAACCTATATCATTTGGCAAACAAAAGCTTCATTTTCTCCTTGTTAATAGAAATTTCTCTTGCAAGATCCTCCTCATATGGTTCTCTTTTTGCCTCCATCTCTTTCTTGCGAAGATGAGCTCGGTATGCTAATTCCTCCCGATGCAAGTTGAACTCATCTCTTGACATTCTCACCTACCTAGTGAAGTCTAGCAATATGTTTTTGATCTCACTAGTCTTTATATTGTCAAAATTTGGGGGCTAACTAGGAAAGTGACTATTTTGGTTTGGCATAAAAATAATTCTTTGAGGTTGATTAAATCCATATGCAAGTTTTCACAAAGATTGAGTAGGGATGGGAGGTTGGTAAACGTTTTAAGCATTCTAAGAACTTGTCTATAGGGGACTATTTTGGATGGAAGCAACAACTTTTTTATTTTGATAAAACTGATGGGAGATTACATGAGAAATATTTTCATGAAATGGAGATGGAAAGAAATATTGTCCATGAAATTTGACATTTTGAAACATCTAAAAGGTTGGAAATCTTCTCAAAAAAAATGAAATGAGAGTAAATCAGTTTTCTTTTTGCAACTTGCTAAAACATACCAACACTTTGATTGCTTGAACCAATAGTTTTGAGCTCAAAGTCACTAGGTATGTGGAGATATAGCCTCCTAAGGAAAAAAATGTTGACATGTCCCTTGGCAATTAGATAATGGTGTTGATGTACTACCATATCTCTTGCAAGGTTTTTGACAAGTGAGATAATATTGGGAAAGGTATCTCAACGTTACTCCTAATGTGAATATTATATAAGGTGTATTTTACAAATATAAAATGAAGAAAATCATTTTATGATTTGTAGTCTTCAATTTATATTTGTAGGCTTAGATCTTGGCCCAAATACAAATTCTCAGTTGCTTGCACTACCTACAAGGGTGTTTGTCGTATAGATTTCTTTGAGTATTTCAATTTAAAAATAAATAGAACTAATTGGTCTAATAGATCAAAAATTATGACCCCTCAAAGTTTGTGTAGGAAATGTAAAAAATTATTGTACACATAAAAGAGTGATAAAAAGGAGTTACACATTTTGACTAACTTATGATGCATATTATTAAGTATCTTCTATGAGGGAATAATTTAGGCACCATTTTTGAGTTTTTAAGGTCATGGATTTCTAATTAACATTTGCTGGTTTTTGGTTTCATATCTCCTATATATTAGATACTTGAGATGGAGGTTGTGTGTAGAGTTTTGTAGATACTATTTTAAGTTGTAATAATTCTTCCAAATCTTTTATTAGTGGTTCTCCCATAAAGGCTTTCTCTACAAGTGCATTATAATTGTGATTTACTAATTAATACATGGAACAATTTTAGAGTATGGATTTTCCCTTCCCAAAAGATTTTCCCCACATATACTTGTGTTATAATATCTATTGTTTATTTTGTATATAATGTATTTTTTATTTTAGATATAATTGTTTAAAGAATAAAATCTACACAATGCTCTGCTCATAATATCAATGTAATATGTCTATTTGCATACCTTTCTTCCTTTAATCAATGATGTCAACTAAAATATTAATGATATTCTTTCTTCAAAATAGACGCAC
This sequence comes from Cryptomeria japonica, assembly GCF_030272615.1. NCBI lineage: Eukaryota > Viridiplantae > Streptophyta > Pinopsida > Cupressales > Cupressaceae > Cryptomeria > Cryptomeria japonica. The sequence goes on along the minus strand of NC_081408.1, from coordinate 688,104,768 downwards.
ATTGTTATGAATATCAAATTGTAACTCCTGCTACTGTCTGCTTTAAAGTTCAGATGGATTTCTTTAAACTTTGTGTCCATTAAAGCATCTTGATTTTTGGTTGGATTACTCTTTGTAGCGGTTGGCTGCTTTGAAGTTCAGATGGGTTTCTTTTAACTTTGTGTCCATTGTTTTGATGGAGTCCTTTTCTTTTAATTTTTTGTTTTTTTTGCTGTGCTCATTGCTATATTCTTAATGTAAAAGGTTCTGAATCCTTTCATAAATCAATTTCTAAATGAAGTACACTGACGGTCACAAATTTGATATCGACAGAAGAGAGCTCTAGGAGGCTGATTTCCATTTCTCATTCATTTCCATTATCCGGTCTGAGAGAAGATGGGAGGCAATCAGAGCAAGGGGAGTTATGGGAGGTTTCGGAGTTTGTTTGATAACACGGATTATAAAGAGGCCTACAAAAAGGATCCAGACGTCAAGAATTTCCACGACAGCCTTGAAACTGATATGACGCCACTCATCAACAGCTTTGAAAATGCCAGGGTAGAGGACGGCTTGCCTCTGGATTCTTTCAAGATTCTCATCTGCTACTTGGATATTTTAGACAAACGCCTCAAAAATCTCACATTAGCAAATGAGAAAGACATCCGGGAAAGTCCTAAGCTGAAGGCGTTGGTGGATCAATACAATGAACTCCATGAAGAGACATCAAAATTCTACAATGGCATCTCAAATTGGGCGGAAAGGGTGAACCGCAACCAGCTTAAACTTAAGGTCGCGTTACAGCACATAGAGCCTGCAAATCCCCCTCCCGGCAAGAAGCAATACACGAAATGTATGGAAAAGCTAAGGGAATTTAAGGAGGCTCTGAATCTCTTGGACAAGGACCTTTCCGACCTTTTGGATTCTGTCTACTTGAAGCATGAACAGATTCGAGAGAAACTCGAGTTGGAAAGGAAGAAATCGGCTGGAAAGCTCAAGTGCATGAGGGCGTGGCGGAAGTTCTCCAATATTTTTTTTGCGGCGGCGTTTGTGACGGTGTTGGTTTCCTCTGTGGTAGTAGCCATTATGACCGCGCCACCATTAGCGGCGGTCGTTGCCGCCGCGGTTCCCATAGGCACCATAGGCGAGTGGGTCAAATATCGGTTGGAAAAAAAGGAGAAGAAGATCAAGGTAGAAAATGAGGTTAAACAGACAATGCATAATAGAATCCATGGCGGGCTTTGCGAGTTGAAACAAATTAGCGCTCGCGTGAAGAGACTGGAGGACACCATCCGTTCGATTCTGGACAGCATTGACTTCTATTGCGAGGACGAGGATCACCAGAAAGTTGCAGCGGAGCATATCAGGAAGAAACTGCCGACCGTTAAGAAACAGATCGATAAGCTGAAGGATCCGTTGGAAAATATCAGGGAGAACCGGCAGAACGTTGAGGATGCAGTGGAGACCATTCAGCAAAAGATGGAACATCTTATCAGATATGTGAATTGCTCCGATGACAGAATACAGGAGAACTATAGTCAAGTTGCTCTCAAAAACATCGGGTAAATTTTTTGAATTGATTTATCATTTTCATCTTTTTCTTGTTCCAATCAATTCAATTAAAAACTTGAAACTCCTGTATGGTCATATCAATTATTTACCTGTTGAATTGCTTAATTTCTCCTGTGGTGAACTAACCGGAAAAACAATTATTGTGATCAAGGTGAATCGATTATAATGGAAAGAAATGAAACTTTCAAGATCAAAACCCTAGGGGGAGATGTTGGGTTGAATATGGATTTTGATCGGTGAAAGTAAAAAGGAGAGAGTGAAATTATGTTCTTTTCTGCTTTACTCTCTTAAATGAATCAAAACGTATATTCAAAACCCATATTATGACTAGAAGGTTAAAAATCAATTAAATTAACTGTTCTATTAATGAAGAAAAAAACAATGAAAAGGAGGTCAGTTAATTAATTTAAATATTGTTCTTTTCTGCTTTCACATTTTTCTGGTGTAATGTTTCAATTGTTCTTCGGCAGAGGTGAAATTGTGATATGCAAGTAAATCGTAGATCTACTTTGGTACAGTTATTTCATCCAACAGTTTTTATTATAATCTTAGAGATTGAAGTTGAAAGAGATTTGTTCATAAATAATTTGGAGTGATTTTGTGTGTTTTTGAGATAACTGAATCTTTGAACTTTTTATTTGTAGATGACTAAATATTCATCTTTTTCTGAGTCTAGATTTTAATTGATTTGCAGGTGTGATGTTTCTAACTGTTGATAGGGAGAGGTGAAATTAGAATATGCAAGTCAATTCTAGACTCACTTTGGTGTAGTGATTTCATCAACTGTTTTAATTATAATTATAGAGATTGAAGTTGAAAGATATTTGTTCATAAATTATTTGGAGTGATTTTGTGTGTTTTTGAGATATATGAATCTTTGGATTATTGATTTGCAAAGGATGAAAGTATTCATTTTTGTAGTTTGTTTTAATATTTTTGAAAAAAAGGATTGATTTATACATTTGAAAAGAGTTTCATTGTTAAAGACATGTAATTTTCAAAATTGAAAGTATTTTGGTGTGTTATTGAAATTAAAGATTAATCAATCTTTTGAACTTTTAGTTTTTGAAATATTAATGTATTACTCTTTTATGATTTATTTAACTGCTTTAGCCCTAAAGTAGAGTTTTCTTATACATTGGAAAAGAGTCTCATTGTTTAACATTTACAAACAATTTAAGATTGAAAGAGAATTTCTTTCTCAAAAATAGATAGCATTCTTGAATAATTTTAAAGAGACTTGTCTTTGGAAGAAAGAATACATTATTTGGTGTGGGTTAGTATTTTCTTGAGATCATCAAACTTTTGAATCATTAGTTAGTAAAAGGATTAGGATATTTCATGTTTTATAGTTACTTTATTATTTTACAAAATTTAAAAGTATCTTGAAAAAGAGTGATTTTTTTTTTCCAATATATAGAAAGTGCTCTTGAATATTGTCAAAGAGAAGTGTTCTTGGAAGGGGGATTGGATTATTTGTAGTGGTTATGTGTGTTTTTTAGATCAAAGATTCATAAATCCTTTGAATTCTTAGTTTGCTAAACATTAAGATATTCATCTTTTATGATTTGCTTTAATGTTTTACAAAAAAACAGGGTTTGTTTATATATTTGAAAATAATCTTATTCTTATTTTCAATATTGAAAAAGAGATTTTCTCAAAATGGAGAATGTGTTCTTGAATATTTTGAAAGAGACTTGTAGTATAATAGAAATTAGATCATTTAGAATGACTTGATATATTCTTGAAATCAAATGTTCTTCAAAATTTTGAATTTCATTGTTTCTTAAAATAATTAAGATATTTATTTTTATGATTTATTTTAATATTTTAGAAAGAATTAAAAATTGGTTATATATTCACAAAATCTCATTATCAAAAAATTATACTACTTTTAAAATTAAACGAGAACTTTTTCTCTTAGAAGAGACTTGGACTCAAATGAAGATAGGATTATTTTAAGTGTCTTGGTGTGTTGCCATGACGGCGCCGCCGTTACCGATGGCCAACCCATTGATCAACACTGGTTCCATGGGCGAGTGGCTCAACTCCCGCTGGACAAAATATGAGAAGACGATCAATACCTGGAGGATGCATTGGAGTATATCAGGGAGAAATGAAAAAGCTTTAAGGACCAGATCAACACCTAGAACATTGTAGTGGAGGATATCAGGAAGAAATAGCAGATCTTTAAGCACCAGATCAATGCCAGAACGCTAAAGTGGAAGCTGTCAAGAAGCTGCAGCAGAGCTTTAAGCACTAGATCGATGACGTTTCCAATCATGAAAATCACTGTAACTGGGAAATATCAGAGAACAGCTTCCAAGCTCTTTTGAAGAACATCAGGTCAGTTTGGGTTGATTTATCATTTTAAATTTTGTCTTGGTTGCAATCAATTCAATTGAAAACAGAAACTCTTGTCTGGGCATATCATTTCTCACTAAAAGTGCTTAATTCTTGTATCCTAAATTAACTTCACCCCCTTTTCTAGGCTTATTGTCACAATTTCACTGAATCAAAGAGAAGACGCAGAACTCAAGCTTCTTTTTTAACTTCAATTTATCTCATTCAAGGACACGCCACATGAAATGATACCGCAGCTCTATGTGCTATGTTCTCTTATGAAACGCTGCAGTTTTAACCATATGTGTAGTACTATTGCTGTCACTCCACGGAATAAAATCTTGGTGTTTACTTCGCAACCTAGCTAATAGTTTGTTGGGGTGCGCAGAGACAGAAACAAAAACATACCATTTTATATTGAAAAAGAAACCAAGTTACATCTCACAAATTTCTGACAGAGCTTCAGCTCTTCACCATTGCATATTGCTGTTTTAGACAGCCTCTTACAGGTCTACGGAGTTGGATTCAATTGGGAGTGAGAAACAGTTTCCATTACATTCAATTTATAATCAGGTTGAAGAAATACACATTAATGTCTTGGTCAACATGATAGCTGTGAAGATAAGGAATTAATAAATATTGGAAACATCTAGAGTGTCCGGAGATACATCCAGAAAGTGGTGGGAAGCTTCTGCTTTGAATGCAGAGTTTTACAATTAGCTTGTGTCTGGTGGGAGAAATTAATGCTGCCAACGCTCCCCTTAAATTTCTACCGCAAACAAATTTTGATTGCATTCTTAGTCTCTCTCACCATGCTGCGGCATCAAAATCTTCTAGATCTAGAGATCGAATCTAGGAAATCCCATGATTCTATTGGGATGTTCCATCCATGAGCTCTGACCCACTTGGTAACCAATCCATCGTAGGTTCAGGTGTGATTCACTTGTTTTATCAACACCTACCATAGAGTCACACTACTGGTGCTCGGGGATCTCAGGGCTTTGCTGACCTCAAACATTACTTACTTTGAACCAGAATGTTGCCGCATTCAACCATATTGCTCCTTTATCAAATTCACACTTATATTTTCATAACAGACACATTTACACTTATCTTTCACAACTTTAAATAACTTCCATCCTTCATTCAACCATATTGCTACTTTATCAAATTCACACTATATTTTCATAACAGACACATTTACACTTATCTTTCACAACTTCATATAACTTTCATTCTCCTTTCATCTTCTGATCTACAGACTTTAGACATGATCTTCTACACAATTTCACTCTCTCAACCTTTTCTCCAACAGGTGCAGCTATACATCGGCAATTTTTTCCTCTTTTGTCCATGATCTTAAAAACAACTTCAAACTCATTTCAGTGGCACCTTGACAGTGCATTACTTCTCCAACCTTCTCTGTTCAAAATTCTATGATCTCCTCATTTTGACTTCACACTATTGTCTTCTTTTTGCCTTCAATGATTATCTTTTACTCTCACTCACAATACTGCACTGGTAGCTTTCTCTTGGCCATGGTCTCCTTTCCCTGACAACATTGGGTAGTTAGGAACATCCACTAACCGATGTAATCTGTTCTTAGTTGCCTTCTTTTCTTCCCTATTTACAACAACACTTTTGATTTCATCTTCTTCAATGCATATCTCCTATTTTTCAGCGGCCTATATTTTGATTGTGGCGGTTTCTTCTCCTTTAGTGTAGGTATCTTCTCCACACTTTCCTTGGCATCAGTGGTCCTTGTTTTGCGATGACTCACTTCCTATGGCCTTTCAATTTTACTCTGTAACGACTCTTGACAACCTATGGCTAAACTGGTCTTTAGCTACACTTCTTTTTGCAGGCTGCGACATCTACTTGACAGTAGCTTTCTTTGACAGACTTTAAATACATGATCACAACTTCAACACCAACGATCTCCTTTATCCTATAGGAGTGGCTATGACGTCTCACATCAGGGGTACATTTGCAAATTCTTATTTTAGTGACAAACTAGCAAAAAGTCTGCGGACTTCGCCATTGCAACTTGGCTGACTTTCAAAACACAGCGATGCAAACAAGACCCAATACTTCTTACAACTAGGGGAAAGGACCCAGTAGTTGTGCACCCTAACTTCGCGCTTCTCAAAATCCTACTTGGAAATTTCAAATCACTCCGATATTTTTACAGCAGCTTACTTGGCAAGTCCCTTGCATATAACTAAGTTTTCAGGGCCACATCATCAAATATGATGCCACATCAACATGCTTTTTGCCAAGGTGTCCAAAACAGCCCCCAAAAAAAGTGAGACCAATAGGCATGCAAAAGAGACCCCAATAGTTGTGCAGCTGACATGGCATCACCCGATTGGTTACTTTTTATAATATTAGTACATTTCTTAACAACTATTGGTACATTTCCTAACAACTGTTGGTACATTTTGTAACAAAAATTGATATTTTTTGTTTCAAACAATAGGTTTTTTTTGTTCAATTTTTGGAACAAAAGGTATCAACAACCCTCACAACAATTGGAACATGCTCAACTACTGGATCCTTTCCCCTATATTGCTCAGACTTGGGTAGGTTATTTCCTTAGTGGACTTCTGTGTCTTCTTCTTTTTCTTCGTTGTTTCACACAAGCACACGCACGCCTACAGACTCGTCTACTAGACTAGACCAGCATCTTCTCTGTCTCTTTCTACACTTTAATCTTTTCCTCACCCTAGCTAGCTTACACACTAATACATTTGGTCTAGATTTCTGACTGAGGTTTCCGACGGTGAAGGTATATTGTGGCCAAATTTGATTTTTTTTTTGAAAAAATGTCCGAATTCATCGTAATTCCGACGGCAAGTTGCCATTTGGTTTCGACAAAGAAGGCATTAGCAATGAATTTTTTTTTTTTTCAAAAAAGTGCTCGAGTTCGTCACAATTCCGACGACAACGGCCATTACTTAAAAAAAAAAAGAAGAGGGCAATTCATTTGTGCATTGCAATCCCGCATAGGCATCTGTGGCGACTTCAACTCCCAACAACATCAAACCCGCGTCGAAGGCATTTGTGGCATTGCTTGCAATCCCGCATAGGAGGTAGATTCTTCACCTTAATTTCATGTTGCAAAAAATATACCATTCAAGAGATTCCTTTTTTGTGCAAATTGCCCTAGTTTTTAATGCAAATTAGTCAATCTCGTATTCATATTGATTATCCAATCTCAGGCCGGATGGCTTCTAGTCAAAGGTGTGGTTCCCTGAATGCATAATACCCTGTAGGAATCCACTCCTCGTAAAACCATAGACCTGTGATTGAGGAGTGACCATTCAATTTTGTCGCAGCAATCCCTTCCTCCCGTATACGGGCGTGTTGATTGTTCACATGAGATCACATCTCTTTGTGGCATCATATCAAACAATTCGCGAGCCTTGTCCATGTTTCCACATTTTGAATACATGTCAAGCAGGGCATCTGCAAGTACAACACCTAACGAAATTCCTCTATCCGTTATGCTTTGATGGATGTCCATACCCTGTTCCAAAGCTCCCATTTTTGCACAGGCAGGGAGGATGCTGGCAAAGGTTGTGGAATTTGGCTTTATGACTATCAATTTCATTTGCTTGAAAGTGTCTAAAGCCTTTTCAACAAATCCATTTTGTGCATATCCAGCAATCATTGCAGTCCACGAGACAACATTTCTTTCAGGCATTCTATCAAACAGTTCACGTGCCTTGTCTATGCTTCCACATTTTGCATACATGTCTACTAGGGTAGTTGCAATTACAACATCTAACAAAATTCCTCTATCCTTTATGCTTCGATGAATGTCCATACCCTATTCCAAATCTCCCATTTTGGCACAGGCAAGGAGGATAGTAGCAATGGTCATGAAATTTGGCTTTACCCCTGCCGATTCCATTTGCTTGAAAGTTTCTAAAGCCTTCTCAACAAATCCATTTTGTGCATATCCGGCAATCATTGCAGTCCAGGAAACCACATTTCTTTGAGGCAATCCCTCAAATAGTTCCCGTGCCTTCTCTATGCTTCCACATTTTGCATACATGTCTAATAGGGTAGTTGCAACTATATCTGACAAAATTCCTCTATCTTTTATGATTTGATGGATGTCCATACTCTATTCCAAAGCTCCCATTTTGGCACAGGCTGGGAGTACGCTGACAAACGTAACTAAAGAAATGCAATGATCAGCTCCAAAGACATCAAACCACTACTAACAAAATCGAGAGTCTAAAATATGATAGGAAATAGTGTGAGCTGTCCTGAAATAAAATATTTTATTTTCAATTTCAACTAAAACATAATTACTTAGCCATTTATTAATGTTATTAATAAATGTTTAATTTATGAAAGAGATAAATGGTTGGCCACAAGTACATGAGTTACTAAATGCACACAAATAAGTGAATTTGATATTGAAAACTATCTACAATGAATTCAATTCTTGTTCATTAGTCATTTATATTTGCAATAAGCATCTTTCTTTGTTTTTCTTAATCTTTATTCATAGTTATGTGTATATTTCACATTCTATAATTAGGATATCAATTGCTATGGCTGAACACTAGCATGATGTTTGTGTTGTGGTATAGATGCGTGGAAACATAATTATGGGATTGTTATATTATAGAGATCATAAATCTAGATATCGCATATTAGTTATATTATAGAGATCATAAATCTAGAGATCATAAACACAATAGAGATACTGATGGAGACTTAATTGGATGTAGCATGTCTCACCAAAGTTGTTAGAGTGTGCTAAGCTACTACATAATGTTTCTTAAAGTCACATTAGTATTTTACCTAGATCATTATCTACCAAAACTAACTATAGTAATCCTTTTGAGGATTCATTTCATGGTGCTAGATCTTCATTTAGTTCCACTTCTTGTTGGAGAAAAGAACAGTTATTTCTTGAGGTAGATGAATATCCCATCAACAAAGGACAAGACCCTTTCTAGAATATAACAAATTCTACTCCAAAAAAACATCATGGGGGTTTCACTAAAGATATTGAATAAGAGATAGACTTCTACTGCTGCATTAAAAGCATTGGTATGTTCTTCATTTATTGATTTAAACTCTCTGTGATGCCACCACAAGAAACAAAGGTGTAAAAATTTGTTTGCAATGCACGGATTTTTAGGATTATCCTTTGAGAAAACATAATTAAAGTATGGAAGTAGGATCTGCTAGCTCCTGAGGGAATCTTGATGAAAAATAACTGTAAAATATTTGGGTGAGCTTATATGCAAAAACTCATGCTTCCTGATGGGTTCATGTACAAAAATAAGCATGAATTAAGTGGTAAAGGGGCTTCTGGAAACAAGAGGGACACATAGGTAGTGGAAGTGAAAACTTCCAGTGTTGTCTCTGCTCCATCTCAGAATAGGAATGGCGAAGGTGTTGTAAGAGGAGTTGAGAAGGGTGTTGGAAGAAGTGGGGGTGTTTACATTTCCCCATTTAAGTTGGCTCAAATGATGAAAGATGTGGAAGACAAGAGTAGTGTGGAATACTAGTGCATGACATGGGATGCCCTTTGGAAGAGTATCAATTGGTTAGTAAACAAGGTAAATGCATCCAACATCAAGAGCATCATTCCAGAGTTGTTTGTAGAGAATATCATCCATGGGAGGGGTCTATTTTGTAGGTCTTGTATGAAATCACAAATGGCATCCCCTGGATTTACAGATGTTTTTGCTGCGTTGGTTGCTATGGTAAATACAAAATTTCCTGAAGTTGGCAATCTGCTTTTGCAAAGAATTATTTTGCAGCTTAAGAGGGCATACAAATGGAATGACAAGAACATGTTGATAGCAGTAGCCAAATTCATAGCTCATTTAGTGAAACAACAAGTTGCAAATGATATCATTGCCTTGGAACTTCTCACCCTTTTACTAGAGAACCCCATAGATGACAATGTAGAGGTCGCTGTTGGGTTCGTGAAAGAATGTGGTTCTTTGTTGCAAGACCTTTCACCCAAAGGTCTCTATGGGATTTTTGAAAGATTTAGAGGTATTCTCCATGAGGGGGAAATTGACAAACAAGTACAGTTTTTAATTGAAGGCCTTTTTGCAATTCGCAAAGCTAAGTTCAAGGGTCATCCAACTATGCGTCTAGAATTGGACCTTGTAGAGAAAGAAGATCAGTTAACACATGAAGTTTTCCTAGAAGATGAACTTGATCAAGAAGTTGGTTTGGATGTTTTCAAGCCAGATCCTAATTTCTTAGAGCATGAGGCAACCTATGAAAAACTCAAGAAAGATATCCTTGGAGATGCTTCTTCAAATGAAGCAAAAGGGGAGAATGATTCAGGTGATGATTCAGATGATGATGATGATGAAGAGGAAGGTGAGGAAGCACTGAGAATATAGGATGAGACAAAGACAAACTTGGTCAATTTAAGACGTACAATTTATTTGACAATCATGTCAAGTGTTGATTTTGAGGAAGCTGGTCATAAGCTACTAAAGATCAAGCTTAAACCTAGTCAAAAGATGGAATTATGCATCATGCTGTTAGAATGTTATAGTCAAGAGAGAACATACCTTCGTTATTATGGTCTTCTTGGGCAAAGATTCTATATGATCAATAAAATTTATCAGGAATTTTTTTATAAGTGTTTTGTACAACAGTATTCTATGATACACAGACTAGAAACAAATAAACTATGTAATGTTGCAAAGTTTTTTGCCCACTTACTTGGCACAGATGCTCTTCCATGGTATTGTCTTGCTTATATACATCTGACAAAGGAAGATACTACTTCCTCTTCCCATATTTTTATAAAGATTCTCTTCCAGGAGCTGGTAGAGCAGCTTGGTATATTGTTGCTTAATGAAAGGTTGAACGATCCAAGAATGTAGGAGTCTTTTGATTCAATTTTTCCAAAGGACAATCCCAAAAATTCACAGTTTGCTATCAATTTCTTTACTTCTATTGGTCTTGGTGGTATCACTGAGAGTTTACATGAGTATTTGAAGAATATGGCAAGGCTTATAATGCAGCAATAAAAATCTATTCCAAAGTCAGATGAATCTACCTCTAATGATGATTCTTCTAGTTCATCAGGTTCGTCAGATTCTGATACATCAAACTCAGATTTTGAGAGTGAAACTGACAATGAGAGCAGTAAGGAGTCACCAAGAAAGAAAAATAATTCAAAGCATGACAATGAGTATGAAAAAACAAGAAGAGAGAAAAGGGCGAGGACATCTAACATGGAGGATGAAAGTGACAGTGAAAAAATCAGAAGGAAAAAGAAAAGGAATTGCACTTTAGAAGGCCTAAGAGAAAGAACATTCATTGAAGGCCTAATAAAATGATGCAAAGAGGCTAGGGTAGTCATATAGAAGGCTTAAGAGAAAGAACATTCATTGACATTTCTTGAGATTTCAAAGGGGAAAATAATAGTGATGGAGGACTGATATGTGACAATCATTGAAACTCATATCAATAAGGGTCAAAGCACATATCAATGATGCCTAAGGACAGTAAATAGTAAATAGCTTTGTCTACAATAGCCAAAAGAAAGCATACAAGGCAAAACATGATTCCAACCCTCCAAAACAGATAACAACATTCTTTTCACAGTTGTAGCAGTAGTTAACTTGGCAATCATTATCAATAAATATAGTCTCCGTACAATCTCAATGCATGGAAAATAAAGTATCATACAATTGCAACATCAAGATCCAAGATAGTGGACAACATGAAGGGTAAAACAAGGCACGCATATTCAATCATATGATTTTTATAGTGCTATTAAAATAAGGTGTTCATAGTATTATGAAAAGAGAAATTATAGGTCCAAAATTAGAGACCAATCTTAAGACACCCCTGTCTAATAAGGGAGTAAATAAATAGCTGGAATGAATCAATAAGAGGCCACAAAATAAGAAGGTATAAATAAAAGGGCTTATTTATAAGGAGAAAAGAAGCATTAGAGAAGAGTTTTGCATCAACCAAGGGTAGAGATAAAGGAAAATAAACTTTTCTATCCAATCCAAGGTCACCATTTCAGTGATATAAAGATAGAATAGTGCTTATGGATAGTTGACAACAATCACGAAGAATGAGAAGAAAGGATGTAAAAAAGATTGTGCTAAATCACATTGAAGAGAACACAAAGATGCAGTCTATGTAGTAGCACAAAGGGACAAAGCCAAATAAAACCTTCATTTTCTAGGCCAAATTAGTCTATGTAGGTTATTGAATAATAAATGTCAAGAATGTTGTTATTTTAACACATAAAGACACTAAGACATACAGTCCTTAGGTCTACAAAGATCTCATCATTAATATATAGATTGTTGATGCCACATTCAACAATAATAAATTTCCAAACACATAGATGTCATCCAAACATAGAGATCATGACATATAGAAGTCATCATAACAAGACATCATGAATAGCTACAACCATAGGACTCATAATGCAATGAAAATTCTCAATCCCAAAGCTTCTTTACAGTCATAATATCATAAAGACAATTAAATGTATAAGAAAGGGTAGTATATCAGTGAAAGTCACAATGAAAAGGGACATAAGGGTAGCCAATAACATGAAGTGGAGGCTTCCAAACAATGATCAGTATAGCCTAACCTAGAACTACAATCATAACACATGAACAATGCCACATTTTCAACAAGTGGAGAGATGAAAAAATATTTGTGTGCCTTAAGAGTAGTGACATATTCATGTGCCTTAAGAGTAGTGACCTGTCACAAGTTATGCATAGAGGATCAATGCTAAGTATAGCCATGGAATGGTCATGAAAGACCTTATTCATGACAATGTCAACGAACTTCTTGAGAGATTGAAGAAGAAATGAAGGATATCTCAAGAAACAATATTATGACTATTAAAAGGGATAAAATTATGGTAGCAGTCATTGTAAAATATGCCAAAGCAAGTATCATAGTGCTTCAAACTATAATGACAGTGAGACAAAGAATCACAAACAAAGATGAAAATTTCTAGTTAGAGTGATAACAGATAGAGCAAGCAACCCATAGTTGTTTCAATAGTTTGAAGAGAATTCCTTGAGAGAGAACAATGCAAGCTCAAGTTGAAGAAGGATACAAGCATCAAGGCACTTAACATAGGCTAGGTAAATAGTGATTCTAAGCCTTTTATAGTAATAGAAACCAAAAGGAATGTTGTGACAAAGATGTGTGATGAGAATAGGGTCTTCATAAGATTTAATAGTCATGACCAACATTGTAAAATTTCATCAAAGTAGCCTTAATATACTTCAAGGACAGTCAAAGAAGCCTATGATAGTATTGAAGGGACAGTGACAACATGTGCATCTAGTAGACAATAGCCTTTTAAAGGTCATAGAAGTCATGTCATGGTTCCATGAAAGACGGAGATAGCTCTGTGATAAAGAGTCTCAGTCATACCCAAGTTCAAAATAAAGTTTGCAGCCTCAATAACAAACATACATCACTATGAACTTTTCCATAAGATATCTCTATGAATGGTCAAAAGACAATGCTCACAATATCATGACACTATCACAAATTCTGTAATCATGAGAACAGATATAAAAATCAAAATATTGTTGCCCATATTAGTTAAATAATAGTCTATTTGACTATCATGGGTTGAATAAAAATATAGGTCTAAAAGGGCTTCAAGGAGTAATCATCCATAGTAATTATGCAAGATGATCATGAAGGTAATTTTCAAAATATGAGGAAGAGCGGTCCTTTCATCTTAAGATCAGTCCCTTGTTCTTTAAGATTAAGCCTTCAATGCTATCACCAAAAGAGCTTAAATGAACATTGTCACAGAGAAGAATAGTGTATTGGATATTGCTATTGCTAGGATATGTTGTTGTTAATGACATCAACATATGCCTATGTTTTGGTGTTGCACAGAGTTGTTTGGTGTTTTGGTGATTGCATTGAGTTGATCTGGTTGGTTTATCTATTTAGGATGTTGGAATACTTCATTCCTTATTGTTTCAGTGATCCAAAAGTTTACATGATCATATCATTTAATTTGATTTGAAGTTCAGGCTTTTTATTCAGTGGTTGGCAGAGTTTGGTATTTGATTCGATGAGCTCTAGTGTGATCATATCTTTGGTTGCATATTTGGGAGAATGTTTTGGATGTTCATGTGTATCTTCATTTCAGATGGTTCGTGATTTGGTGCTTCGCAAGCTATCTTTCTAGTCTATATTGTTGTTGTTGAGTGTTCTTGAGTTCTATTGTGTTGATCGATGAATATTTAAATAAGTGGTGTTGGTGCAGCTATTGTGGATGGTTCTAACGTGCTTGTTAGATATTATGTTTTGAGATGAAAAAGAAGAGTTAGATGGTTTTGGTTCAATGATGATAATTTCTATTTTCAAGTAATTTGATTCTGTATATTATACTAAAACGTGATTTCATAACTAACATTTCAACTTCTATATAACTATTTCTATAGCCCAATTTTCTTGCTTGTGAAGAAAGACCATGTCAGACAATATCAACGAACAAAAAAATAAGGAGACAATTGCTAGATTGTGGTCTAACTTGAAAAGAAAAGGTGATGGAAAATGTTATTGTTCGTGCAAAATTTGTAAGGGATTAAAGACTAGAAAACTTCTAAGCAAAATAGCAAAGAAACATTGTAGGCTGCATGGTCACATTGAAGGTGGACATGATTATCATCCATTGGTAAGTTTTTCATTATATCGTTTTAACAATTTATATACATAATAAATCATGTGATGATGAGATCATGATCATGGTTTATTTATGTTATCAATTTTATATAGGTTGAGCACCCTAGAGCACATGGTATGGATCAACACAACTCTGAGAATATGGTTTTCGAAGTGGATGAACATGGAGGTGTGAATATCGAAGCTGAAGATAATGATCCCATGGAAGATGACGATCATGAGCCAAAAAACACAATTGAAGATGATGGTACAAATACATTGATCCATGACTCATTTAGTACTCGCGCATCTGATCATGATGATGAAGATGACCTTGATGTTGTTCATGATGTCCCTCTACTTGAGAAGGCATCTGAGGTCCTTTACGAAGGCTCACAGGCAACTCTTCTCTCTGTTGTATTGTTGTTGGTGAACTTGAAGGTTATGAATGGTTTATCCAACATAACAATGTCACGTATGTTAAGGTATGTCATATATGTCATAATAAACTATGAATAATATTGTACCATTAATATTCTTTATGTTAACAAATTATTTTTTTTTGTTGTAGATTGATAGATGAGATTTTGTTACCAACATCAAATAGTCTACCTCGCTCATACCGAGAATTATCTACTGGTTCCTCGCAAGGTTCTTCGCTATATTCCCATTATTCCACGTATGCAATGATTATTCAAGTGCAGTAGCTTGGCACAATTTATGGATTACCATGCACGCAATAGAAGTCGAGATGACATTATTTGAATGCCTGCGGATGGTTCAACATTTATGGACATAGAGGAAAAGTGGCCACATTTTAAAGAAGAACCTCATAATCTCAAGCTTTCATTGGCAGTGGACGGTGTCAATCCATTTGGAGAGATGAGATCTGTTTACTCAGTGTGGCCTGTTTTTGTTATCAACAATAACATTCCTCCATGGATGTCAATAAAGAGGGAGCACATAATGTTGGCAATGATTGTTCCAAGTATTTTATCATTTAAATATAGTTGTCTAAATTTAATTATAAATATTGCAATAAAATGGTCATAATAATTATGTAATGTTTTTGTTCATTCGACTAGGTAAGTAACAAGTTAAAGATATGAATGTATATATCAAGCCTCTTATCGACGAGTTGTTGGAGTTATAGAATGGTGTCACTATGTATGATGTCTCTAGACCAATAGGACAAAGACAATTTCAATTCCATGCGATGCTTCTATGAACAATACACGATGCCCCAGGGCTAACACATTTTTGTGGTATGTTATAGTGTTTAAGTTGTGCATGAACATTATAATTCAAAAAATTATCATATTTAATCCAATTATACATTATCTTGTAGGTCTTCAAACAAAGGGAAAACTTGCATGTCCTATTTGTGATCCAAAGATGAAATCCGTCATTCAAAAAGTTTAGGAAAGCAGGTGTTTGATGAGTATAGGCACTTTCTCCACAAAAATCATAAGTATCAAAATACTGAAAAACATCTTTTCAATGGGAAAGAAGAGAATACAACAAAGCCATGAAGAATGACACCTCACCTGTGGAAGTTGGAATATAATAGAATTAATCATCAAGGTAATGCCATTCCATCTATTGGTTTGTCATAAAACATCTTTTCTATTTTGTTTTGTTTACTGATGATGTGATTGATGATCATGAATGTCATGAAGGCATAAATGACCACCTTCCTAAGGGACTAAAAAGTTATCCCCGACAATTTAGTATGTTGCCCTACTACGTGAAGTTACAAATTGTTCATTTGTTTGATAGTATGCATATTGGAAAGAATATAACAAAGACAGTATGGAAAATATTGGATGGAAGGCGTGACAAAGAAAAAATTGTCAAAATATGTAGTGACATTTAGGATTCCAATCATGCAATGATAAATATCATTCAATCAAATAGCCATGGAGACCAAATTAATATAAGTGACCTTCCTTGGTTATTAACGAACTAGCAAAGCAATGCTATAAAAGAAGTCATACAAAAAATTCAATTTCCCACAGGATTTTCTACGAACATAAACAATCTCATATCAAAGAAAAGTGAATTTGGGCTAGGGATGAAAATGCATGATTGGTATACCTTCATTAGGGTAATTCATGTTCTTGTGTTTTTAGTATGTATTTAAGTACTACGCGTATGTGTACTTTTCATTGTATTATGTTACAAAAAAATGAAAAGATAATTTTATAATTGTTGCAGTACATTCTACCTCTATCTCTCCCAGACAACTTCGACAATAATGTCAAGCAAGTCATATATGATCTTGGAAAATACATGAGGTAAGTAGTGATATTTGTTGAGTTCATTGTATAGATATTATATTTGCGATTTGTTTTACTTGTTATGTAATATATTTTTTTGCATCTTGAATACCTTGTAGGTGTTGTCATGTAAATAAATCCATAAAGATGATATAAAATATTGGAAGAGAAAAATTCCTCATTTAATGTGTCAAATGCAAAAGTGTCTACCTCCAACTTTTTTCAATGCACAAGAACACTACCTCATACACCAAGTTGAGGAGATTGAATTGTGTGGACCTGTACACACTAGGTCAATGTGGATGATTGAGAGACACTTGAAATTTTTGAAGCCTTTGGTTTGACAAAGAGCACATCCTGAGGGTTCTATGGTGGAGGGATATATGGTATACTAGACTATGGTGTACATTTCTGAATATCTTCCTAAGTTTGCAACAAAGATCCATGTGGATCGCATTTGGGATCCCAACACCATTAACAAATTCAAAGGGGAGTACTTGATGGGGAAAGGTAGATTGAGGAAAGTGAGAGGTAATTGTAAGATGTAATTGTAGTTAATTAATTCTTGATCTTCAAAATAAATCGATTGTAAGATGTCTACTTATTTTTTGTACAGTTGGTCGAGAGTGGGATGCACTACATTTGTATATTGCAAATAATCTTGACTGGATGACAGTATGGATTGAATGTTGTCAACATTCTGGACGCACGTTAACATGGGAAGCTGTGACTTCATTGGTTAAAGAAGCACATCGTGATGGAGATTCCAATGTTACGCAAAGGGAAATTGATTTAGCATATAGTTTAAGAGATAAACAGGTACGTATAAATTTATTAATCACCCATATGTTTATCAACTCACAATGCAATAATTTTTACATGTTTGACATATTGCAGGTCAAACACCACAATGCTATGTGCTGCAATGGTCATAAATTTCGCATAAAAAAGTTGGATAACACGAAGAAAACTTGTGATTCTGGCATCACTACAGTCTTTGAGGTGACAAATATTTCATCGAGAAATGACATACATCCTCAACAGTCTCAAAATCGATACTATGGCATTTTGGATGATATACTTGAGTGTGACTTTAATTCCTTCAAATTAGTTTTGTTCATCGTCAAATGGGATAGGCTATGATTGAATAAAAATGATCCTAATAGGAATTCATAACGTGAAATCTCTGTAGCGATATGTTCTACTCTGCTATTTGGCGAAAATGCGAAATCATTATTCAGCGAACTTGTCAAGGTTTTCGGCGGGGGGATGCAGACAGGTGTTCGCCACTTGCCCGAGGAGTATCTCTGTCTTCAGTCCACCATGTAAGAAAAATCCTGCAAGAGCCATTACGATTTCAAACGAAAGGCAGGATTCGGTTTACAGAGCGGGTGAGTTTGGGAAAAATGATGTAATTAGGGCAAAAAAGGCCGATGCCATGTCACTACCCTCCGACGGAAATTGGCAAGTCTTTCGCTTGAAAAAAGCCAAGAAGAAGATGGGCGAAAGAAGAAATATATCTTTAAACTTTGATAGGCACAAACCCACAGCCACAAATCAATTTCCGGCATCTGGGGCGAATCTGGTGCCGCTCGAGAAAGTTAGAAATTTTGAGCCAAAACCCAAAATAGGGCAGAGGCAAATATGTAATATTCCGGCAAATTTGATGGAACCCCAATTCAATTTATACAGTAGATGTGGGGTTTTTGCAAAATGGGCAGGTTTTGGTGAAGATACAAAAAAGATTATCGATTGGTGGATGGCCCTATATCCAGGACAGGTAAGTATCACTATCCTGGAAAATAATTTTCTTGCAATTTTGTGTGATAATCAAAATACAAAAAATGACATTCTCCATGGTAAGGTAAAATTGTATAAAGGCTATGGTTTTTTTCGATGTGAATGGAAACTGAATTTTGACCCACGATCACAGAATTTAAATAAATGCCCAAGATGGATTAATCTGGGTACATTACCAGTCGAATATTTGGATTTTAAAATCTTAGAATACATAGGGGAACATTTTGGTTCCTTTTTGGGCTGTGAAGGATTAGGAAGAGAGGTTTTAAACAAGAATATCAAAATCTTAGTAGAATCTGACATTAATTCCCCGGTCTTAGAACCCACCATGCTAGTATCAAACAGGGGGGAGTGGAGCATTCATCCCACCTTCTATGATGGGGTTATAAATGAATCTGATATATGGCTGAAATCATGCCCAGTTCTGGTTAAAAGTATCGAGCAAATGGAAAACCCTCTTTCAGATCAGTATAAAAAAATCACATCAAATTCATCCCCTGTACATGATAATTGCCCTCCAGTGGCTAACACAGATGAAAATAGACACAACAATTCCAGTAACATTAGTGATCTGGATAAAATAATAGATGAGGCAAATTCTATAAAAGAAGATGCCTTAGTGGAGATGACAAAAAGAATCTCCGATTCGGTGGATTCATTGAAATTTCCATCTGAAACAAAGTCAGTTGAAAATTTGGGACAAGATAATGAGGCAGAACAAGAAGAAATGTCCTCTAGAATGGCTGCAGTTCTAGAGGTATTCAATAATAATGTAGTTGAAAATATTTCTCCGGAAGAGGAAGCTGAGAAGAGGTTCCTAATTCAGGAACTCTTGGCTTCTATGGATGAGCAAGAAAATAATGAGAATAGGGTAGGAGATATCATACCTCTTCCTGTCAATGACTACACAACAGCTCAGTCCCAGCTGGGAGAGGATGATGGAGAGGGAGTGATAGTTCCCCAGCAAACCTTAGGGATAAAAAACATATATGACGGGAAAAACTTTCCTGACTGCGCTAGAGAAGCTAAAAGTAGAGGCAGAAAATCTTTGAGCGAATTAAGATTGCAGGATGGAAATGCAAAAGACCAAGGCAAATTAACAGCCTTCTTTGATGCTGGGAAGGGGAAGGGCCTTCCCTCGGTCCAATGAAAATCTCTTCATGGAATGTTAGGGGCATGAATGCCCCTAACAAACAGCGTCTAATTAGACGCAACATTATAAAATGGAAACATGACATCGTTCTCATACAAGAAACTAAATTAGCCCAGGTAGAAGCTGAGGCTTTTAAAAGGAAATTAGGACTTCTTTGTTGTGAATTTGTGGAAGCTAGGGGAGCTTCTGGTGGTATTGGAATAATTTGGAATCCGCGTAGTTTATTATTTCGTCCTATAGCAGGTAATAGAAATTGGCTATTGGGAAAGGTTATAAGCAAACACAGCAATCTCACATTTACCCTAATAAACATTTATGGCCCGATCCCGGATGTAGGAAAGCGCAGGGTTTGGTCGGAAATCTCGTGCATGATGGGGCTAGATACCTCTTCCCCTGTTATTCTAGGAGGGGACTTCAGTGCTATCCTGAATTTAGCAGAAAAAAAGGGTGGTATTCGTAGGGAACCGTAGTCCTTAAAAGACTTTAGAGAGTGGGTTGCTCATAACAATCTGATAGATATAGAGACTAGTAATGGTGTGTATACCTGGTACAATAGAAGATCAGGCTTTACACAAATCGCTGAGAGATTAGATAGATTCCTTTTTAGAGGGAACTTGAACGATCTAGCGGTTAACCTCTCAGCTTCGCTACTCCCATCTTCAGGATCTGACCATTACCCTGTCATCCTCAACATTAAGGGAGAGGCTACACCGCGGTGTTGCCCCTTTAAGTTTGAAAAAATGTGGATGCAAAATCCGGATTTCTATGATCTCGTCTCCAGGTGGTGGTCTGAGGTAAGTTTTCAGGGATCAAAGATGTTTTGCCTTGTCAATAAACTAAAACATCTCAAGAGCAAGTTACTGAAATGGAATAGTGAAGTTTTCGGTAACATTTTTGAAACCAAAATTTCATTAGAAAAAGAAATCGCAGACCTAAATGAAAAAGTGTTTAGACTAGGAATGGATCAGGAAAGCTTCCTCAAAGAAAAGGAGCTTCTTGGGAAATATGAGGATATGTTAACAAAAAGAAATATTTTGGAAACAGAAGTCTAGAGAGAATTGGCTTCAAAATGGGGATAGGAATACTAAGTTCTTTCACAACAGTACAAAAATTAGGAGGAACACTAATAGTATTCACAAGATCATGAGTAATAATGGTATACTACTGGAAGATCAAGAGGACATAACTACAGAAGCGGTGAACCATTTTAAAACCCTGTTCAGTTCGGAATCTTCCCTTAAAGATGCCAATTTAACTTTGCTTAGGAATATTCCTAAGATCATAACTGAAAACCAAAACAAAGCGCTTAGCAACAAATTTACAGAATCAGAAGTAAAATTAGCATTGTGGCAACTTAACCCTGATAAAGTACCCAGCCCCGATGGTTTTCCTGCTTGCTTTTTTCAAAAATGCTAGCACATTATTGGTAAGGAGGTAGTGGAAGCATTGGAAGCTGTTAGAAACTCTGGAAGTATTTTAAGGGAGATCAACAACACTTTCATTACCTTGATTCCAAAGAAGAAGGAATCAAGAAATTTTGAAGACTTTCGACCTATCTCCTTATGTAACACAATTTACAAACTTTTTACTAAAAGTTTAGCGAATAGATTGAAAGGCATCCTTCCGTGCATAATTTTAGAGGAACAGACCGGTTTCGTACCAGGTAGATCTATCTTTGATGGCATTATTATTGCTCAAGAAGTCATGCACTCGTTACAACAGAATCGACCAGCTGCTATGATGATCAAATTAGACATTAAGAAGGCATATGATAAAGTCGATTGGAGATTTCTGTGTAAATGTTTAGAATCCTTTGGGTTTTCTAAGCAATGGATCAATTTAATCTTCGAATGCATCTCATCTCTCAGGGTATCATTACTTATAAATGGTTCCCCAGCGGGCTTCTTCTAGATATCTAGAGGGATTAGACAAGGAGATCCTTTATCCCCTTTCTTATTTATCATAATGGCAGAAGGCCTTGGGAGAATCATTTCATGCGCTCGTATGAATCAGATTATCAAAGGAATTAAAATTACTAGTGGAATGGAAGCCATAACCCACCAGCAGTTTGCTGATGACACAATGCTGATGGGATGTGCGAATAGGTCTGAAGCCATGGCTTTCAAAAGGATTCTTGACATTTATGCATTAGCTTCTGGTCAGGAAGTGAACAAGAATAAATCGGAAATCTTCTTCTTTAACACTTCGCAAAACATAGAGACAGATATTTGTAATATCTTAGGGTTTGATAAAGGGAAACTTCCTTGTAAATATTTAGGGATTCCGATGGATAAGGGAAACAATATTAATTCATTATGGAAAGGAATCCTTGAAAAGATGGATCTCAGGTTGGATTCTTGGAAGAACAAATGCCTCTCTTCGGCTGGGAGGATTACATTACTAAAAGCTATTATGGCGGCTATTCTGATATATCAAATGTCCTGCCAACAATTACCTAAAGGTGCTCGACTAGAAATGGTAAAAAAGATGAGGAAGTTCTTTTGGAATATGAATTCAGACAAAAGGAAATTTTCTTTAATTTCTTGGGATAAAATTAGCCAGCCTATCAATATAGGGGGAGTTGGCATCAAAGATTTGGGGGTACAAAACATGGCTTTGGGGGCGAAGTTAGTCTGGAAAATGTACTCGGAACCAGATCTTAAATGGGTAAGGATCCTCAAAGCTAAATATCTCACTAATTCCAACCCTGATAGCATATTGAGGATGGAAATACTACCAAAGGGATCCAAAGTCTGGAATTTTATGCTAGAATGTAGAGAGGTGATCAGAGATTATCTAACTTGGGATATTGCGGAAGGATCTGAGGCATTGTTCTGGGAAGACTCTTGGGGGGGCTATTCGGCCCTAGACAAAATAGGAATAAGCGAAGAAGGTATAGAACACTGCAAATCATTCAGGGGCAGGTTTGTTAAGGATTATATCAAGCTTATCTCCAATGACCCCGCTTTGGGTTGGGAGTGGAAACCCCTTGATGAGATGAACTTGACAAATGCAGACAAGGAGATCCTCTGGAATAATTTGAGGCATTTATCATTACATAGTGGGAATGACAGAATAATATGGGCGGGTAGTTCATCGGGCATTTATAAAGCCAAAGAAGGTTACTCACTTTTAAAACTCAAACGAGCTGTAACCAATCCTCATATTCCGATTAGCCTATGCTGGAATAACATTGGTCTACCCAAAGCTGGTATCTTCTCATGGGCAGCTTCCCAAAAAGGATTCTTACCTCAGATTGGTTCTCAAAATTAGGGTTCATGGGACCATCGAGATGCCCTCTATGCAAATCTGAGGAAGAAAATGTGGATCACCTGCTTCTTAATTGTAGTTTCAGTCAGAGATGTTGGGATTGGCTTTGCTCAAGCCTTGGTTGGCCGACTCCGAGACCTAAGGACATTTCAGAATGGCTGATTAGTTGGCAACCTCCCCACACAAAGGATATATATCACTTAGTGTGGACAATAGCCCCGGCAATCCTCATATGGGAAATATGGAAGGAGAGAAACAGGCGGATCTTTAAAGAATCAAAATTGAGGGTAGAATCCCTTCTAAATAAGATCGAGGTAACAATTGTGGAAAAAGTCAATAATAGACTAAGACATACACAGGAAAAGTCAATTAATTTAACCAGATGGGATGAGGTACTTCGATCTAAATGGATGGGTTTGATAATCCCCCCGTTTATTGGGAGTGGAGGTAAATAGGCTGAGATAGATAGGAAGCTAACAAAATGGGTTCCCCCCCGAAAGGGCTAGGCTAAGCTAAACTTTGATGGTGCTTCCCGTGGGAATCCTGGTATAGCAGGTATTGGGTGTGCTATTCACCAAGATAACGGAGTCCTAATAGCTAGCATTAATAAGCCTATAGGTGTGGCTTCGAATAACATGGCTGAGTTTTCAGCGTTGTGGGAGGGATTGATTATAGCTAAATCACTCAAGATTAAATATCTAGAAATTGAGGGGGATTCGTCGTTAACTATAAACGCAGTCAGGACTAGGGAAGTGTCAAACTGGAAATTGAAAGCGGAATTAAAAAGAATTCTGGATTTGATCAAATACTTTGAGGAAACTTCGGTTAAACATATTTATAGGGAAGGGAATTCTATAGCAGACAAGTTAGCCAATTTAGGGGCAGATGGTAATTCGTATGTCTTTAGGAAGGGTATAACCTTGGATTAATTTTAGGTGATGGCCATGTCACCCCTTCATATCACTCCTCTCCAAGTCCTCTCCAAGTCCCTCATTTATAAGCTCTAGGAAGTGCGGTCACAATCTCCTTATATCAGCATTTTGGTATACTAAGATTCAGATATATATATATATATTATATATATATATATATATATATATATATATATTATATATATATATATATATATACATATATATTATATATATATACTCACATATATATATGTATATATTTATAGACAATCCCATATTCATCGGATTGATTCATGTTATATGATGTATTCATATATATATAAATATATACATATATATATATTCATATATATAGATATGTGTATATATATACAATCATATATATAAACATATATACATATACTCATATATATATATATGTGTGTGTGTGTGTGTGGGTGTAAATAGAAACATACACAAGTACACACACACATATATACATATATATATATATAGAAACTATATATATATGAGTATGTATATATATAAATAGATATATATTTATATATATCCATATCTGAACCTTCATATATGCTTGCATACTTCTCTCCTAACCGATCCCTAGACACCCAATTCTGTGTGTGGGTGACAGGGGTGTTTCAGGCATGTAGAGAGGAGATTGGTTGAAGTCTGATTTTTCTGTTCTGGCACTTGCAGGTTTTCCCTCCAATGCATGTAGTCTGAGTTAAGATTGTCCTGGGCAGCGAGGGTATAGACTTCAATAAGGAATATATCATATTTTCTAATGACAATTAGGGTTTGCCAGGCTAGGTGTCTTTGAGCTAAGGTTACTGGTTTTTTTGACATTTGGTATACAAGATTCTATGTATCGGTTAGAGTTGGTAATAATTCTAACATAGGATATAAGCCCTGTGTTAAAATTGGGACAGATATTTCTGGTTTCTGTCTCATTGGTTGTATGACAGTAGAGGATTATACAGAATATCATAACATTTGACTTAACTTGGATTTTGAGATATCCTTTCTCTATCGTGTGGGGTTCATTCGGGTTCTTGCTAACGACTGAGGAATGGGTGGCATGTTTTTTTTTTGTTGAGGTTTTGAGGAGGGTAGTAGAGGTAAGTCCAGACTTAGTCATGGATTCAGATATTTAGAAGGTTCTATTTATGATAAGACTCTGGAAAGTCCCTGTGCTCTTTTGTTGTTTCACTCCTTTCTCCAGGCATATTTATTTCTGTGTGCATCTGTATATACTCATGATCCTGGCAGACTCAATGATAGATTAATTCGCATATTTGCTTATAAATACACATACATATGCATATGAAAATATTTATGTTTTGGAGAATCAGATGTCTACAGAGTTAAAAGTAATTAAGAATCTGATAGAAATTGATCCTTTCCATTAGTATAGGCAGAATTGTAGCCTGGATAATCTCTTAAATTGAAACCCTAAAGGTTAAGAAGGTTTCAAGCTAAGGGATATCCAGGCTATAATCCCCTTACATAAATAGAAAAGATGTAATTATTCATTGAATGATTGTTGCAAATTCTTATGTTTACTATGCTTCTAACAGTCTGGCAAAGTAAGTTGCAATAAGGTTTTGCAGATTCGGGATACAGGACAAAAGTTAAAGCTCGAAGTATTAGTGGATTCGCCAAATTTGGGAAGATGGATCCATCCGGAAAAGTGCTGCCAAGATTTTATGTACAGAAAGAATCTAAAATGTCTAAATAAGTCAGCCTCCATCCTCAGATGAGGATTTGTAAAAATTTACAGTTGATTATAATATCTGATCCCATAAGGATCTGGGCTAGACCGGAGGTTTTCTTATCTCCATTCTTTCCTACCGGTGCCCACACTGAATGGAGATGTAATATTTTTATAAAAGAAATAAATTTTGGCTTCGGCCTTTTATCGATCAAAAAAAAAAAAAAAATGATCCTAATAGAACTGTTATTTAACATGATAATGGTTTTATAATACTAAATACAAGGTCATTTGAACCAGTTGGAGATGAGCTCTATGTTCTTTCCAAGACAATGTGAGCAAGTATTTTACTCAGAGGTTCCACATAAACTGGGTTGGTCATTTGTTGTTAGACATGATCCAAGAGGAAGGTCGATAAAGTATAATGTGATGGAAGAAGAAGATACTGAAGAAGAAGAAGATGAAGTGGATGATGATCACAATTGACAGTTTCTCATTGATGATGAGGGTAAGTGCACCAAGATGGTGAACAGAAAAGTGGCCACATGCAAAAAAAAATGAAATTTCTCATAACCCGTGCGTGTTCTGGAAATTCAAAAATGTGCTAGGCTTGGTAACACCAAGCCTAGCCAAAAAACAATTAAAAAAAAAAGTTCCTCAAAACTCATACGGGTTTTGAGGAAAATTACATTTTATAATAAAAAATCAAAAGATCCTCAAAACCCAATGGGTTTTGAGGAAGATTATATTTTATAGTAAAAAATCAAAAGTTCCTCAAAACCCGTACTGGTTTTGAGGAACATTATTTTTTTATAATAAAAAATCAAAAGTTTCTCAAAACCCGTACTGTTTTTAAGGAACATTATATTTTATAATAAAAAATCAAAAGTTCCTCAAAACCCTTTTAAGGGTTTTGAGGAACATTATACTTTTTAGAAACCTGCGGGTTATGCAAAACTATAATTTTTGTCTTAGTTTTGCATAACCCATACGGGTTATATAAAACTAGGAACCAAATAGGAAGTGGAGAGAGAGAGAGAGAGAGAGAGAGAGAGAGAGAGAGAGAGAGAGAGAGAGAGTAGGAAGAGTGATAGAATAGGATAAGAGAGAGGGGGACGGAGAGAGTTAGAGATAGAGAGAGAGAAGGGGATAGGAAGAGAGGGAGAGATAGGGAGAGAGAGAAAGAGAGAGAGGAGAGAGAGAGAGAGAGAGAGAGAGAGAGA